>NC_138833.1:11241530-11841530 GCF_965183815.1 Platalea leucorodia | reverse complement strand
CTGTGCAAGGGCAGCTCATCTGCACACAAAGTCACCATTGTCGATGGACAGAGCATGGGGCTGGAGCCAGGAATTTATGAGGCCTTATCCCCAGCCTGCCAGTGGCCTTCCGTGTGGCCTTGGAAAATAACACTTAACGTCTTTGTTTTTTTAGCTGTAAAATGGGAATAATAGTCTTTATTCATCCACCTCAAAGAGGCAATGAGAGGATTTTATGCAGTGCTCAGGATTTAAACGTTTCCAAACAAATTTTATAATAACCAGTCAGGGTTTTTAAATCCATTTTCAGCTCATCTCTTGCCACCTTCTCTGCACTTGGTGTTAGTGGTTGCTTTGCTTATTCCCCTGAGTATTCTAGAGCTAGCTGGATTACAGAGCCGTTACAACCAAAATAGGTCTAAATGGAATAATTTGCCCAAATGTTGAATTATATTAATCTCAAACGTATCTGCAGTTTCCAAAATTTGGAACCAATCTTCCTACTACTGAAGTCAAAAAGGCAGAAGCAAGCCAGCTCATCTTTTTCCCATTTGAAGAAAAATGCACTGCGTGTACCTTGTTTACTTATTTGCAGTATCCCATCACATCAAAAAAGCCTGTGACTTTGGGAGTCAATTTAAAGAAAATGCAGAGAAACTCATGGTAGCTTCTGAAGACACCGCAGATATGGAGCAGCCTCTGCAGAACACATTTTTCTATCCTATTGATGGAATTGATAAACAAGCAGGCAGCAGCCAGGCATGGTCGAAGCCTTCATATCAGCCCCTCTGGTACGTCAAATAGCGTTGTGCATTTGTTTGAAGTACTAAGAGACAAGTGGGGAGTCAGGAAAGGGCTGGTAGCTTCAGCACACCTACCGCAGACACGGCACAGCCACACACTGCCCTCTCCTCAAACACACCACCCAGCCAGCGTCCAAGCCTGGTGCTCCTTGGCAGGTCTGAACCTGCCATACCCTCAGTCTAGGTCCAGAGGTGGTAACTTACAGAAAGTGTTAATTCAGTAAAGCCTGTCAGATCTTTTGAATTTGCCCCTGAAGCAATTTCAACATGTGATCACCATGGAACAGATTCCATTTTTTCATCTTACCAGGGCAATTGATGCAATTACTGAAATTATTGAAACTTTTGAATGTACAGTTGCCTGTGTTTGAAAATATTAAAAAATAAGTACATTTCAAGGAACAGAGTACCTTCAAGCAAGAATCACTGAAAAGCTGGTTGCTATGCAACTCAAGTATTGTCCATATTATTCTTATCAACAGATGACATATTGTATAAAATAAATAATATAATCCTCTTTAAAAAAAAAAAAACACAATACAGTAGAGGGCTGTTCAGGGGTGTAGAATTGGCAATAGCTCAGAGTGCTGTCATAAACCTGATGTTGATGGTATATACGTCATCAATTACAGAACCATAATGTAATTATTATGAATATTTAAGCAGGACCCTTGATAATACATATGAATTGCCTACAGTGAAGCAAATGAATCTGAAGATATCATTTCAAAAGAAATGCTTGCTCAAACAAGACTGAGATAATATTTTCACATTGTGAAGCCAACCAGGCTGCTTCATTCATGCACTGCCTTAACTTGGACATGTGCCCTTCCTTTCATTATGTACTTCAATATATATTCCTAAAAATTGGTAGTGCTGGTGTGTTTTAGTGTGATATTAAAATATTGAAGGCTTTGTTCTAATTCCTCAGAACAGGTTCAGAAAGTAAGAACTATATAACTTTTCTTCTGCTTTTCCACTGCTAAATAATCCCAACCCTCCGAAGAGAATCCTCCTCACTTTCTACTCCCTGGTACTAGTCTTCTGATCAAGAGCTTTAAAAATATGAACATAAAAAACTTTATTCTTATACATCCAGGGCATGCAGGCCCCCACACCATAAGGTGGAGGAGCTCTGAAATGATACCTTTTACATTAATTTTACTTTTTTCAGAAAGCCATAAATTGTCTTTCATGTAAATAAGAATCAGATATAGAAATGAAAGAAAAATTATTTTCATAGTTATTTAGGGCAAGCTTGTGATACTAAAATTATTCCATTTTATGCCCTGCTGAAACCAACAGGATAACTCAGGAACGAAAACATCATCCACTGCAGATTATGGATCTAGAATCCAGAAGTAGACTATCCACAAGCAAGATTATATAGTGCTACCTGCACCGGCTATTTTTGTGATGTGGCCAAAGACCCACCAAGAAGTGAAGGTTTCCGCGCTCCACCCCACTCTCCTCTCTAAAGAAGATTAATATGAAATCAATAACTTTCAAATTATCAATGGACAACACTATTCTTCACAAGAAAACAGATTCTTAAGGTGAAATGAGGTCTATTGTAGCTATTGTCTGCCATCACAAAAACAGCAGAAGTTATCAGAGTTCAGACTACTGGTGCAGAGCTAAAGATGGACATGCATAACAATTATGAAATACTTATGAAATGAGGACAGCAAAGTGGTGACTAGCTCATGTGATAATTCTGCGAGCTTCTACCATTACTGCAATATCAGAATTTTTTGAGAATTGTTAGTCAATCTGCAATCCCACAAATTGCTGTCATTACAGCAATCACAAGGATATTTAATTTATTTTGTAATTTAATGTTAACTACACACACCATGAACTTTCGATCACAAAATTCATAAAACAACATCAAAATGGCAAATGTGACCTTTTTTACCTTTTCTTTTAGGACACACATCTGATTAAACTTATCCAAAACACTTAACTACATCACCATCTACATCACTGCAGGAAGAGCGGAGATGGATCGGTGTGTTTAATTCTCAGATGGGGAAACTCAGACAGAACACGGTATCCCAAATCCAGGTAACTGGTCTCCAGCAGAGTCCAGACTAAAACTCAGAGCTCCCTCATTTGCACCAGGGAGGAAAATTCTTAGCTGGTGTCAAGCAGGGTAAACTGGTGAATGTCAGTGGAGGTTCACCACTGACACCATCTGCGCTGGCTCTTCAATGACAGCATTTCAGCAACTTGCGTGAACATACATGGCGTCTTCCAGAACCCAGGTTTATTCCATGAACATGCAAATGCCAGCAACTCCCGTCACAGAAAGGGACATGAGATTTTAACACTCTGCTTTGAGCAGCTGGGCATGCATGTCCTTAACCAAAGCATTTATCAACATGAAATGTCCTGTTCCTGTTTCCATGGAATTTGATGTTGATTTGGCAACACAGGTACTAAGCAGTTCAATACTTTTGAAAACCATTTAGCATTTCATTCCTCTTCACATGAGTTTTGCTTGTAGAGTAACCCCTTCCATAGAAACAGCAAGAGAACACTTGGTATTCTTAATTACAGATTTGATCTGCAGAGCTCTTGCCTTCTGGCCGCTATCCCAAAGAACTCACTTAAAGAACTTTAAGCACACGTGTAGTCCCACTAATGTTAAGCCCAAGTTTAAATTAGTTCTTGGAATGAGGCTGTAGCCCCCAGCATCTTGCAGAACTGATCTTGTGTTCATTGTTACTTACATACAGTTCTACCACAACACCTTGTGTTTTCTTTAGGAACCAAAATGTTCACTACGTTTCATGGATTATTCCAAACAAATCTGAAAAGACAGACTGCCAGAGCTAAGCAGCAACTTAAAATGACACAGGGAAAACCCAGAAGAAATTGAAATTATTTGAAATGTGAAGTTCAAATGATACACAAATACATATAAACATAAAAGTTCTTTATATTCATACACTGGTAAGGACAATGTATGAATTAAAATACAAACCCAATACATGTCACCAGTAACTACATTGTTCATAAAAGAATGAAGGTCAGAGATATTGATATCCTCCATTTAAATTAACCTTTACTTACCTTGCCATAGCTCAGCAGGATTATCCTCACCAAGACAACGTTAATGTGAGCACCCAGGGACTCATCATGATAAATTTCATTAACCTGCAAAAGAGTTCAGCACTTTAACCACGGTACTGGCAACAAATAACCGAAAGCAGTGATACAGCAGTACCTTTTATGCACTGTCATTAAGCCAAAGATCACTTTGTGATCATATATAAAATGGGGAAAATTCCACCAATGTGAGAAGGAATGTTTTATTTTCTAAACTCTGTTGTAGCCTCCCGACAGACCATAATTCAGGAAATCATTTAAAATCAACACATCATCAGAGACTTCATATTAACAGGTATTTAAGTATAAACCAACTTATACGTCTCATGATGCACCTACACGATGCAGCTGAGCTGATCTAACAGCTACTGTGGCTAAGAAGGAAGATTCCCAGCTCTTCCCTACCTCATCCCAGCTGTGTGTGCCCGCTGGAGCCCAGAGCACAGTAATCCAAGCAAAATCCTGAATAGCTCTCTGCTGGGCAAGACCATGCATGGGGAAGGGGACGAGTGAGCAGAGGGACATGATCTCTCCTGAGAGCCATTTGCTGGATTGGCTCAGCTGCACCCTGTAACTCTTCCATCTGGGACCCATCACATCACACTCTGACAAGAGGATATACCTCCCTCAAAAAGCGTGGTTGGCCACATGGGCTGGCTTTATTGTGTGTCAAAACTAATTAATGTTAAACTTTGCAAGCAGAACAAAAGCTACAAAATGCCAGCAAATTAAAAGCTGTCTTCTTTTTTTATACTAGAGCTACATAACTGAACATGCACATGGGGAAATCACCCTAGGAACACTGAAAAGAAAACTGTAAATATTTAGAGTAGAGAATGAAATGTGGATGTATAAAGATCAGGAAACTTAGGAAACACTGCTACAAGCAAGCTAGGCAAATATTAACTGTTAAAGAGGCTGATTTAGGTATTCGGTGATGAAGACTGCATGAGACTCAGCCAAATGGCAGGGGTTCAGCTTTACAAATTAGAGGAGGCAGATGGGATTTCCTGCAAGGCAAGAGTCTTTCCTAAAACCTCCTTCCCTTGGTAAAGGTTGCACCAAACTGGACTGCTTTGCTGGCTGGACCTAAATTTCTTTCATTCCTACAAAAGAGATTCTTTACTACAAGCTAATAAGTAACTTTCAGAAAACATTTCATTAGAAACGTAGTAAATAATGTCCTGTTTCTTCAATCAGCCCTAGTTTTAATGGCCCATCTTTTATCTCTGTAAAAATCATTAAAACTAAATACATCAGTGTAAGTTTTGCTAAGCAATCCCCATTGACATCTTAAAGTGAATTTTAATTCATTTTATCAGTATTTTTGGATATAAGCCTAATTTTACGCCTGGTAAAAGTCCAAGTTTTCAGAAGTCCTAAGCATCCTGCATTGATGGTTAGGAGACAGCGTGGCTGAACTGTGGCTCCAGGAGCAGACTCGCACCCTGCAGAGCATCTGCCCGGGCACCTGGGGAACATGCTGTGGGATGCCCGGGATCCAGGCTTGTTACTGGTTGATGAGCGGAACCTTGGCTGGAAGATGGTGAGTGAGGAGCCTGTGGCTATGACTGGCTTCAGGGGCTGCTATTTTCATTGCGGTGTAGCAGTAGCTGATCTGTTCAGTTGTAAACAATACCTCTGGAAATCAGATCACTTATTTACATATCTAAACAAAACTTTAGAAGACTAACTTTATATTCCTGTATTTAAAAAAGTCTTTTACTTTTACTTTGAGGACCATTACTGAACACAGATTATAAAGAAGTAGACATAAACATGCATTTTGCTTTACAAAAATTCTTTCACCCAGGAAAAAGACCCTTGTGTGTTGTCAAGGGAGGCAAGGATATTAATTTGCCTCACTCTTTGTGTAGTGAGAAGAGAGCACACGCATCAAGGATATGAGGCTGAAATAAGCTGTAAATTACCTATACATGAAATGAGTACTGAACAAAACCTCCTGTGTATAGAGGACAGTAAACACAGCATGTAAATAAGTATTTAATTAGTTCATAAAGCATAATCCAAATTGCTGCACACCGCTCTCTCATTAACTTCCAGAATTTAACCTAAGCCTCTTTTAACAATAGTTGAGTAACAGAACAACCATATCGCTGTTGCATGCCAAAATGAAACTTGGCTTGAAAATGTTGATGGAACAGAATTGAAACACTGTTTGACTGTTCATGCAAATGACATCTAACAAACAAACTGTGAATGAACAGAAAAGCACAAGCACTGTAAAAAGCTACTTGGTTCTCTTGGGATACTGGATTTTCTGCAAGACAGTGGGTCAATTCAAAGCTCTGGGTCTTGGTTTCATTAATAAGGATGAGTCCAACCCCTCTTCACACAGCATATGAATTGAACCCTCCATGCCTTTCTCTAGGCTAATCTATGGCTTTACTAGTAGTGTCTCACTGCACATAGATAATAACGCTGAAATAGATGCTGTTCTTTTTTTCAGCATGACCTAAATTGCACCTATTTGTTTCAGGATGTTATTAAAGATACAAGATCCAACTAACTGAATGTTGTGCTCTCAAATGCTCACGAAAAGTGCACCCACTGAAAGGGCCTCCACAATCCCTAGCTCAGATTCTCCATATTTCCACCTGTTATTTCAACAGGAAAGCAGAGTTAAGCTAGTGCAGTTCATTGTATAGGGCACAAAATGACCAACCAACCTGTGGAATAGGAAAGTTCCAGGCTCTCATCCAACACAACTGCTGAAATGTTTGTTTCAAAGCAGAGATAATCAGACAATGGATATATATGTTCAGATGTCTGTGTAATAAATACACACAGGTGTGAAAATGATTACATAGTACTTTTACAGCAGTGCATCTCCATGTACTTCAGTAGGACATCCTGGTTCATATGAACACAATAAAAATCAGAATCGATCTCCTGTTGTTCTTAGATCAGTAAGTCTAGAATTCTGTTGCTGCATAGGAAAAGAAAGTACACAGAGATCATCCCAAAATCACAGCTCCTGAACTGAAGGCAGTGAATGCATTAAATCTTGTTAGATGTCCTGCAGTGATTCAGCATTTATAGAGGGTGATGAAGAAGGCTAGGCAAATCTCAAGGAATTCAAAGCATGGTGGAATACTGTAAAGAGACTTTCATCAAGCTATTGTAGTTCACAAACTATTTTGGGATAACTTTGGTTTATTTTTCTGGGATATCTCAATCAAAGCAAAACATGCATTTCTATTTCAAGTTTCTGTTCAGAAATCAGGCTGGCACAGAAGAAAAACAAAGTCTTTATTTATTTTTTTCTTCTGTCCCTCTCTGCTTATTTTATAATTCTTCTGCCCTGAGCAAGTTTCAAGTCAGCACAGTAAGCACGTAGAATACATCACAAAAAACCAAGTAAAGACAAGCTAAGCATCTGTGAGATGCATCATGCTTTGTAAAAGAAGCACTGCAAAGGTTTTATTATTGAGAAAAGCAGGGTCCAATCCTAAAAGGGAATTTTGAAAACTAATAAATGGCCTGCAGTTTTGCTAGTCTTCATGCAGAGCGGGTTACCTGCTGATACAGATGGCAGGATTTTTGGGGGAAGTCAGGTGATTCCCTGAATCTCTAATTAAACCAGTACGCAACAGGAGAAAGAATAATCTGCATGTTTTGGCAAGTCATCGGCAAACTCATTCATGCAGTTTGAAGGAGTTCCCAGCCTTGCAAAGTTTGTTGGTATCTGCTATGCACAAGACAACCCACTTCAACACAACATGGCTCCATCCTGCTGAACCATAAATCATTGCAGCTGAGTTCATCCTGAGGCGCACCCTCTGCGGCTCCATGCATTGCACCGTATGGTTGGTTAAGCACCACTTCCTCAGGCTCCCTGAGCACACACCCCTGACGGACATCTAATAGTTTCAACCTCTGGCTACTATCGACCTCAAATGGATCTGACCCAGCTACAGCGGCCATCAGAGGGCATATCTAACCATTTGGAGAGGGCACAGTACAAGATGCAGTTTATGCATCTGGCTTTTCAGCCACCACAAATTGCTGATCCATCTGACCCAATTAGACTACTCTTTGATCACCCAACATCCTTACGTAACTACTGTTGCAGAAACTACGAACGGCTACGTGCTCTCGGGCAGAGCAGGGACCATGTGTAGATCTCTGCCAGAGTGATAGTGGAGGAGCTGGAGAGCATCAGCGCCTTCCCCATGGGATGGCAGAGCTCCTGGCAAGCCATTGTTTGAGCCCAGCCAGAGATGCAGCTCATTCATCAGATCATAATTATCTGCAGCAAAGCCTCAGTGCCTGGTGGGCATCCAGTGATTGTCTATTTCTGTAAGAAACGGCTGTTTTGAATTACAGAATAGGAACCAGAAATGTCATGGTGGATACTGAGCACAAACTTTTGTAATCTGACCCTCCCAAAAGCGTTCCTCTCTCACTTTATTTTTCTGTGTTCCCACTTCAAACACCACTATGCTCTTCTATTTTCATCACCTCCTTTATGCTTTTGAAGATCCCAAACTAACATTTCTAACATTCCTAAAGCTTCATCTTAATCCCACAGGAACAACATTACATCAGTTTCTCATGTGGATAAACTATGGTCACACAGAAAGTCATCAGGCAAAATCCAGGGCTCCCAGTCTCCCTTTCTAGTCCCTACAAGGCATTTCCTCATTTCCTCAGAGAGGAACTCTTTTTTTCTGAAATCTTTGTTGAGCATCACAAGGAAAAAAGGATAATGAAAGCATACAACACACATGAAACTTAAAGGTCAAAGTGTGATCTCAGATTTGGAAAACATCTATCATTCTGCTCAAAACCACAGGCAACAGGCAGTTTTAGAAGAACTTGGCAATGTACATTGCAAAGCGGAGATAAGAATCTGGCATTTTGTATGCAAATACGAGTCTGAGTCCTGATTTACCTTCCCTGGTGTGAGAGTCAGTAGATGTCACCAAGTCCAAGTTAGCTGCTTCTGATCAAAATGAAAAACATTCCCCAGAGCAGATGTGTTGGCAAGGCACTAGGTAGCTTCATGTTACGGGTCTCTATCTCATCTTCGACTGTAACATCGGCTTTAGAAAGGTCATAGACTTTGTTTTCTGACTTTATGACTAATTTATTTTTCTTAGTTCCTCCCTCAGGTTCTTGGAACTCCTTATTCTTGCCCACAAACCACTGCTCTGAGAAATTTCTCTAAACACTGTAAATTACCTTTGCACCAAAAGACTCAATATTTCCTGAATTACTGTCTCAAGATCACTTTAATAGAATCAACTATAGTATCATAAAATACTTCAGCAGATTCATTTATTATATTACTACAAGGGATAGGGGTGTGGTGTCAATGCAATAAATATGGTGACCTCTTCAAATCTAAGTGGTTTGGTTAAGAAAAGCATCCAAAATTTGAAAGTTGATACTAATTATCCATACTCCATCACACGAACCACACTGTCACAACTCAAAAGACCCTGACTGTAAACTTTACGGCTAAAGTTCATGTTGGTATTTGGAGTAAAGGAAAAATCTATCTTTTAACAGTAACTACCCTCTACCTCAAGGATAATACCAAAACCTATGTAATGCTCTGTGCTATGTCCAACAGGGCACATTCCAGTTAATAATAATGAGCAATGCTCACCTAATTGACACTGGAAATAATACCCCTGTGAAAATGAGTAAAACCTGTAAGAGTTCAGAGAGGGTATTTCCTGCAGGACCCCCTGAATGCCCAGTCACAAGTACATCTTCCACTATAGTGCGGCAATCAAGATAATGAACAAAAATAATCTCATGAGGCTTCTTCAGAAACTGTTCTTAGAATCATAGAATCGTTTAGGTTAGAAAAGACCTTTAAGATCATCAAGTGCAACCGTTAACCTAACACTGCCAAGTCCACCACTAAACAATGTCCTCGAGCACCACGTCTACATGTCTTTTAAATACCTCCAGGGATGGGGACCCCACCACTTCCCCGGGCAGCCTGTTCCAGTGCCTGACTACCCTTTCAGTGAAGAAGTTTTTCCTAATATCCAATCTAAACCTCCCTTGGTGCAACTTGAAGCCATTTCCTCTTGTCCTATCGCTTGTTACTTGGGAGAAGAGACCAGCCCCCACCTCGCTACAGCCTCCTTTCAGGTAGTTGTAGAGAGCGATAAGGTCTCCCCTCAGCTTCCTCTTCGTCAGACTAAACAACCCCAGCTCCCTCAGCCGCTCCTCATAAGACTTGTGCTCCAGAGCCTTTACCATCTTCCTTGCCCTTCTTTGGATATGCTCCAGCACCTCGATGTCCTTCTTGTAGTGAGGGGCCCAACACTGAACACAGTACGCGAGGTGTGTCCTCACCAGTGCCGAGTACAGGGGGATGATCACTTCTCTAGTCCTGCTGGCCACACTATTCCTGATACAAGCCAGGATGCCATTGGCCTTCTTGGCCACCTGGGCACACTGCCTGGGCACACTGGACATGCTTCTCACTAGTCACAGCCAACGGTTTATAACGAACAGTCTAAACATGGAGTTAACTCACATAAATATATTTAAGTCCCTCGGATGAACAGAGCTGGACTTGCATTTGTTATTTGTGGAACTGCTTAGAGTTAGTTCAGATCTGAGGTGTACATATTGAAAAAACTGATTTGAAATAATGAGTATTGGTGCTTATGAATGTTATAATTTTTTAAAATCTAGTCAATTCTATACTACTGAAATATCCTTCCCACCTAAAAATAAGCTTTTTAGTTTAAAAAGCACGATTCTGAATGAAGGGTGCACCATTATTTCAAAGTATTCAATCATCAGTTTCTTTTTAACAGCTTGAATTACGCATGCTTTCAGGTTTTCATCCAACTGCCAGATAGGAACCAACAGCATTTCTGCCCTTTCCTCTCATTAGGGACTTGCTGTTCTGTACCTGCAAATCTTCATCCCTCATCAGCCAGAGATACGAAAGCAGAAATCTCATCTATAATAGTAGTATCATGTACATCCTATAAAAGAGGACAGGTAACATATTCAGAAGTGACTCAGGGCCACAATTTCAAAGAAAGACGTGTAGTGCTGAAAGATGCAGGTGAAAGACTCCGGGGACTTTCCAAAGCCCCCAGCAGCATAACTCCCACTGATTTCAGTTATTCAAATGAAAAGTTGTTTAATTTATTTGTTCTGGAGCTGAAGTTTCACTTAAAGTCTGGGAGAGACATAATCCTATGGGCTAATTTTTAAAACTGATTCTCACTGGTTTCAAAGGCAGGTAAATGACTAAATACTCAGATAAATCTAGGCCAGAGTGAGGTATAAAACCTATTTAGGGTCTATATCCCTTTGAAATAATGGCACTTAGGCACCTATCTACTTTGAGGAGATGGGTTTTAGCATGACAAACATTTTGGCCATATATCCATTACACATACGTAACAGAGGCTAAGTCCTAAATATTGCAATATCACACTTTTACAGTAAAGGAATGGAAAGGAAATTAAAGATTTTTTTTTTTTGCCCCTGGAAATTGTCCAAAAATCAAAAAATGTACATACTTTGTAGATAAATTCTTCCAAAAAATATACAAGGATGACAATTGCCAGCATTAGAAAATGAGGTAGTTGAGGAACTGAGGAATATTGTGGAGGAAGACAGACAAGAAAAAGCTAAAACAGGGACCTCACTGGGAAAAAAACCCACAATTTGAAGAGGGGCATGAAAGTTGAAGACTTGAAGTCAAGACAGATGGAGCTAATACATTCAAAACCATTTACAATTGAGCTTATTTCATGAGACTTTGCTATTTGGAATGGCCAAAATATTCTAAGATCACATATTCTACCTCTGCCTCTTTAGGAAGTCTGTTTTGAAGATATCCATCCTGGATGTGACCCTAAACACAGGGTTGTAGAGGCTGAAATATTCACCCTAATCAATACTGCAGGCCCAGCCAGGTAAATGTACTGGTGAGTCTCAGGTCTGCTGGTCTTCCACAGCAGGCGGCAAAAGGCCTGCTGAATCCCGAAAACTATTTTAAAGAGGGTTATGAAACGATCAGAGAATTTCAGCCCCAGGGCTGGCTACCACCAATACCCACTTTAGCTCAATAACGTGCATTCAGCACCCTGCTCCTCCTCCCAAGGCGTCCTGCAGTGAAATCCTTTTGTTTCCCAAGGAACAAGATAATTTTCCAACACTGCTTCTAGCCTTGCGCTTTTCTAATATTTCCAAACACTTGTACGAGCAGATAAAATCCCTGGGATTTTTAGCCTCCTTCTTGCTGAAATTAAATTACCTTCCATGTTCTTGAGTAAACTACAGAGCTGCAAGATACTGCCCAAATATCTCTCCTCTGTTGCAATGCTCCTGCATGCTATAAATACAAAGTTAATTTGTGCAATGTGTTGGCTCACGCTTGGAAATGCAGAGGACTGTGCAAGCTAATATCCTTCCCAGGACAAAACACAGCATGACATACGAAAGAAAATGATGCAAACGAGGCAGCCGAGGGTCTCTAATGTGAAAACGATGGCATATTTTCCAAAGATGGACTGAATGTCCTGATGGTACTGAGCAGAGAAAAGAGAGGGTGTCAAAAGAAACCTGAGTTTTTGTACGAGGAAATGACTGGAGGATGAAAAGGGGGTGGCAAGAGGCCGATCTCACTGCGGTGAAACGGCTGGCGTACAGTCAGGCGATACGTGGCTGCAGCCCAAAGCGTTAAAAATCCTCTGGCGTCTATCACCATTTGTTTGGGACTGACTTCATTTGCAAACTTTGGGATAAATATCAGCACAGCTATTCAAGATAGCCAGAACACCCAGCCCCTGTTTCTTCTCACTTTATGGCTTTTAGGTGTGGACTGTAACACATCACTTAAGCAGCACAAAACAGATTTACCGAATAACTCATTGCACTGGGCTTGAAAAAAAAAATTGTTTTGATTGGGTTCGTGGTAGGGTCCCACCCAAGGTCCCTGGGAAAAGTTAATTAAGGACAACTGCTCATGCCATCACACACAGTGAAATCAAGCAAAGTGGGGAGAAGCAGCCATGCTGGGAGTTGCTTCTGGGAAAGTGATGTCATGCCTCCAGGAGCCTGGGCATAAGGGAGGATTTGCCTGGGATTTATTTCATTTTTGGAACCACAGAAATTCAACTATTTGATCACCCTCTTATCTCCATTAAATACTTCCACTATTATTTTATTTACTTACTATGCATTCTTTGATTTTATGCTTACTACCTTGTTACTGTACGAAGCTAATTGATTTTATGCTTAATGCCTTGTTATTGTACAAAGCTAATTGATTACATCCATAAAACCAGCATGGTACGCACAATCTGATGGTTACGGTAGGATCTTCCACCAGATTTAAAAAGACAGCTGGGATTTTTTGTAGCTGTCTCTTCTTTTTCAGCTACCCTTGGACCTACGCATCTCATTAGAAACATACTGCATACATGTAACCCCTAACAGCTAGAGACCCCAAGGCCTTTCTTATTGGGCCCATTTTCTGCAAACCACCCCCCCAACTACTCAAAGAGGTAGAGGAGGACAACAGGGGTGTCACTGTGAATTTCAGCAAAGGAGACCAAAGCAATGGTCTACACAGAAATACACCTTGCATCCATCTAACAATGAGGGCAAGAGGAGCTGCTAGTTGGAGTTACATGGCTGAGGAGAAGTTCTGCGTTGCGATGACCCTCAACATGATATGGGCCCCCAGCATCACCTGGTATCTGCAGTAACAAGCCCCTCTTGCCTCTCTATACTGGAGCAATGCTTGGACAGCTGGAAACAGAACTGGTTACCATCACCCATCCCTCTGCTAAAATACAGACTCTAGAAACCAGCTGAGTTTTGAAGAAGGAAAGGACAGGACAACACTGATGACTGCCAAAGACTATCCAGAGACTCCTCAAGAGGCCTTGTGGATTTCAAACAGCTCCTCGTGTTTGGGCACAAGGCAAGGGACACAAAAGACATGTTTCAGATGTCCCAACAAAACAGCTACTACCTCAGATCTCCCAGCAAAACAACTACTGCCTATGCCAAGAGCTGCCACAGGCCTGTGGGTACAGTTACAGGGGCTGCACTTTCTAAACCACTTGCAGAGACAGCATGCTGAAGAGCTGTTATTTCTTACAATTTGTGTGTTGGATGGTTTGCTAAAATTAGGAAAAAGTATATTTCAGAGCTGGAACATTTATGGCTTCTTTACCATTACTGTATATTTTAATTCTTAAACATAGATTTAAGTGACATGATAAGTAAAGAGTCCTGTTTAATCTATTTCAGCCTGTTTGCCACATTCCTGGTTTGGCCTGTTTGGCTTGTTAATTTAGAGATGTATAAAACCATCTGTTTCACTGTAGACTTTGTTTTAAGCCTTAGAAGAAACAAACCACACAAATACATGGAATTCACTATGTCATTTCTGTTAGAATATATGTATTTACAGCCATCAGAGCAGACACTAAGTACCCTATAACTCAAATGTTAGTGCAGGTTTTTAACTATTTACAATACTGTTATAAAAAGTCAGTGCAACTGAATTTGTATCACACAAGGGATTTTCTCAAATTGTATTCCACCTCTCATTTAAAGTGAAAAACAGTGACATTCTACACATTGTTAAAAGAATGTAAGAAAGAAAGAAAAAAACAAACTTCATAATTAAAAAATATATCTTGGAAAAAATACATCCCAGGCAAATGCACCTAATAGCCTGGATTTCTGTTCACATATCTGCCTCTATGGCTTGTAATGCCAAGAAGTCACCTACAGACGCTCATCCTCTTGACACAACTTTAAACTTCAGCAGTCATACTCAATTTGTCAAAAACAGAGCAGACCTACAATTTTTTATTCAACAATATTTCACTAAGAACACACATTCACTGAACCTAAAGTTTTTATAGAAGTGTGTTTTATTAAGAGACTCCTGTTCCAGATGAGAATGAGAAGGAAGAAAGTCATCCCTGTATCAGTTGCCTATGAAGGGGGCTACCACTCACTTCCATTTTTTGGCCAGAAGAATAAAACGTATTTTGATCCATAATAGGGATGATTTTTCAAAACTTGATTCTTTTCCCACAAAATAGAGTCCTTGCTTACTGACCGGGGTATAGAGGGCTGCTGTGTCTGCTGTGCTGATATTAGAAAGAAAAAATGGTTCTTTCAAATATAATATTCTCTAGCGTCTCTTTTCATCACTGCTACACTATATAGTCTGTTGCACAGACTATGGTTCTGAAGATTAAATATTTAACTAAGGAAACCTAAAGATGTCAGTCATGGAGTAAATAGTATTTAATCAATTTAAGAAAGTTCAGTGACATACTGCATAACATTTTACTGCAGTGTGAACAAGGAGTAGGTAGGTGGCCTGGGACCTAAAGTGGTTGTTGAGGAATCAAAGAATTTAACTCAGTAGTTTTAAAAATGTATAAGCCAATCGAAGTTTCTAATAGAACCTTATTTGAAGACAGATCTCCAAACCATGTTTTTCAGCAGGGAGCTTAGGTTAAGGGAATATACAGCTAAAATGTAATGACTTCCAAGAACCTGAGCCCCTGACCATGTGCCCCCATCCACCAAAGCACATAAGCAGGACTTTGAACATTTTAAGAGTCCCACAGTCAGCTTCTTCCTTGGCCCCTTTTTCTTCTTTTCCTTCTCCCCTTTTGGCTTTTCTGAAAGTGGCCTGGATTTTCCTCCTAAAGTTATTTTATCTTCTACCATGAGAAAAATCTGTTATGTCCTGTTCAAATGGATAAACCAACCTATATTCACTGTCCTTTCAGTGCCTTCCCACAGTGCAGTTAGCGGGGTTGTACTCACAATATTCATCAGGGTCAGCAGGTACTTCTGAACATGTTCTTTCCCGTGGAACTGAACAACTGAGTCATCAACCCCCAGAAGGACTTCAATGTTGTAATCATCCTCTGTCGCATGCCTTCGATAGCGCTGCCTCGATCTATGCACCCGGTCTTCAATAAAGCTCAATGCGCTGTCGAGACTATCCAAATTAGTGAGGTTAGCCGCTGAAATCAAACAGACAAACGAGTTATCAACCAAGAGAGGTTCAGGCTCAGGTCTCAGCTAAGCTGGTATAAATTTGAAGTAGCAGCGTTTGTTATGTTCTGTGTGTTATATAACAGCATTAGTTTCACTTAATGTCAATTAAAAATGACCTAAACGAGAGAAAAATCTGACCCAAAGGATTTTTACTTTGCAAAGTAAAAGCAATACTTTCTACAAAGTAATACTGCATAATAAATACAAGGCCAAAAGGAGAGCAAGTCCTGCCAATGTCTTGATGAGAAGAATGGAGCTGTTTACAGTAAAATACTTGTTGCTTAGAAGTATTTGTAACAAAAATACACTGTTTGGGGGTCTTCTGCTACCGAGGATATCCTCCATTTCAGAACAACTAAAGATAGACACCATACTTCAAAATCTGATCTTACTGCCCACAGAATCCTATTTCAAGGCAAGTGTAGTTGCCAATATAGCCTTTTTCTATCCGGGCAGGTAGTAACAAATCAATCCCTCCCACTTCAACACATTAGCTCCTTTCCTAGATACACACATGCCATTCAACTGTAGTGACATGGATCCTCTTTGTCATTAAAACTTAGGAACACATTTTAGATATGAAATTAATTATTTTATAGCTATGTTCTCAATTTTTTTTAACACCTTTTCATCCTTCATTCCCAATTTGCCATGTCACTTTGCATTATTGTATGTCAAAGACCAATCCATCAGGCACAATAGTATCCAACTTTATTACTAATGATTTCTAATAGTCCCTGTGATATGAAAAGCACGTTCTCTGACAGGATGGGATACAGTTAATGTGGCACCTACCTACTAAAAATTAACATGAAAATATGGAATCTTGACACTTCACCCTATAGAATAACAATTATTAGCATTAAAATCATTGTTATCACTTGCATTACAAGAGCCCTGGAAGCCCACCGAGAACGTCTTGATTTCAGAGAATGTCAAGAAAAGACTTGCTCAGAGAGGTTGAAGAAAGGCGGCGAGAGCGCTGTTCATTGATTAAAGGCTTCCAGTGCTTAGTTCACAGAAACATAATAGGAATCAAAGGGAAGAAGCTAAAGCCATCACCTTCAAAGTAGAAATAAGAAACAACTCTTGGAAATGTTACAAAAGTGGATTCTCCATCTTCATTTTTTGAAGTTTTCACATCAAAACTGGCTTCTTGGGAAGGGATGAATGAGTCACCAGATCACTGGGCTCATTACAAGAACATCTGTGCTCCTGCCTTAAGACCGCTGCCTCGGGCTGCCATTTCAGCAGGTCCTGTGCAGCCTGAGCAGAGCCCCCCGCAGCTCCCCGCTGTGGAGACAACAACGTACCGACCTGTACAGCCTCCTGCCAGGAGGGACGCACACCTGGCCTCCCTGGCCCCCATCACAGTGTTCCTTACTGCCCCATGCTTCAGGCTGTGCCTTGTGTGGCGAGATGCTTGTCTCTGTGCCTCCTAGAAGAGACCTCCAGTCAAAGGACAATCCCCGAGAGACACATTTTGCATGGGCAGCTTCTTACCATTTCTCCACCAAGCTTCAAGGACATGCTTGTCATGAGACCCCCAGCCGCAGGCCACTGCACTGCACTGGCAGAGCTCCCCTCACTCTCCAGACAGACAGAAGGCGCCCCGCAGTGGTCCTACATCCCCATGGAGCCACAATGTCCTTCTCCTGGGAGGGCAGCATTTAATGCAGCTAATAAGCACAACCACCGTGTTCTCATTGCCAGCCTCAAGGTTCCCAGCAGCTTCTGCTCGTAGGGCTGCAAGTTTTTAAAATTAGTCTGGTCAGAATCCATGATTCAGCATGAAAATTCACTCTTCGTGCAGAGCCCAGCTGTTGCTCCCGGGTTTACCGTGGAGGGGGAATGGGTCTAGCCTTGCAGCAATGGAGACAGTTCCTTATCAGGGCTCAAAACCTGCCAAGCAGCCAGGTCCAGCCCTACCTCATGGTTTGCTCCACCAGGAAAACTTCAGTGTTAATCCTTCCTAGTGCCCAGAAGTAATTACCTAGCTATCACAGTGGTCTCAGGGGATTTGTTATGGAATCGTGGGGCAATCATACATTCATAATCTATAAGGCAAATCACAGTTACTGTAAATTTGACCATAAATCTTAAAAGCTCTCCAGAAAAGTAAGATTAGGCTGGCAGGGGCTGCAGGTCGTGTCCTCTCTCTGCTGCTCACCAAAAACTACAGTAATCAGCAGCAAGGCCAAAGCTGTCACAGCTGCTTTTGCAGAACAGCAGTGCTGGGCAGGTGGGGAGAGCCTGAGCCCTGCACTGCCGTTGCAGACAGGCAGCTCTGCTGGCTGGGGGTGCTGTTATTTTGGTGGATGGTTGGCTGTCAAGGTATCTGGAACTTTTGTGCTTTCATTTCTTTCCTTTATGTGTCGAAGTCAAACTAACTCCTAGTGTGGTATCTTTATTCCTGCTGTGAGTAAATCAGCCAGAGGCAAAATGTGATCCTACCATCCTGCATTTACCATCCTGCAGTGAAAACTGCCTGTCCTTCCTCTCTGCTCCTTCCTTCATCACTGTCACACTATAACCCTTACAGTCCTGCCAGCTCTTGAGAAAAGTTATCAGGAGGTTCCCTGGGAGTCCTCTCATTGTCAGTGGGTGCCAACCAACAATTTTAAATTTTGCTTGGAGCATAAAACTTCTCCACATCGACATTTACCTTCACCCCTCGAGTGTCACCCCCTCAAGACAACAGGCCCAGTGGGCACTGGTACCTCTGAGACACCGACCTGACGTGCTTCCCAGCAGAGAGCAAGCCGCACCAGCTCCAGCTGGCACTGAAATCATCCCAAGACCAGCAGCACAGCTCAAAATATTTACAACATTAGCTGCAAGATTTTTGATTCATATCCCAACTTCCCACCAAGTGTCCTTTCCCAGGAGGCTCTCCTGGGACAGGCAGGGATGCCTCCACATGCAGCCTGACCACACATTGCACGGACTCCTCCTCATGTGCTGCTCTGCCTCTCAGTCTCTTGGATGATGAGTTGTTGGATTTGATGGCCCATGCTGTGTTACTCGATGTTGGATTTGCTCCTAAATGACAGTTACATCCAAATCAAATTAATACCTGTATCTTACCAAAGAGGAAGCGAAACAAAGTTGCATCTGTAGTAAATGAGAAATTTGTCATGTTTTGCCATCTCAACTTTCCTTAGTTAATATCAGTGACTTTGTTCTATCATTGTACTGCTAACAATATGCTAGAAAAGCTCGAGAGAAAAACTCAAAGAACTAAGACACCAAACTCCTCCTTCACATTTTCCATGTTACCTTCCTTCTGATCGCCCCTGCACTTTGCACAATAACATCCCAAAAGTCATCTCAAACTGCACTGTGTTTTACTAAATCATCCCAAGACCTCTCCATCAGATGTTCATTTTCAGCAACTTTTGCCAAATCGGTGCATCAGCCACTGATTATCGGTGCCAACTTTGTTCTCCATCTCCCAAGAGCAGACACTTGGCATTTGCAGGGGCTAACAATAGCCTGTGTTGAAACCTTCTCCTTGCTCCCGCTAGGAAAAATTCACATTTGTGAAAATTAACCACTGAGAGACAAGGTTGTATTTTTCTCTTGTGCTGCTCATCCAGAATAACTCAAAAGGACAGCAGCACTGTAACAGTTCACCCAAAAATCCCACAAAAACCCCTCTTTTTTCTAAAGTCAGCTAAAAACTCAGTGATATTTCAGTGATTTTCTCCTAATGCTGCAGACCGTCTTCCAGTGAAGGAATAATAAGTGCCCAAGTTGTCGACAGAAGAGAAACCTGTGCTTCTGGCTTAAGCATAAAATCAGGAGCGAGGCAGCCTGGCTGGTGCTCCTGCCTCTGACACAGACTTTCCCCACAGTGCTGGGAGATGCAGAAGGCAGCCAAGAGCTGGGTAGCAAAACGCTGAGGGAAAAGCATGTGCACAATCCCGCTTGATGCTGCAGCCTGGGGTTTTTTTGGGTGTCCTCCATTTTTGTTTGCAGTTAATGCAGGCAAGTGATCCTAACTGCTCCTAGGTAGCAAAGTCCTAGTCGTTTGCTGACTCAAGAACCAGACAATGTCCCTTGCTGTGACAGCCCCAATGATGCATTAATATATGTAGAGTACATCGAGATTTAGAGGACAGGTCTTTATACCATGCAGGTGCAAATTGCTTACAGCATTATACGTTGTACAAGATCCTTCTCGCCTGCTGCCTTTTCCTGAGCAATGTGCAATATCCCAATCTTTTACCTAAACCGTTCCACTTTTCAATCTGGTAGTTTACTTTTTGTATCCGGGCTCTACCTGAGCTTCCACATTCACTGGGACTAGAGGTGTGAACACCCAGTACCACAGCAGCATCATGCAGCCTGGCTCCGATCCCTATCTCTAGGACCAGGAAAATTCACATTGACACAAACATCAGTTTTGCCTTGGCAGGTCTTCAGAAGAATTCTCCATCTGTGACAGTTTGGGATGTCTGATACCACCTTATTTTCTGGGAATTTTTGCCTTGCTCATTAATCTTTGATATCATGTGCTTTACAGAAACGTAATTACATGACATCTCCTGATTCTGCCTTACCCATCGTGGCAGGCAAAGGTCAAACAGATGCTGTGAGTTACTGAAGCATGAATGTGCTGCCTGCCACAAAAACTGCCTCTCCCTGTGTTTTCTGTCACTCCCTTTAGGACATCCACCAAAAGCACAGTTGCTGGCTTGTGATCTTGTTTTGTTTTTTCTTGATCCCTTTCAAAAAGGCTCAGGGAAATATGGCTGCACCTACAGTTCTTAAAGAGTCCCTTATGATGCTACTGCACTTTAAGAGTACCAGCTTTAGGGTTCCCCAATCTCACAGCAGCAATATTGTCCTAATAAAGCAGTTTCTAATTTTTTACCTCCTCTTTCTGGTAGGGGGAAGGGGACTTTCTGGCAAGCCCAGAGCAGAGACCAGACAGGCAGCTGGGAGACTGAACTGCATGTGGTGTTCACAGCCATCATCTGCGGCTTGTCAGCACAGCAACTCCCTGGAATTTCTTTTCAAATATGAGTGTGCAGCATTCAGACCAGCCAGCCACCATTTCAAATGCAGCTTGTTTGCTTTTGCGGACACTTCATCTGTCACGGCAGGAGCAGACAAACACCTGAGCCGACTGCTGAGTATCTTCTCTGCAGCCTCACATGGATCAGCACTTCTGACGTGCTGTTTTGCCACTGATCTCCATTCCTGGGACATACTCCCGAAGCGACTCCCGGCTTCCCATTCCTTCATGTGGCTTGCTGCAAGCCACGAACTTTGTTGGTGTTTGTTTGGTTTTTTTTTTTTTCCTTGTTAACGCCAGTGACTCAGACTGAACACCAGTGAAGCACAGCTGAAGCCCGGTTTGTTGCAGTGGCAAGCATATCTGCGTGTGCAGCGCTGCGACAGCGCAGAAGCACAGGGCACCCACCCCTGCTCAGCTGCACTGCAGCTGGTGGCAATGGCACTCCGAGCCTGGGACTTGCGATCACAGCATAGGCGTGAGGCCATCCATCACTTGGTGCTGCAAACGCAGGAGGAACAGGCTGTGTGGTGGGCAAGCAGAAGGAGGCAGGGTAGACTTGCTTTAGCTCTCAGCTTCCCACTGCTCAAGTACATCTGCACCCCTGGAAACGTACCAAATGCCCTCAACAGCTTGACAAAGAACTGCTCTTTTGGGAATTGCACTTTAAATCACAAGTCATCTTTCTGTAATGCTCCCTGCCACTCGTATGCTGTAGGCTTCTGTCATGTCTGTCCTCTGTGATCAGCTGACTCCCCGATTAGCCCCCAATTAGCCTGTTCGTGTATTCCACAAAAATCCTCATTTGTCTTCCATGGTAAATTGAAGCCCAAGCCGTGGAGGTTGGAGGCAACAATGAAGAGTCAACAAATCTTGCTTTTTATCCCCTGGCAATTTTTTCTCCCATTTTTAAGTTCCTCAGTTTGGGGTTTTGTTATTCATTCCAGTTGCACACAATTGTGATGTGTTTTGTCCATTTGCTAATCAATAGTTTTTCTGATTTTTTTTTAACTTTTTTTCTGCTGGTTTTACAGCCCAGCTCACCTTCTTCTTTGCTTTCTATTTTGTTTTCCAAATGTCACCTATTTGTCTTTTTTCTCCCCCTTAGCCATCCTGCTCAGCTACATTGGTCTTTCATAATTTATAAATCCCTTTCCCATACTACAGTCTGCATTTGGACCCTTCTGCTATAGATCTTTCATAAGAAAAGTGGGTAAATCTAGCAAGGTGAATTAAAATGGAAGAGAGCTCCTGTGAGGTGAAAGCAAATTGCAAATGGTCTAAACAAGAGAAGCAAATCATACACAGTGCACTGGGTACATGATACAAAGTCAGCCCTGTTTGAAAGGCATCCCCAGGAGGACATTGCCTCAACACAATTGTAACTTGGAGCTCAGTTTTCGTAAGAGTCTTGTGATTTCTTGAATCACAGGTTAACAGAGCGGCTGGTCCTTGGTAAATACTTAACCAAGAGCAATTATTGCAGCAGAACTCTCTTTGGGTGTGTGTTCAAATTCCTCCTCTTCTACTTTTTTATATAAACCAAAAGCAAGACCACACTAGCAGTCTAAAGACCAGGCATGCACCAGGCATCCTCACCAAGGTTACAAATCCCCATCCTGCCCTTATCTGCAAAGAAGCAGTAATTTAAAAGGAAACTTTTGGACTGCATGCCTTGCTAACCATATGATCTCATTATGAGCTCCCTGCCTCTTAATTTACGGTGATGCCTTTTCTAGCCAAATCACATTTTAACACAGAGCCTGCTCCACCTTTCATCTGTCCAGGGAAGTTTGCCACGGGTGTCAGGGTAAGCTGGGTTGGGCTCTCAAAAATAGGTCTCAGACTCCAGCTGTAAGAAGGCCAGCAGATATGGCAGGTGAACTTCTGCTGGAACGATCTGGTTGTGGCATTTGAAATCAGGAGGACTGCGAAGTATTTAACAGTATTTCAAACACTGTATATTTGGGCCTTTATATGTCAATTCTTGTAAACTTGATGAATGCACATTCTTGCAAACACACAGGCACAATCACCGGTCCCTGTCTTTCTTGTCACCTATGCAACAGCACAATGATTTTAAATCTCAGGACATGCTCAAGTGCCTGCCTGAATCAGTTATAAAGAATAACGAAGTTGAAACCTACCAAAGTGGCAAAATAGAGGAGAACTTTCAAAACTGAAAAAAAACTTTGTCTTTTCCGAAGGATAAACCAATTAGCGCAGTGACAATGGCCAGGTGGATGCCATGGCAAATGGCCAGGCGAGAAGCACTAAGAATAACCACAGCTAGATGTTGCCAAGGAGATATTTTCTGGCATGTTACAACAAAGAGAAAAGGTATTACAATACTAAAAAAGAAAAGTTGAAAACTAAATTGATCTCATCAGGGCCACAGTCACACAATGAATAACATATAGATGAGAGATAATTGCACTCTTAAAAGATTAAGTGAGAGCGAGGTAATAGAATACCTTGGGCTAAAACTTTTTTTTTTTTTTTCAAAATGTTTTAATATATTGTGTTACAATTTTAACTTTCATATTACAACATAATAGTCAAAAAGGGGAAATGAAAGGAATGGCAAACCAGCCAGGCAAACCAATCTGTGTGACCTGGTTGAAATGGAGCTTTTTGAGAACTGAGCATAAAGTTTTTCTAACAGCAAAACTTACCCTTTGGAAAATCTTCAGCTATCAACCTTACTAATGCAAACACAGGTTTCACAATTTAGCACCAAATAATGAATGAGCAAGATGTTTTTAACTCAGTGCTTAAAACTAGAGCTCAAAAAGGGGCAAAAAAAGCTACTCTAGAAAATTAATTTATGGGCCAACTTCTAAGTTTCACTGACTTAATTGGTTGCATCTGGGAAATGCTTATCTTGCAAATATTTTGGCAAGTCATTGTAAACTGGCCTGTATTGCAGAGCCTGTGACTTGTAAAACGTTGCCTGATTTACCACATCCCACCAGTTTCCGGAGCCCACAGCTGCCCCAGGAAAAGGGCTCAAGTGCATGTGTGCACCCGTGCAAAGCGGGCTTTGCTTTACATGACTCACGTGGAGCTACAAAGGGAGCTCAGTGCTCTCAATCGCATTTGCAGCTATTGCGTAATTAATTAAACTGCAGAGTTCAGCCACGTCCCCGTGCAGGCGCTCAGCATAGAGCCATGGCTCCACGACGCTGTACGAGCCCCAGAGATCCCACCTGAAGTCCCAAACACAGAGCCTTCTTGCTTCCCGTTGAGCAAGGGATCAGGATCTGACCCACTTACTTTCCCCGACCAGGCTTTAATGAAGTGTTTATGGGCTATTTGAGTCCAAGTCTGCCACTGGGATACTTGAATGTCCTATCTATATTCCAAGCATGATTAAATTACAGCAAATTAGCACATTAAGTAAGCTGCCTAGCTGACCCCCTGGCTTTGTAGGTGACATGTCTAACAATCCCACTTGCATTTTTAACAGAATGAAATGCCAAACCATGGTACAGGACCTGAATACCAACAGGTTACTGAGGATGGCAGTTGTCTTTCCATAAGCCAACTATTCTGCAAGCAGGGGAAATTAAGTTTAATTACAGTTTAACACACAAACATTAAAAAACACCCAGGTAAAAAAAAATTCAAGTTCCTAGTCAGGGCAGGGGAGATGAGAAGCCGGAGAAAAGACAAAGAAATACATACAATAACCACACATCATTGGAAGTACTACTGAAAAATAATGGCTGAAGCAAATATGTATCTTTCCAATGCTTTTTAGGCGTAACTACAGAACAACAAATCTTGCCCTTCAATAATGTTTCAAAGCAGAATTATCCCATTCTTTTTAAAAGGAAGCTCTTTTGTCAGGTATAAAGTCTCACAAAGTTGTAAATAATCCAATTAAATGTTTTCAAGGTCAAGCATAACGAACACAGTATAAATCTCATCAGTGTAAATAATGTATGACACAAATGACAATGCAAACAGCCCCTGTTCTTCTATATAATCATAATGATCTTTTAATTAGACAAAGTAAATGGTCTGCTCATTTCACCTTGTGAAGAAAAGCATAGGAAGAAAGTTTAATAATTCTAGGGTGAAAAATGCATGCAATTTGAACTACCTATAAGTTGAGCCAACTTCTTGTACATCTCAGAATATTTCACCAGAAATCAGCAGTCAGTCAGAAAAAAAAGGTTAATTTGAGTTTCACAAGAAGAAAACATCATCCAGGCAGTCTGAGCAAAGGCAATGCGATGAATGATGCCTTGGCTACTTACACTAGCAGGATTTGAATCAGAGCAAGAAGGAGTTATAGTTTTACCTATGTTTTGAAAATATCCTTGTTGCTAAATCTGGTTGGACTTTCTGCAATAACCAAAACAGCTGCAATTGATTAGAGACTGCAGGAAAGACAAAACTAAGTAAGTTGGAGGACGCAGGAATTTCTTAAACTTCAAAATGACAGTAAAAAACCCTGAAAGAGAGAATCAGTCTCTGCTCCACTGAAAGCGCACGAGGTTTATTCCCAAGGCGTTTCAAAATCAAGGGCAAAGGCTTCTTTTGTCATTTGTACAAGAGCTCTGAATCTGTCAGGCCAGACAAAAGGCAAACTGCTAAATGCTGCCCTTCCTATTGCAGTGTGTGGGTGGGAGACAGGGTCCCAAAGACAACGGCTGAGAAGAGATGTTTCCAAAACGCAGCATTTCTCATGAGCATGTACCCGGGATGGAGAGAGGGGGAAGGAAGGGAGAAAGGAAAGAAGATGGATGGATGCATGGATATCAAAACCCTCTGGGAAGAAGGCAAATCAAGAGGCAGAAGATGGAACAATACAAATGCAAAAGAGGGAAGTAAAAAGAAATCATGGTTGGCCTTCCTGCTGCAGTTTCCCACTGTCCCTAGGAAGGCGAAGCCAGGGCTTGTTCCTATCTCCTGCTCCCCAGCCCTGAGAGCTGCAGCCTGTGAACAGCCTCCGAGCTTCAGGGAGCGCAGGGATGAGAGCTTAGGTTTGCAAGGTAATCCATCTCCCCAGCGCACGCAGGCAGGGCTTTAATGTTTCTTTTTCAAGATAAATTTAGCATTAATATCTGTGGCTTTAGAGGGATTAGAGGCAGGTCAACATGCAGTTGTTTAGTTTTCTGGCAGGTCCAAGATATTTTTAATTCCTTTTAAGTCAAATGGACTTGAATACTGATTTTTTTTTAAAGTGAAGAAACAAACAAATAATTTCAGTTCATCTGAAATCTCGTTTTACTCATTTGATATGAAATCAAGTACTTCAAGTCTCAATTCAGAAAATCATTTCAAAATATAAGATATTTCAAGGCAAAGAAGGGAAATAGTTTGTTTCAAATGGACTGCCATGAAATCCTTCAACATTTTCAGGGTTTTTCTTTCTTTATCTGTGTGAAGTTCAGTGAAAATTCAGTATCTTTTATCACCAATAAAAAATTTCACCCAACTCAATTGCAAGTGCCAGGACTAAAAAGAGTTTCCATTTGCCTCTTTCCACCATCTACCCCCCCTTCCTCCAAAGGAACGATCATCATTTCAGGACTCCTGTATTTTTGTCGGGTTATTCACGTATTATTGATAAGCAAGCTGTACTTAGTGCCGTCTGACTCGTCCTTGAGATTGGCTTCCAGCCTAATCAAACGGAGGTCGTTTGTCTACTAAATGAGATGTAGCTGGTAGGATGTAATGCTCCTTGGCAGGAGACAGAGAACTCTCCTATAGGGACAAATCCAATGCACCGCACCTCAAAATAAAAGCCTTTCAAGAATTACGTAGCAAGGAATTTATCTCCTGAATTAAAGACAGTATCATCTCTGTCTGTGTAAATAAGGCTTAAAGTGGTCAGAAATTGCATTTGTATTCACTTCGCAGAGTGTTATAAAATTGGTTTAGTATTAATGACTACTCTGCTCTTACTACAGAGAATAAAATCAGACTTTGGAAAGTAAATTCACAATGTCCAGTAAGAAGGGCTGGGGAGCCTTTTACATATATATATATATATATATGTATACACATACATAGGTACACACACACGTAATAATTGCTAAAAAGAAAGAACTCTGTATTTTAACAAGGTACAATGGTGGTTGTAGGGTTGGTGGACAACTCACTCGTTAGCTAACATTTCTATTAGAAATGTTTTTAAAAGCCGTCAAACATATTGGAAAACTATCAGAAACAACAGTGAATGGAGATATTCAATTTTTAAAAATTCAATTACATTCTCTTTAAATGGTGCTAACTCAAATTGATGCTAAAAAGGCTAGACAAGTCAATGGCTGTTAGAGAAACAGTAGAAGCTGTTAAGGGGAAAACCAGAGAGTTGCTTCAAAGCTTCAAGTAGTTTCTGCCTCCTGAACTGGAACAGTGTATAAAGACCATTTAGCCTCTAACCCGTTACTTTTGCAGACTAAACGGGAAATGTTAAAGCCAACACAAAAAAAACCCTTTCAAATCGCCTTACAAAGCAGTTGCTAGAGTAATCAAGAAGTTAACTGAGCACTCTGCTGGTGTTAAGTAGTAAAGGCTACCAGTCATTAAAACATTCTGTCTAAAACTGGTAAAACCGGAGTCACTCAAGATCTGAGTTTCTGCAGTGAGTTACGGGTTTTATCCAAATACTGGACTTGGATTAGTTGAATTCTATCATCTGTTTCTACCTAGTTAAGAATTGGCTAACTAAGCTGCTCCTGGTTTACTTGATTCTAAAAATGCCTGTGATCAGTTAAACAATGACCATAGGCAGAAATGGAACAAATATAAAAAACTTCCACAAATCATCGGCTATAACACCATAGTTTATGTTTCATTTTAGGAACCAAAAGGTAAAAAGCTGTCCACAAGTATAACCCTCTTATTTATTCCTTCAAAAAAGTAAATGTTTAGATAAAAATACTGATCATACAAACACTGAAAATATTAACATATACTGTGCTAACAGAAGTAGTAACATGGTCCCCTCATCTGAAGTCAGAACAGACTCTATCCTCTTTCAGTTCTTGCTGAGCAAGAGTATTACTCCTTCAGTTGTTCAACAGAGAAATTCTTTAGATTTTCCCATTACTCCAAAAAGAAGAGAAGTCTACAAAGCTAAACAGCAAAGCTAAACACTAACTGAACTTACTTTAAAGAAATAAAGTGACACCTTGTAGCATGGGGGAAGCAAGGCTGGAGGGAAAAGTAGTATCTTTTGGTAGCTGAAGAAGGCACACTTTGGGTGTCAGGGTCTCTTCAACAGATTATTGTATAGCTCCCTACCTGCCTCCTGAGCAACACGCGTACCACAAATAAAGTCTCCTTCAGTCCTCCTATAGTGTCTGTTCACACAGATCTGAGACCATAAATCAGTGCTGAAAAGTAATGTTTTTGAAAGTCAGACAACACAGCGTTTACTTGTCCGACAACAGTGCTATTCAATTATGCAATAAGAAAAAGACGTGGAAGTACCACAGTCAATAAAGACTCTGCTTGGCTAGGGTGCCCTGGAAGCCCCCACAAGTCCCCAGCAATTATTTTGGACTTGCAGGACTCTGCATGATCTTCTGCAGCGTGGAAGCTGGACATTTATTTATTGAAGCTGACACTAATCAATACCCATCACTTTCTCACTGGTTTCAACTTTATTAGAAAAATTATATCAACAGCTGCTACTGTCCCACTGAGCTTCAAAAGAAAGCAGAGGGTTGATGGTATCTAGGTGCTCTCATTGCCTGGTTCTCCAGCTTATCTTCATCTGAGCTCCAGGCTGCCTTCAGTGCAAAATTTTCCATTTGACCTTTCCTATACTTCTCTTAGGATCAGAGAATTTTAATTTACTACTTTTTCACTCTTTCCAATCTATTTCTGGCTAATCTTCTCTCAAATTTCTGAAGCATTCATTCAGAAAGGTTTCTTAAATTCTGGTTTTAGTCCAAGGTGCCTTAGTCTGAAATACTGCAGTGCAGCTGGGCAACTCTTACATTTTGCTGAGTAACGGGTTCACCAAAAACAAGTTTTGATTGTTTTGAAATGATTTTCAAATTGAGCCACAGGCTTTTTGAGGAGTTAAAAAAAATAAAATAATGGAGCAAGGACTCATGTTTCGTTTCAGTGAACATATATTCCACAACATGAAAGCGCCCAACCAGCTCAGGCTGCAGCAGAGAGGAGAGGAGGACATGCAACCATGCAAGCACCTGCGGGTATTTATCTTCCAATGACAGAAGCCAGCTCTAGCTTGTCAAGTTGCAAATGTTGCAGTTAGTCCATGCCTTAGGTCTCTGAAATATAATGTGCATTAAAGGAGTCAGTTCACAGAAAGAACCAAAGGGCTGCACCTTGCCAAAGGACCGGAATCTTTGGGAGTTCGACACAACCAGGCAATATGAGGGAGATCCTCAACCCTCCAGCCCGAGAGCTTGTTTTTTGCAGAGATTGTCTAGCTTTAAGCTCTTACCTACTTCTTGACCCGGAAGGCCATTTGAACACAAGATTGTTATCCGCGCCTTTAGCAACATTTCTCAGCCTTGCTAAAAATCAGGAAGTACTGATTCTGAGCAGCCAGCTGTGGGGGGAAAAACCCCACCACAATGAAAAGAAATCACAATATGAGAAGAAGGGAAGCAAAGCAGCTAGCAAAGGGAAAAAATCTTTTAAAGGTGAAACCACAAAGCGGGAGTATCATACTGTAGCTGTGGGCTCCACACTGGGGTTTTTATGTTTGGGGGGCTAAATATTTTTGGACAATTCCACTAAAATTATGTTTAAAAAACTCATCTGGAAAGCCAAGTAATGCTCTGGGAGACAAAAGAGAACATCAGTACTTGGATGACCTAAAGTACAAGGAGAGTCAGCGAAGAACAAAATGTCTGAAGCATTAACCTGCCAGGATTATTTCTTAACGTCACAAATTTCAGGTCCATTTGAAGTCTCACAACAGAGAAACTAAGGCAACCCATTGAACTTCCTTGTGAAAAGATTAAAAAAAATCCTATAGAGTACAGCATGTGGTCTTGCAGATATGTCCTGAATTCACCGAGGCAGACCGACGCTTGTTGCAGAAACCCTCTGTTGCCATTGGTCAAGGCAAAGAGAGGATAAAAAAATATACTTTCTCATCAAGCTGCAAATGCAGCTCCTCTCTCTTTGTTTCCCAGTCTTCCAGGCCTGGATCTAGCTCAATCCAGACATTACCTACAATTATCTATCTCATCAAGGCCAAAAACATGCCCGGTGGCCTCTGAGCAATATCCTGCCCCACTGGTATCAGCAGCTTAGTTCAATAGAGCTGCATTTCCACATTCTCCTTGCGATCCAGAATAACCTCCAGAAAACCAACACCCTTCCCCAAAGACAAGCGATGGCAAAACTCCATCTGTAGATAATCATCTGGGCAAGGAAAGGGTTCACGCCAAAACACCTGTGTAAGGGGCAAGAGGGTTGTTTGGGTTTGAGGAGAAGAGTTGCTCTGTTTGGTAGATACACGTAGAATATGATGACGGAGCCAGAGGGCTTTGGGAAGAGACATTCGATATGCTTCCAAGTGCTGGACCATGGATGGAAACACCTGTGAAGAACTGCAAGAAAAGAGGCAAAAAAGAGGCATTGATGGCATAAAAGTGTAGGGGTCTGAAAATACACATTTGGGAGGAAGAGGGGACTGAATAGGGACAAAGAAGCAATGCTCAGTTCCCAGAGTGCAGGCTGCTGACCACTGGTGGTTTCACGCTCTCCTGCACAAGCAGCTCGTCTTTTGCAGGCTCTGGGTAATGCAGGGTAGAGCCAACTGAACATCTGCTAGGGATGAAAATTCCCTCTAGGAAACCTAAGCAGCTGGTGGATTGGCAGGTAATTGTAAAGGAAGGAGCAGCATTAAACCCCTGCCCCCAAGCAGGTGCCCAGGGCTGCTGGTTCTCACTGCAGGTGCCCAGGGTCTCACTGCTCCTCCTGACAGCGGTGAGCAAAGCAGGAGCACCTCTGCAAAGGGGCAGGATCACAGGTGGTGACACAAACATCCTGGAAGACTGACGAAAAATGCTGAGGAGAGAGACCACCACAACAGACAAGCATGGTGGCAAGGATCAGGCTGACAGGGCCAAATGGAGCCATTTCGTGTATGCAGGATTATCACAGCCAGGCTGGCACCAGCACAGCCTTCTTCCTACCCCTGCTTCCGCCACACATTATCCTGGAATAATGTCCACGTATAGTCACACCAACTCACAGTTTACAGAGTTTGCCCAGATTTACTGCTCCCTGGGAAAGGAGGGGGCCAATACAGGAGTACGAGATTCCAGCTAGCATCTTCCACTTCCCAGCTCTTCCCCTTGGCACCTTGGGAGGAAAGGGAAAGAGGCCGGGAAGAGCCAGGAAGGGACTGAGCTTGTACCAGGGCAGCTAACACAGGGCCGCAGCCAGCCCACGCGTGCACTGGGGTCTGCACTGCGTTTTCTCTGCTCCATGATGTGTGGCTGCTGCTAAAGCTCATTGAGGATGGGCTTAGACTGTAAATTCTGCAGGGCAGGGAGCGTCCCCCGCTGTGCTGGCACTGCGTTATCATGAGGTGTTTCCAGTCCAGGCTGGGCGTTAGGTAAAACCATCATGTAAGCAGCTGATAGCAACAAGCCTTATTTTCCCTGGAGTCAACTGCTTCCTCAAACTTCTGTACATCTCTGCCTCCTAACATGAAGTTAGCACGGCTCTGTAATTATGGATGTAGCATAAGGAGCGGACAAGCTGAATTAGGCTTCCGATTGCATGTCTAATTTATGTACAACTGCAGCAATTACAGATGCAAATTAAATAACTGTGCAGAAGATGGGTTTTATTAGCCATAACTAAAACCCAGTAAAACTCAGTAGCTCCTACACATCTCTGCACTGAATGTGCCTCTTTAGAATGTCAATTAGAAATGTGAAAAACAACTGGGATTTTCTATTTCCTAATCTGAAAAAAAAAAAGGATAATCTGTCAGAGCACATGTCTTTCTTCCACAACAAAACGAACAGGAGCTCTAATTGGCAATTTCAGAGCAACACATTGTTTTACAGACAGCAGTTCTAAGCAGCTTTTAAACACATTATTTATACCCAGTCTTTCATGCCTGACATGGCTGAGAAAAGTCTCATCTAATAAAAACATATGCTAAATGTAATTTAGCTTCAGAAGAGGCCTACTCTGACTGCCTGGCAAGTTGGGATTTAAAAGTTTAAACTCAAAGCCGAGGAACACTGTGCTTAACTTCGCAGCCCTTCTGAGATCTAGGAAGTTGGGGGCTTCTTAGCATCATGTCAACTGGGTCCAGGGCTGTGAAAGGCCTCTCTGGATGTTTTAATGCTGAAACCACTCAAATCTTCTGTCATTCAGACTTAGTATGAGTGCTACCATGTCTAAGGAGCCAGTGCTAACCTGTCAATTTGTTTAAAAGCAATAAAAAAATTGTTCCCTTTAAATCAAGGTTAATCCTCCTGCATAGTTCTTATACAATTCCCTGCTCTATGTGATTGAACCCACTCCATATATATGTAGCACAAGCACCTGGATAAAAAGTTTATATATACCATGGAGTGTCTACACTGTCCATTTGCTTCATTCCTTGTTTTGCAAGGGAGAGCGGATTTTCCTGGCTGGCTGCATTACATACACACACGAGTTAATCACTCTGGCTCTGACTGGGAGTGACCGTTGGCTCTCAGCATGGGAACCACGACGTGTTCCTGCAGAGCCACCTATACACAGCAGGTCAGAGCATACCACCGATGCACAGCATAAAGACAAGCCAGGATTTCCAGCTACAGTATAGATAATTCCCACTATACATCACCTACAGTATAGATAATTCCCACTATACATCGCACATCCTTCCTTCCCCACTCAGCTGCAAGCAGAGGCTTAGGAAGGGCTCTGTTCCTCCCCAGCCACCGCTGTACGTCCCAGGCAGGGTGGGATTGCCCAGGTCCCTTCCCCAGGGTGCTCTGGCAGCCACCGAGCAGGGCCAGCTCCTGGGCACCAGGATGAGACAGAAACTCCCAGCTTCTCACATGGGGCAGGCAGCAGATGCCAGAAGGGGAGCAGGCAGCGTGCTACAGTTAGCAGGTGGCCTTGTCTCCAGGCTCCCTTGCATGTGGCTTCCACTGGTGCCCTCTTCTCCCACTAATGTCCACGCATGCTCTCCACTTCCTCAGCTGTCCCACTTCATGATGCATTACTGCCAACACAGCACCTTCCCCAGCGCACACAGTAATACAGGCAGGATCATTGCTATTCCCGTGCTGCTTCCCAGTGGACCTGGTCCTGCATGTGGTGCCCTCCCTGCCACTGCCCTGAGCTTCTCCTGCCAGGCCACAGCATGGACACTCATTCTGGATGCAGAAACCTCCTTCAAAATTTAAATATACCACATCCACTGACTTCCCCTTATCTCTTGTGGCAGTTATATCCTCAAACAACTCCAGCAAATTACTTAAGCATGACCTCCCTTGCCTGAATGTCTGCCAGGTAGTCTTAATTAAACTGTGCATTCCCGTATACATTCTCCACAGCACCCTGAGGAGACGTTTCCAAGATTTCCTCGTTTTGTGTATTCCTTTGGATCATCTATCATTAAACAGCAATAATGATAAGCAAAATGAAAAAGACGAGAATAGTTTTGTATCTGCAGGATGATAGCACAGAAAAAATAAATAACTAGAAATCAAGTTATTAGACTGGCCACTGCGCCTCTCCCCAAATAGAGATTCTGAGATGCTGAGCACGTCACTACAGCTACTGAAGTAGAAGATTTTCAAACATTGTGGTGACGAACATCTGAATAAAATCTAAAGAGATGTGTTCAGAACAGGTCTTCTTATCATAGGAAGGATTATTTAAGTTGCTAAAAGAGAAGGTGCCCCGGAAATATTGATTCTGCTTATGATTTAAATAATAGGAGCATGTACATGGAATCATTTCCAGATTTTGTAACAAAGAGACTCATATTAAAGGCATGATCATTTCATAATTAATTTTTTATGTTGCAGTTCTAGATTCAGATGTTCCAGATTCCATAAAAAGCTTTAAAAAAACCCCAACACTCAATGAGCCCACTCCCCTTCCCAAACTGGTCCTCTCCTCTTAAATCAATGTTAGATCTACTGCCACTCTGAGCGGGTGCAGGAGTGGGGCCTTTGCGCCAAAGCCCGGCAGCTCTCCCAAGCGAGGCGGACGGGGCTTGGGCGTTGCCGGGAGTGCCAGCGACCAGGGCGCGGTGCGGCAGTTTGCGCAGGCAGCCGCCGAGCTCTACTTGTGGTCTTCACCCTCCTGGGAGACACCATGGTTTCCGCTTGGGCAAAAGCCATTGCCAGAAGGGATGGGACGACGCAGACAGAGCTCCCGCTAAAACATGCAGCCACCCAGGTCTCTGGCTGCAGGGAGTGCCAGAGCCTTGCTCTGGTAACAGAGGGCACCCAAGACAACGCCTGTGTGAGGTGTGAGCAGGTGGAGGATCTGCTCAGCATGGTGGCAGAGCTGAAAGAAGAAGTAACAAGACTGAGGAGTATCAGGGAGCGCGAGAGGGAGATAGACTGGTGGAGCCACTCCCTACCATCCCTGAGACGAGCACGCCAGATGGAAACATCAAGAGGAGAGGTTCCCCCACCCTCTTGCCACCAGGCAGAAGGGGGGGACCTAAGAGACGGAAGGGGATGGAAACAGATCCCTGCTCGGCACAGCAGGCGAATCCTCTCCCGGCCGACCTCGCCCCCCCAGGTGCCCTTACACAATAGGTATGAGGCTCCGGAACTTGAGGGCCAAGAGGATGACGATGCAGACAGTGATCCATCCAAGGGGTTGACTAGGGGGAACAAGTCAGCCCCACGCATTACAACAGTCACTGGTAAGAAAAAAAGAAGGGTAATTGTCATAGGTGACTCCCTTCTGAGGGGAACAGAGGGCCCGATATGCCAACGGGACCCATCCCATAGGGAAGTCTGCTGCCTCCCTGGGGCCCGGGTCAGAGACATTACTAGGAAGCTCCCTAGGTTGGTACAATCATCTGATTATTACCCATTATTGGTTGTTCAGATTGGCAGCGATGAGGTAGCTGATAGAGGTACAAAGACAATCAAAAGGGACTTCAGAGAACTGGGGTGATTGCTTGAAGGATCAGGAGCACAGGCAGTGTTTTCCTCCATCCCTTCAGTAGCCGGGAGGCATGCGGAAAGGAACAGGAAGACTCACCTCATTAACACGTGGCTCAGAGGCTGGTGCCAGCGGTGGAATTTTGGGTTTTTCAATCATGGGGCAGTTTACATGGCACCAGGACTGCTGGAGACAGATGGGGTTCACCTGTTGCAAAGGGGGAAAAGGATTCTAGCTCAGGAGTTAGCAGGCCTAATTGAGAGAGCTTTAAACTAGATTTGAAGGGGGAAGGGGATAAAACCAGGCTTGCTTGGGATGAGCCTAGCGGTGGCATGCCTGTGTTGGAGATGAGATCAATAGCCCAACTGAAGTGCATTTACACCAATGCACACAGCATGGGCAATAAACAGGAGGAGCTGGAAGCCATTGCGTGGCAGGAAAACTATGATGTAGTTGCCATCATGGAAACATGGTGGGACGACTCGCACAACTGGAGTGCTGCAATGGATGGCTACAAGCTCTTCAGAAGGGATAGGCAAGGAGGGAGAGGTGGTGGCGTAGCCTTGTACGTTAGAGAGTGTTTTGATTGTCTAGAGCTCAACGAAGGTAATGATAAGGTCGAGAGCTTGTGGGTAAAGATCAGGGGGAAGGCCAACAAGGCAGATATCCTGGTGGGAGTCTGTTATAGACCACCCAACGAGGATGAGACAACAGACGAAGTATTCTACAAGCGGCTGGCTGAAGTCTCACAATCCCTAGCCCTTGTTCTCGTGGGAGACTTCAACTTACCGGATATCTGCTGGAAATACAACACAGCAGAGAGGAAGCAGTCTCGGAGGTTCCTGGAGTGTGTGGGAGATGATAACTTCCTGACGCAGCTGGTAAGTGAGCCAGCCAGGGGAGGTGCCCCGCTGGACCTGCTGTTTACGAACAGAGAGGGTCTGGTGGGCGATGTGGTGGTCGGAGGCTGTCTTGGGCACAGCAACCATGAAATGATAGAGTTTTCAGTTCTTGGAGAAGTAAGGAGGGGGGTTAACAAAACCACTACCCTGGACTTTAGAAAGGCAGGCTTTGGACTGTTCAGGAGTCTGGTTAACAGAGTCCCTTGGGAGGCAGTCCTGAAGGGCAAAGGAGTCCAGGAAGGCTGGATGTTTTTCAACAAGGAAGTCTTAAAGGCGCAGGAGCAGGCTGTCCCCATGTGCCGCAAGACGAGCAGGCAGGGGAGAGGACTGGCCTGGCTGAACAGAGAGCTTTGGCTGGAACTCAGGGGGGAAAAAAAAAGGGAGTTTACCATCTTTGGAAGAAGGAGCAGGCAACTCAGGAAGACTACAAGGATATTGTTAGGTTATGCAGGGAGAAAATTAGAAAAGCAAAGGCCCAGCTAGAACTTAAACTGGCCACTGCAGTTAAGGATAACAAAAAATGCTTTTACAAATATATCAGTGACAAAAGGAGGGCCAAGGAGAACCTCCATCCTTGGTTGGATGCAGAGGGAAACATCGCCACAAAGGCTGAGGTACTTAATACCTTCTTTGCCCCAGTCTTTAATAGTCAGACTGGTTATCCTCAGAGTATTCAGGCCCCTGAGCTGGGAGATGGAGATAGGAAACAGAATGAAGCCCCAGTTATCAAAGAGGTAGCAGTCACTGACCTGCTCCTCCACCTGGATGCCCACAAATCTATGGGGCCAGATGGGATCCACGTGAGGATAGTGAGGGAGCTGGTGGAGGAGCTCGCCAAGCCACTTTCCATCATTTACCAGCAGCCCTGGTCAACCAGGGAGGCCCCAGATGACTGGAAGTTAGCTAATGTGACACCCATCTACAAGAAGGGTCGGAAGGAGGATCCAGGGAACTACAGGCCTGTCTCCCACAGCATTCTCCTGCAGAAACTGACTGCTCACAGCTTGGATAAGTGTACTCTCTGCTGGGCAAATAACTGGCTAAATGGCCGAGCCCAGAGAGTGGTGGTGAATGGAGTCAAATCCAGTTGGTGACCGGTCACAAGTGGTGCTCCCCAGGGCTGGGGGCCGGTTCTGTTTAATATCTTTATCGATGATCTGGATGAGGGGATTGAGTGCACCCTCAGTAAGTTTGCAGACGATACCAAGTTGGGTGGAAGTGTCGATCTGCTGGAGGGTAGGAAGGCCCTGCAGAGGGACCTGGACAGGCTGGATCGTTGGGCCAGGGCCAACTGCGTGACGTTCAACAAGGCCAAGTGCTGGGTCCTGCACTTCGGTCACAACCACCCCATGCAATGCTACAGGCTTGGGGAAGAGTGGCTGGAGAGCTGCCTGGCAGAAAAGGACCTGGGGGTGTTGGTTGACAGCCAGCTGAACATGAGCCAGCAGTGTGCTCAGGTGGCCAAGAAGGCCAATGGCATCCTGGCTTGTATCAGGAATAGTGTGGCCAGCGGGACCAGGGAGGTGATAGTGCCCCTGTACTCGGCACTGGTGAGGCCACACCTCGAGTACTGTGTTCAGTGTTGGGCCCCTCACTACAAGAAGGACATGGAGGTGCTGGAGCGTATCCAAAGAAGGGCAACGAGGCTGGTGAACCATCTGGAGCACAAGTCTTATGAGGAGCAGCTGAGGGAGCTGGGGTTGTTTAGCCTGGAGAAGAGGAGGCTGAGGGGAGACCTTATTGCTCTCTATAACTACCTGAAAGGAGGTTGTAGTGAGGTGAGGGTTCATCTCTTCTCCCAAGTAACAACTGATAGGGCAAGAGGAAATGGGCTCAAGTTGTGCCAAGGGAGATTTAGATTAGATATCAGGAAAAATTTCTTCATGGAGAGAGTGGTTAGGCATTGGAACAGACTGCCCAGGGAAGTGGTGCAATCACAGTCCCTAGAAGTGTTCAAAAAACGTGCGGATGTTGTGCTTAGGGACATGGTTTAGAGGTGCACCAGACTAACGGTTGGACTCGATCTCAGAGGTCCTTTCCAACCTTAACGATTCTATGATCTGTGATTCTATGATCTAAGGCAGAGGGACGGGCAGAGCTCAGCACAGACTGCCTTGGCACTCAAAGGAAACACCTTCTCTTGGAGGTGAACTGCTCTGGAAATGGTGATTTTGTAACACTGGGAACAGCCGAAGGACAGAGACTGAACCACACTCTCCAAACCTCCAGCCTCCAGTCACATCACTGGGACTGTAACACAACAGCAGCAGCATCCTTGCCCCAGGAGCCTGCCACAGAGCATATAACATCCAAAGAAGTTGAGCAAGGTAATGTAAGGCACAGGCTTATTAATCCTGTAAAAAAAACTATTTTAAGGAGATTTAGGATTTACACTTCTCCCATGCCTGATTTAAAAAGATATTTTAAGTCATGCCTTTCTTTCTAGCTGTATTTTGTAGCTGACCTATTTCTGTTCATAATTAACACTGGGGTTTTGTTTTACTCCAGGATCAAGATATGTACAGAAAAATGATCTGGGTAGTATTTGGACTGATGCAATAAGATTGTTACCGAAGTTCTGAGTACAAGACTCTGTTGTTGTGATGAGTGAGCAGGAGAGAAATCAACTTGATTTTGTGATCCAAGTTTGACTTTGCATAGCTCAGCACTCAAAGAAATGCTCTATTTCTAACAGTGCAATGAAATTTGGCAGCATTTCCACAGCAATGTATATGGGAGTCCACTATGTCCTCCCTGCAAAGTCATTTTTCACAAGAGAAGTACCCCCACAACTGAGCCACACCATCAAAAAATTCCTTCACTGCAACCTAGCACAGCGAATGTTAGGCAAATAAAAACCCAGTAGGTCATACCACAGCTGTCCCATTCATATAACACAGGAGCAGCTGAAGAGAAAAAAAAATTATGCTTTTAACTGAAACTAATGTTTTAATAATTCAAGAAACTACCTGCTCTTACGCCTGCTGCTGGTGGTCGGTTGGCTCAGGACACCAGTGTGGGGCAGAGGGTTAGGATGTTGGGGGAGCAGACGAGAGGCAAATGATGGAAAAATGGGAGGAGGAGAGTTATATACATGGGCAGACTTTGCCTCCTTAAAATAGATGAAAAAATCAGGGGATACTATTTTATGGAGCAATGAATCTAATAGGAGGATAGTTAGTCATTCATGGTGGTCTAGAGAACAGGAAACTCTATGTGAGATAAATGAATTACACCACAGTAAATGCCTGGGTACATCCATTTTGGATTTGGACCTTGTACGTGCAACTGGTGTAAAACCACAGACAAGACTTGGTATTGACATCTGTGGTTTGTGGGCAGCACTTCCATTACACAGGCAGGATACAGACTCACTGCAGCCAGAAGACATAATTTTCTTGCATTGCATACAGTGCATCTACGTTAAAAATTAATGAAGACTCAGGTACAGCTATCAATAAAGATGGACAAAAGTGAATACTGTGTGCAAGAGGTTTCTGTGCACCTGAAGAAAAGAGTCATTTTCAGTCTTTCAAGCAGAATACCACACACAATTACTTTGCTAGTGCAGCATCCCCAAAAGTCAGTGCACCACCAGATGCCATCGATCCGTGCCAGGTTATGCAAGGTCTAGAGCACACTTCCTACAGAAACTTGCCAAAACAGAAATCCTTTTAGTACTTAGCTTGAGATTTTGTTAAGATTCACTTAATCTGCCTTCTTAAAGTACATTTACAAAAGCAAAAATGATCAATAACTCCACCATTAAATTGCATTACTTTGCATAAGTAATTTGGGACAATACATTAAGTAAATGAATGAATAATCCTTGAAATCTACATACAGTAGGACAACAGCTTTAATAGCAAATCTATCCTGGAAGGAAAACCAGCAATTCAGAAGACTCACTCAATCTATGAGGCAACTTATGAAAACCAGAAAACAATCATCAGTTTCATACTGGAAGCAAGTGGATTAACTTCAAAAGACACCAGCATAGCAATTTATAGCTATTACAATTTTTTTGACAACATAAATTTCCAATTTCAGCAGCCAGAGTAGGTGAAGCTTTAAGCACAAAGAGCTCATTGATTCAATGTCTGTACAGTTTAATTCTGAAAAATCGATCATTGTGCATTTCCTCCAATACTCTTTTTTGCAGCATCCTCCTATACAATTTATTATTATTGCTTATTGCTAAAATAGAAACGGTGATTCCACCACTCTCAGTCCTACTAAATCATTATTTAATGTTGCATGGTTGCCTTTCTTATATAAAGGGATATCTTGGTTTATTATGAAGAACATTATTATTAAACATTTCTCAGTTGTGTTTATAGTTGGTAGCTATTATTTTAAGAATTCTCTGTTTTCTTTGAATAGATTTCCCTTGCCCCACCTATGTCGTGTCGAGCTCTTGGAATCACCTCTAAGGGAAAGGGTCACTTTTGGCTTATGAAGTATTCCTGGGCAAAAGCCAGAAGCTATAAACATGAATTTTTCATTATATTAATTGTCCTAGTTTAACTATGCAATATGACTCTTCAAGATAACAGATACAGAATTTTAATTGTGTGTGAAATATTCAGTCTTTATAAGCCCCCCTCCTAACCTTTTTTATACTGGAGGGAGCTTCTGCCAACAAGCACTGCCTCTTAGCTAATGTTCAACTTTCTTTGTAATTCACTTTCCTGACCTTTTATTTTGACATTTTCACCTCATATATTAGTTTCTGCTTGCACTGAATACTGCAGCATTATAATTACTTACATATAAACCTTTCATCACATCTTTCTTTGGACGTTGTTAGAAGATGCTGTATATCAAATAACAGCAAATTTCACATTAATCAGCTGGCCTTTCAGAAGAACAGGCTGCCAGCAGCCGGGAGATGATCACACCTAGAGCCTCTGTGCTGCCGAGCATGGGTCAGAGGAGCCTTCTGCTTTGAGAGAGAAACACAGGGCACTCCAAAGAGAGAAACCAGCCTTCCCAGACCTCCTGTGGCGCCTGTGGACATGTGCCCAGCCTTGCCCTCACCCAGCTTTGGGGCAGCTGTAAGTTAAGCAGGACACCAAGCACCCTCCCTGCACATCCCAGGAGCCCCACCACCCCAACAAGCCTTCAGACAGGCTTGAGAGTTACCTTTCTCATCTTGCTCTCTGCATTAATGGATATCACGGGTAATTTAAACCACAGTTTCCAGTGAGTTTATTACCCACATCAACAAAAAACCCCACATAAATCATGCAGGTTTTATTGTATATTTTTATCTACAGCATATTCACACACAGTCTATGACAAATGGGTAAGAAAGATGCAGTGACACACTGAAGCAGTCACATTCAATAAACTTTTTTCTCACCCGGTTTCCACACTAGAAACAAGGAACAGAAACTGCAACAAGGAGTAATTCAGGTGATCAGCTCTAGTAAGCTCGTGTCCATTGGACCTGACACCTCCTAAAACCAGCCCAGCAATCCACCTGACAGTCTACTGCAGTAAGGTGACATACAGCAAACAGTGCTTTGTGCATCCCTGTACACACCAAACCACCACGCGCGAGTCCAACGTGCCTCACCAGATGAGAGGAGACCTGTTCCATTGGTAACAACCACCCACTTCAGCAGCTGTTCTCCATGGTATTTCTCATTCTTCAGGATAGAGATGAAAGCCTCCAGACTGCCCAGGTGATTGCAATATCCCACAGTGGCTTCCATTCACCAGTGTTGATTTTAGCCCTTCTCTACCTTGCTGGCTCCTCTTCCCACAGCACAGCAGTGTTTAAAGTAGCATCTTTCCAGGGACAGGCACGTGTTGGGGTGACAACCCACGGCAAGCAAGAGAGAGATTTAATTTCTCAGAGTCCCAGTCTAACTTCTTTCTAGTCCTGTCCCATAAGATATCATAAAAAGCATTTAAATTTTTTCCACAGCAGAAGCCTTCAGAAAGTCTCTTGGATGCGATTGCTCTAAATACAATTCCAGCCTTTTTGGGTTTTTAATCTTTTAGTTGCACTGAAGGAATTGTAGGACCTTCACAGCTGTCACAAATTTTTGATACCTAGACAGAAGAGATTTTCAAATACCGTATGCAAACAGCACAGATGTTCTTGCATTGTTCTTCCAGCTTCCATTTGGCCAAGGCCCTTAGTTCTGTTATTTACCATGGAGACCAGTGAAAAACTAATCCAAATATGTGGGTGAATTGAAGTAACCTTGTCAATAGTTCTGAGAAGTGGGTATGTGCTCAGCGGAGCGAGAGAGACAGAAAAACACACCAAAGCCATTTCAAACATCATAGAATGTGAGCTGCAGTCACACTGAAACTATGCGTCAGTGGAAAATATCCACAATTCTGTTATCCATCCTTTTATTTTACTAGCTAATAAAGATATAACCCAATTGCTTGCAGGCAGACACAGCTAAGTATTCTTCACATAGAGATCTAAGTCATCATCTAGTACTCTGAACGTTAAACAGACTGTGATTCCAGAGTGATGCTTGATATTCAGGATAAAATTGCACAAGAGAGAAAAAGAAAGATGCAACAGCTGATTATGTACATGCCGCCATATATTAAATAAATTTTCTGCAGTAGAAAAGTATATAGGGACAACATCACACAGATGTTCCTGGGTTGCTCAGCCTCTCCAGTTCCCATAAGGCATTTCACATTTCTCTTCCTTCCTCTTGTCAAAGTCCTGTCTTGCACCCAGTTTAGTGCTAGTCCTTAAACAAAATCTCTGCTCCAAAATTTACAAGCACATTTTCACCTCCTGACACTAATAAGAGATTTTCCCACTAACTTAGAGACCCACAGTTTCATCCTAATCTTTGCAAAATAACCAAAATGCAACTAACATCATAAACATTAGTAAGCAGACATCCTCTGTGCCAGAGATAATCCTGTCGCTGAGAGGACTGTGAGGTATTTATCCCATATTTTTGCTCCCCAAGACCACCCGAATAGTGTTTTGTTAGTACACTTGGAGATATCATTAGCTCAAATGACATGCTATTTTATTGGTCTCAAATTCAAAAGACAAGTCAGCTCAAAACTCCAACCATGATCTTTGCTTCTAACTTGCCAGGAAGAAGCAGAGAGCTCACAATCAATGTCCCACTATTTTTTAAATTCCATTTCAAATCTCTCTGAGCAGATTATTTCAAAGCTTGATTCCAGCTCACCCCAGAGTGATGCTCTTGTGGAACTCCTGGTAATGGGAAAAGAGCAAGCAACACAAAGGCTATTTATCAGAGCACATTGTAGGAGAGAACTTTGTGCCCATAAAAGCACAGGCAGGCCCCTTGGGTCTGTCCAGACACCAGCACTGCTATTTAATCGCTGGAAGCTGGAGGAACATTCAGAATCCTGGAATGCAAGTCAGTAAATTAAACAAGTGAAGCTACTCTCCTCTTTAACCATTACAAGGAATTTTCAGCAAAATTTTGAAACCCAGGCAATATGGATGCTTTAATCCCAGCACAAGGAAATGGTAAGAAACTTTCTCAGGCTTGGCAAAGGGCAAATGAATTAATCATTTTGGGGTTTGCTGTGTGCGTTCAGTGCATACCTGCACAGTCTGGGGGACATTTCAGAAGTCACAGCTGTGATTCCACACGTTAGGCTGAGCCAAGTCTGGAACTTGGAGTGAAGCTCCAGCCATCTTCATATAAAGGATACAGTATGTCATGCCCAAAGTTACAGAACTAAATCTCTAAGAATAGCATCCTGCCCTGAGAATGTAGAAGCAAATATATTTTTTAACTTACAATTTTAAATTAATCAAAAAGTTGGCCCTCCAAGACCCTTGGCACCACGTATCGCACCAGATAGTTGTTCTTTCTTACTAAACAATTGAGCTGTTCTCTTCAGCCTTCCCACTTACACAGAACTCACATCTTATGCCATTTTTTGTTATTTTGTTTCATGAATATGAAGGGACATTTTCCTCTGTTATTCTTCAAAGACAAAAGTCTCCTCATAGAAGAACTAAAGCAAACAATTCTAATCACACCGACCTCCTTTATACAGCAGTTTGACAGACTGATTAGCAGCACTATGGATATCATCACTGCTGCTGCTGCAGGTAATTCCAAGACAAACCCACATCCTTAGAAAAGGTTGCGTTCCCTTACAGCATGGAAATTTCCGATGTACCCCCAGCTGTACAGGACAGGACATCAAGTGCCACAAATTATATCCTGTCACTAGCCCAACACTTCCCCACTGTCCAGGACAAAGCCCTTGGCATAACAGGCCACCTTCAGATAGGCAGAAAGCGGATGCTCAGCAGGACACCAGGCTTGCTTCGCAGAACCGTCCCCCTTTCATTGCTCACAATGATTATCGGAGCAGCAGTTCCAAGGAAATGGGCAGGTGGTGCCTCACAGCAGAAATCTATTCCATCTTTTCCCGGTACTATCTCAACGGAAAATGGATGTTTTATACTTCCTTTACATTTCTGTGTCTTCACTTGCTACGATTTCTCAGAGTATAATCTCAATATTGGCTATACCTCATTTTTGTTACTTCTAATTTAGGGATAATTGCATCACCGCTAAAATATACCATCTTTTTTGATTACTCCCAGTTGTAATTGTAATACACAGTCATTTTTGGCAACATGTTATCACCAATCAAAAAATACTCTAATTCTTTTCTACCAGAGTTGGGAGTAACTGAAGTCAGTTAAATCAGGGCTAGGGAAAACCAGGGTTAAACTTATCTATCCTGAAACGCAAAAAGATGCTGTCTGCGTGGCTAATGAGACACTACTGAAAACCAGGAATATATCCTGCACTATCCCAACCCCATATATTAACTAAAAGTTGGCTCAGTAACAGCATAAGCATTTTGTTTTGTTTAGTGTAGGAATGGCCTACAGTTAAGTGCAGTAACAGAGATTGTATTCTGCACAGAGGGTAATGAGCCCTGGGAGAGGCATACATACAGCCATCACCATAAAGCAAAACTGTCTGCGCGAAAGTTTGTTAATCTCTGCTATGAGACATTTCCATTAAAACATGTTTCATAAAGCCACGGGTTCATTCTGCCAAAACCAGACAGCTAGACCGACTCGTCAGCAAGTAATGCCGTGGAAGACCTCAGTCTCTGTTTAACAACCATTTCAACAAAACTTGTATTTACCCAAAGACCAACAGCAAATCATGTTCTGCACCGCTTCCCAAGCCAGATACCTGAATTCGAACCTATATGTGCCCAGAGACTTTTCTTTATTTTGCTACAGAAGCAAGGGATAAAGTCTTCTAAGGACCTGGATGCTCGTTTATCAGTTAGAAAGAGCACTCCAAAAGCAACTGATTTTTATATTCATCATAATATTCAACAAGATCCTTAACACTGACTTTACTGTAGGAGATATAGTATAAATTTAAGAGAGTGAATTAAGATAAGGAATAAACAAGACACAAGAGAAGGCTAAAGCCATTTATTACAAATGCACAAAAGAAATATCACTACAACTTCTAGAAATGATAGATTACTCTTTTTTCAACAGGCCCCAAAGGTCAGTCGATTTGAATGACTTTGGAAAAAGGGAACACGTTAAGTCTGAAGCTGAAAATCCACCGCAGAGAACGTCTAGACAGCAAGTCTTAAATCTCACTCCTAAATCAACTGAGCTGCAGCTCAGCCGTCCCTGCCATGTCGTCATGCCGGGTGAGAGACAAGTCTCAGCGAGGAGGAGTCCCCAAACACCACTGCAAAGATGAGCTCTAAGCGCCTGGGGTGCTGCCCCGAGGGCTGCCGAGAGCCCGTCCCACCCTGCAGCAGAGATGCTCTGCATAAACGGTAACCGTATCGGGGGTTTTTTTTTAAGGAGTCCGTAATGTTCTGCCTGAGCTTCCAGGTGGATTTAACAAGCACATCTGCAGCAGCAGCAAAAGCAAAAGCAGCAGCCAACTTTTTAATCTACAGATCTCAAAATACTTACAAAAGAGACTTGTGTTGTTACACCATGGTACAGAGAGAGAAAAAACGTGGCCCTGGGAGGGGAGGTGACCAAATGGAGAGCTGATGTCCCAGCCCAGTGCCACCACATCCCCACCTTCACCACTGCATGTTCTCTGAAGGTGCCCACTAGCTATTCTCCACCTTTAGTAACAGCAGATCTTCCAGCTCATATTCGTTTCAGGTATACTCTGAAAGCAGCATAAGAAAACTCAACATCATCAGAAGTTCAGTGTATGTTTTTCCCCACAGAAAAGTATATATAAGTCCTTTTACTAATTTCTAGTTCCACTGGCTTTGCAGACCTCCTTCAAAGATGCAGATACAAAGTTGTGTTGTATTTTGTACACCAGAGGGTAAAAGCTGTAAATTGTATCACTTTGGGTGCTGTCTTCTTTAAACATGATTTATCAGACCCAGCTCACCATGAGGAATATTATGCAAGGGAAGAAGAGTGATAAATGCCATTAATGACTGGCCTGAGAACACGCAGGACGAAACAGCAGAATAATGATTAGTGTGGGACTCCTACCTCCTGCTCATGGCTTTAGACCATTAGACAGAGATACTGTTTTATGTTACAACAGGTTCAGACACATGCCATTCTTTTGTTTAACCCATGAAAAATAGATTCAGCAGAGAAATAGACATGCAGTAACTCAAAAGTAACAGAGCAGCTTTTCCTTTTTCCTCCTTTTTCTTTTTTTTTTTAATTTCTCCCTTCTATCCATCCCTTTACTTGTTCTTCCTCCTCTCCCCCTGCCAAACATACCCTTTTGTTGTTGTTGTTTTTTTCCCCCAGAAAAAGACAGAAAGAAGTCATACCATTGTTACTGAGCCTTAATCTTTGCCAGTCCTTGGTTTGACTCTCTTTAATGTCAGAAAAGGTCCTGAATAATAAACAATTAAACCATAGAGGAAAGCCACCTGGAAGATGTATTGCAGAAGGAATTAAACAGCGATATTTTTTTTTTTTTTTTTTTTTGGCTAAGCAGCTAGAAAATGCAAAAATATTCTGAGCAGTCTGACAGCTTTGGGATTCATGGTAGCAATTGTATGGAAATATCAATAATTTCGTATAGCTGTTCCAGTGAGGAGAAATATATATAAATAATAACAAAAAAAATCTTAAAGAATAAATGGGAGAGAAAGAAACTAAGGGGTGGTACAGAAATCGAAATGTCAGAGAATGTCGCAGGCAGAGGCTAGGTATGGGAATAACAGATCCAGAGCAAATCTGCCAAAGATGTTAAGAGCTGGCAAAAGATCAAAGTGATAAGAAGCAGGAATGGAAATAACCTTTAATTCTGTGCCTATAAGAGGACATGAAATAAACGTGGCAGCAAAGGCCAGCCAAGGTAACATGGAAAGGGGCCTAGTCATGCGCTGGGAGTTCTGCTCTTCTCAATCCAAACCTAAGGCTTTTGTCCTGCTTTAAAAAGCACTCTGCTAAAAACATAGCACAGAAAAGCTCGGAAACAAAGCTGAAATACTTTGGGTTTTTTTCAGTAAACTGAAGCTTTAATTGCAGTTTTCTAACTCTTCAGACATCCCAGCTCTGCAAAGATGCGTTTTCACTCCTCTTCCAGATATGGAGGCAAGCCTGTTCCACTGTCTATAAGGAGTGCTATTTATGGCACTGTGTTTAATTAGGTGACACAGTAGAGAGACAAATGACCAAACTCTGTCTTTCCTCCCAGGACCCTGTTGCACTTCTGAAGACATTCAGAAAGTAGTTACTCATCAGACACCAAATACCCACTGTTACTGAGAAGCTGTACACAGCCCTGACAAACCACTATTTGCTTACTAAGAAGACAAGCAAGGAGTAGATTGTCTTTTCATTTGACATCTGGTCATTATTGCTTTGCTACAGAGCAGGTACAAATCTGCCCAGGTGCTTCACCAGTGAAGGTCCTACAGCCCAAGTGCCCTTCTTGGAGTGCACACAAGCTCAGCGATACCCTTATCTACTTGTCTTCAAAGTGGAGGAATGCAGCTTTGCTGGAGCACAGGCAAATGCTGCTCTCTAAATTTGAGCTAAGATTTTCCTGAATTCAGAAGAGTGTATGGAGCTGACACAGAATATAATCTCTGATGCAGGCATGTTTCTATCTTTGAAACACCTGTTTCTACCTTCCTCATCCCCATCCTAAAGTGTCAAAACACTGCCAGGGAACGGATGAGGATTTTACAGCTTGGTCCCAATCTAGAAATCCCAGAAAAATCTTAACTTTACTAGAGCAACAAATCCAGTTTTGCAAAACTTGAGATGCTTCAAAAAAACTGGCTAAAACCTGGAGAATTGCTGAGCTTTTGAGCAGTATCTGAACTGAACCACAGGGAAAAACTGAGGTTCGTTCATCACTAATTAAGGGCTTAACTGACATTACCAATGCTTAGCATATGTTCTTCCCTATTAGCTTCCAAGAACAACAACAGGCCCGCAAGATTATTTTGAGCTTGAGTTGAAATAAGGTGAACCATACCTTAGGCCAACAAAGTTTTCCAGAAGAAACAAACATTTTGTTTACTCTTAAGTCAATTCTAAGACACAAGGTGTTTACCCAACTTCAGTACACACAGCCACTGATCAACCACATTTCCAGCTAACTGAGTTCAGCTTTATTCTTACTTCTTCACTTCAGAAATTTCAACTTGCTCATATAAATCTGAACTGTGATACAAGATATTATAATAATGCCCATTCCATTAAATGAGCACATTTTTTGTAGTTACAAAGTTTTTCCACAAGATAGATAGCTGTACAGTATGCTGCTCGTTATGATAGGGCTGTTTCTGTGTACCTGCATGATGTTTGCTTATTGATTTTTACATAGATGCAACACACAATATGCAATACAATATTAAATATATGCAATATATATTTGTGATGGGAACCACCTACACCGAGTCCTATCAAAGAAAGACCTCAAAAAGGCTAAAATGAGGCTCTGTGCAGCACAAAACTTGCTCCACAGGGAAAAGTTAATCCTAAAGTGGATTTCTTGCCATATTATGGTCTAAAACTACACAGTGCTCACTAACGTCCTTATCTGTAGGCACATATGGAGTTCCAGAGAACTTGCTATGATGCTTTTATATTTAAAGGTTTATACGGTCAGAGGCTCAGATGTTATTATTCATGAGCAAATAAAATTTCAGAACTGTAAGGCACTATGGAAAATGTCAAATGCAGTTCGTCTCATTTTCACGTAAGTTTTTATCATCATCATTTCATCAACATAATTTAATGTTATTGTTTGTTATACAGGGAAAAAATATCACTCCTATTTTTAAAATGGAACACTCAGTTAATAAAACAGCATATTTATTTATCAGGTTTTAAAAATCAATCTGGTTCCTACTAAATCCAGCAGAAAATTTAATTGATTCCACTGGGGAATAGGTCAGGCCTTTAAATACAAGCTAAAAAAGTAAGGTTTTCTACAAATGTAGAATAGGTATACCACTGACAGGCCTAAAGCCATCAGGTGCCAGCTCTCCTGCAAATACTGGGTGACGAGACAGGGTGGGATGGGAGGTCTCTCCCCTGTCTGGTTCAGGATCACCCGACTCCAGTGCAAGGGGAAGGGCTCAGATGGTTTTGTAACGCAGCCCGGATTTGGTACGTGCACCTGAACTGAAAGCAAGCAAAAGCCTTGTAATTTTCTTCAGGGATCAAAAATTTCACCATTGAAAGGCGCTGACATTTACTTTGTAATGTCCTGTCACATACCAGCTTAATATGCTTATGGCTGAAATCCTGCCAGCCCTCCCTACCACCACTCTGGTATCTTTTGCTAGAAAACAAGTATCACTGGCATAAAGAAATAGTTGGCACCAGGCAGACTTCCATCCACTGTGAAAAGGTCAGACACATCCCAGACTGTTTTTAATGCATATTTAGGGCCCATTCAGGCTTGATTTATGCCTCCTTTTAATTCAGAGAGTTAAGAATAGCATAAAGTTAAAATACTTTAAAACTCATTTAGGAAACATCTAAATGGAAAACCTAATGACCTTGCAGTGACCCAAGACGGATTTAAGTGTGACTAGTAACAGAAATGAAAATTCATTTTCGTGTGATAAAGGACAGTTGGCTTCATCATTATGATGTTATAATTTAGTCTTAAACCAATTATATTTATAGCCTTGCTGGTGTCTTACGCCATGTCTGGTGAAATAGTTTTATCTATCAAAATCCAAACACAGCCTCAGTAGTTAGGATCTTCTCAGGCAGCAAGTGTTTTTTGGTGCCTGAAATGTCTTCAAAAAGCCTGACTTCTCGAGCAAGCATGGCTCAGCAGCTTTTGAAAATGAGGCCTTTACAAAAGTATTAAAAATTGTAACACAGCAGCTACCTTCAAAAATGTAGGCCACCTGTTGCATTCAGTGGAAAAATAATCAGGATGTTTGGTCTCCAATCTTCAAGCCAACCAAACTGGCTACAAAATATGATTTCCCTTCCACAGACTGACAAAGTCAACTCTCTGGTGTAAGAGATGCTCAGTTTTGAAGTTGCTCCTGTGGGGAAAGACTGCACTAAGAACAGCTCAAGGGGACTCAACCGCAAGTATATCCCAGGACACAGTCCTTCGCGAGAGAGAAAGACGTGCTGCAAAGTTACTTTGCCTGAATTCAGATCTGAAGAGGCATTCAGCATGATTTCAGGGGCTGAAGGGAGAAAGAGAGGGGGAAAAAGTTTGTTAACTGATGTAGCTTGGCATTTTGGGGCGGCAGATGAAATAGAAAACGCAAGATCAGTATATACACCGATAAAGCTTTGAGATACTGTAATGAAATCCTGACCACTTAAGTCAAAACCATGGTTGTCTACCCCTGTATTTGCCATCTGACCAGGACTTAGGAGCCATGTACTCTAGGGCTGTCCCATAGCAGCATGGAGGAACACTGGTTGTCTTACTGGAAGCCCGTGTTTGCAGCTTGGCTCATGTTTTATGTTTAGGAGATGAGGATGTCAAGCTGAAGAGTGGTGTACAAGGCCAAAAAAGTCCTGCAGCTCATCAGTGCCTTTAGGATGAACTAGGGAACCTCTTCTTCTAGTGAGGCATAAGAAAGTTTCCATTCCCATCAAACATATTTCAAAGCAATTCTAAAGTAGAACAGGAAAAAAAAAAAACTCAGTTGTTGTACTCTGTAGTGAGGAAGGTGGGGAAAGATTAGAAGAATTCAGATTTAGTCCTTGAATGGCAATTATCACACTAAAAAGTTAGCAGTCACAAGTGGCCATAATAAAGGGAGCCAAAGCAGTCATTTATCTCTTCTCCTGGTAGTCAATTTGTGCATTTACCTCTCTCTGAAGAGGTTCTTTTTATTTTATATATATATACATATAAAATATATATTTATATATCTAGTATATATATACCATATATGTCTAGGAAACAGTCTTTCACCCATTCAGGGCAACAAATGCCAACAACCTTAAAATCTGCCAGCGGAGACTCTACCTGTCTCCCAGAAACTGTAATTGCTTTCTCGGTATCACTAATGAACTGAAACTCTGTAACCTACATTCAAGCTGTCAACTCTTAGCAGCATACTAATATTCACAAAACCCAACATATGTCTTTTCTCTGCATACAACATACACTATTTTCACTAATTAAACTGTAGAAAATAGAGGCATTTTAACTGTCTTTTCATTTCTTAGACACATGTTGCTTTACTTGAAGAAATTATTTTTTATCTGCAAAAACTAGACTAACTTTAGGAAAACGACCATGAAAGCAAGTTGGCAAATTTATCTGATGGAATACAGACAAGACCTTTATTAAAAATGGCATTTCTAGCAATGAACAAAAAAACCCTTTAATATTAAATTTTGTTTTCACATATCCACAGGAAACATAGCTGCACTGCCCTCCCATACTGCCAAACATCCTTCTGCCACTTGCATCACATGAGTCAAAATACTTCACTGAAATTCATGGCAAAACAAGTAAGCAGAACACTACTTATTTGGGGGCCTAAATGGACCTACGTTATTGTCTCACTGAGTTCGTGCACACAGGGGATTCTGGTGATACAACAACCGGCACTTAGTGGCCTGATGGCCTCAGAAACCCACCACATCTCCCTAAAGCAGATGTTAGGTAGAGAGAAAAATAAAGCCAATGGAACAAACTTCTGGCAAAAAGAAACAGAAGGTAAGGGCTTAGCTGGCTGCTGCCATTCGTCGACTGGTTGTTTCACCAGGATGCACACAAGAGAACAGATCTGTAAAATTAATTGGGTGGCATCGCCGGTGAGCTCTGCTTTGTGTAGGTCTTTAAAAGCAACCTGGTACCAGGGTAAGGAGCCTCCTCATTTCACCTTCAACTAATGGTTGCACACTGCTTAACCAGATACACAAGCGATACTCACCAGTTAGCATTTTAATAGCTCTTTACGGGTAAATATGACAAACATTTAGGAAGCTACCCTCTTAGCTATGTAAGCTTTCATAATTCAGCAAAATTAGCTGTGTGGAGTAAGAAAGAGAAGCTGCAGGTTTTTAACTCAGAAAATGAGATGGGGTGGTTTGCCTTTATTCCTTTCTGCACACTAGTGATTTCTGTTTGACTTCTCTGTCCTTTCAGTAATACTTTATCAATGGCCTTTGCTCAGTAGTTCCAGGAAACTGGCCTTTGGGTTGAAATCCTGCACAAACTTCAGGCACCCACCCCCGTGAGAAACCCTTTATATATCTCCCTGATTGTATATTTGTTGCACAACCCGTGCTTAAGGACCATCCGCCCAGGACATCCAGTAGGAAGGTCAGGTCACTCATGTACAATTTATGAGACCTTAGCTTTCATAAGCTCCTTTCCATCCTGGAACCTGTCATATAAAAGGTTTGTCCTATAAAAACACTACGTAGATATAGTAGAATTTCCCTGATGCGCCCAGCTCCACTGCTGCTGTTATCCTTACAAGACTCCCTACATCTCTCACATACCTTCCCCTGCAGACAGCTCAAACTAGGTCACTATCCACAGTGTGAGTCATCCTGCCTAACTTCAGCATCTGATGCAGATAGCTGTTTAAGAATCTACTCACCTTAGACCCTATAAATAGTCAGCGAAGAAAAAAAGGCATCTCCAGACGGTGATTCAGAAAAAGAAACCACCCTAGATGCTCTGAGTCCTTTTCCAGAGGAATTTCTCTGTGTCCACTGACTGCATAAGATGGAAGCCAAGGGACACGGGGTGAGCGGCTGTGTGTCAGAGCTGGCTGCCACGCAGGGTGCTTTTGTATTATAGTGATAGCAAACCTGATATTAGCCTCCATTTTAAACTCCTGGGGACATGCATAGCAGGACTATTTTCCTGTAAAACAAAACTCAAAGGGTCTATACATAATAACCATGCTCATATGCTTGCGCTTCTTCCGGGATCCACACTGCTGGCTGATGCTGCTCCCCGCTCCCCAGCTGCTCCAGCAGCTGGGGCTGCACTGGAACCTTGCCCCTGGCACCACTTTGGGCAAAAGAGACTCCCACCATCCCCTACTACAGCCTCAACAGCTTTTCCCACACAAGAGAAGTTCCTCCCAGGCCCTCTCCTACCCCCACAGGTTCACTTAATGGCATCATTTTCTTGATGGACAACTAAGTCCATTTGTGCATAAGTGCTAGACAGCCTAATGGTTGCCCAGTTTTTACAAGCAACAAAACAGGAGGTAGAAGGAAATAAACCTGAACAGACATTCTCTATCCAGCCCACACTTGCTTTCACTGGACAGCCGTTAGGACTTTGCAATTGTTTTCGTTCACAGGTGTGACTGGGGGCCTTAACTGGTGTGTTTGGTTATAGCGTGTTATATTATGAAAGCAGAACTTGCCCTTTTCAACAAGCTGAGACATTTAAGTATATTTTCAAAAAACAGAATATTCAGAAAGATTCAATTATCACTTCTTTTCAACCAGTATCTGTGTTTCTGCTTAGTGATGTTTCCATAATCTCAAGTCCAGCAAATTTTTACAATTGCTGCTGCATAACCCAACGGATTGAAACACTGGTTAGTTAGTCATGTACCATTTAGCTAACGACTGTATGTTAACATGCCTCACTCTGTCCAGCATAGCAGACGTGATTTATTTTTTCAGTACATTTTCATCACACCATTCAAAATACACGCTGTGGAGAGCAAGTTCTGTCTTATGGCAAATTCTAGTCTCCATTAAAATCATGGAAATTTCATACAAATTGGTATAATTCAAATCTCAGAAGACAAATATCTGCCCCACCCTAGGACTGTAGCAGTCACTGTCATCAAAATTTCTAGAAACTTAGCAGGGCAAAGAAAAACCTCAGTGACTAAATATTTTACTGCATAGTCTCTTGATATTGTCTTTTAAAGAATAACATTTCTTGAAATAAGGAAAATCAGTCAAAGAAGCCTAGACTGGCATTTATTAAATACCACTTATCCGTAGCATAGATATAGATTATTTAGGCCTTCTCCAGCAGGCTGGTGCTAGAGAATACCAATGATTTCACTGAGCTTTGGATTAACTCCCACTGGAAGTATTTCAGGAATCAATCACTGCCCAAGTATCCATCAGAAAACACCTCAGATTGCATGAAGTCGAGTAAGAAACAGCAATAGGTACAGATTGTCCTTCAAGTCTCTAATACAGAAAAATAGAAATCCACGTTTAAAGAGCATTTCTAAAGCAGCAGTGTCAAAGGCTGTCTCAGCTACAAAGGTTGCTTACTGGAAATGCCTTAATTAATGATTGTGCAACCTTAACCCTGGTCCCCAGTGCTTATGTATTATGATACAGATTTTAACTTTTTTCCAGTGAACCCCTGACCACACAAACTATAAGCATGTATAGACGTGAATTAGAAGACAGCAGTGAATAATTTTTTGTGGAATTTCTTTTATCACATGTTGCAAAAGATAAGAAGTGTGTTGAAAAGTGTCTAGTGAAGGAATACAAAAAGTGATGCGCTGGAGAACTGAATTCCACTCTACTGCACGCACCTCAAAGGTTTTTCTTTGCAGGTACCACTAAGTATGTGCTCTTCATTTCGTAGCCATCTGGCTTGAAACATAAGCCTTTGATTTTCAAAAGCCTCAAGCGCTTCTATCTGCAGCTGGGCGTTACAGTTGCTCAGTGTCTTCTGAACGTTTAAATAGCTTAAAAAAAGGTGCCCCAAATGGGTCAGTCAGAATACGAGGAAAGTTTAAGCTCTAACCACTGGATACCCAGTTCCCTCCTCAGTAAGATGTGGAAAAAACCACTCTTTTTCTGCAGAGGGCTATGGAAACAGATGCCTTAATGGCTGTGAAATGTTCAGGCAGAGCAGTGATTAGCATCAAGGAAAAACCCTGGAGGAAGTTCAGCCATCAGAGCAGGGTCTGAAAAGCGACCAGGAATGAAGGCGTGAAGGGACACCCTGGACAGCAAAAAGAACAAAATCCTGAGCAGATGCTCTCCTAGACAGCCTTGTTTACTCTGTTCATCAAGTAGGACACGAATAGCATTGCCAAAAGCCAATCTGGCTGAAGTCTCCAGTGTAACTTGGTCCTGGCAGACACCTGACACAAAAAACTTCAGCCCAAACCAGTAAAGTTTGGCAAATCTTTAGCAAAATTAAATCAGAGTTCAATAATAGGAAGCATCATGTAAACTCAGTGACAGCTGATACTACCCACTCTGCTTACAACTCTGCCATCTCTCAAGATAAACCGCCAGCTTCAAACTGCCCACATAGAGATTCATTGAGACGCCCGGAGGAAAGTACCGCATTGCTTTGTTCATGGGAAAGTGTGAAATTTATCATATGCCTTTTTTTTTTTTGCTTTCCCTTTTCCCCTTACTTCAGACTGACAAGTGCAAATTAAAATTTCACACCCAGCCTCAAGCAGAGAGCATGAAATTCTGATTTGGGGGATTTAGGTAGATTTCTCTAGGATTACACGGGCAGCAGCTGCCCAAGCCAGTGCCACCAAGCCTGCCCCAGCCAGCCTGCCCTGCCCGCAGGCAAAAACTTCTTGGTGCAAATGTTTAATGGGGAGAAAATGCAGATGTAGCACTGTCTAACAGCATTATTGCACATGCATGTTTCTATTTTTATTATTTATTTTATTATTTATAATAATAAAAATATTTATACCGGAAAGTACCCTTACATCAATCTAATTGAGGCCTACACGAGTGGACGGCTGGTTCTCAATGTCAGAGCAATAGGGCCACTTACAGGGTAGCCAAAGATAACCAGAAGGTACTTACATCAAAACATGTAAAACTTAATACACGATCAGTACGGAACACAGATTTTTACTGTGCCCTTTCTAGAAACCAGAAAGGATTTATTACTTTGGACCATTTTTGAGATATTCCCTGTCCTTAGAAGCCTATTGCTATTTTCTCTCTCTGTGGAGGCCCCACTAACCTACTCCGTGTCCTGGGAACGGCTGAGGACAGCAGAACTATTGCTGAGATGCTGACCTTGATCTCTTGGGCATGGTTATTCCATGCCAACCTGAAGAACACTTCTAGCATTGCTAAAGATGAGCCATGGAAAAGAGTAGTAGGAGACAGAAACAAAAAAGATTTATAAATTTTGGTATTGTGAGGTACTGAGCATCTTCAACTCCTTTGTTACCCTTTGCACCTCTTCCCTTAGCCTTCAGAGACCTCTAGAGATGCACAGTGAACACCATCTCCATCAGTGCCTTCTATTTCCTTCACAACTTTGTTGGATAATTCACCACCTTGTCTCTTGTTGAGACCCAGGGTCATTTCAGTACCAACAAAGAGCAGCAAATGAGGGAATAGCTTAGCAAAATTCATGAGATGTACTTTTAGATGCCAAAAGCATACCATAACACTCTACAGAATGGGAGTCCCTGGGAAAGTTCCCAGTAAGCTCAGAGGAGCCACAGTTTCGCTCAGGTTTGATTGTCCCAAATTCTCTAATATTTGTTGAGTTTGATTGATTTGTTGGTTTGTTGAATCTAATGCCTGTGTTTGGCATGGTGGCATTTCTGATTGTCAATTTTTGACTTTCCAATTATTTTATTAAGCAAAAAAGTGATTTCCAAAGCACTTGGATGAATAACATTAATGCTTTGAACTTCATAGATTCAGTCATATCTCCATTGCCAAACTGCTGCAACACGCCAGTGCGAGATGAGAGAAAACGTGTGGATGTTAGCAAGTGCCACTCGCTTCTGGATTTTTCATTACCTTGAACGGTGGAGCTCCATTTTTATAATGTTAAATTCCCACCAGTTCCTGCTGACATTCATGATTTAACTGGCAAGGACTGCAGTGAAATGCTGAGCAATCCATTTAAAGAAATAGGTTGGATGTATTAGCTAGGAATTTTCTGGCACCAGTTCCTATGTTTTGGTTAGTATATACTGCAGCACAGACATTCAGTGATCTATTTCCCTTTGCAGAGGATGACATTCTCCCCATTTTTGGAGGCAATCTAGCACACGGAAAAGAAAGAGATGGGACTAGAGTCAACTCTCAGTTGTGCTGGTAGATATTTAGTGCAATTGCAATGAACTCAATAGCTTTGGAGAGTTTTGGACCATCACCAGTGTAGCTGAGAGAGGTTATTGACTCAGTAACTCTTGAAAAGCCTCTGTATGACACAGACCTAGGAATTCAACACCTGCATTATTAAGGTTTTTGTTTGTGATTATATTTGATTAACTCTGAAACCTTTTTGAATTCAAAGTCAGGATGTGATGCCATTCCAACACCACACAGCCACAACACTTCTAGAAAAGTATCCCTTAAAGAAAACAACTACACCCAATGTCAGGACAGCACTGCAGGATTAACAGTATCCTCCACATTTAAATATTGCTTTGTCCCAATTCCGAATCTATAAAAAACAGCCCTGCTCGGTCAGGATGTTTTAATCACTGAGGCTTATTCAGGAATACAAATGTATGAATAAGAGTCATTCCTCCTTCCAAACACCACCAAACCACAGCAGAACATGAACTCTGCTCAAGGACACACATTTACTCAGCTGATGACTATGTTGCCAAGCTGCCTACCCATTTGCTTTATTTTTCTTTTTTAAGAGTGTGGAAATCTTTGTTCACTTAAAGGCATCCTTCTGGTTTATTGTCCTAGATCACTTACCTTCTGGGTGATGATTATCAGTACAAGCAACAGCGTGGGTACTGGGATAAAGGTATCACAAGCAGAATTTGTCTTCCCACAGAACTAAGTTACACAACGACACAAGCAAGGTTGCATCATTTTAACTACAGGAGGTTACATTAGTACGTTTTTTGTATTTACATAAAGATGAAGACGAATTAAAAAAAATCATCTACAGGAACTAAAAAGTACATCTTGATTGAAAGATGGCTGAGACAACCTGATAACAGCTTATGTGTCTAGAAAACACTGGCACATGGAAGGGAAGGAATTTTTTTTAAGAAGAAAGTGGGGGAGGATTAGCTACAAAGGATAGATTGTGAAAAATTATTAAACCTAGACCCAAGAAAACATTTTTAAGTAGTGAGATCATTTAGACTACAATGTAGGCTCCAAGTGCAAATTGTTGAATTTTTTCCTCTGGAATTCTTTTAAATAAGTCTGAACAATGCACAGGAGGGAGTGGTGGTACACGGGCTCAGGGTGCACCAAAGGACCAAAGAGATTATTTCCACAGTTGACAGAGGATACTGATACTGCTACACAAGCGACCTCAAAGATCTGCAATATTTGGCTTCTGAATCATAAAGGATGATAAACATCTCACATTCTAACCATAATTCTAAGGTTTTGCTTACACTGAAAAATCAGACATCAGATGGTACGCAGAGCGGCGCGAGGCAGAGAGACAGATGCGAAGAAAGAGGAATCATTTGTAACCATTGCAAAGCATCTCTCTGCGGGGAATCCTGTGTTTCTCTGGGTTACACAGAAATTATGAAGTACATTTCCTGTCCGTTTGGTCAGAGGGAGTGAATATGCAGAATGGAAAGTAACAACCTCTCAAGACGAGTAAAATTTGAGAATACCAACAGTCAAGAAACAGATTGGAAATATCAAGTCAAAACGGGACTTTCATTTTAATTCAGCAAACAATCAAAACCTATCAAAACACTCAAAACCTATCAAACACTCAAAGCGAGGAGAAAAATACAGCCAAAACCAGCTAATAGCAAGGAAAATGCCCTCAACCAAACGGTTTGACTGAATGCTTCTCCATGCTTACGTAGAGAAAGGCTGGTATGTATGAGTCTGTCCAATGAAGAACTTAGAGCCCTTCTGATAAATCATTTGCACCAAATTTTCAACTTCATTTTAAATTTTTTTTCTTTCAGCTAATTATACATTACTTGGAAAATTCAAACTACATTTCACTCCATCTTTGATAAGAATGGTTATAAAATGAAAATAGGCTCTGATTTTGGCCAAAATTTATTGTATTTTTCCAGAGGGGAAGAAAAACCAAAACCAGAAACAGAAAAAAAAAAAGATGTACCTTTGTGGGTGGCCTCCTGCAAAACTGGCAAAAGAAACGGACTGCTTTCCAGTTTCACTTCTATATTCAGACATGTTTGCATAACTTTTGCATTTGGAAAGGATCTTTCATATTTCAGGGGAAGATGGTTCTAGTAAGAAAAAATTCTTTACCCAATAACAAGATCCTTTTGTATTCTTTCATTTTTAGGTCAGCAAAGAAAGCTTCATCTTGTTCAACAACACAATCCAAAAAGCACTGAAACTTGATTCTTATCAAACACAATCCTAACAAAGCTCTTGAGAACAGTATATCTTTGAGACTAAGGTTTTGACAGCAGTTTGTTCATCCAGGTTTCCTCCTACTTCTGCTCTTTATCTTCCCAGAAATTTTGCCCAGGTGGAATTAGAGAACACTGGCTGTTTGTCTCACATTTCTAGATGTCCAGGTGTCTGACCAAGCTACTGGTATTCTGGACCACTCCTCCATGGAAGAGCACTGGTCATGAGGTAACCAACTCCACAAGTGCAATAAATCGAGTGCAGCTGCAATGTGTGAGCTGCAAATCTAGTGAGCCACACACATACCCAGTAGATTTGAGATGTCCTTCAGCACTGTCTCACGTGCAGAGCATGCTCTAGAATTTCCCAAGCACGCAGCAAGCAGGACACAACTGGTATGTACTGGGTTTACAGTGTGTAGGTGGACCAGCAGTGCAGGACATGCACACCAAGTCCCACACATCTTGCATATTAAGTCCCACACAACTTGGACGCTGCACATTCATGCTGGTCAAAGCACACACAGATCCTTGTTTGGAAAATTCTGGACAGAATGATGACACCCAGGGCCTAACAGATTTGTCCAAGTCCTATTAAAATGCATCAAAAATTAGATGACACTGAAATTCTTCATGAAACGTGATCATTTAGCCATAAGGATATAGACTTCTTGCAAGATACAGCTAAATCAGCAAAGAACAACACTTCAGATTGGGAGGCAGATTGGAAGAATCGAGTTTTTTGACACTGCTTAATTAAGCTATGCTGTTTTTTACACCAGGACTGCCAGCAGAAGGCAAAACATATTGCAAGCATACAGTTCTCTCTACAACCAGACACTAAATGGCACTCCTTTTTTGCTTCTTGCTTCTTCACTCTGCTACATGCTGTTCCACCTTGCCTCCCAACCATCCTGGCAGGGATCCATCGTTCGCTGAGCATGCACCAGAGCTGCCTTCCCCAGGAATAAGGTGAGTTGTGCTGCTGTCCCCTGCCAGTCTGCCCAGGGGCCAAGGGAGCCCCTCAGCCAGCAGGGACAGGACACTACGTGTCTATACTCTAAGCAGGAAAGTTTTCTCCTGGCAAAGGGCAAGAGCACCAAGGAATGAAAGCACTTGCAGCAGTGGTGCGGGTCTTTAGACCCCTCCGCAAAGGGAGAGCAGATCCCAGCCTAGATTTGCACAGCAGCCCCCTCCTCCAGACTGAGCACTTCCAAAGAAGGCAATTCACCCTGAGCTCTTGGCAGCATTTCCGAAACATCCTGTTAATCACTTGGCGGTTTTTAAGAGCAAAAAGTGAAATGAAATGAAGTCCAAGGGCTTACCCTGACTTTGTCATTAAGGTGATTCTGAGGGGGAGAAACAAGAGCAGCTAACAGGTATACAGAGGTCAGACCAGGAGCTTCAAAGTGTGTACGGGCCTTATTGATTCTCCCTTCAGATCCTGAAACCAATAAAATTACCTTCTTGAGATCCTTTCTAGAGAGGCTGAAGACAGTAATTTCTCCTGTGTTTCTAAAGAACTTGAAACTTGTTTTGAAAAACTTGAACTATTTACATTTATTATAGAGGAAGTGAGAAAGGTATTTGCATGTGACAATGACTTTTGGAAGAATGGGGAGAGATCAAAACTGCAAGATTCTTTTGGTGTTAGTGCACAGGGAAGTGTGTTTCTATCCTTTTCAGCTCTAACAGAACTGACAGGTGCTTTGCTTGGGTTTAATGGATATTTTAGGATTTGGGGAACAAGGATTGCCTCTTGATTTTGTGTTTTGACTCAAATTTTTCCGTGAAGGAGAAATTCTCCTAACTGCTAACACAGTGATATCAAATTCTTACAACAATTTCACTATAAATTTGAAGAAAATGAGAGCAGCAAAGGCCTCATCCAACATGACATCTTGGTATGCAGTGGTCGAAATATTGAGGGGGTATGACTGGTTCCTTGAAAAAATGTGGATGAGAAGCCTGAAAGATACTAGGATATCTGGGAAAGATGGAAATCACCAATACATCACCTGGAGACCTACATTAGTCTTGGTTGTTAAAAAAAAAAGAAGTGGCTCAGCTGGATGAGACAAAAAGAGAGGAACTGGAAGAACAAACCAGTAACAACAGAGCTGAGGAGTAAAAATTTTAGACTTCTTCCAGTTACACTGTGGAAGTTGAGATAGTTTTGGTGAACTGAAGAAATATACAAAAGAACTGCCCAATGCTAATTCAATTAGTTATTGAAATCAGTTGGTCCGTTTTTAGAAAATTGGAGCAGAGGGATGAGAAGAAGGTACTGCTACATGAACACAAAGCAGGGATTTTTGGAAAGTACTATGGGAAAAGGAAGGCATTATGTATGTCCTGCAAATTGGATTAAAAACAAAGTAGGAATGAAATAATGAGATTAAGCACAGTGAAGTGCATATCCCAAAAGAGGGCTATACAAAGAAAATTCAGAAAATTATTTAATCAGAAAGCACCAGAAGGAATGGAGGCACAATTATTACTGACAGAGCTTAACAAAATTACATCCCAGCTCTGAATGTATCTATCTGTAACAAACACTGGAGGAAGGCGTACCTGCCCAGGTGACAGGAAGAAAGACTGCGCTCATTCAAAAGAAAAAGGAGCAGCTTGCTCTGAAAGCCCAAGTCATGTAACTTGGTCGCTTATGATCTAGAAGCTTCTTATCAGATTCAATAACACCAAATTGGTTGAACTGGTTGAAACTAATGATGTGTTTCTTGAGATGAGGAAGGGTATCGACAAAGCATAAGTGGGGAGAGAAAAAAAAAAAATCATCTCATGGTGGCCAAGATGCTGAAGGCAGAAAAAGACTCTGCCTGAATGCTGATCAAATTATGTGAATGTGCATGACGTTGTCATAAGCCTGTGTGCTAAGCACATCTGTTGCAACTGTAAAATAGCACATAAAAGCACACAGTCTATGCATGCAATACAGTGGAAAAACAGTAAAAAATAAGAATATTTTCCAAGGGGTTCTGATAATTTTTCATGAACAATGAAAGATGTTGCTGTCTCTTGACAGACATAAAAAGGGGTGTCAGGGAGTGAGGAACCGTGTGGTGCGCCTTCATTAGGAATACCTGGGTCCATTCCATCACATCCATAGGTACACTCCATCATTAGGAAGACACAGGTCACATTCTCAATGCTGAATTCTTAACTTAATTTCAAGTTACAGATTCGTTTCAATGTGTTCAAATGAATCTCAATGTAAATCATGAAACCCAGAAGGTACAAAATTAATCAAAACAGAAGCAGACAAAGACACTTTGCAATTCAGGCAAATTCAGCCACTTAGTTTCCCACAGCCTTGCATCGGGTCTGCCCCCACTAAACTCACTGGGAACTTTTCCATTAAAATCAGTGTGAACGGGGTCAAGTGCATGGCTTGCCTGAACCCTGTCCACTTGCCAACCAGTAATTTATTATTACAAAGGCATTCGTGTAAGGTCTGTGCGAATTAGCTATCACATAACATGTGTTGCCTATGGGGATTTTGAAAGCGACACTGTAATTTATTTGGTGGGAGTACAGTTCCGTCTCTCATTGCAAAGACTCTGAGCTCTCCTTTAAAAACTTCAAAAAATTGAGAAGAAATAATCTTAAGGAAGAAATGCGGCCTTTTAGCTAAGGGATTCTTTCTCCCAGAGATTCTTGGAAATGCCCCCGCCATCACTTCAGAGACAATCAGGCTTTCCAGTTGTCTGACTTGAGACCCGTAGGGACTGTAAATCCTACTAGTGCAATCAATCTTATCTGCTGCAAATCTTCAGAGCTTAGATGTATCAGTTTTCTTGCAAAGAACGCTCTGCCCTTTGCCCGTGCTTTCCACCAGGGTTTCAGCAGCACAGAAGACCATTTAATTCTCTTCAGGACATCTGATAAGAAGGTCCCAAATGGAACAGCAAGCAATGAGTTATTATGGACCAGTAAACACCTCCACATAGATGTAACGTCTTAACTAATTCAGGCTGTGCACCCTTCCCACCCACATCCTACCATCATCGCCAACAGCCGGTATAACAGTAGCATGAAGGCAGCCAGGTGAGGCTCTCTTGAAGTCTGTTAGCACCTCTAATAAAAGCGTAATAGGAGTTACTAAAACTTTTTTACAGTCATCCTACCTCTATCACACATCCAGCCACAAACACAAACCAGATCCACAGCCAAAAAATGGCAGAAACTAACCCCTCGGGGCTGTTAGTTGATGTTACTCACCATTAGTGGAGTCTTAAAGAAAACTTCCACTTAACTTTTAGCCCAGACTGTATTCCGAAGCCTTTATTCTCATCTGCATGTTGTTGCTATGCTGTTGCCCGTACATTTTGCAGTAGACTGACAGATTTTGCCAGTCTTCCAAAAATATTCTGCTTCAGTAATTTATGACCTGCAGGTCAATATCTGAAATGCTACAATGGGTTGCCATGGAAATGTCAATACAATCCATTTCTCTGCACACATGTAACTGGGATATCCAAGAAAAATACCTGGAAATTTAGAAATTATATTCAAGTCGTCTTACTCAAAATCAGATTTTCCCCCTTTGTTATATTTTACACTGCAGATTGAGCAGCATTTTAGGGCTGCCTAGGACATTTAATATCCCTAGCCTTTGGGCTGCCTTTTTCTAACCATTTCATAGTTTAACAAGTCTCCAGATGCTCTGCTTAAAGAAAAACAAAGCAAAAGAATATTTCAGCTTGCAAGTAGATTATAAAGTTAAAATGTATGATTTTCAGTCTGCTCTTTAGTCAGCACTTTCTTAAGAGGGATTGTGAAAAGGCTAAGTCGAACTGACAGGAAGAATGGCCAGTGAGCCTGTGAACAAGGATTCGAGCCCAGATATAATCTATGGCTTTAGACAATATATCATTTTAAGCTCAGATCCCTGAAAGAACTGATTCCCCAATCCCCATGAAATCCGTTTTTTGATGTATTGAAAAAAAGCTGCTTTAAAAGCCACCTAACAAATATATTCAAGCCCCAAATATCTAGGGTTTGGCATACCCAGCTTCAACATGAATAAATGGGTACGAGAGCATTGAGACGCAGAGAAGATCTCTGTAAAATGGGAACCAAACTTCTGCCCTACTCCACAGGGAGAAAGACATGCACGACTGTGATGTGTTCATTACTATATATAACAGTGTCTCGCTAAAAAAGGAAAACCCCGAGAAAGAAAGAAACCCAGTAGGATGAATGAACTCTGAACACTATGATATAGTGAAGCTCAATTAGACAAACAGGTTTGCTGCCCACTCAGCAACAACAAAACACAGCTCATAGATGAAATTCTCAGTGTCTGTTAATTTCATATATATTAATAGTCAGGCAAGGGTAATTTCTCATGTCACTTGTCGGTTACTGTTGCTACCAGTCATACCAGATGCTTTCCCATGAAGTGACCTGGGTTTGCTGACCTATGGAAGAACGACGTTTCCAAAATGTCACCACTTCCCACATTCAAGGACTCATTCAAAACCCCATGTCACTTAAACCACACTGCCAATTTATTCCAAAGATACTTCACAAAAAAAGAGATCAGACACAGAAACAAAGCAATGGTTCATGTTTCTTTAAAAAAAAAAAAAAAAAAAAATCCCTACACCACCAAGGTTAACTTTCTCTGCTGACTTCCCTGCTAAGCATGCGAGGTGGTTTTTGAAGGGAGGCACAGGGATGGGCATTTTGGAGGCAGCTGCTTCAGGCATAAAACATTTCTCAGTGTCTCTCACCAAAGTCAGCAAGCATCTTCGACAACTGTAATATGCCTCCACATGTACAACAGGAAAAAAGATCTCCTTGACAGGCAAACAGACATGGTCACGAAGTGCACAGATACCTGACAAGATTATAAGTTTAAAAAATTCCCACAGGTGGCTTCACAGAAACCACTATTAGGCTTTTCAGGTTACTTTTAGGACTGAGCATGTCTTATGTGCGACTTGTTCTTTGGATAAAAGAATCCATCCTCAAACGTTCTGTAAATAATCACTCCACGTTTTAAAAAGCTACGATTGTTGAAGCAATGTTAAAATATTAGGGTTACTGGGGAAAAAAAAAATCCATGTCTCTCTTAAAGTTGACACTCTGTAGTGGCCAAACCCTGCAAAATGGAGCAAAGCCCAGGGAAATTAATTTTGTTCCAAGGACAACTGTCTGAAGCCCAGCAGTGCTAAAGAAAGCAATCCTTAGCACTGCAAGGCTCTTGCAGCATGACAGCCTCTGGGCGGGCCAGCAGCGAGGGACTGCGGAGGCTGAGCAGCCAAGGACCGCTGCTCCTGACTCCTCCCTGACGCTTGGTTCCTCAGGATTTCTGGCCGCCTTTCCTCACACACCCATCAGGCAGTACTGCAAAGGGCTGCTGAGAAACCTTCGCTGAAGAACTACCTACCTGTGGAAGCTCTGGAATTGAAATAAAACTGATCCCTAACCCCCTCACCATCCAGATTGTGATTAATAATTTTTCCCCTTGAAAGCACTCCACATTGCCAGGCAGGCAAGCCGTGCCAGATGGTCCGAGCACACACAGAGAGCTGGAACAAGTAAGTGACTGCATAAAAACTCACAGATAAAAGGAAGAGCAAAGATGCATACCAGGCTTTTAATCAAAGAACCTGCTGAAAAATAAAGTACACAGTGTTTAACCCATTAACAAGCACTGCAGTTCCAAGAGCCGTGCAACATCACATAGTAAAAGAGGAACCTCTTGGTCTGCGCGAGACTTCACCCTTTGCACAGGGATGGGACAAGTGAACAACAGAACCGGGTGTCACTCTCTGTGAGGGTCTCTTTTGAGACACACAGCCAGTGGAGACCAGGGTCTCCACGGGCACTGAGGAAAGCAGCGCAATGATTCAGTTGTCTGCTCTGGCATTGTTGGACCATGCAATAGCCTCCAGCTGGGCACTGCATCCCTTTCAGCAATGCGGCTCAGATGATAGCAACAGCTGGCAAAGGGACCGCGTGGCCAGCGAGAGAGAGAAGGGCTAGTCTGTCATTAGCACAGTGTTAGATTGGTTTAAACCAATTACCAAACCATGCCCTTGTTCTTATTACGATGATAGCAGAGTTTCAGCAATAGAGTACCAGGATGCAGGTCTGTGCAGGCAGTGTTGCAAGGGTTCGAACTAGGCAAGAGCATCACACCACGTCTGGGATGTGATAGTCACTGAAGCAGCTAGTGGCTACTGCTCGCCTGCGGGCCTTTAACAGAAATGGTTCAAATCCCAGAAGGCACCTCTGTGTTAACAAAATAGTCATTCTTTGGCTTAAGAGTATATCATGGTCCAAGTCAGTCCTTCAGATAGAACATTTTAAATCTAATATGCAAATGTTAGGTAACACAACTCCTGAGGTTTATATTCAAATGAGCAAAGACAATTAAATTCAAACTATTACCAGCAAACATGCATGTGGGACTTTATGCCATACACAGTTTGGGATGAAATATTTTGAAAAATAATGATAAATCATTTGTAACATGATCATTTAGAAAAAACAGAGTCTGCGCTCATAGTTTGCAATAACATAGTTTCTGCTACTGCTTTATCCCACTTATCCCGCTGTTTCAAAACAGTGTTTCTGCTCTATAGAAAAGCACAAATTTTCAAGAAGAAATTAATTTACTACTGTACCAAAGTGCAGATTCAAAGCAACTGAAAGAAAAAAATTTACTGTTTTTTTTTTCCTGGGCTAAGATCTTCTTGCCTTTTATAATTTCAGGAAAGCACAGGGGAAAGACTTGCACTAGCTGAAAAGAAAGTTAGCACTGCTGTTGCTTGCTTTTCAAGTGAAAGTTATTTTTACCTAAAAAGTCCAGGCAGCCCCAAGCATTGCTTAGGGAATTCAAAACACAGAGAATAAATAAGCAAGAGTTACAAAATGGCTACAGAAAGTTATTACCCAATACAGGCTCTAGCTACAAGCCAAGGCTCTGTAGTCCAGGCACCTAATTCATACCAACCACCAGGTTACTGCAGGTGTCCTCCCCAGCCCCCTGCAGACTGTAACACATGCTTTGCTAAAGCATAAGTATCAAAGCAGCACGTGATTCCTTGCTCATCACTGCACCTGCACACACCACGGGAAGAATCAGGCCCAAAGAGCTGCATCCCCCTCTCACCCTATCTACAAAAGGCAGGCAAAACGCTCTGTATCCTTTCCCTCTGGCCAGTTCACCCAGCAGGTAGTAGTGGCGAGCAGTAGATGTCTGTACTGCTGTGCTTCCCCAGCACTGCTGCATCTCACTGAGCCACGTGGGACCTGTGATTGCAACGGGGAAGGGAGGCAGGATGAGCGGTGGTGGTTATACCGGGAGATGGGTTTAGGGCAGTGGGATGAACAGCCTTTAAAGGGAACAGTGCATAATGCAGTGATTAAATGCATTATATCCTGCATAACCTACCATATACACGGTCTGCTAAAGAAACCAGCCCTTTAGCTCAGGCATTAGCTTCCCAGGTGTTCTCATTGAATGTGCTCGATGACGACTGTCTACACAGCACCAGCTCTGAGGCACTGAAATACTCTCCCTTTAACCGGCGTTGAGCTCATGAGCAACGCAGCGTCTGGTTGTAGGGACGTGCTTGGTGTACAGTAGCCACCATGAATTAAATTAGTGCAGAGAAAGACCAAGCGATTTGTTTCTCGTTCTCCAGCTGGGTCTTGCACTGCTATAAACACAGCGACCCTTCCAGTGCCCCTCTGCAAGCACCAAGATACCACCACCAGCACACAGCATTGCTTCAGTGGCCAGCCACCAAGGAGCAGATTTCACACAGCTGAGAACAGTCAGAACCAGCTGGAATACATTTTTAATCCTTGGACCGCTTCATGAGGCCTCACATGTGGCTCTTCTGTTGCAAGAAATGACAGAAATGTAGATGTTTGAAGGATATCTATTTCCCTTGCAACTCTGGGCTTGCCCATTGCTTTCATTTGATGATGCCTGAGGCTTTTAGCCTGATCAAACCACTTATCATCATTATCATGGACAGCAGACAAAATTTATGCCGCCTTTAGTCAGAAAACATTTTAAACAGAAAATGTTTATCGGCATTTTCTACTACAGCTTATTTTAGTGACGCATACCAGATGCTATTTTGTGTATTGTTATTAAACAGAGAGTTTGAATCCCATGGTACAAAACACTACATGGAACCCATATTTTTGAATTCTCAGTTCCAGAATCCATTTCCTAAATGGAGATATGGGTTGCAGAACACTTTCAGTTTGTCAGGACAGAATATTAAGGTCTTTCTGTGAACAAGTTTCTCCTCCTTTGTGCCTGGCAGAGACATTGGAACCCGCTGGATCATTGCCATCCTCTGTCTTTCTCAGCAGGTTGAACAACATGAACACAGCTTGTAAATAAACAAACCCCGATAGGATAACACTTTGCAGAAAAACTCACCAGTAAATGTGAAATTGCAAAAACCGTGTGGGTGTGCACATACATTTTCATAAGCAAAAACTCCTCACATGCCTGTGGGCGGCTGCACACACTCACACATGCAAGCACTCACGTGGGCTCCGAAGGCAAGGTCTGACTTATGAACTGCTGCTCCACTGAACTCTGCTCTTACACTGGGCTATTACCAGCAAGAAACAGGATCAGCTTTCAGTAAAAACAAGGTTTATGTTACTCTTGTCCAAAAGGCAAATATTTTGTTCTCTCTTTCCTCCCAGGAGACTGAGAGGCTAAATTCATTAAGGATTGTGAGATCAATGGATATTATAAGGAAGAATAAAAACGAACCTTAATGAAATCTGTTGTAAAATGTTTTGCCTCTATAAATGTATCTATAAACAAATAAGTGTTGACTAAATGTAAACATCAACAAACAAGTGATTAATCAAGCTTAGTTTCACACACCCCTAGTGCTGAATTAACTGATAGAAAAATGTGAAAAATAAAATGAGCGCTTTCCACATGCTTTCATCAGAGCTTCTCACAAAAATTTTGCAGGAGTATTTGTATAAGAAGTGGAAACTGTTGTTTTATAGACCGGTATCAGCTCTATTATCATTTTGTTACATTTAGCAACATTTGGTAATATTCAGCTTCATCTGTAAGCTGTTCATAATGATCACTTAGGAGAGCCTTATCATAGTGTCTGAGGTTAGTAGAGAGGCTAAAATGAACTCATCAGTTGAGAATGAAATTAATTTTATTTTTACTTTAGCTAATGATACAAGCAAATCGGTGGTATTTAAATAAGCACAAATAATTAAGTTGTTCACCTTTAATTCATGCATATCTGAATGGAAGTAACTTGCTCCAGTAACTTGCCTCATAACCAAAACAGGAACCTACCTCCATTCAGAATAAAAAACATTTAGCCTAAGGTACATATCTGAATCTCACAGAAATCAGTTTGAGTTAACTGCCTGCTTAAAGTGTCCTGCCCTTAAGTGTTTCCTTGAAGTCTACGTGGATCTCAAACTACCTAATGAGAAAGGCGGGGACAAATATAGAAACTGAGCTTCTTAGCATGTTATTATGTTCCCATATTCCATGATTAGCAACAGTTTATTACAGGAATGACTGCAGTTTTGTGGAGTGTATGGGAGAGGGAGATGACAGCGCAGCTCCAGGAACCCGTAGCAGAGCTGGCCCATGCGGCAGCCCTCGCTCCGGCCTCTCCCTGCTCCCTGTCCCAGCCACAGCATCGCCGTGCAGCACGGCGCTCTGCACCGCTCCACGCCATGCCACCAATTTTACTTATCTACAAGGGGATTTCTGTTACTGGTGAAATAAAACAGTGCTGCAGCAACGACGGCATTTGACACCGTGAATAAATAATAATGCGAAAGTATTTCATGCACGTTCAACCATTCTGAAAGCGATTTTTAGCATCTGGGAAAGAAGATGTTTTTTAAATAAAAGCAAAAATCCTTTGAAGCTGCAATATACTTTCCAAAGCACTTGAAAATTCGAAAAAGCACAGTGTAAAAGTAGCCCACACGGCTTTACTGTGGTCCTGATATGCATGCACATAAAAACGCATCTTTACTTACATGAGCACTTCCCTTCCCCCCACTCCCCCAAAAAACACAGCAAAATTACTAGTATTAAAAAAAAAGTTCAGTTATCTTCATTATAGTTTTATTGCTAGGCAAAAGAAAACTGACTGTCCCAGAAGCACAGGACAGGTTGACTTTTTACCTGAGACCATTCTGTGGCCCAGCTAAGGCCACACGCTGGGGAGGTCTATGCTAGAAAATTCCATCAGCTCTGGAAAAATGAGGCTATTCCTTGTATTTCACACCAAGCATATGTAAGAGCATTGCTCATTAGCATTCAGCTAATCATCCCAGATGATTTATTGCACTGTTACAAAAACAGAAACCTTTAGATTTGTCCTAAAGTTTCATATTAAAATTGCTGCAAGAGTCTTATTTGCCTGTGCTAGCAAAGAACTGCTTCATCAGCTGCACCTATGGTTGGGAAAGGTGACATCCAGTGGCCTAATACCACTCTCTGGAGACTTGTTTTTTCATGAGTGCATAACCTTGCTTCTTATTCAAAAGTTGAATCACAACTGAATTCTCAATCTTTCTCTTCCCAGAAAAGCCCCATGAATCTGCAATGTGAAATTCAGAGAAAACCCAAGACAGGAGAAATACAGATGTATTTATCATGCACAGATGATGTAGGAAGGAGACAAAAAATATTGTCATCAGTGCCTTACTGACTGCAAAATAAGCGAACAGTAATTAATCAGCAGGAGTACACGCTGAGAGGAAATATTGATTGGATTTGGAGAAACTTCAGTTTCCTGAAGGAACTGTTTCCCTGCAAAGGTAACCAGGAAAGTTTCTGTAAATTAGAATGGCAACCAGCCAGCCTGCAGCCAATTTGAGTGTCGTTTCAGACAATCCAGAAAAATATACACCAGATGCATGTTGGTTTCTAAAAAGTAATTTAAATACATCAGTAAATCAATGGCATTGACAGTTTGACGGACTATGATGGAGGAGTCTTCCTCTGAAATATCATCTTTAAAACCTGCAAAGCTCTGGCAGCTGAGTTGTTACAACTTTATCATATTTTTAACTTTCTTATCTTTTTCAACATCTTCTAGTATTTGGTTATTTCAGCCTGTATCAACATGGATTTCTCTCCTGCTGAATTGGCCCCCAACCCCTCAGGACTCCCTGCCGTCCCATCAGCATGAGGAGGAGGAAAGGCTTTTGTCTTTTTGCATCATGGAGGGGCAGGAGATGTCAGTAATAGGACTGAGGACCATCTCTGCTCTGATGAGGTTTGAGTATCTGTCAGAAAGGAGCTGGTTGCCTCTATTGAGTAGAAGCAGCAACTTATTTCTGTCCTTTTACCTGACTGGTATGTGGAGAGACGTTAGCCACCCTCACCATAAAAAAATGAAACAGCAGTAGAATTAAAAAAACATAAAGAAAAGGATGTTTTCTGCCCCAAGAAGAACATCACACGGTCATGCAAAATGATCACATCTTTCAGCACCAGGCCACCACCCCTCTGAAGGTCTGACCACAAGCAAACCCAAGTATTGCCGTGGGAAGGGGTCACAATTCTCCAGCAGAGGCTGTGACTCTCTTCATCCCGTCAGCCCCGAGTATATTCATGATGAGACTTGTGTCAGATTGGGCTTGGCCATTCCAAAGGATTTAATTAGCAGTTAAAGAAACAACAATCTGCCTGGTTTAAGTACATTTGGAGAGTTACCTTGCTGTCTTCCTCAGTAATAAACTGTTCTTGGCTAAGGTCATCTTTCATCTGCACAGTAAATAAAACTGTCAACTAAAGTTGAATTTCTGTTTCTCATCAGTCAAGCAATACAATAAAACTTGGAGCAGTATATTTAGACAATGATTTTGAGAGAGAAGGCAAACCTTAAGGAAGTTTTAGTATAATAATTTCCTCTCAGTTGATCAACATAACAGACACAGTAATTTAGCTGGGGAAATGTGATATTAAAGCTTACAAGCCTGATAATCAGATTGCCTTTAGAGATAAAAATGAAGCTGGTTTTCCAGACCTCACCATAACCATTTATTAAATACTTACCATCTCTTCACTAAACATCTAAAGAATATTTAAGCAAAAACCCAGCGGTTTCAAGAAAAAACAACCTCCTCTAGCTTGCCTATTTAATTCTAGTTCTATCATGTAGGAAGTCTTACTGCTGTCAAGCAACATTTCTCATCTTTGTAAGAAGGAATTCCACTGGAAATATTAAAATATTTTCAACATTCTGATTATTCTTATCTAGAGGAAGATAAATTATTATATGCATGCATGTAGTAAATGCAGTTGCCAGAAAAAATAGGGTTTATTCCCACCATACCTGCAGTACATCAACCACTACATGAAAATATTTCTCTTTCCAAAACAATTAGCCTAATTTGTACTGAGCTCACCCAGACTTTCACAGTACTACTCTGCTGCAGATTATTACTTGCCTAAAATATGATGCTTACATTTCTCCAGTACATTAACAAATAGTATTGTTTGAGAGAGGAAAAACAGCTAGAAATATTATACCCTTTACTCTGTGATTCTCGCAAACACCAGATAATCCTACACCAGTCAAAACACAATGATTCAGGCTGCCAAAACAAGTATTTACTTTTCCCAATATTCTGATAGAGTTTTACATAAACACAAAAGCAAACCTGGTACAGCCTGAAATCAGACTACCGCTCTGCTGCTCGTTTCATGCCCATTCTCTCCCAGCACATTCCACTTCCTAAAACGCAGCATGTTGGCAGAGGCTTTATAAAAGAAGATACATACCTTGATCTCTCCAGGGCTTAGGAGGTTGTGTCTTTTTTATGTTCATATTTTTTAAACAGATGGAATAAAGTCTCTGTTTCCCTTACTAGAATATAAAGATAGATAATAGCATATGGAAAATGCTAGAAAAACCCTGCTGTCAGGACCACCTCACTGTACCTGTTAGCACAAACTAGAATTTACTTCCACGATTGGGAAAATGCATTTATTTTTCTTTATGCATGAATCCACCCTCACAATCAGTCAATGGATCTTCCATTAGTCCTAGTTGTCTTTTGGGGAAGATCAGCTGCCCATCAGCTTCAGGGGCCTCCCTCCTTCTGTCCTGCAGCTCCGTGTTGGAGCTCTCTGCCTGGGCAGCCATGGGGACATGCATGTTGACTCGGGGTACTGAGATCTCCAACAAACCACCATCCAGAATAACTGCATTTAGGAGACTATGTCCCTGTATAAATTCATTACCAGAATAACTAAAGTTAGAGCAAGTTTGCCCCCGAAGTCTCAAATGACTAAACAAGATCACCTTCTTAGGCAGCACCTTGGGCATGAAGAGCTCTTCACATCTGCGTGGAGACAGGAGGTGTGAAGAGTCCCCCTAGCACTGCACTGCAGGAGGTCCCCTGCACCCACCTGGGATTTTCTGCTCCACAGACCAAGCCCCACTTCTGCAAGTGAGAGTCTGGGGAGATTTCCCTAACAGCAGCATCCAAAGGGACCCACCAACTGTGGGAGTAAATCCCAAAGCCCTTGTGTTGTGTGACGTCCGGCATGACCACTGCCCAGAACAAGTCCCAGGTCCTTGAAATGACGACTGACCCACCCAACTCCTAGTTCATGGAGCTTTCAATTTCTTGAGCTCCTGTTTCACTGGGGAGAGAACAGTTTGTCCTATTTCTTGTGAAAAGAGTGCCAGAGATAGGAATATTTATAAGGAATTTGTATCTATCATCTGTCCAAACCCAAACATTCAAAAATCATGACTCACAATCCTCTCCCAAATCATAGGATTAAATTAACATATCATGGGATTTTGAAAGATGCTGTCTTAAAAATTAGGGAATACTATATACTTTGTGTTACTCATTACTTTAAAATACTTACACAGTCAGAAACTACAAAGTATTTATCAACAGTTAAAAGAGCCAGAAGCTCACCTAGGGGAAAGAAAAAAAAGCAATCATCACATATTCATAAGATTCCTGGAGGCTGGACATTTAAAAATAGTCCAAGTGTTACAATTCATCACATGTAAATTTATGGGACTTGGCAACAATGCAGTTGTCTCCAGGGATGTTGGAAGAGGAGGAGTGCTCTTGGTTAACCTCTTTTTTTTTTTTTTTTTAAATAGATACAGCATGCTGAAAGTGCCCTACTAAGTATTTCCTAAATAAGCCCATTGATTAATTTAGACCACTATGGAAACACACAGCACAGCATGCTTATCAATGCCCAGTCACTAAATATTTTGACGTTTGTTAACCAAAACTAGATGCATTCTGGAAAAAGACAAACTGGAAAAAAGAATTACAATTCTTGAAAGCATGTCCTTTCCATGCTTGTTGCCTAGAGCAAATCAGAGGTGGGAAGCCAGGTTTAATAAAAAGTAGAGGAGAACAGACCCGTTTTGGAGTGGCTGTTCACTTTTTTTGTTAAAGGCAAAGAGAATTTCATGGGAAAAAAAACATGTACAGTATATCAGGTTTTTTTCCAAAATAAAAACTAATCTCTAATCAATTTTACAAATCAAAAGATGGTGGATGGAAGGGAAGATCACTACTCTTTGCATTTTTTCCTTATTTTAAAATTTGAAATATGAAAAATCATGACTATTCCTACCTACCACCGACACCTGCTGTTCCGGACATGGTCAGTGCTACATCTCAGCCTGGCCTGCACAAGTTCAGCCTCGCTTTTGCTTTTTAATCCCACCGTGCTGGCTGAGGGCTATTATTACTTTTGTGCCTTTGTACCAGGGCCTACAAACTTCAGTCCTTACATGAGCACACAGCGCAGGTGAGGTGACAGATGCAGAAGTCTGGTGGCATCACACACCGCATGTAGCTTTGCTGCCAGTCACAGCGGGCAGCCCACGAGCAGCCCTGCCGTCAGCTCCACGAGAAGCCATGCAGCATGGTGCTGCATCTGAGAGAGGTGTTTTCAGATACTGCTGTCAGAGCCTTCCTCTAGCAGGTACCGCATGCCAATAACTGGAGCTGATCTACAATTTATGCTTTTCTGTGTACCAGACTCCTACTCCTGAGGAATATTTACCATCCAAAACCAAAAATACTGCCATAAGGTGTGAATAAAATCAAGCCTCTTTTGTTTAAGAGGAAACACAGTGACTGGCTGATATTTTCCAACACTGCAATAATTTCATAAACATCTACTAACAGAGCAACTTCCATCCTATGATTCTGGGATTGTGGCGCTCAGACTCCTGTGTCCCCCAGCTCTGCTCCAGAACGAGTACAAAGGCAACCAGTAGAGCCCAACACAGCACTGTGTCAGTCATAAAATTCATGGGTCATTTTGATGGCCAAAGGGGAAAAAAAAGTTAGTTGAATGCTATTGCTTGCTTTTTTTTCCCTCTCCATTCCAACTTGAACGTTGAGAAGTTTATATTGTTCACTTGCCCCTAATTTCAGTGCCTCATCTCTGTGACTATCTGTTCCTTCAACCGGTTTCTGGGGATTACAATATGCAAGCACAGAGTAGAATTTTTACAACAGGTACCATACTCTTTGTCTTTTGAAAATTATTAAAGTGGCATAGTAGAGGGTTGTGGATCACTGGGAAGATTTCTATAAAGGACAATCTAACACACTGCATTATACTTGAAAACGTATTATATGGAAATAAGATAATACCAGGGTATGAGTAGCAAATAACTCTGCAGTTTGGTACACACATTTGGAACAAAAATGTAGTGATTTTGTTGTTTCCACTCAAATGACCCAGTTAATCTCAGTGTTATCATCAGCTGTCAAAACATCCACTTACCAGATTTGCATCCCTTATTTATTCAGAAAAAAAGGTGCAATATCCGAGCAGTTACCAGAGAAATAGAAAATACTACACAGAACGGGTGTTTATGTTTAGCTCCTGTTATTCCATCACTGTCTGTCACATACTTAGTAAGTTAAATTCCACACTTGGAAACACATAAATAAATCAAGAAAGTTTGTGTTCATATCTGAAGATACCATTATTTCCCTGTTGAAATTAAATCCAGCCCAGCGAAGACAGTGCAGTGAGAAGCCCATATACCACATCAGCCTTGGTGTCCTTGCTGCAGCCTTCTAACACAGCCTTTGCAAAGCCAGCACTGGTACCTGTCCCCAGCGCACACAGGCGCCTCTGCACCGCTGTTCCATCCACCATCCCCTTCCTCTGGTCTGACCTGGGGACTCAGTGGAACACACGACTTTATGCTGGCTAACTCCAGGGCCAAGGAAACTGCTTGAAGCATACACAGTTCCACCATCCTGGAGATGGTTTTAGCTGCTGAAATGCTTGCTTACCCCAGGTAAAGTGCTCAACTCCTTCCCTACCTTTTCATCCGCAGAGGGAGAAGAACACATTTCCATTTTCAAGGATAAAAAAGCCAGAGATAGCAGATCACACTGGCTACGTGCCTTCAGCTACACTTTATACATCAGCTGGCATTAACATCTCTGCCTTACCTTTATGCAGGGTATCCATGTTCTCAATAGGAAGCTGCTTCTTGGCAGCTGCTCTGCGATAGACCACATGCGTTCTGCCTTCTCCTTCCTCCTCCTCCTGGACCCCCTTCTTCAGAGGTTCAATGAAGAACTCGTCCTTGTCTGTGCGAATCATGCCAGCCTGCAGCGACAGGGCAGAGATCGAACATTTTGTGTTACTGCACATACAGCAGACATTGTGAGTAAACAGTTACAATATGCATAAGCACACTTTAGTGCTCTCTAGAGAACAATTAGGATGCAGAGAGGAAGCCAGGTGAATTCTTTACTAGAGCAAAATGAAGCATCACTTCCCCAACTTGACAAGAAAGGACAAAAGGTACAACTCTGAACCAAAAGGACTTCTCCTCAAACCACGTGAGCAAAGCACAGGTCTAAGAACCTGTCTAGGAAATACACTCCCCACTAGAAAACAGCTACAATGAAAGTTACTATGACCTTAGCTATCTGTCAGGCCCAGACCGCTCCAGTGTTTACTATCTCTGCTAAATAAAGGATCAATTCAGTGCCATAAGCTGGTCCTGATGCGCAGTTCAACAGTCAAAAAACGTAGAGTCAGCCTTTCTGTTCAGAAGCAAGAGGAAAAGTACTACGTCTTACACGCAGGCAGCTAAGCTTTGTGATTATTTCCCCCTTGACACAAAGGGTTCAGCTGACAAAGTACTCTTTCAAGAATTAGCCACAACTAGTTTAAAAAAAGGTGTCAGTAGTGCATTGCTAAGAAATAAAAACTTATTCAGACTGGATCAGATACTCTGGTATGAAAAAAAGAGAAATTTGCACTTCTACAGAGCACCTCAAAGGAACCAAGCAATTCTCACTGTGTTCAGGGGAAACCCTCATGAAGACTGAAAACTTTAAAAAGTCTTTTCATCATCTTCATGCAGGTGAAACAACTTGGGCACCTGGACCACCTGCATTTGTCTCCTCTTGCAGTTCTGCCCTGCTGCAGAAGGTCACAGCAGCCAGTAGCTGGCTTGCAGAGATGGTTGGCTTGAATCAATTTTTCTGCATATGTTTGCACATCTGTGTTTGAGAACTTAAACTAACGAACTCTTAGCTTGTAAACAGAAAGTCTTACTATTAACGTGAAAGAAATTGTTTAGATTATTATTGAGAGAAGCCCCAGATCCAACCTTCAGAAGCTCCTTCATCACGCTTTTTCCCACTCTTGCCCACTGATGATCCTGGAGTCATTGGACTTTCAAACTGGGCACAGGAGAATATCTTGACACTGTGACACACTTCATCTTGCTATCTGAGCTTCTGGGAGCCTAAATCCTCTGCTGGGTGAAGCCCTACCTCAAGCTTCTAGGAGAACCAATTTGGCTCCTTTGAAAGCAGTATCCTCACTTGAAACAAGTATCATCTAAATACTCTTTTCATAACCCAGCACTAAAATTCTCATACAACGCATATTTTTCTTCTACAAGCAGCAAACTATATTCCTACTGCTATAAATACGGTATGTTCTTTGATTCCCTCCTTGGAAAAATGTCAGGTTCATTTGTCATGTCTTAACTTACATTAGGCAAGATTTCCAGTCCCAGATTTCATATATATAATGTATACAAAAACAGATTGAAGGGGAAGGATTAAAGAAGCAAAATTATATCAAAGCAATTTAAACTGATGCCATCCTGCCTGTATATAGGAAACTGAATTTGAAATCCTGTCCTGTTTCTTCTTATCTAATTTAGATTCTACATCAGACACAAAAAAGGTGAGACAGGCTCAGCAGCTCAAGGAAGCTAAGATAACCAAGAAAATAAGTGCTGAACCCAGAGAGACAGCAACTGATCTTTTACTGTAAAGGGGAATACATGAAAAATTCAGAATTGATGTTATTCTCCTTTTAATATATATTTTAATTGTATACACACACACTTCTTCTGGATATTAAATATTATATCCAGAAATTTTAGTCTGTTTATGAGAAATGCACAACTACAGGTCAAGAAGGAACAAGCATTTGCATGCTCAGCTGCACAGAGTACGATGCACACGCCATACATACGCCCAGGAGAAATACACAGAGCGCTTGACTGTCATGTGAAAAAAAAAAAGTGATTTTGCTTTTTGCGAGTAAGCTACATGGTTGCGCACATGTTCATATGTGTTTCTGGATTTATTAAACCTACTGTTAACTAGGCAGCTAATGCCAGATCTTAGTTTAAAATGCAGACCATACTTCAGGATCCTGGGGCAAACACTGCTGTACACTGTATGCAGCAGATGGGAGTTTGGAGGAATTTAGATCTTCTTAGAAAATTAACAAACAGGCAAATTCTACAATCAATAGTTGAACTGATTAGACAGAAGAACAACTTTTATAGGTGAACTTTAGCTTCCAGGGCATGATGGCCTTTTGGAAAAGAAATCATCTGGTCAGAGTAAAGATTGCCCCCTGAGAAGATGAAGGCAACACCCTGGGACAGACTGCAAGACTAAATGAAAGAGAAATTCAAATGCTGGTTCCCAAGACACAAAACCAGCAGTCAAACGCTGACGTTTCCTGCAGATCATTGTGCGTGGTACTGGCCCTTTTGCGTGCAGGGGGATTCATGTGGCACTGAATACTGCCAAACAGCAGGCCATCCATCAGGTGCTCTTATTTCACACTCTGCTTCTCGGATAGACACGACACCAGGCTGTACATCCTCACGGCAGTATCCTCCCTAATTCTGTTGGAGTGTAGAAAGGAAGGAATTTAACCTTCAAACATGGCTGAATATTTCTTTTTGTCATTTTAATCTTGGACTAAAATAACTTTGTCTCTTGCACTGGAATTTCTCTTTCTTTAAGTCCTGAGAGACACATCAATTATTTTTGATCAGAATTACTAAGAAAGAGTTAGTGTGTGTTTGAATTATAAAAGAATTATATATTTTTATATATTGTATAACCTACACAGTCTTTGATTTAGCTAACATAGTCTCATGAAATAAAATAAGAAAAAATGGCTGTTTAAGACTTTAAGAAGAAAATTCATTTAGATGGCAAGGCAGAGTTCCTTCAGCAATCCACAGTTCAAGTCATCTGCCTAATAATATACCCACAGTTATAAATGATTCATTAAGAAATATGTGGGGCTCCTGAATGTCTCCACCACACACTTCCTTGCTGCTCTAAGCAAGACATCTAACCTCTTTACTTCCATTTCTCCACCTCTGAACCAGCATAACAACAGTCTTCCAGGATAATTACAAGGGCTGATTTGTTATTTTTTTGCCAAGTGCTTTGAACATGAAAAGCTCAACATGAATTGCCTAATGCATTTTTTCTGATACTACTCAGAATACCCTCAAAAAGCCACCATGAAAGGGAGATTGCTTTTAGTCATCAACTCAACACCAGTGTTGCACACAGCCAAACAAGCAACATAAAGGCATTGCTCCAGCAGCACGGGTTTGCTCATGCCCTTCACCCATCAGTCCTGTTCTTATCCATGGATGCCATCACCCTTGTGCCAGCCTGTCATGCCAAGACAACTGTCAGACAACCACCAAGTTTATGATGACAACAGAGAGCATTAAAGTTGCTGCAATTTCCTGGAGAATGTCTCTGGATGACTGAAACAGAAATGCCATATTGTTTGAGCAAATCTACGCCTTCCCTTCAACATAGATTAGACTAGAAGGTCTTCAGAAAATCCTTGGGCCATTGTCTGGACATTTACACCAAGGGATGCAAAAGCAGAATTAAGCCTTTGAATTACCAGTTTCCCCAAGTTCTGAACAGAAGAACACTCGTTGCTTTCATGAACTAAGAGCTCAAAAGTAACTGCTAGCAACAGCGTTTTTCTATCCTATACTGCTCATTGCCCATCCCAGGACTGCTGCACTTCCAGGAGTTACGGATTAGCAGTGCCTCCCTGGCACTACGACCCTGCAGCCACATGTGCTGTGTAATTCAGAACTAGGTGTGGGACTGAGCATCCCCGTGGAAAGGACTTCCAATTCTGGAAAAAAAGCTGAGCTAACCTTTACCTCTTCCCTTCCTCTTCCGGGACTAGACTGAAACTAAAGTGAATATGGGAATATTGATAAATAACGATGGCAGCAGCGACTGTGTCCTGTGCCTAATAAAAACATAACTTAGTTGAAAAAGTGTTTGCCTTTGGAATGCACCAAACTGGAGCAAAGAGCCTATAATATCCCACTGTTTCCCAAAGCGGGACATCCCCAGGCCTTCCTTCTAAGGGTTTTTAGATCCCAGCTCCAAATTACTCAAGTCAAGTACTGCTTAGCACTCATTAATATGCACTAAAGACTAGAGCAGAAGACACTTAATCAAAAGGAAATTGCAGTTCAGAGAATCAAAACCTCTGCTAAGGTTCACAAGGCAGTTATTTAGAAGTGAAAGCCACACAGGAAAAAATTCACAAGGAAGGCAGAGAGTGACTGTCCTGTCTAATTAAGACAAGAATTACATTGATAAGCTACAAATTAGTCCATTGCAATAAACAGGGCTGGGGTTTAGAGCTCCACTAATCTCTTTTGGGGGTAACAGGGCTCCTGCGCATCCCTGAAGACCTGCTTCCAAGGCTTTCAAGGACCACAGGATCTACAGATACTGGCAATGGCAGTGGCCACATGGAACCCTCTCTACCACTCGAGCTTTACAAGGCAAGTCCACTGTACCATCAGGTCACCACCTCCACTTGGGGCTTTCTGCCCAAGGTAATTACACTAGTCCCATCCACCATGATGGAGACCTCCTCTCCAGCCCAGGAGACCTGCCAACAGGTTGCCACTGCATCACAGAGCTCAGCTGAAAAGCAGGTCTCTTCCCCAGTCTCCTTAACATCCCCGAACAACAAACCCTCTTGCATTTCCAAAGACATTCTTTAAAAATCTAATTTGACAGAAAAACCGCCTGGCATATTTAGATCTACAGAAAACTCCAGGTTTTAGAGCGTTAGCTCCTGTGGATAATTAAATGTCTCGCTGGCTCTGCACTTGGTGAGCGACTTAATTGTCTCCTCATTCCCATTCCCATCACAGCTCCCTGTTCTAGGCTGTAATGAAGTAACCCATCTAGCTGCTGCTTCAGGACTCCAGAGCCTCAGCCCGTCCTGTAACTGCAAGTTTAATTAATGTTGATTTTCTTCCTCATTAGTACAGCTTTACAAAGTTTTTCATTGCCATATAAAGGCAATTTACTTCCCAGTCTCCAAGCACATGATACAGATAGGAAGCTAAAATTAAATGTGAACAAACCTGAAATTAATATAAAAAATCCAAGTACCTGCTTAGTTAATTAAATCAGTAACCTAGAAAAACAGAGTTTTTCAGAAACTCTTAGAAACAGTATTTCTGACAATAGAGAGTGCTCTATTTTTTTGAGTATTTGATTCTGAAAAAGGTAACCAGCCACATGACATACCTGTGCATGAACAAACCCTAAATACAGTCCTGAATTTCAGGTGATTTTCTTGAGGCAAAAAGGAGGTTCAAACTATCCGATATTTAACCTCAGTGCCTGGGTTAGGAGCCTGCACTCCCTATGATGTCAATGAAGCCTCCAGAGAGGAATTTGCAATATGGGATCCTCCCAACAATCAGTTCACAGAGAAGCAGAGACAGGAGGTTTGCATTTCACTGTATAGTTGCCAAAAAATACTCTGTAGATGATTTGAAAGAGAAAATACTTATATTTACAGGACAGCATATTGGATAAGGTCTTATTCTATTTTTATATCAATGTGCCTATACCCTAAATACAGAACTGCTATACGTTTGACTAAAACTGGCACTAGTATAGCAGAGAATTTTAAAGCAAATTCCACGTTATTTTTATTTACGATCCTTCTCTAGATCTTAGAACCAGAGGAACATGCTTTTTTCCAAACAGCAACAGATGTGTCCTCCCAACAATGAAGTCAAGTACAGAAATATTATTAGTTCAGTTCCGTTAGAATGGACCTGATGCACCAGGAGGTCTGATGGAGCAAGATCACCCAGGAAGTCTGCGGCAGAAGTAAGGACATAACACAGACCTTCCAAACTCATCCCTGCCCATACGGGATCCCTCAACATTTTCAGTTCTGCAAAGCATTAATTCCCAGTCATACAGTACACTGATTCAGGAACAGACACACTTGGCGTTTTACTTCCATTTAGCTTCATTCATATAGACAACAGTGAAAAAAAGAGCTTCTTATGTCATATTTGCATTTGATTTTTGAGAAAAAGCATTGCAGAGGAAGAATTGTGCAGTGCTGCAAATTCATCTTTCCTTACAGCGAATGGAGGTACTGAAGGAATTGCAGCAAACATTTGGAACATGTTGCCACTTATTGTGCTGCATGCTGCTGCTGCCCAAAAGCTACACTGATTTATTCAGTCCCAGGCTGGATGGGGAAGGGGAGAAAAAGAAAGTTTTTAACTGCGCATATATATTTTCATTACTGTTAGTCTAAGGGAGTATTTTTCAGCTTTTTTTCAAGTCAGTTTGCAATTAAGGTGCTTTATTTTCACATATCCTCAAAAAATTAAGGGGAGAAATAATTGTATATACACACAGGAATTACATAGACTGACAGAGAGGCAGAGCCTGCTGGGTAACCCTGTGAAAGCTGCATGTTACTTAGGGCCCCTATTTATCCTCTGCAGAATGGGGATAAGGTCACATTTTTAATGCACTTTGAGATCTATTAATGAAAAGCGCCATACAACAGCTATTCGTACTAAGAGTGCTTTCATGACAGGCTGCTTTCCTACAGTCCTTGTAGCTCAAGGGAGGATGGGTATCCCATCCATTCATGCATCTATATGCTTCCACTGCTACCAAAAATAAAGTTTTGTCCCTGGAGCCCAGCTTAGTCACTACACAATTGCAGGTGTGATTAATAATAGCAGTGGGACAAATCTGCAGCTGATACAACCTGAAGTTAAGAGAACTGCATTAGTTTATAGCAGATGGGAATCTGGACCCAAATCTTGCATTTGTATGGTATAACTTATTTTAGAAACTCACAAAAGGGTTTTTTGTGGTTTTTAAGAGACACAATAGTGAGACAGACTGTGTCTCATTCTCACTGAACCACCAAGAAAACAGACACAATTAAAATCATTTCACAAAGCAATGCCAGCAGATTTCAAGACAAGCATCCTGGCCACAGTGCCTGGCTTTTACCAGTGGACAACAGTAAAAAGATTGCTTCCATCTTCTCTGCCTTTACAAGAAAATTACCAAATTCTCACCTCTGTCACTCAGTGCCTGCGAGGGCCAGCAGCAGTGCAGGAGACCAGGGCCATGACCCTGAGCACCACTTCCCTTCAGTAACTCTCCTGCCTCTGTCCCCCACAACCAACCCCACCCTAGCAGCCACTCATCTCTGAATTGTGGTAGATCACAAGAGGTAAAGCTCATTTTCAAAAGGTTTAGGTAATACACAAAAACATGGCTTTCTGCAAAATGAATATCTGCAGCAAATACAGAGTACAGCCTGCAAAAGTACAACAGACACTTCGAAGCAGGCAAATTCAGAGCACACTTCCCTGCAGCTGCTATACAGGGAAACAGCATCGCACCTTTGCCAGGTTGGCTTCCACCTTTCGGACACCTCTGCCACCACCACCAGGAACCTCGTTTCCTAAGAGTTCAGTTACAAGAGCTGTTACAATTCTGTAGCTTTTTAAACAGAGACAAACAGTTCTTTTACCTAAAATAATGCTTAAGCAAGAACTTTTTGGGAAGTCTCTAGGCATGATGTCCACAGGTATGTGTAATTCCAAGTGGGAAAGAGGTGAGTTATTAAATAGCTGTTAAGAATGAAAATGATAAATGTGGCAGATCTTGCAGACTCAGGGGATTGTAAACTTGATTGCTGTTGTTGCAAGCAGGGAATAGTAATTGTAGTTCCCTGCAACAGAGTTTCTCAATTTTAATCTTTCAGGGAGGAAAAGCATGAATATCAAATCCATGAATTTGCTAACAACAAGATCCAAAAGGATTAACTTTCTCAATTTTAACACAAGAAAACATTTGAAATAAAGCATTTCTGAGGTCACTTTGACAAAATGCATAGTTGAGTCCTACTTTCAGCAATAAAAATGAATTGACATTCATGGGGACAGACTTTTTAGCAGGGCCAGTAGCGACAGGACAAGGGGTAATGGTTTTAAACTAAAAGCAGGTAGATTCAGACTGGATGTAAGGAAGACATTTTTTACAATGAGGGTAGTGAAACACTGGCACAGGTTGCCCAGAGAAGGTGGTAGATGCCCCATCCTTGGAAACATTCAAGGCCAGGCTGGATGGGGCTCTGAGCAACCTGATCTCATTGTAGATGTCCCTGCCAATTGCAGGGGCGATGGACTAGATGGCCTTTAGAGGTCCCTTCCATCCCAAAGCATTCCATGATTCTATGATTCTGCAACAAAACAAAACCAGTCGGACTGGAAAGCTCTTCAGCTCAAACTCTCACAAAATGGGATGGTTACTACACAAGTTTCTTTTCAAAAATATATTTGCTTAAGGCCCAAATCACCACCCACTGAAGTCAGCAGGTGTCACATTCATAAATCTCAACGCCAGAATTCATAAATGGATTCATAAATATTAAAGCAGTTTAGCCTGACCTTCTGTATAAGACAGGCTGAAGACTTTCACCAAAGCATTGCTGCAGCCTCCCAAAAACAGTCTTCATCCTGAATTCAGCAGGGCTGGATCAGATCCATTAACAGGTAGGAAACGGAGTCTAGGTCTTTGCTATGGTAAACCAGATAAAACGATCCAGACCACACACTGGAGAAAAAGGTTTACCTTGTAATATATTAAAAAAAAGTTTAATATATTAAATTAATCTGACTTGAAACTTAGCATTTAAAGTAATTTAAAACTACATTATAGAAATCCTGAATCTTCCCTTTAGAAGATGTTATGGCAGCAACATTTCATATTCCAAAGGAGTATGTGAGCTGCAGAGTGCAAGCTGCAGGACAGCAGGAGCCAGCTCTGGCCTGGGTCATTCCCATCTCCTCCTCCTCCGCTGTGTTCTACCACCGCTTCTCGCACAGCAGCCCTGGTGCCCACGCAACCACACAGTGAGCAGGTTCAGGAAGCTTACCCCAAAATCACCACCCTAGAAAGACATGCACCTTGGCAGAACAGGTCTTCCTGGTCTGCAGCTTCTGATGTTAGCTACTCCAGTGAAAGCAAGATCCCCAGCAGGTAAAAATTCCTACCTGAGAGACAGCATCTCACACCCACTTCATGCTGTTCCATGCAACGGCTCAAACCCCAAATCTGGCCACAGGTCCAGGGGTGACCAATCCAGTTATGGATTGGAAATCAGATAGGGTCCTTTTCTGCTAAATGCAAGTCTTACTTAATCTGGTTGCCCTTAAGGGTGAGGGGAAACAAAAGACCAAAAGTTTGCTACAGCTGGGGCTTGTTTTCCTTTCCACATCCTATAGACCAGCTTATTTTAACCTTCCTTCTCTATTGGAGGAATGAACCTGGAAAGGGGTTATCCAAATGAGAACATGAAAAACTAATGCGAGATGAGCTTTCAATTTTAGACTGCACTCAGTTGTAGGCTCCCAGTACAAGATGTCAACAAACTGCAAGATTCAGTACAGAAACTAAAATAATTAATCCCTGGAGGAACAGGCTTATTAAGAAGGATTAAATCAAAGAATTAATGTGCGCTATTTGTCTATATGACAAAGAGGAAGGGAGGCATATGAAAACTCTCCAAGATTTGAAAGCATAGAGAGAATAAGAATTGCTGATGAGAAAAGCTTGGACATACCAGGAAACAAACAAAAAAAGAAAAACTGGTAGAAATTTTAGCCTGAAATGTTACAGGCAGTCTTCTTCAGCTTAAAAAAAAACCAAAAACAAAACCAAAAAACAACAAAAAAACCAACCTCAAAAGCTTGTCCTTAAAAATCTTTAAATTACTATTCCTTATTCTTTACATTGGACTAGTACCTACAGTTCAAGGAACAAGGTTTCTTGTTTGCACAACAACAAACACATTTTAGCAGACTTCTTCAGAGGAAGAAATAAAGAACATCAGCTGAGCCCAAACCAGGCTCAGGGAACTCGGCAGTAGCTGGTGATCTGTGTCCTTGGAAAAGCAAAATCAAACATGAGCTGGGCCTCTTCTGTGAGCCCCTTGCTTGAGCGAAGGGAGCCCAGCCTGTCCCAAGGCTCTGTTTCGTCCTGGCAAGGCAAAGGGGAGTTTCAGGGCTGTGGGAGCTTGGCTGTTGCTGGAAAGAAGCTGGAGGCTCTCCATCCCTAACTTCAGAGGCCAGCCACAAAAATAGAAGCCAGACAGACCACCCACAGACACCTGAAGCAACCTCCTCACCTCTACAAGTGAAATAAAGTGCACTCTCATATAAATGAATACTGTTCCTTAAGGGCAATATATATGCGTCCATATGGCAATCTGATTGCTACAGTAAATGGTGGATCTCACAGCATGTCTAGAGGGTCTCTTAGGAAGCACTGGGGAGGAGTTGTTGCTCATGGTTATTGTGGGCATGAAGACAGAGGTTCTGGATGTCAAGTTGCAAGTTGAAACCAGGAGTTTCATCATGGCATTGTTTTAATGTTCCCAGTCTGATGAAAGGACAAGTCAGAGATACAGTGCATGGCTGAAGAAATGAGCTGTGGATTCAGTGGGTATGGAAACAAGAGTTTGGATTCACCAGGCATTGTGAGAAACTCTGGACTGGATAAAGCCTGTACAGGAGAGATCAGTTTCTCCCATGTCATCACTGTATTGTGTACTGGAAAGGTTGTAAAGAGTACTTTAAAAAAAATAGGAGAGGAGGGTACAGAAGGACAAGTTTGATGTGTACTGATAAGAGCATATCAGACACTCAGTGAAAAGAAGACAGTCTGGGGACACTGTAACAGCAGGATAGGAAGCACACAGGAACATACCAGCCTGCCAGTGGAGAACAGAGCCTAGAATTAACTCAGATTAACCATTTAATCATGTAAAAGAAGAATCTAGAACCCCTCTAGATTAAATTTCTAGGTGTATATAGGAAAAGAATAGTATAGGGCGATACTGTCAACTGCTTGACCAGGACAGCAACAGCAACTGAGATATATACAAAGGGAGAACAGAAGCACCACAAGGGCAGGAAGCACATAGTGATGGGAGATGTCTACAACCCCTATGGAGACTGGGCAAATATCATCTTGAGGAGTGGTGCTGAGGATGGATTTGTAGGTATCATTAATGATTGCTTCAGGAAGCTCTTGAGACCAAGCCCTGCAAAACGGATGCAGCCCTCAGCTGCGTGAGCAGTGCGGCTGAACTGTTGCTGTTGAAGAATACTCAGTACCACTGACCACAGTGTGCTTGTGTTTGATGTCCTGGCAAGAGCAACAAAACCTGTAATATTTCTGCTGCAGTGTTCGCTTCCAGAAAGGATGAGTACATAAGAAGAAAGAAACTTGTTAAAGAAGAATTAAATGGGCACCTAAAAGAGAACCTCATTGCAGGTAGCATTGAACTATTTAAAGACAGTGTATTGAAGGCCCAGAACAAGTGTATACCATCCACCAAACAAGTTCAGAAAGAGCAAATCAAAGTCAGCAAGGCAAGGGAGGGCTATTGGAAGCACACAGGCACCCTTCCAGAAAAAAAAAAAACAAACCCAAATTAGGAAAATTGAACGGGTCATAAACTGGCAGATTAAAGGTAAAATCACAATAAGGCAAGCCAAAAGAAAGTCTGAGGAATAACTTGCAAAAAGCGTAAAAACTAATCATAAAACCTTTCTGAAATATATCAGGAGCTGAAAACTCATCAGGGTACCTGGAAGGCCAACAGATTATCCAGGTTTAAAGGAGCACTCAGAGACAGTACCATAACAGCAAAATTAAGTAAGGTTCTTCAAAACATGCTCACCTTGGAGAACCTGGAAGAGGCCCCTATGTAAGAGCTCTCCCCATCTAAGGTTGAACTGAAGGATCTGCCTCAAACTGAAAAATCAGAAGAGGAGGTTATAGAATAAAATCTACAATAAAGAAGAGGACTTGATCCTGACAAAAGTAAGAAATGAAACAGTCTAGCTACTGTGTGTGTCATGGTTTGCTCAAAACTGCTTCAAAACCAGAGGACTGAGTGCAAATGAAAATGCAAAGCCAGGTTCTAAGAAAACCTCCTAAAGAGAACTTGGGTACAAACCCCAATAAGCCTGACAGATGAGGGGGGTACAGCTTCATACAACACACATTTCAGTTTTGGAACCCCTTGCCACAGGAAGTGTCTACTAAGAAAACAGAAGGCTACTAATGCTAAGACATCGAAGACAATCACTCACTACTGGCCAGTTTTGAGGACAAGATAAGGACTACATGGACATCTGGGCCAACACAGTATGGCTCATGTGATTTTGTCTTTCCCTCATCTTGATCACCTCCAGTTTTTTTATGTTTTTTGCTGTTTGTGCTTTTCCTGATGTTTTTCTCCTCCACTGCCTCCAAGGCTGCAGCTACTAATAAAACAATTTAATATTGTCTGAATTGAAGAACAAGAATCTTCCCTCTGCCTGTTCCTTAGACTATGGCTCCAGTAACCATAAACTTTTCACCAAACTCCAAGCAGCACAAAAGAACTTAAAATGCTCACATGCACACACAAAACTCTAACAGATACAACCACAGCTAGATAATAACTGTAGAAACATGAAAAATTAGCAAGCGTTGAAGTAGAAGGTAGACTGTTAATAACATTTTATTTTGGAAAACAAAAAGCGCCTATGCTCTTAAGCAAAAGTCAAAAGAAAAACACATTTTCTCAAAGAAATAAAAATGAAGCTCCAACCTTTTTGCAGCAACTAGCAACTAGATAGTCAGAAGCTGGACACAACATACACCGAGTCAAGTGGAGCCTATAAAGGATACACTCCCTGAAAATAAGAGAGTACAGAAAATAAATGCAAAGAAAGAAGCATAAATCAGCCTGTAAATCTTTCAGAACTACTAAAAATCAAACTACATACCATATGTCAGCGGGCTCATATATTCACACCAGTAGAGCTGGGTTAGGGCCACCACACATTCTGGTAAGTTTACAAGTGCCATGTGTTTATTTGGACAATACTATTACCACAAAAGTTATTAAGGGAATTCTTCAAGAGGTGGTTTCCATACTTTACCTGTCTTCTATAAAACTGTGTGGCTTTCTTATTTAAAGTTGCCTGTAAATCTCATGAGATTGCTTTATAATTAAACAGACATTATTAATTTAGACTAGGAGGCAGAGAGAAAAAAAACATTTGTAGCTCTTGAGACAACAACAATGCTTACAAACTTCTCCAAGTCAACTGTCCAAACATAGTTACAAGAACTACAAGCCAACAATCTGGATCAGAGGAAATATTACTGTAAGAAAGCCAGTTATCTCCCCTTATAAATCCAAAAAATGTTAGTTTTTGAAAGAAATTATCAGATAATCTGCATCAGCTCCACCACTCAAGCCAAAGTCAGTTATTGCAATCATCTCTCTAGCTCCTGCCTAAAAGAGGAACAAATATCCAGCACAGGGCAAAACATAGCTCCTCTGTGTTTCTTGAGGGCATCCAGAATGCTGATGAGGATACCCATCAGTGACATGGGGGCATCTAGGGCCCAATAGTGAAACGTCCCTCATCCAGAAAACAGAGATTCCTATCAACTCATGTGCATCCCAGACCACACAGATGAACACACTGGTGGTAAGATGTGGCCATACGACCAGTGAGCCATTGAGCTTCATGATGAACTTCCAACATTACTGAAAAATTACAAATGAGGTCAACAAAATCCTCACTTTTCCACTTTAAATTCACTGCTAACTACACAATTCAGGTTAGAGATAGCGCTATCAGGAGCCAAAGAGACACAATTCAGGAAGATCAGGGAATGAACACACAAGAAACCATCAAATGGAAGCTAACACTGACAAAAAACTAAAATGCTTTGGCAGGAGCATTTAACCAGCCTACATATCTTAAAAAGTCCTAAATTAGCTACTTCCAACTCAGGTGAGGGATGGATGACTATTGCAACAAGTTCAATGAAGATTTCCTCTCACTCTATAGTCAAAGTCAACCAGCACCAAAGGAAAAAAAAAAAAAGGATGTTTAAATATGGGATAAAAAAAGACAAGACAGATGGCATTATTATTCTGTTACACAAGTCAGTGGCATAGCTGCATTGAAAACACTGGATTCAGGATGCCTGCAAATACAATCAAACTTAAACGTTTCCAAAGAATTTGAATGGGAATGACCAGGACCTCAAAACCACTCTCATTTCAGCAGGGATACTGAAGACATTAAATATTTGTTTTAATATGAATGAGAAAGGCAGAGGAAAATAATTAATGGTGCAATATGGAATACCTGAAAGTCACCTCTTCATTTCACAATAAAGAGTAAGAGAGTATGAATTAAATTAAAATATGATTTCCCCTGCCTCCCTCTGCCTAAAACAAATCACAGCGTAACTCCACAGTTTTCATTCTCCAGCTGACATCTTATAGCAAATTAAAGACTTTCAATACAAACAGTGAGGAGCCTCAGAACCTCCAGGGTGCCCCAGACAGAACAGAAGCAGGTCTGGACTTCTTGGTGTTGGACTCCTGCCAGACCAAAAGACTTTATCAAACGAAAATGCCCCGAGGATCCTAAAGAGAAAAATCTCTTTTAGTTTATTTGTTTAACTAGTGATATTACTTCATATTTACAGGTTGAGTTTGTACTGGTAGATTTTTTGTTTTTACAAGTCTATGTTCCAGCTGACCCTGGTTTCACAGTACTTACACCTACTGTGACAGTTTTACAACCTGTTGTAGCTGCCCCACACAACATGGCCAAAGCTGAGCTGTTCTGGTAACACCGTCAAGTTTCATAGCTCTCCTTCAACAGGTTTCAAATTCTATTTAGGTACCTCATATCTATGGCAACTGCCAACCCTACGGAGCCTCACAGCACCATGCTGGAGGAAAGCAAACCCCCATCCCTTGCTGGGCAAGCGGGATGATGGAAAACTGGGTGACTTGCCCAAGGACATGCAGGAACTCTGTGGCAGAGACAGGAAAACAAGATGTCCTGAAGGCCAAGTCCAGAGCATGAACCACAAGATACTCTTTCCTCTCCTACCAGCAAAACCTCACGCTCCAAGCAGCTCTCAGCATCAGAGTCACTTCCAACCATACCGTCGTTCTCAGTTTACAAAGCAGGAGCCTTAAGGGATACATCATTACATGCGCCATCCCTTTGCTACTCTGCTGCAAAGAGTCAGTCAACAAATAACCCTCTCTTCCAGCTGCTCACCACCAGCACGGCCACCAGCCTGGGCCAGTCACTGCAGTGCAATGAGGAGCTTAATGCAATTAGACTTTCATGGGATTCATCTGAACTCTGGGGAAGCAGGAATTTCACAAAGCTATAAAGGTTGTTTTAAAAAGTTTTCCAGATTTTATCATTTTTCACACAGTCTGCAATTCTCCTCCCTGGCTTTTGAAAAATGACACACAGCTGTGCTTTGGATCACAGCTGTGCCTTTTGGCAGCAGGCGGAGGAGGCCCGATGCTAGGCTGGGGTAGCCAGCGTCACCCTGAGCTGCTCAGCATTTCTCATCAGCGAGGAGGGACGGTCCCCCTCACCAGCATGGCAGGGTGTGGTGTTGTGGGGTCCTGCTGTATCACGACATTTCTGAACTATTAAATACCAATTTGGATCTGCTCTCCTGAGTAGAATCAATGTGAGAAAATGAACACACATATGAAGGGCAGTGGGGAAGATATAGGAGAAAAATCTAATGAGTGTTGGATTTCCCCCCTTTTTAAGGCAGTTTTCTTTCTTGTATTTTATACTTCAAGGTTTTGTTTTGTTACTTTTGGTCTGTTCTGGTATTATCCAGGCTCCTACCAACTCTCAGCATCTTATTTTCACATCCATCTTTTCCCCAGATTCTGAACATATTTTCTGCCTTTTACCAAAGACCTCACTGGGTTTCATGTAGTTGGCACAACACTTAGATGGCACAACACTTAGATTTTCTTTAGTAAACAGACAAATGCGATTCCTTTGTTCTTCTCCCCTTGCATCTGTGCTCAGTGGAGAAGTCTGCCTCTGCGAGCCAGGTGGCCAAGGACAGCGACGCAGCAATGCTGTGGCCATCAGCTGGCAGTGGGGCAGGACCGGGCGCTCGCCCAATCTCCTGAACCAGCACTTGGGCAGCATGGGTGGGCGCAGACACAGCATCTCCCAGTTGGCAGCACAAGAACCAAATGCAAACGGCCGCCTTTGCCCCAGGTCTACAGGAATAAGAAACCTTGGGAAAGCATTAAAGTGCAAGGGGAGGTAGGGAGAATGAGGATCACAAAAGAACAAGATACACTGACTCTCCCAGAAGAGCCTGAGGACAAGTACTGTCATTTTTAGCCATATTTCAACCTCTTAAGCAGCCTTCCATCAGTCAGAATTACAGTATGTGGAAGGAACTTGTTCCATCTTGTGGCCAGAGGCCACTTAGTCTCATGACAGCAGACTGTGATCAGACCTAGCTTCTTGCACAGAGTACAGAGCAGTGGGAATTAACCTCTGGCCTGCCAAGTGCTCTCCCGTGGTGGCAGACACATGCAGCAAGTCACCCCTGAAAGTTTTGACTGGTGATGGATGAAACAATCCATCTCTTCTTTAAAAATCCAGGTATGGCTCAGTCACATCATGCCTATATTATAAAGAGGACCCCACTTATTCTTCAAGTGGTCTCTCATGTGCCCACGAAGCACAAACATATAGGGCCCACAGTGGTATCTCCAGGGGTGTCCCTCAGTTAGATGTGCAGAAGAAAACTGGACCAGAGTGCCTCATGAGAGAGAAGATGATGATGAGTTCATATCTCCAACTGACCACATCAGTAACCAGACACGTGTTTGAAAGAGGTCTGGGCTATGACAACATTTCAGGTCAGCCCTGCCTGGTCTTCCTAAAAAGGGTTAAAATTAAATGGCAATTCTTCTAGCTCTCAGATGTGATGCTTGTCCTCCTCTTACTCTGGACTATCAGCCTGTCCTCCTTCTCCACAAAATCCCCAGCCCATTTCAGAGGGACCAAAGGGAAGTACTTCAGCCCACTTCCATTCATTAAAGAATTTTCAGATACCGATTTTTGGTTTCCATTTGGGCTAATATCCATTTAGAAATATGGTAAATTACCATGAGAAGGAGATGTCATTTTTCAACCCATGGGGATAATCTCAGAGGAGGAAGAGAGGAAGCATAAGGAAGGTTAATTAGCCCTGACGTCTTGCTTTGGGAAAAAACATACAACACGAAGAGAGGGATTATTAAAACACCTGTGTGCTCCCAGAGCTCAGACTCCCCCTAGTTTTACCCCTCAGTTTTACATTGGGGTTGTGATCCTCGACGTACTACGTTGGGATCACTTTATCAGCCAACATTAATACAGACAAAATTTTAAACATACTAACGCATCCTTCATTATAAATGCATCAGTACATTCATGGGCACAAAATGGTTTTAGCATGCACCAACTTGTTCATCCACTCACTAACTTCTACATTCACAAGTGTGTTGTATTGGTAAAACTAGTGACCATGGATAACAACACTTAACCACAGCTCTGACAGAAACAATCTTTGGTAGCTACTTCCTACCTTGGGCAAAGAGGAGGAAGAAAAGAGAGCAGAGTACTGAAGGTCAACATTTTTCTATCAATCAATTTCTATCAAGGGTTTTCTTACAGTTTCCACCCAATTTTTATAGTTTATTGGAGGAAAATAAAAAGTAATTTTAGTTCAATCTCACAGGAATTGAAAACTTCTTTTTTTAATTTGACTCTCTCCAAGTCCCTTTACGCATCTTTCAAGAATGAACAAAATTTTGCTTTTTTCCACAGCCTGCAGAGATTTTAAAAAATTAGCATAATGCTTTAAAATTAATCACATTTTAAAAATAAGAATAACTTCAGCTTTCTTGTAGGCAGCTACTGAAGTGAATCACATGATTATGCAAACCACAACCAATATTTTGGTGCCAAAATTACAGCTCAGCAGAGAGATGTATAAATACTGGCCAAACCTTGTAAAATAAGGGTTACAGAAGTAGATAACAGAACTCTCCTTTCAGCAGCTATTCAAATTTCCTTCCTTTTTAACTTCCTTGGAAAGGAATCAATTCAGGAACAAACATTTCTTCAGATTCTGCACCATCCTTTTTTATTGATTCTGTCTCATGGGGGAAACTAAATCACACCTTAAAAATTCTCCTAACGTTTCCTTTCGGAAAGCAAATTCACTTGCTATGGCCAGAGCTCTCAGTGCTCAGCTCCTGTGCCGGAACAGTCATGGGGCTATAAATGCAAAACCTCAAGAACTATAAAATTCAGGTAGCAGCAATTGGGAGTCTGTTCTTCTCCGAGACTTGCATGTGACTCTACAGCAATTAAGACACTTGGCACAAGTGAAAGATGTGTGCAAACAGAGGGTTTTTCTATTTTGCAAGTGATTCATAGAGGAAAAATTGCCGAAAGACCCCTTTACTTTCGAATTCCTTTTTGTGCTCTGCCAAAGTAAACTTGGGCATTTGTACATTTCTGTTCAGTACCTGTACAAATTTTATAGAGGGCTAAAATTAACATGCAGGGACTTTTAACCACACCTCATTAAAAAAGAGCTGAAATATAATTAAATATTTGTATGCATAACAAAGTAAGTAAACTTGCTTTTCAAACCTGGACTTAATGTTTCCTCAGTGAAGCACGCATGCAAAGCACAGCCAGATATCTGGCATGTACTTCTAAAATGACAGCTAGGGCCTGATATTAGGAAGCCCCTGTGAATTTGTGCTGGAGCGTGTCCAAAGAAGAGCAAGGAAGTTGGTGAAGGGTCTGGAGCACAAGTCTTATGAGGAGCAGCTGAGGGAGCTGGGGTTGTTTAGTCTGGAGAAGAGGAAGCTGAGGGGAGACCTTATTGCTCTCTACAGCTACCTGAAAGGAGGCTGTAGCGAGGTGGGGGCTGGTCTCTTCTCCCAAGTAACAAGCGATAGGACAAGAGGAAATGGCTTCAAGTTGCACCAAGGGAGGTTTAGATTGGATATTAGGAAAAATTTCTTCACCGAAAGGGCAGTCAGGCATTGGAACAGGCTGCCCAGGGAAGTGGTTGAGTCTCCATCCCTGGAGGTATTTAAAAGACGGATAGACGTGGTGCTTAGGGACATGGTTTAGTGATGGACTTGGCAGTGATAAGTTAATGGTTGGACTTGATGATCTTAAGGGTCTTTTCCAACCTTAACGATTCTATGATTCTATGATTCTAATTTAATGGAAAAAAAAATCATTAATTTAGAATATCAGACCAACTGTGCAGTGCAAATACATATACAGATCAGCACAGACCATGTCATCACACTATCTAATGTGCCTACAATGTTTTTAAAAGCATTTGATTCATACGGAAAACATGTGGATAAAGAAGCCTAGAAAGGGACTCCCCCATCTGCCACCTTCTCTTCCAGTAACTCCTGTCTCACTCACTAGTCATGCTAAGCCTGCAACTCTTCTTAGCAAGGAAAGCATTAACCATACTCTTAATTCTTGCTGGCAATGCCTAAACCAGAATAGCCAACATTCTTAATATCAAGACACATGGCTGCAACAAAGACCTTGGACACTGTGCTTCAAAAAGCACGTCCCTTCACGCAGTACACACCTATGGGTGTCTGACCTCATTCTACTACCCTACAGAAGAAGATGAGTGAGTTAATTGGCCGAATTTTTTCCGTTTGTTCTCCACTGATCTGTTTTGCATCTTTTTAGTTGAGCAATACAGATAAGATCTAGGTCTTCTTGAGGGAACTAATGCTCATTAATAATACACATGGTTTTATTGGAATTTGTGCTTCCTCTTTCCTTTGACCCAAGTGTAAAGAACTGTGCACTGAAAAAAATATATGGATATGAATATTTTTGTCTTTTCATGCATTTCAGACACCGCAGTGTGCCTCCCCTACACACCCTATTTAAGGATGTATAATGTCAAATCAAAACAGGTTATGTTCATCTCATCTATTATTAACCAAGAATCTTCTGTACAGATTTGAGTATATGTTTACCCTGTGAAAACCTACATATTGCAATCTACAGTTAAGAGCAATACTAGACACCTACATAAACAGAGAAAAGGCAGTAAGAGTTCTGCAAAGCAAATGAGCAAATGCTAAATAGATTCTATTATATTGCTCTGACTCTGTTGCAGTGGAAAAGGGAGAATAAATATTGAACATGCAGTACTTATTTTTGCTGAAGTAGCTCAGGAGTAAAGAGTTAGGCATTGCACAAATATGCATCCCACAAGTTGTTGACAATCAATCAAACTACAACCCTGCACAAAAGGACTAGATACAAAAAACAAACCAGGAGTGGGGTAAACATCAGGTAATTAGAAAGAATTCTGATCTGCCAATACGCAGCATCTGGAGAACTTGAGCTCGCATAAGCCAAGTGTAGTTACCCAGGTGCACATGGCAGAGACCGCATCATTCAGCTACGCGCTGCTACGCAGCCCAGGACGCTGCAGCTCAGGCGCCTGCCTCCCACCTGCTGCAGTCTGCATATAGAACCATAGAATCATAGAATCATTTAGGTTGGAAAAGACCTTTAAGATCATCAAGTCCAACTGTAATATGCACAATCCAGGGCACAGAGCCCCAGAGGCTGACTCCATATGGGAGACACATGTCAGGCTGAGGGCATAACTGTGCAAGAAATGATGAAAAAGCAACATGGGTTACAACAGACTGCCAATTATCAATTCAAATGCGACAAACGATCCCTGTGGGCAATGCTATTTCAAGAAGCGTCTACCTGGCAGGGGAGCAGCCGAGTCCGAGAGCGTGGGCTGCCAGGCTGTGCTTTCCTGGAGTTGCACTTTCAGTGCTCATCCAACAACATAAAATATAGTTGGGGTAAATCACACATGTTTCTTGAAGTTCTTATGGTATTTTAAATTGCATTTATAATGACAACTTGATCACTGAGACAGACTAGAAAGAGAGGCAACAAAACAGGTTGTTTCATAAGGTCAGCATTGCTTCCCACCTTGCAGGAGTCCCCAACCTCAGCACAGTGTAATAAAGAGGTGCAGCCAGAGCGATTACAGCCAGCAAACCTGGCGTAGGCAATATGCAGCACCTTGTCAAATAAGCAGCAGTATACATGTCTAATGCCTTTAATTTTGTATATTGCAATCTATCTGGTGCATTAATAAAGCCCTATTATAACGGGCAAAAGAAAGATTGGAGCAATTTCTACAGATCAGTGTGCTTGGAAGTATTACAGTAGCTTCCAGTTTTGAAAAAGTGCAAAGATACATGGTTCTCATTAGCTGATGAGTTTTTTTTAAATTACAGAAAAGATATTTGAAGGTGACTAATTCTTGCTACTGTGTGACTGCATCAACATTGTTGAAAAAAAAAAAAAAAAAAAAAAAAAACAAACCACACACCAGCAATCTACTTATATAAAATTTTATAATCTCTGGGCATGACATGGACTTCTTCTGACCCATTATTAGGAATAGAGAAACAGAGAAAAAAAGGCAGAGTTCCTCTTCATTCACTCTGCAAACTTAGGCCTGAAAGAAGTCAACAGTAGAGTCCGGTAACGTTGCCATGATGGAGACAGCCTTTGTATATTCCTTACTATGAAAATCAGAAGTTAAGTTTCAGAGTAGGTAGAAGACAGGAAGAAATTTGACAGTTTATATTTGTTAATGCAATTTCTTCATCTGCCTTCTAATGAAATAATGTTCTGGCAGAACAGCTGGCCAGAACAGGAAATTCTGGCAAATACTGCAATATTCTTATATGCTCATGAACCAGTATACTCTGGAATCTGAGTCAACTCTTTCAACAAAGCAAAAATCAGCAAGTTACAATGATCTAATCAAAAAAATGGAAAAATAAATCCTGAAATTTCTGTGTCCAGTGTAACAGCTGAGCTTCTAAACATCGGCTGCTCACAACAAATTGCTTGTGAATGAGCTACAAAGTAAGGATTGCTGACAGAAATTATTTGATGCATAATTTTAATTAACAACTAAATTCAACAAGTCATGCTTTATTTGCAGGCAATTCACAAACAGAAAAAGGTGACATTCATAAAATAAATTACTCTTTATAAATTATTCATTCAGTTCTAATATCTTTTTCAGAATTTCCAATCTGTTCACTAAACCCTACTGTGGAAAGTTCAATACCATATTTATTAAAACAAACTTAACGGAACAGAACCCTGAAGGAAAGTGTACAAGGATCAGTCATTACAACCAACTGTTCTGCATCTGAATTCCTGTTTTACACAAATGCAGAACGTGTTATCATCTGACCTGCGGTTTAAAAGACATATCAACACCTGGATTACAAGTACTATCCTTCAAAAGAAACCAAAGGTATCTGGGCATGACCTACTGACCTACTTCAAGACAATCACTGGCAGACTTAAAAGATGTCGCCTCTCGCCTAACAGTAGCTGGCCGTTGAAAATCTCGGGATGAAGCCCTGATCACAGACCTTTTCCCTTGCCATGTGAAAGAACATGCTTAAGGTAAGGTGAGTCAAGGGCTAAGGGAGTAAACTTTCCGTGTCCTGACCCTCCCCTTGCACTAAACCACCACCTGGGTCTGTCCTCCAGCAAGAGAAGGAAAGAGGCATACAGGCTCCTGAAACAGCAACTCTCTTGGTCCGCACTGCCAGGATGCAATCACAGACCCTCCGGTGATTCATGAACGTAAATCCTACAACGGAGGCAAGCAAACCAAATATATTCACTGACCTTTGCTTGGGGAAAGCAGTATAGTGATGAATGAAGAGGAACTGGAGCTGCTGTTATCTGTATTACTCACCACGGACAGTTCACTTCTCCCCCATTAGTAAATACAAAAATATGTAGTTTTATTGGCAGCCAAGGCTGTGGTCCTCAGAGGATAATCTGGCAGTCATTGTTGCAAAGTTTCTCCATTTGGTTTGATATTAAGTTAAATAAGATGTCTCAGATCTCTCTCATAGCAGTCATCTGGTGTGTTATCTCCCAAGTATATTAGGAGGGCTGTTTTCCCAAAACCTGATGTATCATTGTAACTAGCATATGTCAGGGAATTGCAAATCAGCACATTACAGAGCATCGCTGTAGTCCCAGCCCTGAGAACAAAATACAGTACTATACCAGAGGACAGGACCGTACGCCAGCAGAGAAGTTTCTGCTCCCAAAGGTCAGACAGCATTGAAGGAATGAGACTCATGATGCAAATCTAATATTTCGATTCTTTCCCAGAATCTTAGCCAGATTGTCAATGGTTTGTTGGTAGTTCAAGGAAACCCATGGAAGCAGGAAAAGAAACACGATTCTGCATTACCTGAGAATAAATAAGAGGACCCAGAACAGGTCGTGATGTACCTCAGAGAGACTTCTGTCCCTCCAGGTCACCATGACGGAGGGGGAAGCCTGTGCTCACAGAGGAGAGATGAGTGATGTTGCTGTGCTCGGTGCTTCTATGCATACATCATGCAGAAATGGAGGAGACGAGAGGAGAGGAGAGGAGAGGAGAGGAGAGGAGAGGAGAGGAGAGGAGAGGAGAGGAGAGGAGAGGAGAGGAGAGGAGAGGAGAGGAGAGGAGAGGAGAGGAGAGGAGAGGAGAGGAGAGGAGAGGAGAGGAGAGAGGAAGGGTGGCTCTTTGAAAGGCTGGAAAGGGGCTCCCCATCCACTTCCTGCGAAATATGTCACAAATAAATTACCTCTGTTCTCAATTAAATAAAGACATTTTCAATATCTGAGTTCTCTACAAATCTCAAAAAAGTTGCTTTTTTTAAGGAAAATCTAAATTTTACATAGACATTTCTGAGCAAATTTACAGTTTGGGCGGGGGGGAGGGGGGAAGTGTTCTTTTCAGAGGGAAAAATGGACCAAAAACGTCCAACTAACCCTAATGGATCTACAGCTGTGTTCCCTCTGCTATGTCACCACACTGACCCTACGCAGCCCCAGCCTCCAGTTTGCATCCAAGAAACATGACTAACATGCTGGAGGAGTAATCTGATGACTCAAAATTCTGGACAGTGACCTCTCAGGGTAGCATGGTATAGTCTGAACACAGCACATGCTCTGAGCTACCAACAGGTCATGCATCTCTTGAACAAGGACAAGCTGCAGAGGCAGTTAGCAGAGCAAAAGGAAAACAGGCCCCCTAAGTTGCTGACCTGGTCCCTGCTGCTCTGTCCACACCGTGCCCAGAAAACATTTTCCTTGGAGTCTCAGTAAACCTGCAGCTGAGAAACGCTTAAGATAGAGGATCTATTTGCTCTGAGGAAGAAGGAAGATGGAATGGGAAGGCCTGTGACTCAAAACACCAAGAGGAGGAAAGAAAAGAGAAGAGACGGGAAAGGCAGAATAGAAGAGAAAGCAGAACCTACAGTAAGGGGCAAAAAGGTCCAACAGAAAAGGATCGAGCAGTGAGATGGAGAACAAGGTTTCAACTGAAATGTCACAAGTGGTTTGCTATCCAGCTGCCACCAATGAATTTTTAGAAACAAGAAACTTATATCACAGGAAATATGAGGTGATGAAAAATGACCAAGCCAAAAACATCATTCAAAGTTTCTTCCTCACCGCATACATGCCTGTAATTATTTCTGATTATTCTTATTTTTTTAAAGGAGAGGGAGAGACAACCAAGCCCATCGCACTGTTCTCTGAGATCATTGCCTGGGTGCAGCAATACAACACATCCAGCAAGAATTACCCGTGGCAAGTGAACACTCATGTGCAGTTCAACAGCTGCACATTGTTTTAAAGATGAACAGAAACAGACAAAATACATTTTGTGTTATTTTAATATCTACATATATGAATATATCTAGTAGGTAAAGGAAATCAAAATCCAAAGTGCTAGCAGACTGCCAAAAGTAAAAAAATGTGGTATTGCTGTTGGCTCCAAAGAAAACGGTTTGTCTGCCTTCTTCCAGGAACTTTAAAAGATAGTGATGGAAAGCAAAAGGAGAGGAGGAAAAAAATACATAAAGAGAAGAAAATTACCATGTAAATTGAAACCACATATGGGATCCCATATGTGTATCACATACTCCAGCTCATGGTAGGTATCAGCCCTGGAACTCACAACTTCAGGTCAATACTCTCCACTGCCACCATTCTCTCTCTAACACACATCTGCTCTGGGTGTTATTATACTCCATGGCTTATTTGTTCACATAGAGACAGAGGAAAAGACCATCTGTAAGTAACAGTCAACTTACATTATTAACAGTACAAAACCAGTTTCCCTGGAAAGCTTCACAGACCAGAGATGAAGGTCTTATCTCCTCTCTGGCAATGAGTTTTGTGCTACCTGAAGGAGCAGGTGGGGAAGGCTTCTAACCCAGAGGAGCCTCTCATTTGTGATCAGAGGAGCGGAGAGGTGAGAGGCTGATGTGACCCCATTCAGAGCCATCAGTCACATCTAGGCCGGCATTTTTTGTAAACCAGATTATTTAGAAAAAAGTAAAATTGTGTGTTCCGATTTGTGATTGAGCCGTGCCTCCTTCCCCCAGGCTAACCAGGCTCTGAGCCTCAACAGCCCAACAGAAGGGGCACAGTGGACATTGGGCAGTGTGGAGGCATTGCAAGGGGACCACTCCACGGCACCATGTAGATGTTGCTGCAACTGATTTAACAGAGCTGTGGGCACCAGTCGTGAAAGGAGATGTCAAAACATGTGTAAGGGCAAAATTTATGTGAGAGATGTTTCAGGTGCTTGGAGTAGTTTGGAGAAAAGTTATAGCTTAGCAGGCTTCCTACCAGATAAGGAGGCTTCACAATCCAAAGCTAGAAGGGTGAGCAGAATAAGCAGAGGTAAATGCATCTAGTGCCACAAAGTTGATGCACATAAATTAAAGCTCATTAAGCCCTAGGGAATATGCTCATCTGGAACAGGCATTTCCTAGCCATAACCTAATCCTAGCCAGAAGATGAACATACAGCAACTACACTCACTTTACTGCCAGACAAGACCATTCTGGCAGAGGCTTGATATGCTCTAGCTAAGCCCCAGTAACTTCACAATTTTGGTGAGTTTTGATCAATTTTTTGGGTTCTTCCAATAAACAATCCACAAGCATTGTTAAAGAAATCTTAAGGCTACTACACCAAGTAAATAAATCACCGGATTTCAGGGCAAAAAGTAACCACTCACAGCTTCAAAGTGGGATGACTTTATGCCTGCTATTAATCTTCATGTATGTGCAACTGGGACATTCGGCTTTGGCCATTTTCAGGGCAGAAAAACTGACTAATGGGAAAACAGATGTTAACTGATATGATAAAGCACTTATTCCTGACGCACAGAAACGACACAATCTCATTTACATACAGTGCAACCCAACTCCCCCTGCCATCTGCAGAAGCGCATTAGAATCACGGCTCCTGCTCAACAGCTGTGTTTCCTCAAAGAAGAGGAGAAGGATCAAGAATGCGAACACGCAGAATTCCTATTAGTAGAGAGACAACAAAACCAAGATTATCAGTCTGAATTCACAGACTGTACAATCTTGGTTTTTGCCACCACTTTTCCTCTCATTGCACCACCAAAATTAAATGAACCTGGAGCTGGAGCCAGTTATAAATTGGCCTTTATAAAAACAGGATTTGTTTTCTTTAAATGCACAGAGCTCTACTATCCTGTGATACATGAATTGTGCAGCCTTTGCACTTTAAGGGACATTAATTCAAATGAATACAGTAGCATACCGCTGCCATATATTACACTTTGTTTTTACAGATGTACCTAGTTTTCAAATTGAAAGATAAAGTAATGCAAACCTAGGCAGGAGAATTAGGCATGCAGGCAAAGTCGACGTACAGGTATGAAATATAAAGTAGGACTGGCATGCAGACAGGACATTGCTATTCTCTAGGGAAAACTAACATTATAAGAGGGTAGAGTATGCAGCTTCAGAACATCTGAATGGCTGAACAGAGTTTCCTGTTTACATAAATTAATAGAAGATGAGTCTTTTCCAAGGTTTGAGTTCAGCAAGTGACGTGTAAATTCCATGTGACTCACAAATCCTTTGCATATGACCCAAGCGCCTAGGATTTTCCATCCCGGGTCAGAACTTGGGCCCAGCATTTTCCTGTAATGGCGATTTCCAGGAAGGGGGATAGAAACTCTAAGACATGGCAATCTTTTTTTCAATCCACCCTTCTAAAGGCATGTGGGACTAGTCTGCCTCGGTAACTTTGTTTTGTAGGAACAACCCTGAGAAAAATGCAGACCAGATGGAAATACATAGCTATTATGAACCATCCTAAGAAACACACAGTATCTTCTCAGTCTGAGGCCAATGTCCCTGCAACATAGCACTTGGTATTTCTCTTGGAGAATGGTGAATGATCTCATCTACTCTGTTCCCAGCATAAGGGTTAGAATAAAAGTGGGAGGACTCCTCTACAGATGGCAAATAGTCTACATTGCAACCACAAGATGGTAAGAAAGATGGGAAGTAAATTCTTACAATATTGGGAATTGAATCTACGGTCTGTATTCCTTGAGGAAAATGTTCATATCAATCTCCGCTAAATTTTCAAGCCTCATGCATGCCACAAAAATCAAGTAAGATCTGAAAAGCCTCATGGCTTCATTTTCCACTGAGGCCAAGCACTATTTACTACAAACAGGGACTCTTTGATGATTGCCCCACTGCCAGAGTGGAAAAGGCACGCTCCCAGCAAGGACGGGCATCACACTCGCTATATGCTAATTGGAAGAATCGTCTGCTGGCTGTTTTAGCTGACCTTGCAACCTCTTCACACACAGTCCAAACACTCCTCGCGGGAAAGCTGGCAAAAGCCCCAGAGAATTACAAAATGATGAATTTTGCTTGGACAAGAGACATTGCCAGAGTTAATTATGAACCATTATTTAGACATATTGGTGAGGAAGACATAACAATTCTCAATACTCAGACTTATTATCAGGCCTGCCAAATTCATGCCTCTGGGTACAACACTGCACGTAGACCAAGAAATTTCTTCAGAAATTGGCATTGATGAAATTTTATGAATAAGCAAAACATCCCGTTAGCAAGGGGTCTCTGAACATCCATTAGTCAGAGCACCAATAAAAGCATGGGATGGAGCAGCCTACATAGTCACTTCTTGCCCTGTCCCAATGACATGGATCATGAGAAACAGATTTTCAGCCACAAAAAGACCCAAGAATGTTGATAGCTTGGGAATAGGCTGAAATTTTGCACTGTTAACTAGAGGGACTGGGGAAATGAATCTGCACATTGCCAAGAAATTAAACCAAATTTAATTTCCCATCTTGGGATTTTTTGCATCTTCTCAACTTCTTGCAAATCAGTCATTATGCCAAGAAAACATCTTAAAAATATCACAACGAACACAAATCCCATTCTGCTAAAGCAAATGGTGAGTTAGAAAAAGAAAACATCTTCTCCAATGTCTGAAAAGCTTTGATGCCAACTAACAGAAGATGGGAGAAGTAGTATAATAAGACACCGAGAAAGGTTAATACATGGAGAATGATGGGATATTTGGACAATATAATACAGGAAAGCTACTGACTAATTTGCATTAACAAACTTCGCATTAACAGCAAAGCTCCAAGCCACTCGTAGCAGCAACAATGGGGTGTGTTGATGGGACTGTGGAGAAATACGTTATTTTTTTTCATAATATATGATGAGTAAGATCAAACGTCTGTGCTTACTGGACCAACGACAGACACAGAGTTTGTAAGTATTTCTGTCTAAACAGAGGATGCTAGAGAAAGATATGACAGCAGTGTCCATGAGCCTACTGATTGCCTGCGAAGCCCCAAGGGTCCCCAGTTGCAATAACATGAGAACATATATTCTCAGTACTCTGAGACCCTGAGATAAAAGCTCAATATCCTGTTTCCAAAGGTGTTCTATAACTGCTTCTTAAGAAACTATATATGAGTAAGGCAAGCAAGTAGCGATGTTCTCCAGAATATACTTCCTAATTCCAGCAAAGTGCTAGCCAGGGATTTCCTGAAGCAGTGCTGGTGACTGGATACTTCCCAGCCCTTAATCAATTTTTCTTCTGTGAATCTCTAATGACTTTTTGAACTCACACAACACTTTAGCATCCACAGTATCACTCAGCAAGTAGTTCCATGGCTTTATTGTGCTCTGTGTTGGCTTCCTTGTGTTTGAAACTGCTTTCTAGAAGTTTTATTTGATGTCCCTTAGTTGTTACGTAGGAAGAAACAGCGGACAGTGATTACCTATTTGCCTTCTCCTGACCACTCATGATTGTATAGACCTCAATATCTCCATATCTCTTTCCACCTCCCCTCCCCTGGAATTCTGCCCTTTGCAGCATTCGTCAACTGCCCTAAAAGGAGACCGGTACGTGGTAGTCCCCATCCTGCTCCCAGGGTCCAAGAACACAGTTTTACTTCATTCCCATACTGCTGTACTGTCTGACCTTCCAGAGGCTTGAATGAGTAAGGGTTCTGTGGAAATGCTACATATTATCACTCTGACTCACTAGCTGTTCCTGTCTACATGCTAAGTTTTGTAATAGTGCTGCATTTCATAGCTTTGTTCTATATTATTTGGTATTACACATCATACCACCTGCAAACTCACTGCAAAGATCCCATCTACTTGTTTAGTCTCAATTCAAGGTTAAGCTCCAATCTGAATACAAGATTTGCAAGTTATAATTCAAGGTGACAGAACACTATAGTAGATGAAAAGTGACAGACAGCAAAATTAGCGGTTTATCCTACACAACTACAGTCTCTTCTATCCCAGTGAAGTCTTTTTTCTACCATTATAAAGTTCAAGCAATTCATGCTTAGAGGAAAAAACTCATTTCACAATTTTATCACTGTTGTTATGATACCAGCAGGGGTTTCTTTTAAAGCCTACTCTGGCAGGAGCATAACTCCCTGTGATTCTCTCCCTGCATTTAAAACAAAACAGCTCTAGATGTTGTGGTTGCAAAGAAATGTTTGAACTTTAATGCAATCTTAGAAGCTCAGAGGAGGCAGCAGATATAAACCCAAACATGATGAGAAATTAAACAACAAATCTGAGGATTTTTAACCAAATCTCATTTTCTGAGCAATTGGATTTAGTGCATGAACCTCCCTCTACACTCTAGGGATTGTCTGCCTGCTTCCTAACATTGTGCCTACAGCTCATGCAGGCTAAGACTGAGTAAGTTTAAAACAGGCTCCTTGGTTATTTATTTCACCATGAAGTTCAGCTCAGGCTTATCACCCTTTTTGGGAGGAGGGAAGTTGCAGTTACAGGTTGTTTTGTTGAAGCCTCACCATCAAGCTCTTGCTGCCTCAGCAATACTATTACCAATTCTCAACACAGTTATTTTAAAGCTAGTGCATATGTAGTCTACACAAGCTGTAATCATACCTTTGACTCAAGAGCAATGCACCTAAATGGAGTTCAGGAGGATCCCAGGTTGGATTTAGCAGCTCAGCGCTTCCCTCCGCTGCTTTCCGTGGTTCAGAGTACAACTGAAGCATCTTTTTCATTCTGTACATTGAACCAAGTTACAAAATAAATTCACATGTATTCTGAAATTCTTGTTGTAGTTTGTATCCAACTTCCATGTATTCATGCCTGTTTATATGAAATTGTTGCATATTTTAAGGCTTCACATAAGATAGGAACCTAGAAATGCTAAAAGCTGCTCTAGGAAATTGGTATTCACTTACAGTTTGTTTACATTTGATTCAGATCTTCTTTTCAAAAGCTTCTCTGAATTATTATTAGCAGCTTTTATACAATGTTGAAAGCATACAGATCATTTTACAAATAATACAAAGAACATTCTCTGTCCTGAAAACTTAATCATGGACTGAGTTATGCTGGAGACAGATTTCACAATCATCTTCTCAATTTGAGAATATAAATGGCAATATGCACTCATTTGAACAAAATGGCTTAGAAGTCAGCTAAATACATGTTTAGCTGAATCAAGCAGGCATTTATCTGACAATCTTGGCATTTGTAAAACTTATTTACAGCAAATGAAAAAAATATGGGGTTTGAAGGTAAAAAGCTTCAAACATTCAGTGTTACAAAATTGTTCTACAGTTGTTCTCAGCAAGATCAGCGGCACATTCACCAGCTACGTTTCACGCCCAGCTCTGGGAACTGACCCTACCCAGCTCTCTTAATTTGTTTTTGGCTTGTGACTTGGCAAACTCTTAGCCTGTTGCTTATTTTCTGGTTTCCAGTCACGTCTGAACGCATTCACAAATGCTACTGGGAAATTCCCTCAGATGTTTCAAGGTAGCTCTCTGAGGAAATACTTCAGCTGTGAGACAGCAATTCTTTTTTTCTTTTTTCTTGCCTTTTTTTTAAATACAGATCCCATTTCAGTGCTCCCACATCACTTATTTTAATTGTCTCCCTTCTCTAGATACACTGTGACTTGGCAGAAGACAACTCTGCCCAGCTCCTATTCTCACACCAGGCTTTTACATTCTATATGTTCCACTAAAAATTAAGGCTTTTTTTTTTTTTTTCTTCACTTTAAACATTGTGTGTTTGAACACACATCAGTGCCCTCTCACTGATCAGACAGCCTAGACTCAAGAAAGCTCTGATGGAAACACAGCCTACAAACAGCTCTTTAAGCTGTACAGAAAATTTGCATCTCACCCGCAGCTCACTAGGAAAAGCCACAAAATGTTCAACAGTTAAGACTGCATTAAAAAAAACAACCTCTTTATGAAGCCTTTCCACTATTTGATGAAGACTGCTTTATTTTTTGTAATATAACCTAAAGAAAGTCTTTAGGTATACATACTTACAGGTAGGATGTTGAAATATAAGCTGGATTGGCAGCTGACCATAACTTCTCTAGGAAAAAAAAAATTGAATGAAATATCACTAAAGCAAGTGAGCTGATGAGTGGATGCTGCAGGTCAGAAGCAGCATTAAATGCAATTTCCACAAACTGTTCAAATTTGGTTCTTCATAAAGTAAGGTCATAGACAATACACCACCATCCCTAATCAGGTCCTATGATTGCTGGAAAATCATGTGTGCTTCTAAACGTACAGGAGAATGGGACCTCAGCTGAACAGGCCACCTTCAAGGAAACAGGACTACCAGACCACTTGAACTGAATATAAAAATACTGTTCTTCATATAAGGAAAAGATCCTCAGTCTGACATACCATGCCTAAACTCATACCATCACAGGCTCCCAAAAAGTATAAAAGGCTATGTCGTACAACACTTATTCAGTCAAATACATTTCATTTGGATATTCTCCAGCAGACAAGGGGGGCATTCAGCATTTTGCAGCTGCTCTCTGCACCCACTCCCTGAGCCCAGAGTTCACGTGAAGGTGTTTCCACAGGATGTCAAGGGGAAATTGATATTTGGAAAGGGAAGTCTACTCTCCAATTTTACCACTTTAAAGCCTGTTTGGTCCTTCTGAAGGAGAATGTCATGTTCATGGAGTTGCTTGGTAGGAGAGGATAAGGAAAGGAATATCTTTTCCTGAAGACTTTCTGGTGTGCCTTTCTGAAGGTACCAGAGGAAGAGGAGTTCTCCCATCCATCTTCCACAAATGTCAGCACTGACACTCCTATGTGTTACTGCTTTGGTTTAAGTGTCAGCATATCGTCACCTAGAAGCTCTTAGTAGGTGCATGAGCTGCAGTCAAAGCAATCTAGACATCTGTCCTGAGTGGCCATATATGACTTATGATCCCTGACAGTTTCTATTCATTTAGTAAGTAAAAAAGAAGAAAGAAAAAAACCCAACACCCCCATACACACATACGCCTTAAGAACCAGCCGAAAAACAGAGCCAGGCAGTACCCCATTTATCTGGAGAATGTGACAACTCCTGACATGTAAAGCTGGACTTTCTAATCTAGCCAATTTGTAAGACTACAGGAATTCATTCCAATGCTACGCAGCAAGCACACTCCAGCAGAAAATCAATTCCAACAAGCAAAGGACTGTGGAAAGCACAGAATACTTATTTTAGTGTTTGGTGAAGGCTGAGGTGGTTATTAATTTTTGTTTTATCATTATTACCAATATATTTTCCAATGCATGCATCTAAGAACTTTCCAGGGAAACAGGGGGTCAGATGACACAGAAATAACCTTCCTGCTCATAGGTTTGCTGGTTTTAGTACCTTTGTGGACCTCTTCAAAACAGGTCACAGATCCCAATGGATGATGGACCGCAGGGAGAGAGACTTTTCCAGTGCATTCACAAAACCACACAATTCTAGACACAGAGCCTAGCCCTTAATAACCCTACAGCTCCATTCTATCTACTCTAAATCGTTTTTATACTGGTAATACTTATTAGTGCTTTTTAAAAAAACATGCTTTCTATGTCTCATGGGATAGATCCAAGTATGAAGCCATTTCATTCTCCCACCATTAAGTCAGGTTTTGCTGCTTAACACACCACTATTTCTGAGCACTTCAAATTTTACAAGAAAATCTTAGGCTTAAAACAGGATAGATCAGAATCACAGATCCCAAAAGCCCAGATCTTGAAGGCAATCAAAATCCTAAGTCAGACTGGATTCTCACCTTAAGCTCACAATGTGAACTGAAACACTTATATTTAAAAGCAGATAGTTCTCTCTATGTCATTAAATATTTAAACAACATATTATGGTGGGATGTTTTGTGTATTGTCCATCCACAGCAAACAAATGAGAACTTGGGGAAAAAATCCTACCATATCCCAAATATTTGCTGGCAGGCTGAGAAGTGCCACTGTCCATCGATGGACTCTTAAAAAAGCACAGCTCTGGGACGCTTGACAGATCACAATGTCAAGAAGAAACTCCCACTGCAAGGACCTTGCCTGCGGGGTTGAGCACTGGGCAGCACTGAGCTGTGTCTGGCAGCCCGTGGTGGGAGCACACCCTGGAGATCACATTGAAGGAACTCTTCTACAGCCCTTACTGATTATTCAAATTACAGAGGTATTTTTGGGGAACTGAGTATCCACCAGAGTGCTTGCTTCTCCCGTTCCCAGTGGGCCAGGATATGGTACAGAAGGAATCTAATAGACTCCCAGACCTAAAATCGATTTCCAGTTATTGAAGTATTTGAAATCTATTGTGTTTTTAATTGTAAGCAACTGTATGTTTATTCTCCTGGTTTTATCAGAAGCCTCACAGGATCAAGTTTCAGTTCCTGTCTTTAAACATATACGATCATATTCATACAGCGGGCTTTTAAGAAAAATTTAAATAAAGAAGCAGTCACAATATGTAAACAACAACTTGAAAATACAACAGAAAAAGTATGCTCAGGGTCAAGAAACAAAAAGAGAATGTGAATAACTAAAAAATGGTATTTTAAAAATTTTTTCTACATGATCCTGTAATTGAGGGGTGGTGGAGCAGGACTGAGCAAGAATGCTTTAAGTTGGCTTTACTGCAACACATCTCCAGAAGGATTTAAACACAGCAAATGAGAGCAGAAGCCTTGGTGCTCAGCCCAAGAGCCGTCTGGATCAAAGGCTACAGAAGATATCAAGAGGTCGCATAAGCATTTGTACTTTGACATGCAGGACCTCTCTTAGACCAGGTTCTGCCCAAATTCTCTGCAAAATAACTGTTAACAGTAATGATATCTATAAAATGTGAAAAATCTTAATCTTTCCATTTGTTTTACAACCAAATAATAACTGTTTTAGCATATTTTTTTCCTTTATGTTTTGCTTGAGTACTGGAATATCTTATACTCATGAAATTCGCTCTTGTCTATGACCCCTGTTACTCTATGGAACTGCATACTTTAAAAGAATATTTAATTATAGGCCAATAATACCAGCATGCCATGATGAGCTTATTTCACAACACCCATTTGTGTTGGAATTTTGATCAGTTATTTTTCACGCTTGCTTGGTGACAAGGTTACGGCACAAAGAACTCCATCAAATACACCTGCCAAGGCACAACAAACTGCAAGCAGTGAGAACAATATTAAACATCCTGTTTATAGCACTAAGTATATATGTTTAATGGAGCCTAAATGGCAAAGTATCATGTCTCCCACATCCTTCTCCATAAAGTCAGGTAAGCGTTAGGAGCAGCTTGCTTTGTCTGGAAGTGAAACATGCATTTTTCTATGGCAGCTTGTCTTAACTTCAAGCTTTCAACCTTAAGGGGTAAACAGTGTGAGGATTTAAGAATAAATCTCAGTGAAACACATGGAAGAGTTACTACAAACTATTTGAAAGAGGAAAGAAGCATTCTGACAGAAAATTATTTAGGTCACTGGGATAATTCATTTTATATGCCCTAGAATTGACAATGCCACCCACTTACTATACTGTATGTATACATTAACAGGTATATTATACTCTTACATCATAATTCTGACACATGTACTTCTCCAACACTTTTATAATAAATCAAGAAACATCTTTATACTGACATAACCACATTTACTTTTTACCCTCTCAGTGTGACTGCTTCTCAGGAAGGCTGTCTCTAATTCTCATCCTAAATCTGAAATAAATTATCACACCCTTCATTTTATATATTGCTTTTGCTGAGCTGGAACAGTTTTGTGTGTGTTATACAGCCAGCCTCTGGCGATTTTTTCGTTGTTTTGTTACCCCTCAAGAGTTTCTCAGTAGCATTTAAGAGAAAATGGAAAGGCTATATACTATTTTATTAGCCTATATACTATTTTGATATACAGAAATGCAAGCTTGGGCCACAGTTAAACAGTAGCGAAAAAGCCACATCACAATGCTCCACTTCGAGAACATTTTATTTTTCAAAATTGAGACATACTGGAAATGCCTGACTGTGAGGGATAGTGGGGTCAGGTCCTGACCAGATCTCAGCACAATTCTGATAGAAAGAAGCGTCTGACAGGTTTCATTCTAAGATTAAAATAGCAGTAAATTATCCAAACTCTAGAATTTACAATATACAACAAAGATTTTCGACGGATTTACTGTCGCAGAGGGACATAAACTAAAAATCAACTGGCAAGTGAAATCAGATCATGGAAAAGAGCTCAAAAGACACAGTTTCTGTGGCACACTGCACTCAGTCTTGTAGCTGATAGAAAGCATACCTTGACATACACTCTAATAGGGCACACATGGATTTGATCTGGAGTTCACATATGACCAAGCAGATCTCTCTCTTCATGGAGGCACAGCCAACAGGATCACCCTCACTAGTCAAACCAAACCAAACCCTGCATATTGCAAACGCAGCTGAGAAATATCTGGAAAGCCTGTGCTGGCTACAAAAGCCAAGACGACCAACCATACACACAACTGCACTTCCAAAATCGTATGACTGGTTCAAAGTCACACCCTGCCATTAATCTGCTTACTAGAACCAAATCCCATCAGTTACACTAGTGGCATCCCTCCTGGTCTCAACAGAGTTAAATCAGCCTAAGAGAAGACATCTTTTTCTGTGTTTTTAACGGCCAGCAACGTTATCTCTTTTTTCCTATGTCATCTCTAGTACTGATGAATGAAACCATAACAGTTTCAAACCACTCTGTAAAGTTAGCTGCATAACCCAAAAAAAAGGGCAAACACCTTCCAGAGTTTTTCATTCTCCTCATACCTCCTACCTTCTGACCACATGAAACACTCTCATTCCTCAGTGTCACTTCCATCTTATCCAAGTGGATTTTAAGATCAATGGTTTTCATCACATTTTTACCTTGATATCAGGCGAGAAAGAGGACCGTGTCACAGTGCCACCTGAAAAGGCATCTTGCTTAATTTGAGAATACTGGAGAACAAACATACTCCCCCCTGCCTTTCAGTCCCTTTTCCAATCAGCTCCACACGACTCTAGCAGAGGGAGACTGTGCAGGAACAGAAGAAATTTTGTTCCATATTTTTTCCATTAACATCCATGGGATTTCAGAGTGCTTTACACTTCCTAAAATCAGGTCCAATGTCAACATTTATACCTTCAGAGACTAAGGAAATTCCTCTAGCCTACTCCACGCTACTCAAGTGTTGTGCTGAGAGGTTAGCAATCCATTTAAAGTCACAAATCAGGGTGATAACCCTTCAGGAGCTCTACCAATAGCTTTGACTGCTGTTAAAAGAGCATATACATACTGGTAAACTAGCTGCAAAAAAGAAGCCGATCAGAAAAATTACTTACTAAATGCTTTGCAAAAATTTATGATAATTTTCAGCTGTTTTCCAAAAGCTCTAATACTGAACAAATGAACTACAAAAGATTCTTATCTCTCCCTTCTTTTGCACTTAAATTTGCTAATTATCCCCAGCCCAAGAGGCAGCCTCCTAATTAAGAAGTAAATCTCTTGGTTTGAAAGGACATCAGCCAGTAATTATCACTGCATGTTCATTTTCATTCTCTGCAGCTTTCCATGATGTTTGTCAACACTTCCTTTGCCTTTGGATATTTATTCTTTGCTATTTTCACAACAATGAGTTTACCTGTAAAGAGAACGGATGCCACTTTTATTTAATCTTCTCTTTCTGTCAGACTCTTGCAATGCACAAAGTCTGCAAAACCAACGCAGCGCTGGAAACAGTGGGTTTCAGTTACTGCAGTTTCTGAATGAGCAGGAAGCTCATAATGACTTGTGGCTTCACGTCTACCAGACAGAACTCTATCCTCCAGCTCCCCATGCTTCCTAAACAGACATGAGATCGTAAAATGGGCCCTTAGGCTCTTCATGTTCATGTAACGATTTCACTGATCACAGCAGAGTTACTGCCTGCATTAAGTAAAAAACATCATTTAACTGAAGCTCTTTGTATAGGGCATTTAGCATCAGTTCCCTATGGGGCATAAAGGGGAAAGAAACAATTTTTGGAAACATTAATAAGAATATAATCTGACTAATGTTCTTACTATTCTAACTTTATCCACATTTACCTTGTTCAAAGCAGACCGATAAAATAGGTACTCTATTGCACTGGAAAAGTGTAGGCATACAAAATAGAACTTAACTTTGTAGTTACAGTTTAATAAAAAAAACCAAACCCAAGATGGATATATATGCAACCTATCGTTACTCCAGGTGCCACTTCCAACCTATTCACAAGCCTTTCCTAACATCAGTAGTTTTCAGTGAAGTTCCATCGCAGTAAGCTGAGCTACGCAGAGAAGTTAAAATTTAGAGAAAGTGGTAAACACTGTCCTTCAGCTGCTCTCCTATAAAAGCCAGGGCCAGCTTCAGTTTTGGCTAATCCAATTTCAGAAGTTCTTCTAGTTTACAAGGAAACTTCCTTTGCACAGAGCAAATTCGAGCTCCATGTGTCACGCTGGAAGATGACACCCAACACAATAGTACATTCTGTGCACTGCGAGTAATCTGCATGGACTGAATGTCAGCATTGTGATATGCAGTATTTGGCCATAACAGCAGTTATTTCAAAATTCAGAAGCAAAGGAAAATATCTTGAGATGAAAGCCTTAGCAGGTACAATAAAATAGGTAATGCTAGAGGTTGTGAAATCTTACTTTGTGATTCTTACGGATAGATTAAGTTCTTACAATTGGATTACAAATAAGCATTAAAAAAGCATGGCTCTTTTTTTTTTTTTTTTTGCTTTTGGAGGAGGATCAAAGGAGGAGGAACTGGGATGAGAAACTGCCTGCAAATCTCAGTGCAACAGGAAAGGAAAAAAAGAAACTCACGCATAAAGCCAAGAAACAAATGGATAACTGGAGAGAGAAGAATCCCTCCCTCTTTCATCATCTTCTCCTAAGTTTCAGGCAGACTTTCTCTTAAATTGTAGGCTGGGAGCAGTGAAGAAAGACACGGTGCATTTATAATCATGATGGAAGCAACAGAATATATCAAAACAGCTCTAGCCACAAATGCATTAGTTGGGACAGCAAGCCCACTGCCTAAGCCTACTACCACAACTCTCTGCCCTAGCCATAAATTAGTTTTAACATAACAGGCTTTCAGTTCCCATGCTCCTCCCACACTCCTGGGTGTTCCATTTTTTATATACATATCTGCAGGGTATGCAAATACATTTCAGGAGCAAATGGCTCTCATCTGCTCTGTGGCTTTTACAGCAGGAGGCATCATCATCACAGAAGAGGCAGACCTTGCCTCTGGGAGCCAAACGGCAAAATACACCAAGGGGAGAAGAAATTCCAGCACTGATCTCCAGCGATGCTCTGTTGCTAGTGCCTCCTGTGCAGGTTGCCGAGCTGGGGCTCTCCTGCTCCTTTTGCTAGTAGTACAGATGCTCCCCACAGCCCCAGGCAATGGGAGGGACACATGGATTTGGCAGTGCCTCACTGTGGTCTTTTTAATATCGTTTATTCAAAGTCTTTCTGAAATCTCCTTTCAAACTGCAGCAGAGCAAGGGAAGGGTAATTAAAAGTAAAGGAAGTTTTCATCTGTTTCATCTTGATCAAAGGAGAAGGTAAAGGAGCATGCGAGTCCTGAGGGACCCATGTTCCCCACTGCTGCACAGTCAGTTATTGTCATAAAACATGGATCTGTATTTTATTCAGGCAGTTTTGCTTAACAGGATATTCTAAGATGCAACATCTCATTTTCATGAGAGGCCTCAGGGGACAGAGTAAACACACCCATCCTGACCAAGTAAGAGCATTTAAATATCAAAGTAAGAGGAAAAAAAAGGTAGAGCAGAAAGCTTTGTCCAGCAATGGAGACTAATGAACGATGACCCTGGTTCATTTACCATGAGTTAACTGAACTTCCTTAGTGTAAGCAGGGCTTGGGATAAATTGGGACATTTATTCCAGATGACAGGACCAGAGTAAACAAATAGATGCTTTTTAATTTCCCCTTTTACTTAGGGGGCCATAAAAATTCGATGGCAAAGAGACCTCACAGGAGAAGACATAGAAGATTTAGATTAGCACAAGAAATATACCATTGCCATCTGAGCAAAGGTTTGCCTTAAGAAACAAAAAGGAGCCTTTTAAGTCCAGAAGGGCTCATCCTTAGAGAAAAGGACAAAGACTTTTACCCCGAACATTATATTCCTTGTACACATCCCTGCTCACCTCTCCTTTCTGCCTGCATGCCTGTGTCCTGAGCATCCCTTACTCCTCTCTTAACAAAAGCAGCAATGGTTTAAAATCCTTTCACATCTTGTGAGGAAAACAAAACAAACACCATCACCCCTAGTTAAACTAAAACTGGAACACTCAACTGTGCATGTGTAAGTTTGGCTCTTCAAATCCCTACTTGAGCACTTAAAAATGACCTAATTTTAAAAGCTGCTTGAACACCCAACTTGCTTTCATTCTGTTGAAATTGTGAAGCTGGATTAGCCATTACATTGACTGCAGCTACCTGTATCATCAGCCCGAAGAGATTACAGCCCTGATCTGAAGCAGCACTTCTAATTCAAAGACAATTAAAGAAGGGGTTCAGGATACCTTAGATACTTTATCCTTGAGTAAAATAACGCCATCCTATCTCACGCAGCAAAGCATACACCAAGCAAAATCCATTGTCAGTATGCTATGCATGAATATATCTGCTAAGTAGGACCACCAGGATACCACAGAAAGCTCTATCCCTTCATCATTTAAGAACAAGAAAATTAAGCAATGTGGTGACACGCAACAAGGACCTTACACAGCATCAGGTTGTGCTATCTATAGGAACTGTTTCCTTTATTAAGGATAACACCTTGTTTAGTACATGGCTCTCATGAGTTATATAAATTTTTCATAAATTTTCTCTCACTTCTTATTGCTGTTGTTTAAGCCTTAGAAATCAAAGTTTTTCCAAAACCTTTCCCTAATTCAGAAAAAAGCCAAAAGCCTTAGGAGTCTACTGTATACTATAATTTCCTTGCAGCTATCTTGTTTGAAGGCTTTTTTAATTACAAAAGGAAAATGGCTTTTGGAAGACACAGGAGTGGTTCAGCAAATTACTGCCTAGAGCACAGCATAAACCCCACTGCCAACAAGGGGGCACGTTCAGAATTTTGGTCTTAAAGGTCAGAAATACCAACTGTAATGAAAGATGGTTCGATTTCAAAGTGCTAAGTGATGGCTGGAGCCCAGAGATTTTTGTCAGATGTGCAGGAAGACAGGCTCCAAAAAAGGAGAAATTGGTGCGTGCAGATCTGGTAGAACAGCATCCAGTAATTTACTATGGGCATAATAGGGCCTTAGCTTTTAAGGCAATATAATTGGACATGTTTGGCCATGGTTTTAAAAGGCAGCTTTCAAAAATGCACAAAAAAAGAGGTATCATACATATGAAACCTCTATATAAGTAGTTAAGAAATTCACTGTCTTTTTTTTTGGATCTGCTCCAAAGCCTGGAGACAACTGTGGAATGCCTCACTTGGCATCAGTGATCAAGGTCTGAAGAGCTGCAGTACAGTGAGAGGGAAGAACAGGAACTCTGCATGGAGCAACCTTTCAGATAGATAGATTTAAAACTCATTTTTCATATGGGAGGAGGGGGAAGAGCTCTATCACTCTGGGAGAACTTGAGCCAAAGATAAATACTATTATTAAGAGTAATACTAATGCATATGATTGATCCTGCAGAATTCTAGTCATCACAAAAATAAGAAAAAAAGACAGTGGATACTCTGGAACTTTACAGTATAACTTTTGCTTTTCAGATGTTTTTTTTCTGATCATTTCTGAATGTGACCAGATGTATGAAGCACCTCTGATAAATGCAAAGCAATTTTTTCAAATTAAAATTAATGTTTTTGTTTTAGATCCAACTCAGCATACATTTTGTGTTAAGAAATGCTGCCAGATTTCATAACTTGATTTGAAAAAATGATCTTTTTCCTTAGTGTACAAATTGCTACATTCCAAGCACATCCTACACAGCGTGGCCAAATTAAGATAGTCTAATAAAGCTTAGCAGATACCGTTTTCACTTGTCCTGGCAAGTCAATATGACAAGGATGAATGTTGCCTATGATGCTACTAGAAATATCTAGAAATGAAGGTACAAAACATGGACATGAATAACTCAATGTAAGTAAACTCAATAGTATAGGAAACATCTCTTTTTCTTCCCCCAAATCGTATTCTTATCCACCATTTTTTGACATCAGAGCATCTTGTCCAACAGATTATTTGTAATTTTGGCCTTTTAGTTGCAAGCTCGTCTCTTTTGCATTTTAAGTCCATACTATTTCAGGGAGTTCTGCTCTAGTCTTTCCTCATCCTAGTTTACACACTTGCATAATGCAACCTTATTAAAGATTACAATCTGCTGTAAAAGGCTTTCTTCTGCCTGGAACTACACACAGGACTGAACTAAGGCTGGCATACTTTCAGCAATAAGTCAGACTATTTCCAGCAAGGCAAACTAAATAATTTTCTGTCCTAATTACTTTGGATAATCTTGAATTTAGCCTTATGCCATCTCTCTATGTAGTATTTAGCCATGAACTGGAGACTTGCTAACACACCCTGACCTGCTTAATTGGAAGCTGAATCATAATTGATATCAAAACAGATATCAGAGGAAAACGTTAGCCAGTTCACCAAATTTCCCATCCTTTCCCATGCCTGAAAAAACTTCAACTGACTCATTAAGAAATTACTTCAAGAAATGAGATATGGAAGAGCAGAGACATCCTAACTAACAGAACAGGAAACACATAATCAGAGGGAGAACCATTTTGTGTAGTGGGTGCACTGTCAGATTTTTCAAGTAAACCAGGCAAACGCTGTGTTCGTACTCCTGTTACCCTGCATAGATGGTACAGTTTTCTCAATGCCACATACTACTGTGAGTTTAAATAAACCTGCCCAACAGTCAAGTCTTAGAAATCTGCCTACCAAAGGCAGATCGGCTTAAAAAATGTTCAAAATCTTAATCTCATCTCTTGAGATTATAACCTCCTCCTGTCTGTTTCAAGGTTTTTTAAAAAAATACTTTTGCTCCACTGCAGAAGAATGTATTTTAACCAGAATTAGGCCAAGACTAAAACATTTCTTCCAAGTCCTTAACAATTCAGGTGGGGCTCCCATCCAAATCTGCTTTGGATGCAAGTCAGATCCAAAGCTTGAGAAAAACTGTTTTCTTGTTCCAGTTCAAATATGGACAAAATCTCAAAATCTGTCTTGAGACAATGAACATACGCCTCAGATGAAACATGATTAAAAATGCTGTTCTCCCTTCATCTCTTTAATTCTGAGTAGATGGTCCCCTTTGCCCTCTTGCAGCATTACACCTAGCTCTGCTGTTAGTCCACGTGACATTGAAGCAAAGCAATCTCCTTTGGCCAGCTACAGACTTTCCACCACTTTCTCCTGTTCCAACTCAGATTTAACACTTTAACGAAATATGGTTTAGTCCCCTCCATTTCCAAAGTAGATTCCCACAGATTAATACATGTGGATTTATGAATCAACACATAGAAGGTTTAGCTTGAGAAGTTTCTGCCTTTGCCCTCTCTTTCTGTAACTGCACTCCACATTCTCAGCTACAGGAACTGCATTAGAAAAAGAGTTACTTCCAAACTCATTAATTAACGCCTTAATCCATCCCACAGAAAACTAGCAGAGGATTCTTTTTCTGCAAAACCCTGCTGGTAAGGAAGGCTGATCTACACTTACCACATGTTTAGAATCAGCAGCTTTTCCTCCTCCTTTACCCCTCATTCATTTTCACTTCCACTTCATAAATATAGCTTTCAAAAAACAAAAATATCAAATTAAAAAAAAAAAGCAAATCTGACTTGCACAGGGTTTCTTACAAGGTGACCACCTTTCTCACACCAGCAACTGTCTCAGAGTCTAAGCAGACCAGACCGCACATGGGTGATGTCAGACACCTCCCTGCATCCCACAGCGAGCCCTTCCAACACAACCGAGCCAGGTTCTGTGAATGGGACAGGTAAAGTTATTCTTTAACAGACCAAAGTCATCCATCACCCAAATATGTGTGCTGTACTCGGAGGCACCGATAAGCAACTTGTTATTTGGGTGGTAACTACCTTCTTCTTTAATGTTATAGGGAAAATGGGTTAGCCCAATTCCTTAGAAGCTTAAGAGTTCAGCATAACATATAAGAAACACTTTTTTCCCTACAACAATCTGCTGTCTGGCACAGCCTCAGAATACTTTACTGCCACGTCTTGAAATGGGAGGATGCCAAGAATGAGATAAGTGCAGACATCCATGACTGGGAAACACAAGTAAAAGGCCTTCTCCAGAGCCAATTACAGCCTTCAGCAGACAAGCACTTAAAAAAAAAAAAAAACAAAACAAAACAAAAAACCAAAACAAAACTAAAAAAAACAAAGAAAAAGAAACAGTAAATTTGTCTCTCTGTATTCAATAGAAACACAGCATTTATTTCTTTACATTAAAAGGCTCTCCTTTTTTTTTTTAATTAAAATCTCCAAAGTACCCAGCCAAATTGAAATAAAGCCTTTGTTTCTTCAGAACTTGAGTCTGAATTCTCAAAAAAATATGAATGCCCACGTTATTACATTAAAGAAGAGATCATTCTTTATCTGCTATTACCCATTCAATGAATGGAAACCTAGACTACAGCAGAGACTTGCCATGAGATATATAACTGCTTTAGTGGCCAGATTTGTCTCCCGCCAGCTCCATTTAGCTTTTGTCTTCCTTAGAAGTCTGATAGCGTTTTATCTTGTAGTTTTATCAGCAGTTTTTCCACTACTAAATGTTGTAATCAAGATGAGGCAAAAATGCCAGTGTGACTACAGTCTTCATTTGAAACCGTATAGTTTGGCGTATTTCCTTTTGGAAAAGTTAGTTAACTTAAGTCCATTAGGCAAAACATAGTATGAATACCTTATAAATCATCAGGAGAGAAAAAAATGAATGAAATTAAATAAGCCACAGCAAGCAATTGACTATTTAGATTCAGCCTCATACACACTTAAGCCTATCAAGGATCCCAAACTGATCCATTCTGCATCCACCATTCTTGCCTGGTTAGAAAAATCCAGGTACATAAAGCCAGCATCTTGCCAAGAAAAGCCAAAAGAAAGGTAAAGGCCAAAAGTTAAACTGCAAAAGGGATTTCTTTTGATGATACAGGATCATTTTGAACCTCTAAGGAAGATCTCAGAGAAGCAAGCAGGGGAAGGTCTATGCAACAGAAAGACAACACCAAGGTATCAAGTCACCCAAATAAGAGCAACTGAAAACAGCTCTGAAACATCCAACCTCAAGGAAGTTCACAAGTGAACGTGTTTCAATCAAGTCAGTCCTAATAAAACTGAAAATTACCTTCAAACAGCACTAGAAATGCACTTTAGCTCCTCTTCAATTGCCTGACCTGTTCACATTGCCTCATGCAAGAGTTCTGGCCTCTTCAAAGTCCTTGGCTCCACTTTTCCTTCTTTGCTAGACCAGGGATGCTCATCACTGCTATTGCACGTGGGAAACATAAATCATTCTTTTAAAAAGCATTAAAACAACTCCAAAACATTTTGAAAGGGGTTGGAACCAAATTCAGAAGAGGACAGTGAAGTCCAGAATATCTTCACTTCCTCAGGAGTCTACAAAGTAGATCCAACAAAAGCCAACAGTTCACAGTTCAGAAACTCAGTTGTGTGGGGTTACATATCCAAAGGTATTTACATATCAAAGAGGCAGTTAGTAGAATATGCAAAGCCCCCCAGCCCCAGTGGGTTAGATACTTTAAACTCATGGGAGATCAAGCAAGTTAAACCATAGCTCAGGTGCATGTGAAGTTTCACTAGGTGCCATGTATCTTTTTTAGTTCCCTACATAACTCTACTAAAATTTGCATTTTGGACTGGATTATGGAGAGGTTAGGTATATACGGAGTAGTTCAGAAAAATGCATCATAGCCTTTGGTATCAGCGGATGTTTCAAAATCTTATTTTTCTGAGAAGGTTGTTTTGGGTCTCAGACACTTTATTAGGCTGGCTACAGGCACAGCTACATGCAGTTTGTGTCGTACAAGAGATCAGTCATCGGTGTCATAAACATTCTTGGTGATATCAAAAATAAAAGGCAAAGGACCATAGCAATATTTTTGTGAAGATCTGCAAAAACATTCATTGCTGACAATTTAAACTACTGAACTAACTTCAGCTGATGACTATGAACAATACAGAAGAAGCTAATGCTCACCACACCTCTCTCAGTTGTTGTACCATTTGCACAGCGGTGGTAAAGTGGCAGGAGCACTGATGAGAGGAAGAATTCAAAAAAATGATTGAATCGATTTTGTTGAAAGTTTCCACACAGAGGAGAGTTTACCTTTGGCCTAAGACCAGGAATGAAAAACTCTCAGTCCAAAAAGAATGCTTTGGCCAAAGCCGCGTACAGCTTGAAAAGGGGGCTCCTCATGAGAGCTTGAGCACTGTGGTTAGTCTGGCATCTGCTATCACATGTTTTACATTTTCCTTTCTTAATGATATTATGCTCCCTGTAAGTACTGAAACTAAGAAAGATTTACTTATTTTACCCATTTTTCCCATATGCTCTAGAGGTGCATTAGCACCATTTGCCAATTATTTACTCAATTTTTTAAGTATTTTAGGCATTTTGAATGTACAATAATCAAAACTATTCAGCCCAAATTTCATTTAATCAATATTTTATGTTCAGTTTCTGTGAGTTCCACAAAAAGATTCAACTGTCTTTTGCAAAAGGTGGTACTTGGATTATCTTGAAAATACAATATAATGTTACAAGTATAGTGAAATATAATGATATACACAGACTACTCCAGGAAACCTCTCTTTTCCAGTAGCTTCCATAAATCTTAATCCAGAAACCAAAAAGATTATTTTTTTCCAAAGAAAAGAGCAATATGTACTTGGTAAGGTAACTACGCAGAGGATTAAAATAAAGGATGCACACAAATACATTGCTGTATTGCAGCTTTTATGCTCTCTTAAGCCCTTCTCGGTCTCTCTTAATGTGAAATTATTCTGATAGCATTCTCTAAAAACCAGCTGAGTAGTAGTGACCCAAGGCAACCACAAATACAAGAAGAAAAACATGAACCTGACACTTGATAAAAAGAAAATTATTGTTACATTCACTTTCATCTGTTAGCTTTTAATTGTACTGGCCCAAATACTTGAGCAATTCTCAATTTCAGAATTGATGCAACCACTATTTTATATAAGTAAAATAATATTACAGTCACTTATTGCTGAACTCAGCCGAGCTAACCTCTTTTGAGCCAGCACTGCATTGCCACTTCAACTGATTTTCTACATATGGGAAAAGGGAGAGATGCTTTACCTACCTCTTCCTCAAACAGCTCATATCTACAGTCTGGGGAAGCTTAAAAGAGGGAGATAAAACACTGTCTCTGAGGGAGGAAGGTGTATATGCTGCATTTGGAGCACTTTCCCTTGCGACCTAATAATTCTCTCTCCCACACCCCCAACTTTACCCCCTCTTTATGTGAGGAGGCCTTGCAAGGAACCGCCATGCACCGCGGCTGGTTGGGAAGAAGGAACCTGGGGAACTGCAGCTCATCAACAGCTCAGAGGGTGACAGTACCAGCAAGAAAGCATAACAGACACACAATAACAGACACAAATGCTGGGACACGTTAAGTCCTTTGGAAGAGGCAGTCTGATTTCCTTCACTCGGAAGCAGTGAATGTGGTGGGTAATGCTATATTTAGTTTGGGACTCAGTATGCAGAAGAGGCATAAATGAAATGACACGAATCAAAGAAGGGGTAAATGCTTCAGAAGAGTTCATGTAAGGACAACTCTGGAGAATAGGCAACGTTTCTTACAAACCAGGGGCAAAAAAAGGGAATACTGAAACTCAGTAATTCCCTCAGCAACAACAAAACAGAACTTTCCCAGTCCTCCAAAGAGGATTTGAAGGCGGTATTTATTGGATTACACTTCAGTGAGCAAAAGATGCAGAAAACTAACAGAAGAGAGCAATGTGTGTATTTACACGCCTAGAATTTCAAGACAACCAGCTGTCTTTTGAAAGGAAGGAAAGGCTACTCTCTTGTCTAAAACAGGATTTAAGAAACACAGAGAACACAAAGCTTTATGTTATTTGTATTAAATGTTTGGTTGGGTCAGAAGCAAAATAGAAATTCTTTATCTGAAAATTAATGTCTGCAAAGTGACCAGAAGGCTTTTATTTTTTCCAGAAAAAGACTTTTTATATGAATTATCTCATTTCCTGATTAGCAAACTAAAAGTATGAAATTGTTTTCCCCCTGGCTGTATCCCAGCTGGATCAAAGCACGAGCCCAAGAACATACTGTACCAGTTTAGTTATTGAGAAAGTCCAGGAGAAATTCAAGCATCTACTTCTCATCTCTCCTGATAAAGTTATCAACCCTGGAATGTAAACATAGGGCTGGATATGTAATATATGGCCAGATACCTGCCCAGATAGTTTTATACCTCCTTTTTGTTGCACTGTTACTCGTTCAGCACAAACAGTACCTGCTCTGCTTTTGGAGCAGAGTCCACGTCCAGTCCTAGATGATAAATCACCAAAGTTAATTACACCATCACTTCTCTTCCTAGGTCTCATGGGGAAAGGTTTGTTCCGTACCTGAAAATACCACCACCTCTAATGAGGACCGGAGGGCTCCAGCTTACACAGGAACTTACACAGTTGGCCAGCAGGCCAACTAATGGCACAGGGACACCCTCTAAGGAGCAGGGTATGGGTGGGGTGCTTGAGCACAATTCCTAATAGTTAAACGTCACTGCGATATGTATTTTCAGTAAATACACAGAAAAGAATCCACACCCACATCTTCTGAATGCATAGCGTCATCCATGAAAGGAGTCTCCTGCTCCAAGCCGTAAAGTCACAAATCAAGACAAAACAAGCCGTTAACCTGTTTTTATTTTAATGTGGAGATATACCATTGGAGTAAGGGTTAAAGGCCATGAGAAGTTCTTCTGGGTAAATCAGCTCCCTCCTATGTAATCACGTGAAAGATAAATACAAATATACACTGACAGCCAAAACAGGAGAGCAGTATTCCTCTCTGTTTGGAACAAATAGAGCTATCCTTCAGGAAGGTGTCTGTATAAATACTACGATAAGAGAGAATTAATTACTGTCTTCCAAAGAGTAATGTTAACATAGGCTTTAAAAAGAGATCAATAGGCATTTTTTTATTAGTCACATTTTTGGCAGCTTGCCCATATCTGCAAATATATAATTTAGAAACTCAAATCAGCAACCAAGCCATGCTACATACAGAAAAGGGAAGACAGTAAAAGCACATCTCATAGAATTCTATTAGTGCTCCCTCCTACCTGTGAGAGAAAGTTTTAAAATTATGTCTGGCCAGTCAAACTAATTCCTCTGTATAGCTCACTGGAATACCGTCCCTTCTATTCCCTCCCAGCCAACTAGGTCTTTTCCATCCCCCTTCCTCACTTCTTTTATTTCATAAATGTTTTGCAAATACATTGTCAGTTGGATTAGACTGCACTTAACCTGAAAAGGGTTCACCATTCACTGGGTTTAAAATACGAAGCAACTCAGCAGGAGAGAGAGATCTGGTGTACATCACTGTCCAAAGCCTATGTGTGTCCATGGTCAAGAACAACTCCACTGAACATGGTACAGCTTGAGAAGCAGGTGTACCCGAGAAAAGTCAGGGAGACAGCCCAAAAACACACAGTGCAGAGAATCAGACACGGAACCCACAGACAAACGGCCCTAGGAAAAAAACTAGACTTCGAATTAGCTGTTGGGTGAACCAGCCTTTGAGCTGGGAGCAGGAATCTGTATCCCATTGCTTGATTTATTTTGAGTTTAGTGAAACAGGACTTCTTATATTCTTTGTAAACAAGCAGGAGGTATGAAGAATGTCTGACTCCATCACCTTTCCCTAACTTCAACTACCTGCAAGAACGCAGTTTTTGGCAAATCTCACTCAGGTCCAAAGAGGTAGCAGTATGTGTAAATGCTTTATAGTTTAAAATGTCATATGTTGATGCTGACAAGTTCAAGACACGAGAAGAGGTTGCTATGGAAACACATGCTGTATTGCCTGGAACATAAGGCAACATTTTACATTAAAAAAGGAAAAAAAATTTGGACCAACAGTTGCCAAATTAGGGTTTGCGTGGGGAAAAATTAGTTTGTCATTTGTTCTCAGACAGAAATATTTTAATTTAGAAACAATGAAGCTAAATATGATGAAAGCATTTACATTATATTTTGGATTGTTTCCCTCACCTCAGAACAAAAAGCCATTTTATATGGAAAGACTTTCTTTTGCAGTCCATATACAGCAAATCCATCTCTATATACCCTTGTCCTGGAGTCTCCATCTAATTTTCCTTTTATAATTAATGAAATCACTTTAGTGAATGGTCATGTTCTTTGAAGAGTTAATCCTGTAGCTCTTCTATAACCTTACTTGTCTGTGTACCTACATTGGCCAACAGAACTAATATAGGAATAGAGTTGAACACAAATGCACAGAATTGCATCCTTGAACAGCCAAGTGGCTCTTAGTTACTTTATAAACCCCCTTTAAACCTGTCACTGTTACAATTTGACGCCTGCCCTTCTGGGGTACCCCTGTGCAGTGGCATCCTTCAATGACAATCTCTTCTGCTTCATTCCCCTGCCCTCTCAACAAGCACAAGAACAATTTTAACTGCCCCAAACAACAGTTTCAGTCTGCAGGCTCCATCAAAAGCCTGATTTTAAGACACAATTCCCACACACCTGTTTCCTCAAAAGAAAACACTTCTTTCCAATTAATATTTCCTACATAAAACATATAGCCAGAAGAATTTTTTTCTGGAAACTTTCTATTAAGTAACCACTGGATTTGAAAGGGGAGATTTAAAAAAAGGGGATGTGGGGTTCTACTTCAGCCACTTTATTTTTAGAAGCAGAGAATAAAGTCTGAGTTGTTAAGCCTGAGACTGATTCCTCTATCCTTTCCTATTTTGAGTACTCTAGGAAATTTCATTTTACTAGGTCATTTATTTGTTTGGGACTTTTGGATACCACAGAAGTGACAAATCTACAAAACTACAATTCAATTTAAATATCTCCAATCTGCAGCTGATGCAACCTTCATGATTTTTGCAAATTGGAGGCCAAGATATGCTTACAAACACAGAAGATAGCACCATGGTAGCATGGTGTCATCATCAACATTTTTTCTTGATAACTTTAATAAAAATCTAAAACAAACTGCTGACAATATTTCTTCATAAATACTTGAGCAGCAAAGGTGGGGAAAAACTCTTTTTTGCTAACTAAGTTTAAGAGAGAGGATGTTCAGTAGACATTAGCAAGCCTGAAGACAAACATCTGAAATGGAAATAACCTTGTGAACTGGCCTGAGAGCACCACCCTTCATCATAAATGCATGAGCAGGCAAACAATGCCAGAAAGAAGTTTTTAGAAAATTTCTCATTTAGGGTTGTATTTTCAAAGACGCCTAAGGAGAACTGACATCCAAACACAGATGGGCACCTAGTCTCCTCAGAACTTCAGCTTACATGGTTACAGTTGCATTCCAACACATCCAACTTGCTTAAAATGTGGGTTTTTTTCCAACCATCCCATTGTCACAAGCAAACCCCTGTAAATGCTTTTTGGTGGAGTGCTGACCTCGGTGTCTCAACAGTGCTGTAGGCTACTGAATTCAAGGGCTACTGCTGCCACCCAGGCAAAATGGGTCACAGCAAAAAAATGAGAAACAGCATTTCTGAGTTTTAAATGCCAGATCATTTCTGCATCCATCCAGCAGAGCCCATAAATTCATTTATTACTGTATTTTTAATCTGTCTGTACATGACTGATTGTGTGGCTAGTTCCACAATAGCCTTTTTAAAAAAAATTTTTTTTTTAAATGTAACCCTCTCTTTATGTAGACCTTCCAGATGTGTAGCACACAAACTTTTCTCCTTACCTTCTACTTATAGCATCAGTAGCACTGAAAAATTGTTTCTCTTTTCTTTGGAATTGAGAAACTCTGTGTTCCTTAAAAACCTTACAAGAATATTCAAGTAAAGTAAATGTAAATTATTAGCACCTGACTTCAATATTGTTTAAAGCCTATCTTTTTCTTCTGTCACACCTCACTTCCCATTTTTTTCTTATTATTACCTTCACTGAATAAATGTGTCTATGGAAACTTGTAAATAGGCAGGACAAATGTAAGGATCTTTATAAATTTGGTCCTCTGAAAATTCTACAGTTCTATCTTTTTCAAAAGGACTGAGGCAGAGACATACGGAAAAGCTCCTCTGTGAAGATATTGAGACTTTGGCTGCAGTTCACTCAACTTCACAGTGTTCATCACAACAGTATTTGGTTCTTCTCTCTTCTGTTTTCTTCACTGCTAATGGATACTTTACTATTTAATTAGTGCAGCATGATCCAAATCCCATCAAAGTCAATGAAACTCTTTTCATTTATGTTAATGGGCTTTGGACCAACTCCTGAATTAGTACCAGAATCAAATAAAACACTCTTAGGAAAAGAATAGATACACCAAGCTTACACTTTAAAGTACAATCTTAAAACCTTCCTACGGTTTTTACTTGCTTTAAAGTAAATCTCGTTATTGAACATCTCATAAAACCAGCTGGACAGCCCTTTTTTACCAGTCTGATTAGAGCATCAGAAGGAATCTAAACATATGCACTGCTTCTTTGTGAAAAACCTTCCCATGATTAGGACAGCAAAAGGTTACATCTTCCCGAAGCTATTTTTGAGGCTCTTACATTGTGCAAGGATGTGAGAGTTCACCCTGTGGGAAGATAGATTTGGCAATACAACTGTATTTAAAAGGTCCTGCCCCAGACACTTGTTATTTCTCTGGCACCACCTCAGTTGTGCCAATACAGCTTATCTGTTGGGCTGCTCTGAAGAAAACTCACCAATGTGATTAACCCATTAAGGCTATTTGGCCAGACAACATCCAAACCGGACCAAACCATTAAGACAGTCAATGCTCGACTGAAGAAGGCTCTGTTCAGTGGAGCAGTCAGTGTTATACGTAACACAGCTGAATTTCCGTAACCACTTTAATCAAATTAGCAGGAGAGAACACCAGCTATTTTTATCATACAGAGAGAGGGGAGGCTTTCTGCTCTTAGACTATACCCTAGTCACCGCAGAAATTAATGAACCACTAAGCAAGCAAACTGATACTATGTAAACAGGGATATTAAACCTTCTTCTGATACTTTTGACCCATTTTGGCAACACCGACCAACTGCTCAAATCCCCTGCATCATTTCTTACATAGCAGCATGCTTTAATTGACCAGCACATTAAACATCAAAGCTTTTTGCAAAGTTTGACCACAGAAATCGCATTCAGAAATCACATCCCACCAGTGCTGACTCAGCAGCAGAGCCACAGAATACTTTTTAAATTCCCAAAAGCCCAAACAGAAGAACCAAACCTGTGCTGTTGGTTTGGACAGGGTTTTTTTATTTCACACTAGTCCAGCCAAGCAGCACAGCACGCTAAGAGACAACTTTCCTTGAAAACAGCTTTGGCAGAATGTTAATAGAGAGGGAAGAAAATTCAGGATGAGGATGAGAGGTGCTTTAGTCCCTTCTGGGCTGGAGCTGTGAACCCTTCGCGTGGAATTAATCAGAGCAGCTCTGGAGGGGACTGTCCTGCAGCACGTGGGACACATTGGTGATGTGCGCACGTGGCTCCAGCTCTCTGCTCCCATCTGCCTAGTGCCTCTGGGCAGCCCTGACTCACCTTATACCATCACATGTACTGGTTTGTGAGGTGCAAGAAACTCAGTTTGCTCTCAAATGGAGTCAGTATTCCAGCCCTGCCCTGCAGACTAGCAACTGAGAAGAAATGGGGACATCGCTTCTTGCTTCATTCTCCCTTCTGGAGGTACTTGTTAAAGGAGAATATTCACTGAACAAGGATTTTGTTGTGAATAGCCAAGAAATATGGTGTTTTCTGCTCATTCCTGCTGCATGCGCTACTCATAAGGTATTCTCGTCACCTCAGCACTCCAGTGCAGCATCTTGCCCTGTTGACACTGATCAGACATTTCTAACTGCTCTTTCCTTTGGCCTTTTTTCGGACCCATCCCTTCCTCTCCCCCAAATCACACCCAGAGACAGCCATCTCACCGCTCTGAACACTATGCTCCTCCACAGCAACTACAGTGCATTTTTCTCCAGTGAAGGAAGTATTGCCAGCTCGTGAAAAGGAGAGTGGTACTGCGCACCCGCCCAACAGCAGCCGGTGGGAAGGTAGACTTTCAAACAATCTGTAGAGCTTTGGAATTCAAACCTGTTAACTGTGGTGGAGCACATTAACCACTTCTTGGCAGCAATTTCAAAGATGGCCATTTGCTCCACATTCCTCGGCAAAGGAGCGATGCTGACAAGGTCCCTGGCTCTGTGAAGGCAAGGAGTGAGAACCTACAGGCTTGGCTACCACCTAGAACCAGCTTCAGGGAGGACATCATCACAAGGAGAAAGCTGCCTCCACACAGAGTAGAAAACACAAGTATTAGGGCTAATCTAGCCAGTGCACCGTGCTGCCCTCTGGCACTGCCTAGTGCTTTCATGTTTCAAGAAGCACCAACAATTGTAAATAGTATATTGGATTACCTGTGCAGCACTCTTCTCAGAGTAAGTCTATTCCCAGCATCAACCATATTGTTCTCTGTAGCTGTCCTCTGACACTGTAGCCAAATGCAGCAGAAAAAGCAGTCCAGGAAGAAAAAAAAGAAATCTTTTCATCAGGGATTAAGCCAGGTTCTTTTAGTGATATTCGAACTATAATCAATACGTGAAGGGTTTGGAGCAAAGGTAGCTGCTTGCCCACTTTTGTCTCTCTGCTTTGCCCCCACTGCCATCACTTTACAAGGCTGGGAAACACGAACAGGGCCAACTTGCATGGATGCTAAAGAACCTTATGGAGACCAGCTACTGAATAACAACAGGACTCTCTATATCAAACTTCAGGCAACCTGCACTCCTCCTATAGCCAATGCCAGTGGTGATGGATATTTTTCTGATCAGTATGACAGAATGCCCCCAGCAATATTCACTAGGTGGTTCACCAAAGGTTAACAGAACTTTGTTTAGTGCTTTTTTAGAAGGTTGGACAAAAGGCTGGCAAGGTAGCACAGAGCCAAATGGGAAGCTTTATGACAAGATGCTCAATATGTGTCTCTGTCACTGTGTTCTGCTCCCTCATGACACTGCAGCATCACAGCAAAGCTGTAAGGTCACTTCTACTAATTGGAAGTAATCAGAAGTGCAACTCCACAGAAGCATCTCAATGCAATTTCAAAACTTCTCTGAGTTTCCAGCTTGGTAAAATGTTCCAGCACTTTCTAATCCATGTTCAGTTGCCTTCTTTGAGTGCTAACAACTCCTCCATAAAGCAGCCTATGAAAGATCAGAACTTCCTCAGAGGAGAGAGGGGTCAGTCTATCTTCATCATTCTTTCCAAGGATATTTTAAAGCATCTCACGATTTGTCACCAATAGCATATAGGTCACTTAGCAGCCTCTATATATGAGGTTCTGCCTGTGACTGCCTTTTTTAATTAAGAATGTGATGTCCTAATAACAAAATAAAATTTAAACTTAAGGATTTAGTAGACTCCTTGCAAATGTCAACATTGTATTAAGTCAAAGCAATGGCCTCAGTGGCATAGAAGAGATATATAGAGGATTAAATTTGACCTGATAGGTCTCAAATCTCAGTGAAAAGTGGTCTTAATGTAAACAAATATAAAACGAAAAGAGAAAAAAGAGCAGTTTCCCACAGTAGGATAGCTAGAACATACTATAGGACTTGCAAGCAGTGATTCAATATTCCAAAATTATATCTTTGCATTAAAGACTGCATAGAGTTCATTCTGGTAGTGCACTATAAAAATGTTATCTAGGCACAAACACTTCTTAAATCCACAAGTCAAAGCAAACACCTCTTTCAATCACCCCAAAAGAACAAAAAATTGCCAGAAGCAGCTAAACCCTTCAGAGACCTAAGTATATCCACCATAGATGAATTTCACATTACTAACATCGTATTTATTCAATAGTTTTGCCAGTGCCGTCATGATTTCTAAAGGCTTGCATGATAACATGAAAATGTCACAAAAATTACATCAGAATGGTAATTCAGAGAGAGGAAGCCATGAGGCTTTCAGTAAGCTCACACTTTTGCGTGAGAACAAACAGTGCTCACAGCTGTGTCTTTAACCCATCTACCTATTCATGATGAAGGACCTGGAGAACCTTCAAAGATGCCGGGATCCCTGGTCTCCTCTTCCAATGCATTTTGCTATTTCCAAGTATGTAAACAAATCCTGAATATATTACCTAACAAAATCTCATGTTAATAGTGCATATGCATTCACAGATCTTGTGTGTCCTGCTGCCTCCCAGGAACGAGCATATCTCTTTGCAAACCATGGTAGCCTGCAATCCAGACTGTTGGAGGAGGGCATGTCACCAGAAGAGTGTGAAAACATCTAATTACATAAGGCCAGGTCCTTGGCTAATGCAAAGTGACAGAGCTCCCAGAAATCCATGGAGACACAATGATGCAGATTAGCAGAGGTTTGACTCATTATAATTGAATAGGCCCAACTTCTAATTTTCCCATCTAGTGACAGATTGTTGGAGTCCTGACCACCAGAATCTCAGAGAGCAATGGGGAGTTGAAAGGAGATTGCATCAGAGAAAGTAAACTCCAGTTTGGCTGAAAGCATATTTACGATCCAGGAGTTTCAATTAGCTGTTGCTGAATTATCACAAAAGTCTGCTGAGCAGATGTGCAATTAGAGTTTTTTCATGTTGCTCTTTCTCATGACTTGGGTTTTTTTGGCTGGGGGGTTGGATTGACATTTTTGGGTTTTTTTGCAAGTGATGCTAGTTTTATTGAGGTCAGAGCTAATAATCTCGGATAGGCAGAGAAAGCTGTTCCTGCCATCACACCTCCAGCAGTGCAGAAGCAAAGAGGGGCAACCTCAGTAAGCAAGAAAATCTTTCTCCTTTCTGGCCCCATCTTCATAGGAATAAAGAGACAGAAGAGCTGTCAGAATGAGCCTGCAAATTCAAGGCAGCTGGAATTGCCTCATCCTCCTGGCATGGACAAGAGGAGGGTTTCTCCTGATCTCTCCCCTCGCTTAATGCATCACCTCTTCTGTGGTGGGGATGTGGTGTGAGGCAGAAGGGGAAGAAGGTTTAGCAGAGCTATTTCAGTTTTAGAAGCATGCAGTTCTGTCCTGTTCCATCCAGCATACGGGGTATAAACAGCAGTGGAAAAGCTGCACTTGAGTCTCTCGTACTCACCTCCCTCACCACCACCACTGCACCATGGGACAGAGAACAAGGTGAAAGACAAGGTTATGATGTGGAATACTCCGCGGCCTGCTTTTTGTCCCAAATTCTTTGCTAATCAACGTGCCCATACAAAGCCAAATGAAGTCAGTGAAATTAAACACAGTCCCTTCAACAGCTTTGGAACAAACCCAAAGATCAGCCACTTGCCATGGGACCTCCCAGGCCTTTATGCAAAATGATGCTGGACCATGGCATAAAAATTGACATATATCTGTTTTTTCTGTGTGATTCTCTGTTTAGATAAATGCAAGATTATAGTATATTTTCATAGGTTCAGCATTTTTATTCTATTTTATAAGATGCGTATGATTATTGTTGGCCTTAATTTAACTACAGTGAATTAAAAACTTTATTTTCATAGTAAATTCATTACCCTTTCCTACTGAGGTGTTTATATGAATTCAAAACATCTTGTAAATTGTCTTGTCTTTCTTTGCTTGTCTATTACTTATCCAGACTGAGCTTCATATTGCTCTTTCAGAGTGGTAAATCAGCCTTTGATTAATCACATTTTTACACTTACTGTTTATGTCAGCCTTAATGTGCCATAACTTTGCAAACAAATGTAATATTGACAGACACCTCCAGCATTTTTTTGGGTATTAAATATTTTGGTTTACTGATGAATGGTGGATCTGCCATTTTCACAATGAAATGTAAAACTATTGGGAAACTCTGATATCAAGCTTTGCTATAAATCTGAAATCAATCCAAATTAATCCCTAAAACTTCTTCATCCCTAAGCTCTTTATGGGTATTGAACTCAGGTGGTGTAAAATTTGTGCTTCTGGGTTTTGGGTTTTTTTGTTCCCAATAGGTAAAAGATTGTGACCTTAGGTAGGTTCACACTGTTCTACTGCGAGGTGTTTTGAAAAGCTTCAAAGCCATATTTTTATCTAGCTATTACTTACTTTGTTTAAGTATATGAAAATTTTTAGACATTTTCAGCCTTGCAAGCTTCAAAGCCTGTCAGCTTCCAATATAACTCCTGTCATGTGAGAGAGCGCTGGCACGTGAAAGATTTGGCCCAGCTCAGCTGGCTTCATCATCAGGTAGTGATTATTTCTCAAAGACTGTTTTTAAATACATTCTGGTTTGCAGAATGCTTTCCAAACAACATCTCTCACATTCCTTCCACAGCTCCTCTGCCTGGGGAAAGAAATAAGCCTAGCAATTTTAACACTCTAAAGAATCAAGAAGTATATTCTTCTGCATATGAGTTGGATGAACAGGGTTTACCCAAAAGCCATGATTTAAAACAAATAAAACCACTATTAAAACAGTAACCACAGCCTGTGCTGCCACCTATCCTTAGTTAATCTCTGCATTTTCTGCAGACTCTTTTTCCACTTCCAAACTACAGGCTCTGTCCTGCAAACAGGTCTCCCCTTCAACTGATGTAATGGTCATGGACACTGGCCCTTGTACCAGCCTTGGGAGCCACACACTTGACAATGGGAGAACATGCAAGATGCATCTACTTAGAGCAAGTATTGGATGGTGGTTCTGGTTTTTGCATGTGGGGTAAATACCAGCAAAATTAGCAAGTCTTTGGAGTAAAATCTGTGCTTTCCCCTCTTCCCTTCTAAATTATATCGTTTTACTCTATTTGTATTAAAATTTGAATGATTTATTACTATGTTTAGTTCTTGAAATATTTTTACTCCCAAGAAAATAAGCCTTTTCTTTCCTGTTGGACTTGCTATATTATTTTGACTTTCTCCATCCTATACTGAGTACAATATTAATTATATCATGCCAAAAAACACATGTTCAGAAGCACAACTTGAAAAAGAAACTCCTCCTACAGGCCAAACTGTGCAAGAGTAGCACTGAATCTGCAGTCCCTGTGTGAAGGTACCTTTGGATGAGTTTGCCGAAGGTGGCTAATACATGCCCACCGGACATGCTGGAAGCTGCTGCTGCTGCCCAGCAGCCCACAAGGCACAGAGCAAGGAGGTGGGCATGAAAGAGGGACTACCCAGCAACAGAGGCAAGCAGACACAACAGCAGGCTGAGAGATCTACACCTGGGGCTCCTGTAGAAACATGTTGTAGTGGATATAAAACCCAGTCACTGCTGCCGTTTCATGGACTGCTTCTTGTAAGCACTGCAAGTGACAGGGTAAAAGAAAAGAGGTCAGGAAGAGCTGCTGGCCAGCCTGCTAGTTAGCCATGCAGTTTCTTCTCCTCCACATGTCAACTTCATTATTCTTACAGTGGTAGTAAATCAGAAAACACATTAATAAGGGCTTAAAAGACTCAGGGCCTACATCAAGATGTGGCACTGTGCCATCCTAAAACCTCAGAAAGATATTTTGCTTTTATGTCTTTAAAGACCAGTTTAAATGTTGACCGGTTACTTGCTTCTAGTTTTCTTGTTTCAAAAATCCTGTAGAAATAGTTCACCTTCATTAAAGGGCAATAACAGCAGCTACCTATAGTCAATACACCTAGTGAAGAGAAGTAACTTATATGTATTAAATTAGCTTTATTTAGTTACAGATAGAAGGTCTTCTTCTCCACAAAGATACCAATGATGTTCACTGACTCTTTCTCATTACAGGATTAGTAGGTTTCATGCTTAATTTCAGTAGAAAATGGATTGTAATCTGTCCCCTGAGGTCCACTGGGCTAGAGGTTAAATGCTGCGAAAAAGTGGTCTGACCATGTAATGAAATTCAAACACAGGTGGCAACAACAGGAACAAATAAAGGAAATGACAGTAGGAAGAAAGTTGAAGTAGCTTTATTTATAGTTCACCACATCAGAAGAAAAATGATAATATTGTGCTTTGCAGGTGTAAGAGTCAGAAAGCACCATGGACCCTGGGCAATTTTAACCTCTGCATTCTCCATAGAGAGATGCGCAAGTAAAGAATTAATTGTAATTATTTATTTTGAAGACAAAGGTCATGAGTGCAGCAATAAAGAGGCAAAACATTAAATTTGATATAAACCAATATAAAGGGAATAAGAAAGAATATAAGCCTGAAGGGAACACTGACAAACTATAACATGCTTAGGATATCAAGACCAAAGAGCAACAGCAAGTTGTACAAATGGGACTTCAATTTTAGCAAGGCAAAGTTTTGGAAAGCAAACACATTAGTAGATACTGTCCTGCAAGGGACAAGAAGCAAAAAAAAAAAAAAAAAAAAAAAAAAATGCAGGTATATAAATTAGCGGTCAGGGCAGGTTCTCCCTGTGCCACCAGAGAGCCTAAAATGATACCGAAGTTACCACATTCAGTGACTGAATCTCCCCCACTTGAGGGGCAGCCAGCCCACATAACACATGCCAGTGGACAAACTCTCTCAGAAGTACATGCAGGGCAGGAGAGATCCCCGTCTCTTGCTTTGTTTTTACCATTCAGCAACTTGCCTTTGGCTTCCAACTGCTTCTCCCACCCTCCCTTCTGCCATCAGAATGATTCTTCTCCTCCCCACAGCAGCAAACTCCATTCCTTTCTCTGATCCCATAACACTACCCTCCAATGGAGGTGGAATTTTATTGCAAAGTACATAAAAAATCAAGCAGAGCTACAAAGTGGAAAGCCATCATCCGCAGAGAAGAACAGTTTGTTTGTCCAAAGCTGCGGTTCCAACTTGGGATGCTCAAAGGCACAAATCAGGCTCCCTTAAATAGACCCATTTCAAAATCATGAGAATAAGGATGTGGTTTTACAATACAGCTTGAGTCTATCTGTTACTGAAGGAGCAATCTCACTTTTCTCCTCGAGCCCAGCTGAGGGTGTTTCCACATTCATCCATTTGCCTATACAAATGTTCATCTCACCCCACAGAGAACCAGTTCAAGCAGCTAAACTGGCAGGCAGCAATTCACTGGTTTGGCCACTCACCCACTGGGTTAACATATGGTGGAGTAAGATGAGCAGGATGCTGGAGCAGGGGAGGAATGGGAGCACAGCACAGGGAGCAGCGAGGGGAACAGGATTACCCCTCTCACTAGCAATGAGGTGTTAGGAGAGACCCATCTGTACTGTAAAGTGACACCTTCAAAACAACATACTTGGGATGAGTTTCACTGGCCTGCTGATTTTTGAGACTTCAAGAAACACAACTTATGTTTCTCTGTCTTTTGCTTGAGGGAAACTCTTAAAAACACTTTACTTTAGGAGAAAATGTTAAGAAATTGATGCTGAGATTCACACTTACGACTCCAGGAACTGAAGGTATGAGGAAGCAACATGCTCTTCAGCACTTGAAGAGGACACTCTTCTTTTCAATGTTACAGTTTAATAGAACGGTGCTGAAAATAGCATGTGAAATGTGGGCCTTTCATTTTGCAGACTATTAAAACTGGGAACCCGCTGTGTCAAGACTCTGCAAACAAGGATGAATTTAAAACACACACAGATAAAGAGGCTAAAGAAACCAGACGTGATGTGTTAAAGAACTTACTGAAACTTTGGAAGAAGGAAAGCAATAAAGGGAGAAGGTGATTTGAAAAAGAGGGTGTGCACATCAGAGCTATTCACGGGAAGCAAATGCAAGGTTGTGCAACCCCCTACAAGAGACTGAAGAGCTGCTCCCCAATTCTCTGTTTTAATCAGACCCAGTATGAGAAATGTCCTAGTGCGCAATTAAGTAATGGCATGACCTGCTTACAAAGCAACAGTCACCATTAATAAAAAGTGCTCAGAAGTAGGTTGAATGAAATACTACTGTGATCTGTGGAGAAAAGATCCTGCTCCATGCAACAGCTGGAATTCTGGTTGATCCAAAAAAATATTTTCCAACCTTCTGTAGCAAAAGGTAAACATGTAATTAACTCAAAATGTGGGAACGTCTTGCCATTGGCAGGAGTCTGTACTGTTAAATTCTCAGAGAATACTGGAACGCCATGCCGCACCATGACGAAGCACTGAGCTGGTAGCTAAGTAAGCTAATAGCATTTTTCAAGGGACACACCTTTGGAAGCTGAAGAGGGACAGACTTCTCAAAATAGATGTTCTGCTTACCCCAGAAAGTAATTATGACCTTATCAAAATTAGTTACTATATTTGGATCTTTCAAGATGGAATGTAGAAGGAGCCATTAGGCACATTTTCTTGGATGTACATGGTTTAATATTCTGGTTGGAAAATTAGTTCTTGTGTGGTCGAAGAGAATAGTACAGCTGAGATACTACCACAATGCGGACAATGCAACACAAGGTCAAATAGGACATAAGGAAATACCTATCTTTTATCCAAAGGCCTATAACATACCACAAAGATACCGGTTTTGATTGCCTGAGGATATTCTGTCCAGATGGTGGCCACCTGTATGATGTAGGAAAAGACTTACTCTGCTCTCAGATAAAATGTAGGTGAGATGATCCATGCACAGAAGATGCAAAGAAAAAAAATAGTAGTTACTGATGACAGAGTCTCTTTTAAGGACAGCAAAATGAGGATCATTTACTCCAGTTAGAGGCTGAATCATAGTGTTCACACTCTCTGTGTTTCAGACTATAACATTTAAAAGGGAAAGTCTCTGCAATTTACACAGCAGAAGGGGCTGTCCAACTAGGCTAGTGTTGGCCAGGGACATGAACAGTAGAAACCCAGAGAATGGGTTATGAAGCAAATTCTCTGTCCTGTGAAAATATGTGGATATGCTTGAGTGTCAGGCATCAATGGCTCCATTGCTTTCTGTCAGGCAATGCAGGTCTTTTATATCATGTGTGCGGATGTGGATGTGCAGTCAGGCTCTGATTGTGCTAAAATTTACACACATGCTTGGCTTAAACATGTAGAGACTCCAGCTGAATTCAAAAGACCATGTGGGTGAATGAAGATCCCACTCTAATCATCCGCAGAGGAAGGGCTGCTGTTTTCTTAAAGAGAATGGCTTTTAAATTTTGTTCTGTACTGTCACAGGAATTATTTTAATTTCTCCTGCTATTGTATTATAGTTCTACTTGTCCAAAATGAAAAAGGCCTACAGTAGTTTTTGCCATTACACAAAAAACAGATGGCAACTTTGGTTTGATTTTGTTTTAATTTAAAGAGAAAGTGCTCCCAAATGAAGAGATTATATATGCCAAATTTTAATCCACTAAAAGTGGATGCAACCTGATCATAATGTAAATGCTAAGAACTTAGAATACAAAAAAAGAATTACTGGAATTATTTATAGCAGGCATCTGTTTTAACTGTCAGGCACTCAACCTGACCAGACTTTGAAGACAATACTGTACTACCTTGAGTTCTGTTTTTTTGCTACATCACAAACTAGTGTAATCCAAAAAACAGATAAAACAGAAACTAAACTAAATTGTAAATCCATATGAAAGCAGGAGACGGATGTCTAAAAGGAAAAATAACACAGTTATATAAGCATCTTTGTCTTCTCCTGGTGTATTCATTGTGAGCAGATCCTTCACCCTCTTATCCAGGTAAATTACATGATCCACCTAAGGTGAGTTAGACTCAACTTCAGTTCTGTGGCCAGTTCCAAGAAAGCATCTCTGCCAAGAAGGTATTTAAGAATATAACCTTAAAACTCACTGACTTCAAAGAGCTCAAGCTCAAACTCAAAGTGAAGCAAGATTCTAGATCTATCCTAAACAAGGATAGATTTCACAAGGTGTTTAAATGTCTTCAGGAATGCACAGAACATGGTAGGAAGAAGGGGGGGAAATATTCCTCCAAAAAGGCAAAAAGTGGGCATTTCACATGGGTAGCTGGAATTGGTCTCAGGAAACACCATTGACTGAATCTGGAACCTGGGTTCCTACATTTAGAATTTACATGATGTGCCTAAAAACAGATTGTATGAATACTTCCCTGTAAAATGAAGACTGCAGAAAATAAAAATATTCCATTATCTGATTTTAAAACAGTGAGGAAAATACTAATACAAATAATATATAATAAATTCTTGGGACAATTGACAGACGTGCACTTACATTAACAGTAGTCAAAGCACCAGTCAATTCCTGAAAATTCATGACTGGCTAGTAAAGTGAACGTATCACCAGAAACCCACCCAGGTCAGCCCAGTACTACAGTTACTATTAGTATTGGGCATGAGTCTAAAATGCATTGCTGGCTTCCGAAGCATTTCTAGAAGAAATAGCATCTGGGCAAGCAGCCAACCGAAAGGCTTCTCTCAAACAGTTTGTGAGGGTTATTACAGCATACAGTGAAGACTGAAATGTTGTAGGGCAAACCCTGCCTATTTCACCACATAAGAAGAAACACTTATGTCCATTATACTAGTAAGGTGACTACGGCTTGGTACCCCAAAACATGGAATCATAGAATCATAGAATGTCCTGAGTTGGAAGGGACCCACAAGGATCATCGAGTCCAACTCCTGTCCCCGCATAGGACAACCCTAAAAATCACACCGTATGTCTGAGGGCATTGTCCGATTGCTTCTTGAATGTTGTCAGGCTTGGCGCCATGACTGCCTCCTGGGGGAGCTTGTTCCAGCACTCCACTACCCTTTGGGTGAAGAACCTTTTCCTAATGTCCAACCTAAACCGCCCCTGGCATAATAGAATCATAGAAGAAATGTAATGCTTACGGTTCCATAAGAAAACATACAACCATAAATGTCCTGAATAGCTTGCTTTCTATAAGTCCACTTCTAGTAACTTCCCATTTTAATGATACTATAGTGAAATTTTTGGACAGCTGATATTTTAACTTTTAAAAAAGGAAGAGGATTATTAATGAAGCAGAGCATGTTGTGTTATTGAAACTGATGTTCCTCTATTTGCTTCAGTGGGTGCTAGATCATACTGATTATTCCACATGAAGGTGTGATCCTCAGTCTTTTAGGATCCTGTCAGTAAATTTGACTCTGCACTGCAGCCTAATTAAATCATGTGCTCATTACCCATACCAGATGTGGTGTTGATATTGTGTTTCTCCTGTAACTGCTTGTGTTTAAGCACACATCCTAGCCCACACACTAGAAATGTTATAAGGAGACTGAGAGAGAGATTATGTCTCTGAAGTTCCACAACCAAACACTGTCTCCTGGTTTCAGCTGGGATAGAGTTAGTTTTCTTCCCAGTAGCTGGTATAGCACTGTGGTTTGGATTTAGGATGAGAATAATGTTGATAACACACTGATGTTTTAGTTGTTGCTAAGCAGTGCTTACACCAGTCAAGGACTTCTCAGCTCCCCATGCTCTGCCAGGTGCACAAGAAGCTGGGAGGGGGCACAGCCAGGACAGCTGACCCAGACTGGCCACAGGGCTATGCCATACCGTATGACGTCATGCCCAGTATAGAAACTGGGGGGAGCTGGCTGACGGGCAGCAATCGCTGCTCGGGGACTGGCTGGGCGTTGTTTAGCAGGTGATGAGAAATTGCATTGTGCATCACTTGTTTTATATGTTCTATCATCATCATCATAATCATTCATCATTATTATTATTATTATTATTATTATTATTATTATTATTATTATTATTATTATTATTATTTTCTCTTTCCTTGCTGTCCTATTAAACTGTCTTTATCTCAACCCATGGGTTTTACTTTTTTTTTCCCCGATTCTCTCCCCCATCCCACTGCAAGGGGGGCAGGGAGGGCGAGCGAGTGGCTGTGTGGTGCTTAGTTGCCAACTGGGGTTAAACCACAACGCACTGCCATCCCGTCAAACAGAAGAAGACATTTTTTGGCACATCTGCCTCAAGCATTGCAGAAGTATTTCTAAAAATAAGAAATCCAGATGCACAAAGAGTTCTACAATGGCAGGTTCATGGAGTTCCCGTAGTTCAGGCAATAATCTGGAAGGACTGCCATAATCCTAACTCTTTATTGTTTTTTTTTACAGCCTCCAAGCACTTCTTCACAGCTAACCCTTGGAGAGGACAGCCAGCTCCCTCATCCTCCAACTGTGTCCACAAGTAAGGATCTGGCCAAGGACCAAGAATGTACTCAAAGTTCAATATCTTCCACAACAGTCTGCAGGCCACTGACAGCTGACCGTGTTGGTTCTGCCTACTCAGTGGAAAATTAGTTTGAATGCTATCAGGCCAACCAAGATGGTACCACGTTGTCCAGAGTGTTTTTACCTTAAGTGGAAAAGCTTTCACAAAATTTTTTTTTAATATGGTAAAAATCACATCCATAATTCAGGGAGCTATTAAAAAAGCTATTGATTAGCTTTAACTTTCCAATTATTTGTAAAGACCCATTTCAGCTCTGAAAACACACCTAGATTGCTTACTTCAGAAGTTCTCTTCATCTGTCTCTGATTTGATTTTTAGGTCAATAAAACTAATTTTGTCACTGACTTCTGTTACAGAAAACTGGGAGGACCCAAACTAACTGTGTATCATCTCCTCAATCAAGGCAGCAGATAATTTTGTATATGCATTCACTGTACCTTTTCATTTTCTAGAATTATTGCAGTTTAAAAACCTTCATCATTTACAGTACAGTTCAAAAATCTGTTTGCAGATCTACTATTTTCATGTAAATGCCTCCCAACAACTTCTCATTTTGGCAATACCGACACCACCAGACAGACTCTTCTCAGACAAGAATTGGAAAATAAGATACAGTTGGCAGTAAAGTGCAAACCAAAGGGGATATTCAGAGGAAATAACATCAGAAGTTGGCAAGGTGGTAGATGCATTCACTGACTTGAACCAGATACAGTCAACAAAAGTTTGCAATGTAAAGATCAAACTATGAAACTTCAATTCAAATATTATTTCAACCCTAATGTCTGGATGCAAAAGCTGGAAGCCCATCAGAAGCATAGACAGATGTCAAACCACCTTCAAAAGCAAGCACTTCAAGAAAATACTAGGAATTAAATGAAGTAAGTTTATAACAAAAAACTCTAACACTTGCCAGTTGACAACTCAGTTGTCAGAGAGCTCCACCATCCCTATCTCCAGAGTAATCTAGAAAAGGAGATGGAAATACGTGGGGTATGTTAGGAACATTGGCCATGACATGTATATTGTTAGGCAACTAAAAGAAAATCCATGATACTATGGAATTTTTACACTGAAGTAAACTAGGTGTGAAAAAAAAAAAAAAAAAAAAAAAAACAGAAAACCGGTTGAGAATAGTCTTCTCCATGTCTTCATTCACATCTGAAATACCAATAAACCTGAGAGTAACATACAGCCCAGTGGTCTCTAAGAATGTTTTGCTAGCAATACACTGCTCCAGAGACTCATCAATACTCCTTACAAACACAAGAAATAAAAAGGTAAACCGAGAGACAGTTAAGCGCAGTATTAACTTCGTTGGGTTAGTTGCTCATTATTGCTGTCCATGGACCAGTGGCTTTTGGGGAACCACCAGTATCATTTCTTAGTGTTTGTGTAATTCTATTGATATCTGTTTTAAACTCTCCCCCCACAAGAAAGAAAGAAACTGAGATGGAGGGAATGGGTAGAGATGGAACATAGTACCCAAGGGACTGGAGTTCAATTTGTTGTTCCACAACAGATTTACTGCACAATCTCAGGGGAATCATCATGGCCAGATGCTTAAAGGTATCAAGGTAATGCTTCCTGCAGGAATGCTTCAGTGACTTGGGCAAAAACAAACATGGTCTCTGCCCTGCAACCTTTACAATGTAGATACACACTGGAGGAAACAGTAAGCCATTTCCAAATGTATTAGCAGAATCACAGAAGTTGTAGTGCCATGTGAGAAACAGCATGACATCCAGATTAGAATATGGCAGCTCCCATGCTAGACCAACTCTTGTGCTTCTTCTAAGAAAAACAAGAATGCGGGAAAGAGGCAGGCACACAGGTTGTGGATACAGGTTGAAAACTAAAATTCTTTTGGTAGCTTTCTGGATTCTAGCTATTTCTGAGTGCCATTGAATTGAGGCCTGGCTTCATTCCTGTGCATTTGAGAAGTTACAAATGTGAAAAGAGCAGCATTTTATAAACACTTTTTGTCATTTGCACATGCAACATGAGGCCTTGGACCTTTAGAGTCTTATCAATACTTTGGCTTTAACTCCTGTTATCTTTTATCATAACTCTCTTCCCCAAATATAAGGAGCCAACACTCTGGCTAACACTGGGAGGAAGAAGGAAGAAGCTCCCCTGCTGCCCTTACAGTCAACCCCTGTGCTGATGAGAAGAGCCAGCACGAGGCAAGCAGCAGCCATCAACAGGATCGTCCTCCACCTTTCAGCACAGATGAACAGGAAGAGCAGCTTTGGCTCCACCGCAGTTCTGCAATGCCCAGGGCAAGTAAATTTTGCCTTACACAAAATGATCTGTGCTAGGTATGGGGAGAGCAAGTACTTCTGCTTCCCCACCAGAGGCCGACCTGCAGGCTCATATTCTGCTTTCTGAATTGCTCTTGTTGCTCAGTTCTGGTGTTTCTCTTGCCCTCAGACAGCTGCCCACATCAAACAATCACAACATTAAAACCTGCTTCTCAAAACAGGAATGCACATGGCTAGGAGAAACCACAGGAAAGGAACGAGTAAGGGGAAAAGTATTTGATTCCCTTCCATTCTCAGCCAACATACTATCTCCGTACATGTTACCTTCTTGGCACAGCAAATGAACAACTTTCTATGATTAAATAAATAGAAATACAACTGGCTCATACTGGCTTTTTACGCAGAGAACAGAATGCATTAAAATTAAGTAAACTCAAAACTATAAATTCTTAAGGGTATAGCAAGAAAATACTGGCTGGATAAACTGTTCATTATCAAAAATATAGCCCTTTTCTCACTTAACAAATTGCTGTGCAGTAATTACTGTTCAAAGGATAGTATAACAGTTTAGGATGCCAGGGACAAACAGTTATAATTTGACTGCTGAACAGGAAGCTGCAGCAAGTTTTAAAACACACAGCCTTGCAAAATGTATCACAGGGAGCTGTTTTGCTTGTAGAACTCAAACTCTTTTGCAACTTTCCATCAATCACTTGATTAGGCAATGAAAGTCACCAAGTGAAAGATCCATGAAAACAGGCTCTGAATAAATTAAAACGTTGAAGGGCAAAAACATATTTTACCTATGAAATTTGTTTCCAGGGCAGTCCTGCCCATTATTCGGGATTAACTCTTCTAAAATTTCCTTTCGCAGACTGGAAGTGAAAAGTGGCAGAGGATGCTGAGAACATTTCATCCTCTATTTCAAAGCGTCAGACACCTCAAGTAACTTTACCACAAATCAACATAAATCCTGGCTTCAGCTGCTCTGTTCCAGAGTAGCTACCACAGAGCATGTGCTCAAACTTCTAGTGCCACTGTCTGTAAAGAAGCGCCTGGTGCAGCGCAGCTATTCCCACACAAGGGAACATTAGTTAATTTGCATTCACAGTTACCATATGAGGTGTGAGTTTCTGACAGTCCACACATTTTATATTTAAAGACTGTAGGAAATTAATGTAATTATCTTTGATATAATAACAAAAGTAACTTACCAGCCCGTCGCAATTGCTGATAGCGACTGAAGCATTTGGCAAATCAGTGATATCCCCAACATAGAGGCAATTCCCATAGAGAGGTTCAATGTGAGTCTCGTCAGAGTCCTCCTGCCATTCAACTGTTGCTCCAGGGGCCACGAGCCTGGAGTTTGGCCGCAACCTGAAGTGAAACTCTCTTCCAAAAACAGTGACATTGTAAAATATTTGCTCATTTGCTGCTTCATGTTGCAAGTCCTCCACAGCTCTCCTGAAGCGTGCTTTTGGTGGTCCAGACACCAAGTGGGATAGGAACCTGCCCTCTGAATCGGTGCTGGTGGGGATGACAAGGCTGTACTCCTCTATATTCCTCAGAATTGGATCTTTACAGGGAGAAAGCAAGAGAGGAGAGAGATACTAGAACTATACATATCCTCATGCTGTGGGATTTTTATTCCATTATTCATTAGCACAGCAGACACTTACATAAGACAGATGGACACTGCACTCTGCGCAGGCACTTCATTCACCGGCAGAAGTGTGCAGAGTTCATTCAAACTTGCCTTTTGCTCCCCAAAACACCAGACAGCAGCGTGAGCCTCCCCACCCAGCAGGGACCCCGCACTCCTGCCCCTGCAGCAGGGTCCCGGCACCCTCTGCCCACCCAGCCGGGACCCTGCACCCCTGGCCACCCAGTCAGTGCCCGGGTCGTCTTGGGAACTTTGGGGCTACCCAGGAGGCCAGCGATGCCGAGAGGGCACTGATCCACTTCGGGACCGTTCAGAGCGGCAGGGGTAGGGGTTGGTGTGCAGGTGTCAAGCCTGTAAGGGAAAGGCACGTCCCTCAAACTATCCCCGATGCGGCGGGGATGAGTCGGCCGGTGACGGGGACGCCACGGGCAGCGATCGGCAGCGGTGCCAGCGGGAGCCCCGGGAGTTTTGGACGGCGGCGATGGCCGGGGCAGGAGGAGGAGGAGGAGGCAGACGAGCTGCCATGTGCTTCATCCCGCACGGGGAATTCCAGGCGCCGAGCCCTGCCCGCCGGCCCGCCGGGGCTCGCCCCCTCCGTGGGACAGGCAGCGGGCGGCCGCGGGGCTGCGGGCACCGGCGCAGCGCTGTCACTGCCGGCGGGGCTCCCGCCTCCGTTCCCCGCCGGCGGCGCGGGAGCCCCCGTCCCCGCCTGCCGCTTGCAGGAAACAACTGGAAACCCGGCAAAAGTAGCCGCAGAAGTTCAAGGGGAACGGAAAGCCGCGGGGCGACGAGCCGCGACTTCAGATGGGCCGGCTGCAAGGCACCGGCGGCGGGGCAAAGCGAGCAGCCCAAAGGCGGCGGGGCGGCCGAGGCATCTCGGCGGAGACCTACCTCTGTCGCCGGGGCGCCGCAGGGCGCCGGCGGGCAGGGAGAGCGCGCAGCAGAGCAGGACGCAGGCGATGCCCGCGGGAGGGTCCATCGCGGCGGCCCCGGCCCGACGCGGGGGCCGGCGCCCGGGCTGCCCGCAGCCGGCCGAGCGCCGCGCCGCCCGCAGCCGGGGCGGGCCAGGCGGCAGCCCCGTTCCGCGCCTCTCCGCGCCTCTCCGCGCCGCTCAGCGCTGCCCCGCGCCCCGCCGCCCGCGCATTCGCCCAGCCGCAGCCGCAGCGGCAGTGGCGGCCGCGCTCCCGGCTCGCAGCGAAGCAGAGACACCAGGAGGCGGCGGGGGTATAATACTGGAAACACAGGGCGTGCAGGAGTGAAGTCAGGCTGATTGACAGAGGCGCTGCCACACGGCGCAGCCGGGCCGAGGAGCGCGGGGACTGCCCGCCCCGCCGCCCCGCCGGGCGGCCCTGAGCACCGCACCGCGCCGCGCCCCGCCGCCGGGCTTCCCCGGCCGGGACCCTCCGCCCCCGGGGGCGCCGCCCCGCGCCGGGACGGGTTCGGGGAGCGGGGCTGGGAGTTGCCCAAAAGCGTTTTGCAGCAAGAAGAAACCCGGGCCGCGCCGGGCTCGGGACCTCCGCGGCGCTGGGGCAGCGCCCCGCCGTCGGTGCCCGCGGGCTGCGCCGTCCCGGCTCCCGTCTGTGGATGCAGATAGAAACTGGTGGTCAAGGAGAACCGGAGCCACACTAGGCAAACTTAAGGCATCTCGGTGTGAGTTTTGTTGGAGTCCTGGGTTCCCGTTGAAAGCAAGGACCCAAATGGAAAATGTGCCCCCAACATAGGCAAGCCATTCATCAAAGATCTTCATTTGATCAAATAAATTACTCTAAGCAGCCATTTCACAGGAAAAATTGTTTGGACTATTTGCTAATAAGACTGAAATTACTTGCTGCAAAACCATCTTACATTAAATATCTGCAAATGGAGAGATAGACCCTGAAAGCATTCAGGAATACTATAAATATGATATAGAACAAGATTTTTTTAAATAATTAAATAATCGAGAGTGGCCTTTATGGAAAAAAACAAGTTATATTTGTTTCCATATGGCCAGGATAAATGCCATACCGCTTATTCCTTTCAGATAATGTATGTATTTACTCAGCTGTTAAATTATTGGGATCATTTGCTGTTTTCACCACTTTACTCTTTAACCTTGCAGAATCCTAATAGCCCTTCTTGCGCTCGAGCTGTCCTCACCAGTCCACAGCCTGACCTAGCGCAGACTGGCTCGCGCTCTATCCGCATGTATTGTACCCCTCTGGAAATTTGCATGCGATGGCTTCTTGCAGGAAGCTGGTCCTCTGCCAAGGAATTTTCCTGGGTATCCTTAACTATTCTTGCTCTTGTATGACTAAGAGTCCAATTATTACCTTCCACCCCTATATTATGGACACAAGTGAAGTGTATAGAAGAAAAATAACAGCTAGCTAGTATTGCTGAATGCCAGTGACTGGGCTTTACTGACCCCAGGCCTGATCAGTTATGGCAGTACATGATTTTCTGCTTGCTCGGTTTGTTGTCCTGGTTTGGTTTTCCCACTTTTTAGGTTAAGGATAAAAAGGGAAAGATTATTCTGAATAATGGAGCAGATCAATTTGTACATTACATTCAAACATCCCTTTACTTATCTTTTCAAATGACCTCTGCTTGGGATTGCTGTCTGCACCGGGCTTCTCCCAGTTCCTACTTTTGGTTTGTTTTTCTGTTGGCTCATTTTTTGTTTTGTTTTGTTTGTGAGTCCATATTGAGCAGTTTCTCTTACTTAAAATCTCATATACTTTCATCAGTACACAGCTGGTAAAGTTCCAACTTCATTTTTATTTGACTTGTATTTTAAGCTGATGATGTGGCTTTTTTATGTTCCATCCATCCCATCCTACTCAAATTGAAATAACTTCTGCTCATAAACTTGAAAGGGAGAGGGGTGGGCCCTATATTTGAAATCAAAGTTCTTATTTGTATATGATGCATCCAGAAAAAAATAAGGAGACAATATATTGTAGAAATACAAAACAACTCAGCCAACAGTTCTACTAATTAAGATGGATTTTTATTCTTGAAAAAAATGGAGGTTAGAAAATGTGCTTTAATATGGATAAGAGCTGTACTGTAGAGTAATGATATAAACAAAAAGAATCAGTAACTGCCTTCATGTAGAAGTTTATTTCTATACAAAAACCAAGTTCTCTGTGCACATTATTATCTTATCCCATGGGGCCAAGACCCAAAAGCTCCACAGGCTCCAGGGGTTGATGGAGCTGTTTTACAACCCTCTTTAAAATTTTCTCTTAAACAAAACCAAACTGAGAACAAGTGTCAAACAATGTAGCCAGATCTGCAGTTGGTAAAAACTGTGCTTCCACTGAACTCGCTGGAATAAATCCTGATTCCCCACTGAAGTCAGTGAGAGTTTTGCCATTGACTTCAACAGAGCCAAGATTTTCTGCACTAGATTCACGATGACAATTTAGACCTACCAAGGATGCGCCACATGGTGCAGCAACGAGCCGGTTATCCTTCCAGAGAAAAAACGGATCCATGTTTGACCCTGAGGAGGTGGTCGAAAGCATGCCGACCACCACAGAGTCTGAATGAGTGAAACTCAAGAAGAGAAGTTCTTACATCCCTGTTCTTACACCACTATAGCAGAGCAATTCAGGGGAATACCCTCCTCAAAACTAGTTCTTCCCCATATCCTAAACTATTTGCCCAGGATTCTTGATGCAGGCAGCCAAGGTCGCTGCCTGGGTTTCCATGGTAGGGCCTTGCCATGGCTGTCTCTAGCAGGATGCTTCAAATTTTTTTTTAGAATTAACTAGAAAAACTCAACATGAAATGTATGTATGCTGCATTACTCACAGTCCACAAACCTCTAAATTAATTGGTGTGAATGAAGTCACATCACGTTTATTTTACTGGAATGAAGGGAGGAGGACTAGATACTGCAACTGTGCTCTGATAGTTTGATCTCAGGGTATGCCTATGCTGCTGCCAAACATGACTACAATCACACAGATGTTTGCCTTTTCTGGAGACAGGCATACAGAAAGGAGAAAATGATGCTCTGTGTCTTGAACAAATATCCAGACTGAAGGAAAGGTTTCTAGCAGCTTATGCTGAAATACCCAAAGTAGCTTTAAACAAGCTAGCTGAGCTACGAACAGCATTGTAACTGAACCAATATGGAGTTCAGCACAGACTGCCTGAATATTTACTTGGATTTACAGATCTTCTTGACCACACCAAGTTTGTGCTATCAGTTCCTGTTCTAGCTAGGGTACATCTGTATAAACTGCAGTCAGACCTTCCCTGTGGGCATGTTCTCTCAACATTTAATTTTGCTTAGTAAAATGAAAAGATCCTAAGCTTAAATCACTGGCTACTGCTATGAAAGTACTCAAAACACATATAACTGCACATTGCGATGAAAAACCTTGTGTCTGAGATTTCTAAGATCTCTTGCTATTTTCAAGGGAAAATCAGTCTTTTCCCTATGTTAGTCGCGCTGTGAGGGGAGATGCTGGGCTGCAGCACTGTGCCTTCTCCAAAGGGCATGCCATCACCTGAGCACGTAACTTACAGTCTGCTTACAGCCGTCACGATCCAAAGTGGTCCAAGCTCTTACGCGAGAGGCTCCCCAGAAAGGAGAGTTCTCATTTCTGACCTCGCTATGAGGAATATGATACCTTTCTGCAAAAGGATTGTACATTGCCTGCTTTATGTTTCTTACACAGATCATTGTCTTTGCTTTCACCCTTAACTGGTATGCATACTTCGTGGCTATGCAACATTATAAAGCTTAATAAAAAAGAAGAAAAATGAAAATAGCATGCCAGTTCATTTCTTCCACACTTGACATTTCCAGACTCTGTATTGGTTGAACCCTTTTGCCATTACATGGCAGTATTATATACTGCCTAGAAAAAAAATGCTGATTTTGAAGCAGTATATGCTAAAGAGCAGTAACTAAAACCGGAACAGTCCTGCCTTTTCCCCCCTTTACCTCAGCACAGTAACAAAACAATCCGTCACACAAAAAACCAGACCAATGAAACAATTAATAAATTACCAAAATATCAAGCTCTTTTTAATAATTTCACTTCCACTCTTTTTTTAAGAAAGAAAGTGCCAAAGAAATATTCTAAGAAAAATAAAGTGACAAGAAACTAAATTAAAGCAGAAGTACCCAGGCTAGTCACTTCGATTCCTGGAGTAAGAAAGGAAGTAATATTACAAAAATATGTACTTTAATTAGTAACTAATAAAATCCAGCCTACAACAGGAGAGCTGCTGACTGACTCTATAAAAGTGGAGCATCTCCTCTGCCTGCTCATCCTGAGATTTCTGAAAACCAGCTCCTCGGCCCTTACCAGACACACTCGGACTGCCCAGGCAGGCAGGTCCTCAGAAGACTTGGGTGATTCTGCCGAGACAGGAGCAGCACAGGACATGCCCCAGAACTCCAGGGGCTTAAGGAACTTTATTGACAAAAACTTAAGCAGTTAGACAGTAGTTTTGAAGCCTGTCACTGTTGCACTATGAGACTTAACTCTCACTTTAGCTATCTAAGATTCAAGTGTACAGTCTTCCAAGACAGAACAGAGCAGCAGGCATTCTTCCCGGCCTCGCTCCATGTGTCAGTGCTACCCATGCAGGATACTTGCAGCCTGGGCAGTAAAATGGTCAGGCTGCCTGCAAACTGCACAGGCCAAGAGGTTCATCTGCCAGATGCTGGCCACATAGGGACCAGCTGTGGACACCTTCTTGGGTCTATGCTCATTGATAGCACAGGTTCAAATTCCTTCTGCACATGGCCCAAAGCACCTGACCACAGGCTTGCAGCTGAACTGTACACACATGCGACTTTGCATTCAGGAAAGGAAGTAACAGAACTAGGGGGATGGATCCAAGCTTCCTTCACCTTCTTCTGTATTTGGTTCAGCCACTTTGTCTTGATTTTGTGGCCCACAGTAAATGTTCCATCTTAATTCCCCTTTACATTTTCTCTGTCAGCATAACACATAAAATTTCATTGTTACCACTTCTTTCACTAACCATCTGTATTTAACTGCTAGTGTAATTGTCTTTTGATAAATAGTACAATACCTCCCCTACGTTTTCACCTTGATTCTTTCTGTGCAGATTTATTGCCTCGCTATTAATATTCCAGCCATGTGATTTATCCCAGCATGTTCCCAGAATACTTGCCTTCCCTATATAAATATTTGAATGATCTTAATTTCAACTAATTAGTACTGGGACATTCGATTTCCCTCTTGAAGAATTCTCATTTGTTACTAACCAGTTCCTTTCCAGTTTATGAGATATCTATTTTGAGGGGAGAAAATAGAGTCACAGAATGAACCAAACACTTTTTCAATACTGTTCTACCCTTCTTCATATTGTTTATGTCAGTCTGGTTCCAAAATAACTCTTCTAGGTCTGAAATCTCAGAAACATCAAATGCACAGGCAGTGGCAATAAAGCATTCCTATCCTGCCTATCAACATGCTTCGGTCCTTACAGAAAGACAGGCCTTATTTAACATCTTGTTAAGCCACAGATTTGGGTGAGTCACCAAGTTCAGATTTGTGCAAGATCTGGGAGACAGAACAAAAGTTAGATGGCTCGAAGATCTGTCACCCTCTGGGGCATCAGTTTCACTGTCAGCTTTACCTATAAAGGAAGCTGAGGGCAACTAGGCCCCAGTCAAGTTTTTTTTTTCCCCAGTGCAAATCTAGCTATACATAATTTTCCCTGAAAAACATTTAGCAAGTTTGGCCCAAATATTTTGGCTTTGTGCACCATGACTTTTTAAAAAGAGAAGAATCAACATCTTCCAGAAGAAACATTTCTGGAGGGAAAACATGTTTCTAGTCAATGTACTAATTTATTGTTGAGAAACAATTTTGATGAAGCAGTTTCAACCAGCCATACTTACAAATTGTTCTGCTAGAAAGAAGTTGTCTCAGAAGCATTTCAGCCATGCAGACTTCTTCACCCTCCAGAAAAACCACACCACTCAGTTTTACTGATTCACCCACTGCTGACAACATTAATCAGTTGTTCAGTCTACGTATTGTTTTAGTGAGTAAGGATACACATAAAGAGTATATATTAAGAAACAAAGCGAAAGTATTCTTTACAACTACTAGAAAATGCCTCAAATATTTATTTATAAATCTGAGTATAGACAAGAAGCAGGATTTTCCCCAAAATAGGAGAGTTAAGAAACATGAGAAGTTTTTAAAATTAAGCCTTATCAAGATCTTCAAATTCAATTCTCACGTCCAGTAAAACAAATTCTACTGTCCAGTTGCCTGTTTCACAGCTGCAGCTCTGATAATAGGACATCTTAGTAATTTATATCTTCACTAAAAACAAATACCCATTTAAAATAGACCGTGAGATTTTCCAACCTCAGAATCATTATTTGTATATTTGTATTGAAGTAATGCCTAGAAGGCCCAGTGGAGACTGAGGTCTATTGAGTTAGTAAGACAGTGAAGAAAGTGACCTGCCTAAGTATAAAGTTCAACGCAGCAGTTCAGTGAAACAAGTAGAAATACAAGGATTCCCATCCCAAAATCCTGACAGGTGGTATAATCTTTCAAAAAGTCATCCCTGCAATCCTTATCTATTACTTGTAGACACACTTTTCAAATAGTATTTATTCTTTACATTTACAAACAATTTATCTGAATAATTATTCCCTTTAACAACAGAAGTCTCAAGCTATTTCCCTTCTCACCACCTACACTACAACCTCGAGAGATGCCATGCATTTTTTTTTTTTTTTTTTCTTAATCATGCTTTCTGGGAGCCATAAAGCTGAAAGGGAGAAAACTGTAAATAATTGCATCTTCAGAGAAGAGTTTAAGCTTTAAGCAGTGGCAGAAATACTGAGTTCATATACTAGCATCACGCTTGATCAGAGAAGTCCTTACAAATTATGTTAAGGAAAATTTGCTACTATCCAGGATCCTACATTTTAAGACGTTTTTCATCAGTCACAGAAATGATATAATTTCTGTAGCTGTCGTTAAAGTATATAAATAACACAGAAGGAAAAGCACAGCAGATTACTGGGATCCTGTCCAATACAGAGTATCTGCAGCCTCAAGTCAAACAAGCTCAGAAGGTTCATGGAATTTGAGTCAGTGAGAACTGCCAACTCAGGGGGAAGGTCACAATCACAGTGCCTAACAGAAGGAAAAACACTTCTCAGGCAGTCAGGAGATGCAAAACTTTTGGGAATGTCCATTTTCCACCTTACAAAAGGAGGTTTTTTGTGGAACCTGTGAATTGTGCATTTTCTTTAGCTCCAGTCTCCAAACCTGCCAAATTACGCAACATTGCCCATGGAAGCTCTACCTAATCCTTCACTCATTCAGATGAAGGAATGAGGACAGGGATTCTTTACGAATATTTGAAAGCAAGCCTCCTGCATCATTTGTCACTAATAAAAACTCAAAACAAGGTCTAGGACTAGGATAATTCCTATTCACCTTTGTAGCACAGAAATTGAATCCCATCCCTACCTTCTTTTTAACCCCAGAACAGAACTTACTTGAATGTGAGCTGGCACTTTTAAGAGTGCACTGTAAATTGTGTCACACTAGCATCAAAGGAAAATAGCATGGAAAATCTCTAGTAAGCCCAGGGCTGTTATTGAAACACAGGCAGTAAAACAACTGAATGTTTCTGGCTGTTCTTCAGCTTATTCTTCAAATGCCACGTTAGGATCCAGTCTGTAATACCAATGGCTCTAACTTGGGTAGGAACACTGTATGTTTGCCTTATAAACTAATAAAACCTGGGTTATACAAAAAGTTGTTGCAGTTTAAGGAAGTCCAGTTTAGTGGGAATAATAAAGCAAGTTCACAGAAATGGAAATTTAAGGAAACACATTCAGAAAGCATAGTAAGAAACATCTTTCACCTGAAAATTCAAAGCTGTAGAAAGCTGGCTTGGTGCAGCAAATGCAAATCAGGCGTCAGGCATTTCCCCAAGGGAAATAAAGGGAAAATCTGGATGTTCCTAATGACCTTCTTCATTTCACAAATGTAATAAAATCACTTTCAAACAGATATCTAATGTTTAGCAAATTTATAGCTGGCTTTTGCTCCACTTTCAACCAATGGCTGACAAGTAGACTGCAGCGCTCAGTCCATGACCTGAAAGCTTGTTAGCAGCCTTCCTTGTTCTTTGGTTCTTTGTATTGATTTCAGAGTATCACAGGGAGTATCTTATGATTGTTCCTGTCCTTTATAGACATATAAATCAAGAGTAAATTCACTGAACTCAGAGCTGTGACCCTCATGTGAAATGGATGTTAATACAATCAGAATCACCTACTGGCAACGCGTTTTTGAATTATACCAGCCTGCTGTGCTTATAGTGTCACAGCCTCTAACAGTAGTAGTTTTTGACAATTATTTAAAGTGCATATCATAGTCAGATAGCAAAGAAACCCTAAACACAGAAGCAGGTGAAAAACATGAAGTATATCTACTGAATGTGATACTCTACAGTTTATTTCGTCAGCCATCGTGTGGTAATCTGGGGTTTGGGGGCTGCTTGAGTTTCAAAATAGTTAACCAACTGCAGTGTAGTATTTTATCGATCTGTTTTCATGCTCACAGTAATGATGTGATACTACATAAGGGATACTGTATCAATGACCAAAATGCATGTGCTTTGCATTCCCTGACAACCTTTTCCACCTATAATAACTTCTGGGTTCTGTCTTCTTTAGGCAGTGCTATACATGAATTACTGAACTTCGAAAGCAGACCATGTATCTTGCCTATGTCAAAGACGAATTCTTTAAAAGCAGGAACAACTCTTTAATTTCTGATCTGTCTGTGTTCATGAGTGTGAGGCCTGGTCATTTCTCCAAAGCACTCCTAAAAACAGCACGGCAGACCTGCAGGACTCCCTGCAGCTTTCTCCAGCTAGAAGGCATGTTTTGGTTGAGTGGACAGAGCCATCAGCCATCAGAAATAGCTGTGCCTTTCACTGTGTGTATTTGCTCCTAGCATTCCTGTTTACAAATGTTGAAGATACTGTTGCGTGCAGTTCTGCTACGGCAGTGCCCGAGTACAAAGATGATCAAACTCTTCCAATGAAACAGTAGGTAAAATGACATCTGCCTCTTACTTACCTGATGCAATTCTTGATAGAACATGTCTATTCAATGTTTTACAGTTTAATAAAAACTGTATAAAATATCCATCATCATTAGATGGCATATTACAAAAGGATTTAAATGGGACTAAATTACAAATCATCTCTCTACACTGAGCTTTGGGCGAGTTCTGTAGAGACTGAGAACACAACTTCCATTAAATAGAGTACAGAATAACATGCCTTCAGCCTAAACATGGTCAGTCTCTCATTGCTGGTCAGACTGAAGACACCAGAACAGGCCTATGCATCAGACTCTATCAGTTCTGTAGATCCCAGGCTTCTGGCCCTCTCTGGAAACATTCCATTCACCACGGAGGAGAACTAAGTTGTTTTTCTTTTAAAATCAAATTTACACAGGCTCGTAATCCATCAGGCAACTTCACAGCATATACACATCTGCATAATCCTCCTGAAGTTGCATAACTCTCCAGCTGTCCTCGTAAGAGGGATTTCATTCTGTGCCTGGCAGGTTTTGCAAGAAGTACATGTTCTGTAGAATATGCGTGTACCGATGTGAGTGATACTGGGGAGGATTCTTAAAACTAATCAGTTTTTAATCTCTATACCTTCCTTTTGTAAAACCTGCCTTCACTCTGGTTGTGTACACACAAATACAGATGAACAGACTAAGGAACAGGCATCAACTCCTTTGGTTCTAGAAGTGACCCCAGTTAAATATTTTAACAAGAGCCAAATATTCTTCTGAATTGTATCCTCTCTTAGAAATACCCTTGAAATATTCCATAGAAATCTCATATTTATCATGTCAACTGGCAGTAGTTAAATTAATAATTTATTATGACGGTAATCATGGGGCTTCTCATATACATATAGAGTGCTAAAATGTATGTAGGATCTTTATATTTTTCAGTATTATAGCCATTTCCTAATAATGGTAAAGCCCAAACTCTATTCTATTTTACAGACGTTGATCAAAAGTACACACTTTCAAAAATCTTCTCCCTAGTTTATTGTAGTTCAGGGATCTTACAGACCATTCAGGCAGTACCACTAGTAGCAATTCTTTTCTTAACCGCAGAGCCATACTACAGGTTGTCTCTGAATAGTTTTTTAGATTCCTGGCCCACTGTCTGAAGAAGAAATAACTCTGACTGTAAATTATGCTGATTATGAAACACATTACACCAAGAGCAAAAGTGGAAATGCAGCTGTAGCACAAACCATACATGAATCTGACTTTGTCCACATGGAAAAAGAATCTCTTCCTAGAGAGTTGCGAATATCATCTCCATGACTCCTTCATTTCTTCACTCTAAGTCATTACTCAAACATTATTTGCTACTGGATATGTATGTATCAAAAATATGAGCAATTCTTGTTTTGAAGGACAAGGGAAAGAGAGTTGGTTTTTAGTGTATTAAAGAAATTTACAGTATTTCTTCCTCCGGTTGGCATTGTATCATAGCTAGTAGCTGCCACGTTCCATGGGAGAAGAGAAAAAAGCAAATGCTCCTTATGACCAGACTAAGTATTTCTAAAATGCTATCTTTTCCAAGGTTACTAAGACAAAGAGTTGTTTCATTCTTCTCCAAGTTTGTTTAGAAATTTCCATATTCCAGTGTTACACCTGTCTTGCTTACTGATGGTGTTCTACCTGGCTTCATCCTTTAAATGCAATTTTAGTACAGACATTGATATGATATTGTACAAACTTGAAGCTTCTCATGAAGTTGATATTCTCCTATTTTCAACTGGACATTGCAAGCAGGAGGGGAAAAGGCAAATAGTCTTCAAAACAAAATGCAAATCTGATGGAAACTAAAGGGTGGGCAATATCTGGCAAGTTCTTAAAAATTCTGCCCTCAAACTGAAGGGAGGACTGAAGTGCAACCTGAGCTACTGGTGACCAGTGTTACTACATGAACTGATATTCCCATTCCTCTGACCTTTACTGACACCTAAACCAAATAGTTCTCAAAGCTCACTGAGGCCATTAGATAACTAGATTTGAATTTTGCAGTTCAACCTCTTACAACTTTAATATCATTACAGCAATATCAGTGTAAGAGAGGATTAATGTACAGATTCCCTAAATAAAATGTGCCATTAGCGATTGCAGTGAATTAAGAGCCATGATTATAAGTAATTATTTGAATCACTGAAATGCCAAACAGATCCAAACAAGACCAGATCATATTGTGCTAAATCCTATTAAATACAGTAAATGACTCACTCTTTTGTAAACATCTTACAGTTTACATAAACAAGACATGATAAACATGGTAAGAAAATCACTGGCAGGGACTAAAGGTATAACTTGCTTACATTCATACAGCAGGGCAGCTGAAAAATCAAGAATAGAACCCAAGTCTTAATGGACCATGCAAGCATTACTTCAGAACATAACCTAACATCACCTTAATGAATCTGCATTACACTTGGATAAACATTTGTTCACTGTTACAAGGTTTGGTAATTTGGTACATCAGAGCAGTGAAAGAACATGCAACTTAAACATTTGTATTCAATCCTTTCTTAGATATTACTTCATGTTAGGTGTTGATCAAACAGTATTTTAAATGATGCAAGAAATGAAAAAGGGAAAATGTACCCCTCGTATGCTAAATACTTATACACTGAGAAAAGAAAAAAAAATATTGATTCTTGTTTGAAGGTCAACCATGTGCATGTCTTCACTCTAATATGGCTAATTACAAATGAAAAAAGTTAGTCCCTGCTGTTATAATCATTAAATGCTGCTTAGACAAACTGCCACTTATGTCATAATGAAAAGAAACTATTTTGCTTAGTTTTATATTTAAGTTATCCCAAAATATCCAAATATTACCACTTTATGTACTAATGCTCCTACATGTTACATGGTGTTTCTCTTCAAAACAAAAGAGAAGTTGAGCTCCATGGACCTGCACTCAGAAACTAGAGAGTCTCACATCATGCTAACTTGACATGGGATTTCAAGGCAAAGGTTACCTCCTTCTCAGCACCATCCCCATCTCATTCAACAGGCTTCTGAATCCACAATTTCAGTCTTCTTCCTAGGAACTCTTTTTAGCTGTGCAGTGATTAATATTTTTCATTCCTGACATGACATTTTAAATTGTTTAAACTGAGGGACCAGAGAGATTGTTATTGTAACCAATCTGCAGATATTGAGACCTCTCACATAGACACCACATGGCTGCTTGGAACATCATGGCAACAGCAGTAATAGAAAGCTGGATAATACTAATGAAAAAAGGCCTGCATATTTATTTTAAAATATGGCATCAAGGGAAATCAAAATTGAGCTGAAAGTTGAGCAATCAATTTGGGTTTGAACACAAGATTGTTTGGAGGCTCATCTACTTTTTACTCTGCAAGCTGATGTTGCATCTGCCTGTTTTCTTTCTGTGCACACTGTTATAGCTATTGAGACAAAGATACAGCTTACTGTGAGCAAGTCTATGATATGCACTCCTCTCCAAAAGAACTGGAAGAAAATGTTGGGGTTTTTTAAATTAAGACAGAGGAGCAGACATTTCTGACTGAGACACAGCAGATGGCTGCCAGAAAATGGTAAAGAATTCAGGAAGATGAAGGGCGAGGCAGCCTGTGGGCTTTGGAAAAGAGACAAGAACCCAAGAGCAAATAAAGTGCTCAGTATGTGTGGGGCAGAAAGGTTTTGAGTGGCAAAAGCTTGTAGGAGTCTGCCTTCATGCATTTTTGCTGGCATCCTTTTGGTCCTGCTGCAGTAAACTTCCATTGTAAATTCAATTCTAAACACAAGTGCTGCACGTCAGCAGTAACTTAGCATTCCACATATGACAAGGAAATGTGTCTATAAGTGCTCTGCTCTGGCCCTTTCAGCCTTTTTTTCAATACAACTGTAACTGGAGCTGTATTTCCTGGGAAAGGTGGCCTTGTTCTGGTACAGCACTTCTGCAAATACTTTTCTTAATATTGAAAACAGTTAGCATTGGAAGGGTTTAGACAATTCCACAGGAAACCCATCTAGCTGTGGAGCTTAAGAAACATTTTATTAGCGGTACTAACAACCTTTATAATAATAATAGGCAAAGTCAGTATTTCCGTTCATTTATGTTAGGAGGTGTTGATACAGATGCTTTCTTTTGCAATGTATGTTATTGTAATGATCACATTTCAGGAGGGCGGGAGAGGAATTTCTTCGGTAACTATCTAAAAAATCTTTTGAGATATCCCTGATACAAGCATTTTTAGCCTCTCATTCTGAACTGTTGTGCAATGGCTTATCAGAAGCCTCAAAACAAATCAGATGCAGTAGCACAGGACTGCACATAACAGTTCAAAAGTATCAAATATGATCATGGCTGGGGTTCAGTGTGTTGTGATTAGAATGTGTCCCCATTCTGGGGACTTTTTTGGAACTGATTTCTAGGAGTTCACAGCACCTACATACGGAGCTAGATTTTCAGCATAGCTCAGCTTCTGTTTCAGAGTCTCAGTGGAATAGCCATGTTTTCCAAATTGTCCAGCACCCTGACGTCCTCAGCCTTCTCCAAGGCAATGGCAAGCTGCTTTTTAATCCAATTCGTTTTCATCAATATATAACAAATCCAGGCATTGCTGACTGGTTACAGCCCCAAACAATCCCTTGCAGTAAAAATACACATTCAAAGTATGATTGTATGAAAAGAAATTGTTTCCTCCCTAATCCGTTTGAATATCTAAGATGATTATCTCAAAATTAAGAAGAAATGCTATGAATGCAAAATACAAAATTCAGCAGCTCTGTGAGCTCTTTATTAAACAAGTCCCAAACTTACCATACACTAAATGCAAAGAATAGTTATTGCAGGGGAGAATATTCACCACTTATGAAAATAAAAAGTCATAAGGTTTCACAGTCTTCCTCATGGACCACAAGGTCTCATCAGCATCTACTATTCCTTTTAAGGTAATTTTGTACATCTCTTGGCACACACACAGAAATAAAAACACCTTCTATACATCTTCTGAACGTAATTTAGTAGCTGAAACTATATCATATGGTCAGTCAGCTCTTTGAAGGTAGCTAGTATGTACTGAATTGACCCTCTTCAAGACCCATGGCCTTGCACGAGATAGATAGATTAAGGACAACTCAGCAGTGTGCCTGCTTTTGCATATTAACTAGAGGAAGTTCTCCTTTAGCTCAAGGGAGATATGCACATGGTTGGAAGATAAGAACAGCCACTTTCACCATCAATTGTGAGCAATTGCATTCAACCAAGAAGTGATTCTTAAATCTCTGAATTGTCCATACTGCAATATTTACAGAAATAATTTGTTCATAGAGTCTCTAGTGTTTGTTGGAAGCTATTGTTGTAAAAATTATGCTATGGGGAAGGTTGCTAGATATCCTCTATAATACAGAACATCCCACAAGTCGAGGACTGTTATGGAACCAGAATTGTCTCGACATTGCCGTTCTACCGCCATCTTCTGGTTTCGACATCCAGCCCCCGACGAAACCATCACAGGACGCCCATGCAGAGAGCAGGACACGAAAGGCGGGGCCACGGGCTGCACGCACGCCTGCGCAGAGACCAGGGCGCGAAAAGCAGAAGCGCAAACTGCATGTACGCAGACCCGTTCTGCACATGTGCATGGCCCTATAAAAGGACTGCATGCGCCTTTTGAGACCCTCTTCCCTCTCTGTCTCTTCTCGTCCTACCCCGCGCACCTCCTTGGAAGCTGCTCCTGCGGACACAGAGACTGGACTGACTGGACCTTTGATCGACGGGACAATGCCGGACTCGGAGTGGCGGTAGCTAGTTCCCCTACGTGGCTCTTTTCTCACCCGCCTGAGCATGCTCTTTCTCTTTTTCTCTCTTTTTCTCTCTCTCTTTCTTTTTTTTCCCCCATCTCCCTACCCGGTCCTCACCCCTTCATTCGCCAAAATAAAGTCAAAAGGTTGTACGGCATTTGACTTGGTTTGCGTCTTAATCTCGTCCTTGGGATCGTATCAAAACCTCTCCCAACATTGGATTGGGACACCACATTACAATCCCAAATCCTATGTTCCTTCTTAAAAGCAAGCAGAATATTACTTTCCCCATATTTTCTCACCTGCAAGTGGCTGCTCAGGGCCTTCAGAACATTATCATGAAGCTGATTTACATTTCTGCATTAAAAGAAAGGGAGATCTGGGTGAGGACTGGCTAAAAACATGCACACACCCTTGAAACTGATTTTCTTTTTAGTTGGATTTCATTTGTGTACAGTTTCTTCCTTCTGAACTAAAACATTTCATTTTATCTATCAGAAGTGCACTGCTGTCAGGAAAGCGAGAGAGGGAACCTAAAACTCACATAAAGGTAAAGGATATTAGAGGCTCACAAACAGCAGGAATCAACTGTTGAGCAAGCCTATGCCTCATTTTACTGGAGGCTGGTGGAGCAACAGCATGAGACACACAGCTCTCACCAAATTCATAGAATAACATGGAGAAAACTTCCACAAAGAGACTCTGGTCCTGCCTCCCACTGTTGTAGGAGCACAGTCTGAATCTGGACTCTTGTTTTTATTGGCATCTTGATTAATTCTGTAGAGCAATCAAAGTAATTTGTTCCAACTGTTTTCTTCCAAAACAACTCGTATTCACTGCCACACCTCTGACAAAAAAACAAATTGTTAACAAATGGCTGAGGTCTCAGTCACAATTAAAACAACAATTGTGAAGCGGAAATAATAATAACACAAACACAGCCCCTTCCAATTCTTGCTGGGGTAAGTTATTCCTGCAGAGGCATGGAATTGTAAGCCAAGGGTATGCAATGACTTTTTGTTATTTGGCTCAGTGGTCTCACAAACGAAGAAGTATTACTGCAAAGTAGTATTTATTAGCAACGAAGCCCTCTAATAGCTGGCGTAGATAGAGTGAGTGGTATAGTACTTTTCCTGAGGAGTTCTACCTTAAAAACACAAGCTTTTCCTGTTCAGTTTAAAGCATGTATGACATACAGTGATTGCTTATCTTGATTGCAACATATGGTTACTGGGTGGCACTTCCCAACAGCTGGCATGATCAACTTGTGGCAAAAGATTTTAAATCAGACATGCCTGTGTTTCAAATACTTGTGTGCACTTACTTCTCAAAAGATGTCATTTGCATCATCCACGCTGAGACACAGCCAAGCATCATATGAAAAGTTTGGGAATAAACACACTGCCTTTCTGACAATATGAGATTAGCTGCCATTCTGTTCACCTACAGAACAGATGTTCAGCTTCCTAGTCACCTAAAATCATCCTCCAGGAACACATAATTTATATCTAGCTGTCTGTGGATAGTGGAATCATTAACAAATTCAAATAGTTCACAACACAAGACAGCAATTGTTATTTTTGTATCTATGTGCTTAGTAAAGAAATTACTGAAAAGTATATTGAATTGCTGATGTTTTTAATGACAAGGGACAAGAATAAATGCCAAGAACAAAGGATATAGCCATAGTGAAAAAAATATATATCATTGTGAAATATATGCACTTGATACTGAAGAATACACTGAAAGTACCAGCTATAAATGAATTTTCAAAATTAAATACCTCGCAAGGCTCAGGTGCCCTGGAAAATGTTACCTTTCAATTCACCAAGTTTTTGGCTTGAATTACACAATGACCATGGCAGATAACCTGTTCTACTGTCCATATGCAATTTTAAAATATAGGGAATTACTCAATATATGCGATTATAGAAATGTTTATTGTGCTCATTTTTATTAAACATTTTATAAATATAGTCTAACTTTAGTAGGAGAAGTTGGAATTAATTTATGTAAATTTTAATCTGATCAAATATAAACATAGTAATCTCTTTAGACCATTTCACATACAAGCAATACCTTACAATCAAACTCAAACAAACGTGCCATTTTGATCACATGTGCAAGAGAACCTTCCACCTTCTGTTTCAAAACCGCACCCTTCCCTCACATTCGTTTCTGAGCACTTACAATCCTTTATCTCATCTAGCCATTAGAAACAAAGTAAATTCTAGGTAATAAACACACAAACGGCCCAAACACCCATGGAATAAGAAATTAGAGATAAAATGTTATGGTTTTCTTTCAAGACTGTCCTGATGCTGAGGCAGGCTTGTTCCATGGGAAATAGTGCATTTCCCATGGCTTCCTGCACTTGAGTTCGGGCAGTTCCTGTCTTTCAACCTTCTTTCTCTTTGGGTTGTCCTCATGACCTGTTCATCTGAACACTAATTATATTATTTATTGGGCTGACAATAGGAATAGATTCTGGAATACCATGATCCCCTAACATTCGCTAAGTAAGGGCTTCAGGACTGCCCACTTGGTGCTATTCATCTTTCTGCAGAAGTTACTCTGTCTCACCTCTTAATCATTTTTGTTGGTCGTCTCTAAATTCCTTTCATATTTCTGCTCTTGAGCTGGCCAGAACTGAATTTATTATTTCCTCCAGATATATTAGCTTGCACTTCTCCAGCTTGAATCTCATTTTGCTTCCTGCACGTATTTCTGAGCTCTTTAGATCCCTTTTTATTATTTCTCCTTGCTCGCTTACGTTTGCAACACCTGTCAGTTTAGAGTATGATTGCACCATTAGAAAGCAGGGCAGCTGCAGGGCAGGCAATGCCACAGTGCCCTAGGGAAACTCCAAGCAATACTGGGTCTTAAACTATTGGAAATTTACCCATGGCAGAGAGGAAGCACCGGGAACAGGTGTAGCTGAGCTGGGGCTTAAAATAATCTGCCTGCAGATGAATGGTGTACAGTGTTGCTTCAGAGAGACGGAGAGTGTCTGTTGCCATCATTTTGTCTGAAGTAGCTGCTGTTGCCTGAGTATGATGTTACACAGATGTGAGGGATCTGAAGCCTGGTCATTACCCAGGGAACACTGCCAGGTGTTGGCATATGCCCATAACATAGGTGGGCCTCTGCATCCTCCCACTGCCTCCTCTTTGGGGAGCACTGAACTACTAGACAGTTCCCTGAAGCCATGATTCAAGTGTACCTTTTTTTTTTTTTTTCTTTTCTCTGTAGACATTAAAACATTTCAGGACACTTAGGACTTAAAAAATTGGAACAGCCTGTAAGTCTGGTATTGATATTCTGAATTCCAGTGCTATTTAACTCTGAAATGGAAGCACAGGGATTAAAAGTCTGGGAGATTATGTTCACACTGAGTACAGACATTCCTTTTGCTTTGTGAATTTTTAACTCTTATCTGAAGCCCGATTTTCAGTTTTTCCATGACATTTTACATAGAATTAACTATTCTCCTCATGTCTTATTATTTCCCATGGCAGATCTCAGGGTGATTAAATTATAATACTGACAGCTACCTCCAGGGAGCACTGAGTTTCTATACATGTGACTAACTGGGTACTTTATCTAACCAGCTGCAAGCAGCAGCTCACCTGGCAGTGCAGTGATTTTGCTTACCTTTGAGGAAAGTCATTCAGTTTAAAACATGCACATTAGCTCTCTCTGAAGAGAGCTGCCTTTTCAGTGAATTCATAATACTGCCTTGAACAAATGTCTCCCCCAAAATTTACATTTGTCCATTTTATTCAGGATATGATCAGGGTTTTTTTTAATATCACTTTTCTATATCTTACTAATCCAAACAGAAATGTAAATTACTGAATCAGTTTTCTAATCAATTGTAATTTCAGCTGCCATTTCTTCCATATGAAAACCTTAGATTTATAAAAAGCAAACTTCAGTGTCAGAATTTGCTGTGAGTAATGCCTGTCAGGAGCTTTTTTCGGAACCATGTAATTGTGATGGACAAGCCTGCACCCTGCCCTTTCTCAGCCCTGCAATAAGCAGTCAGGGCCCCTCCCTTATTCTTTACACTGGCTGTAATTATGGCCTGAGTAAATTAGTCAAAGATGTTGATCCATTGACAACAATAAGCTTAGAATCAGACTACTTGAGAACTGAGGACTATGTGTAAAATGTCCCCTTTAATGACAAAATAGAGGAAATGATACCATTCCCTTAACAGCAGAGTCCTCATTCAAAAATAGAGCATTTAAGGAAAAGCTAAAAAAAGCTCTAATTGTTCATGTCCTTCTTTTTTCACAGTTTGGATAACAGCTTTTATAAATAAATTATCTGACTGATCACTTAACTGAATCATCTACCCTAATTAAAGTACAGTACATGGTATGGCATACCTATACATAAAGATGGTGAATAGAGCTCAACTCCTAAAATGATCCATCTGTAATAAATGTATATATTTATATATTAGAATAAATATCTTTGTAGTATTAAAAGGATTTCCCCTGAGTTTTTCTTTCCCATTATTTGTATTCAATAATTTACTATAGTGATTATATGAAATGAATTGTTCTCTAATCAGTATTAAGCTAAAAGAACAGTTACTTAATAAACAGGGCCCTTACTTTTAATTGATTTTTAGCCTGACTTCACAAAGTGACATTTAAAAAATTCTTTTAGTTCTTAAAAATTATTAATGATTTTCTTTTCCTTTTAAATAGTGACTGTGGCAGATAAGACAGCTCCTCTAAAACATGCTGAGTAAAAACCTATTTCACTTTACGAGATCTCTTTTTCTTTCTGCCTCACTTTTCGTTAGAGACCCAGTAACAACTCCCACATTTCCAATGACTCTTCATTTTAGGCAGCTATCTAACATTAGGCAACCTCAGTAGTATGGACACCCAATATAGTCAATGGAGCCTGGAGAGGGCAATTCAGAGCATCCTTACTACTTAACTCTCTTCACAGTATAATTTCCTGATTATATACAGACTCAGAGGTCCTATTGCAGGCAACTGAATTAAATATCTTCATTTGGATGGTATGAGTAGGTTAACCTTAACCTCTTGTTTTTGCCATACAGGAAGCTGAGGGAGACATGCATTTTACTGTAGAATTGGGGTCTTCATAAAACCAGAAATGCTCAGCAATCTTTAGCTGAAAAAGTATGGCTTAATTCAGCGGAAATATGATGTTGTTTAAGAGTCAGGAGAGCTGATTTGAATTCCTGTTCTGCCACAGACTTCCCCCGTGACCTTAGGCAAGTCACTCAGGGCAAGATTTTTATGGGCATCTGGACATCTGACTCCAGGAGATTTTAACTAAGTAACTTTGCAAATCTAGCCATTGAGCTCTATTCTTTAATTTTCCATTTACAAAATGTAGATAGTGTTATTTCCTCTCTCACCTTTTACCTACAAAAGCTTCTAGGTGGAATTCTCTGTTAAAAGAATAATGTAAGGCTGAGAGACCATGCACCATGGTGAAAAATTCCACTGCTTAAAAATATTCTCTAAAAAGATTATGACTTTCTCTAACCCATGGTTTGTAAGTTTTGGGGACAATTCTTCTGATTCCCTATAGCTGAATAATTGAAGTTTCTTCACAAGTATTTGCTGTCTCCATCTGAAAAGGACAACAGCCATCATGGAAGCAGTCAGCTAAAGTTGTATACTATTGTTTCAATTCCCAAAATGGAGTGCAAATATTTGCAATTCAAATATCTGCCATTTAAATTTATAATTTAGTTTCCAAGATCCGCCAGCTAACCTAACTTGAGTGTGAGCCTCACACCAGGATTCTCCCATAGCTAGGGCAACTCCAAGCAATGGTGCTGCAGCCTCTCTCCCACTCTCTGACCCCATGTATTCTTTATCTGCCAGGCACGTTTGTGTCCAGGGTCACAGGGCGTGGAAGGGGACACAGCACTGAACCTGGCACTGCAGCTTCTATTGGAACAGCTTCTTCAAATGGTCTTGCTAGATGGCACAGAAAGGTTGTACCGCAGCATTACATCCACTCCCATGTTACATATGATGATATTTCTGATATGCTTCCATTGACATTGCTCAAGGCTGCACTGTTTCAGAAGCCAAAGCAAAGGAAACTCAGAACATTTCCATTAATGCTTGCCTATGCCACTTTGATTCACTTTCTGCAGAAATTTTGCCAATAAAACACAACACAAGCCAGATTTCCTCTTGCCATACTTTCTAACGAGCAGATGACTTGTGGATATGTCGTTCAGCTGGGTTTTCACCTGGAAGAAAGCAGCGCACTGCCTACACTGAAGTGACTTACTACTAGCTTTAATTGGCACATACTTCTTTTTGCATCATTCTGTGCTCATAGGCATGCCTTGGATGAATCTGACGGAATATATTTTACATGTATTAGCACTTCCAACATACTGAAAGTTTGCAATACATATGCTGGGCACCACTCCAAATATGTATGACCTCATAAGGTTTCTTGAATTTTGGACATTAACTTGTTTTGCAGTTATTCTTAGTATATAGAAATGGAAGGTTTGAGTAAGAGTACCTACACTAGCTAAGTTATAGTCATATTTGTAATACACCAAGGGGATCATAGAAACTCTACGTAGTAAGTGAAGCTTGAAAACTAGAATGATTTCAAGCAAATGTGTGTAAAATGACATTTTATTCACTAAGTTATTTGTCATCAACCCTTGCACAAATTAAACAGGCCCCCAGAAATGGCTTCTAATGTATTTTAGCAAGCTACTGCATTATGGTGAGCAGTACCTTCCCCTTTGAATAGTCCTATTGATTTTATTTCAGAGTAAGGTTGGCAGAATGGCCACTTAGCAACTGCAGATGGACAGCAACTCCTTTCTTAATTTATATTCACTGGGCCATGTTTGACAACTTTTTTTTTAAAGGAGGATCTGTCTCCTCTCAGAGCAAATGTAAATCTCGTCAGTGCATCTAGTCTGGACATCTCTCCTAGTTATTTCCCACTGACTTCTGTTGGAAGATGTTGATCCCACTCAATCAATGGCAAAAGTTCATTGGTTTCCATAAGGCAGGGTTTTGCCCTTATTCTCTGGGTATTATTGCCTACTATAGTCATCTTTGACATATTTCACCATTTGTCTGCCCTGGACTTCATTAATGAAATATTTCCTTCTAATAAAGCTCTGCAGGATAAAACACAGCATGTTTTCAGGGCATGTTTCTTCTTTTCCAAGTTTAACTTTCTGGCAGCACACTCCTCACTTTCATTTTTGTTTTAATCCCAAATCTATTGCTGCTATGATCCTTGCTTTAATGATTCCCCTATTATATAGTCAATTGTACCTCCACTATTACTTAATACCATACTAGAAGTATACTCGTCTTTGTCATCTGATGCACATATTAATTTGGGAAGCAATTCTAAATCAGTTTCCGTGTCACATCCTTGATTTTCAGTATCAATTATGTAGTTCAATGTATACCTCTTATATACTACTATATTGTACCTGTTGGCATAAATACTGTCTCAGATCATCTGACCATAGCAATGAGTTACAGCAGCCAGCTTATGCAATACTACATCGTCAATTCTCAGAAGACAAAAAACAACAGCCTACCTCTTTGGCAGCACATGAAGGAAGTCATGGTATATTTAAATTGCTCTAACATACTCCTTCCCATGTGAAGGTTCTCAGCATTTTACTGTAATCTCCACCGCTGAAAAAGGAACTTTTCATTCACTATTATGTAAGTGCTAAAAAAGCAGGGAAGTTTCTGTAACATCCTAGGTCAGTTTGTCCCTTGGAAAATAGTAAAGCTTTTTATCTTTGGAATGGATATCTAAAATTAAAGTTCATCCTTCCTACAGTTCTCTGCTGGTTTTATTCCAAATGCAGCAACAAATGTATTGACTTCTAGGTTTAACATACTCCCTGTAGATCCTACATTAGGTGGGGGTATGAGAGGAAAACTCAGCTGGCTCTAACCCAAAAATGTTATTTGCCATTTTATGTTGGGTTCTGCCATTGAGGAATATGTATTAAAGGTTTCCCTTGGTGTCCAGCCTGTAGAGACTATAAATCCTACAACCTCATGCAGGGTGTTTTAGTCTTTCAGGCAAATTTATCTGTTTTTTTCACTCTGAAGGACCTTGATTTAGTCCATAGCAAGATGCCAGCCATCGTATACATATTTACTCTAAGAGAAAATTCTTGTCTTCTTTATCTCCTACTACCTTCTTTTTAAAAATGTTTGCTCCATTAGCACAAACATGATGCACCAACACTATGCACTCCTCTTGGCAATATAAATAGCTTTCAATACATCTTCTGTCCCTCTTTTTTATCTTTCTGTTATTTTTTGTTTATGCACCAGTAGCATCGCAGACCTCTGTCTGCAAAGATGGTCATGACATTTTCTTGACAATCCGCTCAATCCTGAGGTTCTCCATCCCCCAAAAGTTAGTCTATTCTTTTTTTTTTTTTTTCTGCTCTGCTACATCACAGTCCACTGAAAGGGTACATCTTTACCCAAAATAGGCGGAGAAAATATAAAATCACTAGTTAGATAGTTCTCTTGCTTTTAGAACACGTTTTTCTTCCCTAATATTCTGTCAATAATACAATATTTTATTTGAAATCTCACTTCATTGTGCTTTGACTGCACTCTAAATTCCCAGTTACAGCCAAGCACCTCCTTCCTCAAACAGTCTATTGATAGACTGCTACAACAGGTACATATTAAAAAAACACCAGGGAAATCTTGTTAAAAACAAAAAGGAACACCACCATTTCCACATGCTGCTTCCACCTGCCGCGTTTTACTTCTGCCTCTCACTCTCAGTTTCCCAGCAACAGCATGTTCACTCAATCCCCCAGTCAACAAACAGCACTGAACCCAGCAAGGAATTACTTCAGATGCTTCAACCAAAAGTCTAGAAAACAGAAGAGCTATTGAAGTGACAACTATCACTTTTATAAAATAACAACCCTTTGCATAGGATTGCATGTTATAAAGCTTTGATACCACAAATGACCTCCTGTTCTTTTGCGTGTTTGTGCTAAGCGTATTTGACAGAATTTAATACCACATAATTATACCAGAGATCAAGTTGATCCATGACTATTTTTACAGGAAGTATCACAGCAGAGGTAGTCACACTCAGGTATAACTCTATTTTGGCCCCGAACAAAAACTAAATAAATGAGATAACTTTTAATCACATTTTCGAAGTGTCTCTTAGAATAGATTTTTACTGCCTGATTTTCAAAGCTGCAACATAACACAGACTAGTTTTTTATATTTTATGTTCTATTACTTTCCTTTTCAGTTAGAACAGGTTGTGCAGACAGTTTCCATTGCTTCAGTTCTGGGCAAATCAGCATCTATCAAACCTGGAGAAGTGCTGCAAAATTCTACTTCCATGCTGGCATCTCCAACCTTAGCAATGGTAAGCTATATGAATAGAAATAAATTTTCCATAAGAAAATCTGAGAATTTAAATAGTTGGATCAGAACCTATGATCCAGGAGACCTGACCTGAAACGGCCAGTGAAAAATATTTCAGAAGAACACATAAAAATGCTGAATTAGATATATCAGGAGTAGAGTCTAGCTCCTACAGAAGAAAGATCAGTTTATACATGTGCTTTAAAGACTGGAGTAGTAGCTTTCAAAGCTACTTGAGGCTTGCAGTCTGACAGCCACTGTAAGAGAGAGCCTTTAGAATGTCATGCTATTATTCCTGCCTTGGAGCTCAACAATTTCTGTTACAGGTTGCAGCTACCAGAAGGATGACCAGCATTGCAAAACAGTTTTGCTCTGTTAATTGAGCAACCAAAGATTTCCAAGTAGGATGAAACAGCAAGATTTCATGGAAATTTTACTGGGCTCTGTAGAGCATATTTGGAGAACTATTGATTTTGCCAGAGAATTCTACATTTGTAGTCAGCCTTTTAACTTTTCTATGGAATTTGATAGGGATATAATTCCTCACTAAAATTTATAAGATGTTTCAAAAATCTTACAGAGATTAGCTTTTCACTTAAGGTTGTAAAATGGTTCCATAAGGAAAGAGATGAGATACAGAAAATTCTTCATTTAAGCCAGCTATAATTCAGAGTCTATTTCTGTCAGTAGTGTATTTTAAGCAGTATAAACACTCTCTCAAAGGCAGATCTACTTAAGTGCTTTGTGATACCCAGATGAAACACTATGTTTTTGTAAGGCCAGATATAAAATGTAATGAAAGTCAACTGAAGGACTCCTATTATTTGCTCGGTTTAGTAAGTGGTGACAGAATTCCTATTGAATTAGTCTTGTCCTCATTTTTTCTTCTCAAACCCAATCAATTTCTCAGTGAAGTTTCTGGGAATCTTGCTAACCATGGCCAGTGACTTTTACCTCCAGCCTCCAAAGAGTGATGGGATCAGCAGAAGGGCTTTCTTATTTCTGTGGCTCGGCCTCTTCTAGAGAGGGCATGAATCACACTGGCAAATGTACTGAAAATGTTTCATTTCAATACATTACTTTTTTTTTTTTTTAACTAACTTCAGAAGGGATAAAAAGGAGAGCTGGGTTCAGATGGATTCATCTGATTTAAATGATCTCCCCAATGTGTTTTGTGAAGCCCAATGAAAATGAACATTGCTCACTTGTTCCTGGCCAGAGCAAGTCACAACCTTATCTTGGATAGCAGCTTCAATCCATTTAAAAAAGAACTGTGTTTTGTCCTATCCCAGTACAATAATCATGATTTTTATTTTAATTTCTACTAATTGTACTTCAGATTTTAATCTGGTATTAGTGAATCTCAGTCAGGGGGATGTTTTTAGTGAGAGTGGCTATTTGACTGCAATATAAATTTAAAAGTCTCTTTATTATGCCCATAAGAAGTCTTCAACTTTATTATATTTGTGTAGAGTGACTGTGCCTTTTATCATCTTATGTAAAACCTTAACGAGGTCTGAGTGTAAAATGAGATCAGACAGAGTTTTACTCTATCCCTTTTTTCCTTTTCTTTTTCTGACCAGAGTAGACCTGATAGATACAGAATACTGATTTAGCTGTTACCTTTCTTTTTATTTTATTGAAAGATCTCTGCAGGGATAAACATACCCTTCTGGAGCTTTTTTTTTTTTTTTTTTAATTAAAAGTGAATAATAAAGTAGAATGATCTGATAATGATATGGACATAAATTCACACTCCTCTGAAATTTATATGAAGTTATGTAACAGTGGAGTTTTATGAAGTCCGGCATATTCTTCCATCTTTCTACTTTCAGTCTGTATGAATCCTGCATCACTACAGTCATTGCTTTTAACTACATTTTTTCCTCTTTCTTTATTCTCTGGAGTATTAGAACCTTTCTTCACTACTATTGTGAAAATACATGTGATAGCAGTAGTTGGAGTGCAAGGAAAGATTATCCCTGTGCTATGCAAACACAGAATGAAAACCATTCTTGCTTCAAAAGGCTTTAGCGTCAAGCAAGGTGTGAACAGAGAAGCAGGTACAAGGCGATAGCATGCAGGCAAATGAACAGCATGAAAAGTTAGAGTATATTTGTAAGAAGTACGCTTCTTGTTCTGTTAGGTTTTGTTTCCTTAATAGGGATGTATTACAAATAGCTGGCATGGAGAATTAGGATAATATGAGGTAAAAGTAAAAGAAGGCAAAGAATGAATAGGATAGTCAAAGCTCACCAGCTGGATGGTGAGAAGATACATCAAGGCTGAAAAGAATCTCTGAAAAGAATCTCATGGCCCAGAAGATACATCAAGGCTGAAAAGAATCTCTGAGAGATTTAAGAGAGATAAGATGGAAGCTGTAATGGTGTGACTTTGTCTTTTGTAGTAGGATTTCCAAAAAAATCATTAGGCATGTGAGAGAACAGTATATTTTAAAAGAGCATTGCCTACTACATCACATACATATTCTAACATGGGGAGAAAATCTTTGTAAGATTCAGATATATAGGTTCAAAACAGAGAAACCCTTCTGGCTTTTCCACACTGTTTAAAATCTTGTCTGCATGGTTATATTGACCAGAATAACTGCAGACTAACAAGTATCAGACCCTAAGTATTGTCATGTATCTCCTTTCTGCAGACATTCTATGTTAGAATAAAGGATTTAAAGGATTATTCTGGAACAGAGCATTCCGACAGGAAAACAGAGGCACAATGGCATCATTACAGAGGAATAATAACACCCTGTAAACATGGCCTATGTTTTACCCCACCTTATGTCAAGGCATTCAAAATCTCTGTAGAAATGTTCAGGTGCTCAGCAGCCAAGCAATTATACTCTTGATCTCTGCAGTGCCCTGTTCTTTAGGAAGGTCTCCCTTGCTGCAGTGAAGCCATATACTCTCTGGAAACTCAATGAAAAAAAAAATGTTTATAGCAGGAATCCCTGTCAGCTGACTGTGATTCTCAGACTACGCACAGAACAAGACTGGACAATAAAATGTATGATGCAAACAAGGAAAAGGAAGAAAAGTCAACTGAGACCTGCTTCAAAGATGCTCAAACTAGCTTCAGCAAAATTGTGATGGTAAATATTAATAGTAATTGGATTTTGCACAGCAAGTTTAAATGCACTAAGAATCCCATCTTTCAAATGGAACAAGGCATTTCTGGGCTGTACTTCTGTTTATATTCAGTTCTTGAGATTACCCACTGCTGTTGAACATCTTAAATCTGACAGATCACTTACCGTGTCCCATCAAACACAGCATCATATTGGAAACAGTGAAAACTTGATGCTGCTACATACTTTTTTGTTAAATCTGAATCGCTACAGTTTCACTGGAGTTATTCTGATTGACACCCATGTGAGAGAAGAATTAGGTGGTTTACACTTGTAGAAACAGTTTTCAGTTCATTCATGGTCAGTTCTGGTCTTTAAAGTCAAGTTGCCATTTGGCAATTTGCTACTTCTGTTTCACTTTTATCATCCATAATTCTACTAGAGAAAAACGCGCGCAGTGGAGAAAACTATCACAGGCAGGACAACCAGCCACGTCATAAAACAAGACTTTTATTCCTCCCTCTGTGCAAAAAGAACACTATGTACGGAATGAGACCCAAATCATAAAGCCCTAAATTCTATAAATCTTCCCAAATAGAATTAAAAGTGACAAATTTATTATGTAACTCAGATGATATATCTGCCACTGTGGCTAGGGACCAGCCTATTTGAGTTCAAAGCAAAAATAACCACATACCACTCTGAGGAATTGTCAGTGACCACTTTCCCTTTTAGATTAATCTTCATATAGTATAATTTGCAAAAAAGATGACAGTCAACTAGAGAGCACACATTGACTACCGTCTAAAGTAAAAGTCTGACTGACCACTTGTAAATTGGCCATTCTTCAAAACCATGCAGAAACTGAACAATGACAAGGAGTATTTGTGCATACTGAAAATACAGACACCAAAATGAGCTTGCCACAGCAAACAAAAGTGAAAGAAAATTGTGTCCACAGAAGGAAAAAATTAGAAGGAATTAGGGATTCTGTGAGGGAATTTATGCATATTTATCTAAGTGAGGAGTTGAGAGGAAAGGATTATTTGAGGTTAAAGCCTATTTTTTCCTAATCAGATTTTGGAATCTTTCGGGAAAAAGTTTTATTATACATCCATACTACCCGGGATGTTAGGAATGTCGCTGGAACTGTACTAAAGTGAATGGTAGACTGCAGGCCATGGAAAGACATGTGCTAGGACAAACTGAAATTTGGTATCTTTATTGAATAAAATAATTTGCTCTTTCATATGGCAGTGCAATAAATCACTTTGTACATCCCTATTACACTGTCATTGCTGTGTAAGCATGTGGTTTCATAATCATTTTAAGCCAATCTAAAACTGCATTGTCACTGAAAAGGGCTGTCCCACCTTCTGCCCTGGGCTGGCTGAAGAATAAGACAGATCAGTGGCAATTCGTTGTAGATCACCTCAACCTGATCATGAAAATGCATCTTGAGTAAAACATCGGCTCCACCAATATCAGTAGTAAACACTAACTTCAATGGGTCCTAGATCACCCTGTTAACTTGTTGTATTGTGATCTGTATTATGTATTTGGTCATAAAACATGTGTTTGCATGGATATGCATACAGACAAAGTTTCTGAACCAGCTGTGGGCAGATCAGTCACAGTTTGTATCACCACTCACTGTTTAACCTGTTTTTCTCTATGAACCAGCAGGCTTGATCTCTGGTGCTATGAATCTTATACTGTCACAGGCAATGCTTAATAACACTGAACTAATTTTAGATGCTTGGGTACAGAGGTGGTTTAGGCAAATTATGCTGCTGTTTCACTTTCAGAAAAAAATACGAACACCACAGATTCACCATAAATATGCACAGACTAGAGAAAGAGCACCTTTTCCCAGACTAAGTCTGCCTGATTGTTTGCTTGGGGTGTTCCCAAGCTGCCACATACTATTTGAATTTGTCCATGGTGAGTTTTGAACAGTAATTTGCATACAGAAACCAAAAATAGTAGTTTGGGGATACAATACAGCTAATTTCTGTCAAACATGCTGTCCAGGGGTTTAGTTGTAAAATTTTCAGCAGTAGTTGGATAGTGTAATACTTCATTCCCTAGCCTGTATTTATGACAGTAGGAATCAGCATATAAAAGGAAGTGCTATCCTTTACTCACTCTGCTGTATGGTGTGCTTTTAAAGTACAGCTGTCTACCAGGTGCAAGAAAATTAAGACATTTAATTTCCTCTCTCTGTGCATACCTCCCGTTAATGTTAATGGCAGTGAAGTATGAAAGTAGGAAGAGAGGTACTGTGAACAGATGGAATATAATAGCTTGCCCATTTCAAATAAATCCAACTGTTTCAAGAAGAAATGCAGAAAAAGTCACATCACATCGCACCTATCCTTCAGCATGAGACCTACAAATTCATACTTGATTGACTTCACAGCTGCAGTGGACATGATGTGCTGAACACTGCTAACCCTTAAATACATCACCTCCAAACTCAATAAAATTTTGAAGTTAAGGTATATAAAACTGCAATTCTTGACTGCATGTATTTTAAACTGCAGCTCCCATGATGGTTTCCTGGAAATTATTTTAGAAAAAAAAAAATCTTTTCCCTGTTTTGTCAATTGTCCTTCTTAATTTACTTGGATTATTAGGTGTTCTGTTCCCTTTGTTTTGTCAAGGGGGCTCTCAGAAGTACTAATAGATGGGGTAGACTAGAAGCAGACTAGTGCATTTAGAGTTTGCCATACACCTATGCTTTTTGCTAAAAGGCATAATTTGCTAACCATGGGCATAACTGCACCAGTTTAGCCAGTTGAGGGAACTGGTAGAAAAGCTTTGCCATGCACAGAATGCCATTATATTTGTATTCAGGTTGCAACACCACACTTCACATTGCCTTATCTGAACTACATAGCTGGATTCCAGAAATGCACAGGAAGACAGGGACATCTTTATCAGCACCTTATTTCAGGCAGAATTGTATTAATGCCTCTATTTTACTATTATCCTTTGTTTTATACTTAGTTCATGCTAGGTGGCATCTAGATGTCATTAATGAAAAAATGTAAAACTTTGTCTGGTTAGTCTCATTATTCTCTGCACATTTATTTCAAACCAACTTTTAAATCATGGAATAGGAACAATGAGGAAGATCTTTCCAAATGTCTTCAGTTATCATTCCTGAATTTCTGTTACTATGAGGAACGAAACAATTATTGGCTCCTTTGTGAATCAGTGCTAATTTCCTGTGTAATGACTGAAGTGGGAACAATGCGGCATGTATGTCTATTCCACGACACAGCAAATAAAGTTCCTTTTTCAGTTTCAGTTGAAATTCTAAAGCATGTACCAATAAAAGAAATTAAAATCTGGTTCAGAGTACTTTTGACAAATTTAACAGCTCTTCCAACCCACCAGTGACTCTTTAATAATCAGCTATTATCATATTTCCTTTTTGTTCCATACAGTGTTTACAGTTAAGTAAAAAGTGTTTCTAAATAATATATACTTGTTAAACAAGACATTTCTGTCCATCTTATTTGATACGGGTTTTAAACAGATTAAGAATTTCATGGGGATCATTTACTATGACCTAGAGATTAAGGCTTGTGACACAGAGGATTAAAATTCCTGTTACAGATACACTAAGAATCCAACTCATTGCTATGTTGAAATCTCCTGTTCTTTTATTCAATGCATTATATTGCTTGTTCATGGTTGATTGAGATATTAAACCGGTTAATCTGCAGTTCTACAGAGGCAGATTTTAAGGTTAATTGCAGAATTTCATTGTATCATCTAAACTGTTTAAGGCTCCAAGTGGTTAGTGTCCTAAATTTGAACTCCGTTTCCTTTCACATAAAAAGTATATGCTGTTCTCAGAATCTGTGGTTGAAGGTATAAGCCACACAAAAGTTTTATCACAGATTAATTTTCTCTGTCTTTTAAATAGTGCATATCCATCCTTGCAATATAGAAGGCTTTCAAATTCAAGAACTTAGAAGAAGTCATGTTGCCTAAATAATCTTGTGTGACCAATTTGTGTCTTTGGGTGTTGTATAATTCAATGGCTACAAATACATCTTAAAAGTCATAACATTTCTTGGTGATTTTTAAAGCTTTCTTTTAGAAGATACCTTCTGTGAAAATTCAACTTCCACATTATAAAATCTTCACAGGAGATCATCATCTGTCACAAAATTGGGGATATGTGTAGAAGTTCTAGTATTAATAGAACAAATGCAGGAGACTTTGCTTCCTCTGCTAAGTTTTTTCATAGCAAGGATTTAAAAAAATCAGATACCACTGTCTGCAACAAATGTTCACCAGGGCTTTGATTTTCAAAAAAGACTAAAGAAAAGTTCAATTTGAAGGATTCCTCTGAATTCAGTGGACTTAGGCACTCAGTTGGCCAAACCACCCTACAAGCCTATCCAGAAGAAACACGCTTAAGCCCTCTGCCATACAGAGAAGACTTTTCTGAGAAGACTGTAGCCAGGGTTGCAAATTAGCGAGCCCTACAAACTGTGTGAAAATCTTCATATGGCTGATCTTAGGTAACCAAGGGAAGAGGTGACAGGAGGTGGGCATGCAGCTAGCTCTGAAGGAGACGTGGTACTGTCAGTATTCTTGGCCATTCAACTGCTGTTTTTTTTTTCCCATAGCCAGAGATCAGGGTTACACAGCACAACCTGCATCAGCACAGCTCCAGTGCTTGTTCCTGAACACAGCTTCAGTATGGCAACCACCCACAACCTGCTCTCCAGCTGCACGCACCCCAAGCACTGAAGAATGGGCCACCCATGAGAGACAACAATCATTAATATCAAAGTGACTGCAAAACCAATAAAAGGAAGCAGCTTTCCTGCAGTACACACACTGCAACAGGCCATATCTTCAAGTGGGGAGAGAAAACTGTGTGTTCATGCTACTACAGAGGACACAGGACAATATCCTGGGCACAGTGTCCCCAGACTGAAGGCCCACCATATGTACCTGTGGTGCTTTTATTCAGGTGATATTGGGTAGTAAATTCATCTGTGGAAACCTTCCTAGATGATAGTCCCAACTTTGTGTGCTGTGAGAATAGATGGGACCTGTAGGCAGCTGGACCATGGGTCACACTCTTAACACTGGGGCTGTGCTCCACCATTCTACACAGTGTTCCACACCGTTGCACAGGGATGTATTAAACTGGGTCCAGGAGTGCACTGGAGTTTTAGCTAGCCTCCTGGATAGGCCGCTGCAGTTATAACATAGACTCTGTTTCTACCTCATTGTGATTGGTGGCAGCTCCTGAAAATGACTTAAAAAATATAGATACCTTCTGAAAATTTATAGCCCTTTAAGGCTCTCATTAATTGCACCTGTTAATTGGGTGGGGTTTTTTGTTTTCCAGGTTCTGAGCTTCCACAGAACAAGGCTTGCAGCACCACAGAGATAGGATAGAAGCAGCCAACTATTTCTGTATAGCCTTTCAAATATGTACTCATGCATCCATATCTAGATCTATGATAATGCTTTCCTGTTTGCTCTTCCCATTCCCACTTTTAAGCTGGATCGATACAGTCACACAGGAAATTCTAATAATCCACCACAGTTAGTGTATAATTGCACCTCAATGGTCAGGTCACTTACAATATTTGTAATATTCTGGCATATTAATTTTTACAGGCTAATACTTGGAAGCTTCTTATCTTTTCATTCTGCCATTGCTGAACGCACACATCGGTGTCCCCAGAAGTGATTGCAAAGAAGCCCATGGGTACTTTACAAATCCCCAAATCGTTATGAAGTTCCAAATACACTATATGGTTATTAGCTTCAGATTGTTCATTGATTGCCATTTCAAAACATAGATGAAATGTGTTATTATTGTGTTATTAGCTGTTTATGGCTTGATAAAACATATTAATTTCTAATTTTCAGAGATGTGAAAACACAAATCTGGAATATGTATTTGTAAATGTCACATCTAAAAAATCCTATGAACCAAAACTAGATTTTTTTTAATTAAACTGATTATTATCCTCCATATCACTAAGTATCACATCAGGTTTTAAAGGCAAAGTATAAATAGTCCATTCCAGCAAGTACTTTTAAAGTCCACCCTGTATTTAGATCAGAAAGCATGACATACTAAATATGAACTGACAGAAACAGCACCATAGAAACACATGTATTACTTTCCATAGAATAGAATATTCCTATATTCTATTACATTTTCTTTATATCTAATACACACATACACTATGTAAAAAGATGGAAACCTGCAGGCAAAAAAGCATAGAAAATTATAAGGAACTACATTACAACAGCTGAGCAATAGTAAATATTTCTGTCTTCTTTTACTGACTGTACAAGAGCACTCAATGTAATTGCTCATATTAAAGTTCAAACTCCACTTAACTGTCTGACAACCTAACCTTTTGCAATTTTTTTACAGGATTATGAAACAGTAATTGGATTTTTTTAATATTGGGGAATTGACACAAAGTGTTTATTTGTTAAATTAAGTCTTCCAGCAGTTTTCAGGAAAAAAAATACATTTGTGAGACTTCATTATTATATCAAATAACTTTAATTCTATCCTAATATGATCCAGTTAATGTAGATTAGAAAACTCAGAGTTAATCACTCTAGTTTAATATGCTTATGCCAAGGACAAGAAAGGCTCATATAGGGCTTGTGCTTCCTTAACTTATATCTCAGTTTATAATGTTAGCCTGAAGTGGGATGTAGTCTGATTGCAATTTTGACAAAAAGAAATACTCCAGCTACCAGGAAAGAATAATAAAATACATTTTTCATTATCTGTATCACAGGTAATTCAGCAATTGCTTTGAACTCTATTGAAACAGTTTAAAAATGTGGTTTTATCCATCCCTTCTGGTCCAATGTCCAACACTCAGCACACTTACAATCTATTCTCTGCCACCATACGAATCTTAAAATATTTTACCTTCCAGCTTCACCAAGAAATACATTTAGGAAGTCATAAACTCTGCTACCTTCTCCTTTGGCTACTGTTGCTAAGTCAGCTACAGTTCTGTAGAATACATCAGTTTAAAACCGTATAAAGTAATTCTTAAACAAACATTGCTTCCAAAAACACCATCCACCAAAAATTTATTTGTATATGGTTCATTTCCTTTACCTTTTCCAGCAATAGAAGATTTATTTTATTAGCTAATTTTGTTTTATGCTAAGTTCCTATTACAGAAATTTTTAATAACTTTATTAAACATGCAAAATAAAATAATTGCTTTCAGATTATTTTTAAATGTGAGAGCTGTTAATCTGTAAGTAAGACTCTAAATACAGGAAGTTTATATCATCAGCCCTTTGCAGAACATTATGGCACCAGGAAGTTTAACATCTATGAACACCCCGCAGGTATAATTACTCAAACAATTATAAAGCCTGTGGCAGTGGAGTCACCATGAAAACATATGAACACAAAATATAAAAAATGAGGAAAACAGAAAGAAAAATCACATTTAACAGGTCAAACATATAAGAAATTATTTTAGAGTAGCAGTGTCTTTGTATCCTTAGTCTCAGACAGAAGAGTTCAGGAGAAAAAGCGGTGAGACTCAGAGTGCTTTGAAAGAAATCAAACAATACTAATCCAACAGCAGCAATAAGAAGATACTAAAACTCCATGGTCAGGACACTTACAAGAGGCTGGCTATGCATCCAGACTCCTCCAAACTGGAACAGTTAGACTGCTTCACCACATTTCAGTCCCATCCTTCAGAATCTCACACCACACTTGTGCATTCCTTTTCAATAAAGCTAAACAGAATAATTCTAATCTGGAATGCCATAGATTATTTCACATAATTTAGTCTCTTCTTTTTGGTAGGTTGCCATCAACCTATAACACTGTCATTGTTACTGCAGGGGAAAAAAAAAATAAAACACTATAGAAATTTAGCTATTTTGATGGGGATTCTCCAGTCTACTGATTATCAGTTCCTAATGCATCTAGATTCCTTATTTATATTTAAAATATCAGCCTTAAATATTACTGCAAGCATTTGACTTGTTCCCAATGGCTTATCTACAGAGTGATGTGTGCAGGAAACAGTCTGTTCTTTGAGATCCATTTTTAAATTAAGGCTCAAATCACAGATTTTTTTGTAAGATTTTGACCCAGAATGCTAGAAATCTTCAAGATCAAATTGCAAATTTGCAAACTGCAAAATAATCTGGAGTAATAAAACCCTTCTGACTTCAGCACAGAATCAATTATTCAGTGACAGATTTGAGATTTTTGGATTGACTTTGAAAATCTCACTGATGAAATCAGAAGGTGTGAACACTGATATTCTTGTCACAGCTGCCTTCCTGGTATTAAATAAAAGCAAAGCAGCTAGTAATACTATGAAAATAAAAACAAACAAACAAACAAACAAACCCTGAAACACACAAAATTACAGTAATATTGGAAATAGGCATGAAAAAAACTCTGAGTTCCTAGGAGCCTTCAAAATCTGCAGTGTATAATCTGTGTAATACACCAAGTGACAAAATAAGATCTCTAGCAGCTGTAAGAATCATCAAGATGTGAATTGCAGCAAAAAATAAAAGAAGAAATTCCTGAGAGACAGTGTAAGTTTCACCAACGAAGTTGAAGAGCAGAGCAGCCCTGTCCAGGGTGTTCTGGGAAATTTTCTGGCCAAACCATTTCCAGTTTCCCACACAGCTAAAAGTAAAAAATTCAAACTCTGTTGCCCAGAAAGCTAATGATTACATTGGGCAAGTAATGTGCTAGTTTACTTTGATCTGATTCCACCTTAACAAATGTTTCTCATCTTGACCTGATGATTATACCCTGCAAGTCCAAAACAGACACCACATTAGTATTGGCACTGCCAAATACTGTCTGCACCAGGTTACAACTGGTGTTGAAAGATCCATATGTAGCACATCTGTACGTGATCTGCCATAAGAGCATTATCTCAATTCAAATAGCAATTGATAAATTTGTAATATTATCTAGTATTATGAAGACTAAAGGGAAACATTATATATAAAGTTCAAAATTATCACCAAGCTATCATTTCTACACATTAGATTCGGAGTTGAATTTGTGTTAGTAAAGATTTTTGCACAGAGAAGGGTAAAAGTTTTGCCATGTTTAACCAGAAAAAAGAGAAAGGATGTCAGAGCTCTGTTTCCCAACTTGTCTCTCTTTGGCATCAAGCAGCTCAATGTCTGTCTCACATTTGCCAGCTGTACTCTAGACAGTACCTGCTCCTGTAAAACACTTGCAGTGCCTCTTTAGTAAAGGCAAAACTGGCCCAGCGCTTCTCAGCACAGCAATACAAGCAAGAAGTACTGGCAGCTGAAGGGAGAGTGACCGAGTCACACCTTTCCCAGGAAGGGGAAGAAAGGAGGGAAAAACTGGCCAGAGATCTGGAAAAGGAGTAAAACTTGGGATGAGGTGATATAAGATAGGGTGACAGATTTTTCAGAGGGGTTTCCTGCACTCACACCTGAAGTGACTGTCATATACACTGGCTTCTCCTTAGGCAGCAGGAAGAGCCAGCTTGTCACTGCTCTGGCAGTGGGTCAGGGCTGGTTTTTGCTGCCCCTAATTATCTTGCTGCCTTAGGTGACTACTGCTCTGCCTGTGCCTCCTGTGGGCCCTTAAGAAAGGTACAGAAAATGCAGCTTCATTACAACTATAATGAGAAAAGTCTTAGCAATTCATCATGTGAGTTGCTTGTTTACCATTAGAGGTCACTGTCCTGCTTATGGCATAACCATTAGCTACATTTCATTTTAAGAAGATGTTGTACACAAATGGGTAGGTATTTTACAGCCTAAAAACAGTAAGGATACAAGCCATTATTTAAATCAACATTAAAAAAATCTTGTTGATATACAAGTCCTGTAGAAAATTGAAAAATAATCAAGAGAAATAAAGAATATCTATTGGAATATGACAAGTTCTTAAAGGTCGAATAAGATATTGAGTAGATGGCCTTAGAATTGTAATTAAGAAAACTCCTTATCCAAAGAAATATTGTCTTTAAAAGGCTTCTCTTTTTAACATTGAGTTTTAATTCTTGAATAATTATCAATTCTCTTCAATGAAATCATCTTTTTCCCAATGGCTGCCTGGTCCCATAGCACGATCCCCCTGAAACAGGAAAGTAGGCTTGTATGAACTGGCTCTTTGAGAACTAAGAGGTGGTAATTAAGAAGGAAATCAGTGAGCTGATGAGTGTTTTGCAGCTTTGAAAGATAGACCTCACCATACTTTCAGCAAGAGATCTGAATCCGATAGCAATTTCTTAAACGCGTACAGGGGATATAACAAAAATTAAGATGGTGACTTTCAGTTTTGTGTGCCCATCCAGTAAGAGCCAACATGAAACTGGAAATGTGAAAGCCAATTTCAAACCAAACAGGAGAGCAATGATTACTGCATTCAGTCACCTGCACCGAAGACAGAGGGAAAAGGATATTTCCCTTCTGGAAAGGCCTCGGTATGTAATCTCCTGTAAGTCATTCCTCCTGGGGGAAAGAGTAGAGTTGGATCTGTTTAGGATGATAGTACTGTTATACGGTGTCCTGTGCCCTCCTCTGGACCCTTCAGTCTCTCTAAAAATTGCTGCTGTTGTGCTCAGTTCAACTGCACCTTACTTCAAAACATACCGATTACTGAGAAATGTTGAATGAACATCCTTTTTCTCCACTTGCGATCAAATGACATAGCACTGCAACAGCAATTTCTGCTTCCTTTTACATCTGGCCAGTAAAACTGTGTCACCATGCTGCTCCTGCGATGTCACAGAACTAAATTTAAATGATGTTTCTGTGAGATCGTAAGAAGCTGGAAACACACCAGAGGAGACAGTAACTTTCGCATCTCTAAATTGACTTCTCTTATGAACAGACAGCAATCAGATTAAGAAAAAAACACAGCTGAAGATGTGTGATCACTAACTCTCTCTTTAGTTCCCTCTAATGTCTTGAGAAAAGGATTCTGTAGTTACTGTGGTTTGTATGCAGTATCTCACATGTACAACAACATGGAGAAAACTCAATATTTGTTAGTATAAAAAACCATTTAATGCTTTATGATACTCTGGATTAAATGCAAAGTGACTGAGTTTTCTGAAATTCATTATAACTATTGTAAAATACTGTCACGGGTTTATAATCCAATGATTACCATTTCTGCCATTTATCTTCAAGTTTTGTGGTCCTTAATGAACTTTATTGAAGCATGAATGCACATCATATAGGTTAAGCATGAGAACATGAAGATGGCAAAGATGGCATTCACTTGCTTCTCAGTTTTAATTAGGCCAACTGGGAGTATTTTAGCATAACATATTTCAGCTGTAGAAAATACCACTTTTAGAGATGTACATCTCCTGCATTTGTAATATTTTATCATCATGCTCAGGATTGTTTCTCAGCAGTGACTACTTCATCACTAGAAAGAAACTCAATAGCATTTTTTAAAGCAAAGGTCATGAGCCCTGCGCAGTAAGTCCTTATTACAGGCTGATGATCTTTGTAAAACTATAGTCACTCTCATTCTAGCAGGGAGTAAAATCCAGAGAAGAAAGAGCCATCTCCTGTGCATGTAACAGTCCTCTCCTCTGTTAATATTCTGATGCCTCATCATATTCTGTATAATTCACTGGCTGAAGTACACTTTCATGACGTCTGCACAGATGCTGAGCTGGTGACAATAAAGAACATTCATGTTATATAATGACACAAAATTATCCATAACTTTTCAGAAAGTGATGTTGGCTAGTGGTACTTTCCCTGGGAAAAGAGAATCAGGAACTGCCATAATGGTCCCGATTAAGTGTTCTTGGAATATAGAATCATAGAATTGTCTAGGTTGGAAAAGACCTTTAAGACCATCAGGTCCAACCGTTAACCTAGCACTGCCAAGTCCACCACTAAACCATGTCCTCGAGCACCACGTCTACCTGGCTTTTAAATACCTCCAGGGATGGGGACTCCACCACTTCCCTGGGCAGCCTGTGCCAGGGCCTGACAACCCTTTCGGTGAAGAAATTTTTCCTAATATCCAACCTAAACCTGCCCTGGCACAACTTGAGGCCGTTTCCTCTTGTCCTATTGCTTGTTACTTGGGAGAAGAGATCGATCCCCACCTCGCTACAGCCTCCTTTCAGGCAGTTGTAGAGAGTGATAAGGTCACCCCTCAGCCTCCTCTTCTCCAGGCTAAACAACCCCAGCTCCCTCAGCCGCTCCTCATAAGCCTTGTGCTCCAGAGCCTTCACCAGCCTCGTTGTCCATCTCTGGCCATGCTCCAGCACCTCGATGTCCTTCTTGTAGTGAGAGGCCCAAAACTGAACACGGTATTCGAGGTGCAGCCTCACCAGTGCCGAGTACAGGGGGACGATCACTTCCCCGGTCCTGCTGGCCACACTATTCCTGATACAAGCCAGGATGCTATTGGCCTTCTTGGCCACCTGCGCACACTGCTGGCTCATATTCAGCCAGCTGTTGACCAGCAGTCCTAGGTCCTTTTATTTTGAACATCTGTTCAAAAGACTATCATAAATGAACACTAAGGTGATTCTGCAGAGAATTCAAGAAGCCAAAAATAAATATTACTGTCATATTAACAAGTCCCTAAAAGTGGAGAGGATAGATTTAACTTTTTTCTTCTTTGATGTTGGTCTTTGTATTAAATTACAGAATCTTTCAAGAGAAAGAGAAAAAGAAAAAAAAAAAAAACTTTTGGAAGCTGCACCCTTTATTTATCTTTTTTTGCAATGTAACAAATACTTGCCAGGCTTTAGCCCAATTACTTATACTAGGAAGAATTCAAAATATCATTCCAGCTTAAAACAACTTTGAAAAATGAGAGCCTTTTGAGGATAGGCCAAAGCATTTAGATAAGTCAAGTATGTAAAGTTCATACATTTTTTCAACTGCTAATGGATTTGTATGATGTTTTTAAAAAGTATTTAAGAGTAATGACTAGGAAATCTGAGGCCCAATTCTGCTAAGGAAATTTTGCCATTGATGACAGTGGATAAAAAGTCAGGTCCAGGCAAAGTATCTCCTCCATGTAATTTTGATCCTCCACATGTTAAAAATCATGTGCATCAATGTGTTAGGAACTTTATCTTCCATTTACTCCACCGGGAGTAAAGGACATGTAGTAACCAAAGAGACAATTTTATACTTTTCACACAGTTTAAACTCCGTCTTACTTTACAAGGGTAGAGTGATTAACAGGCATACTTAAAATGACAATTAGAAGGTCTAAAACTAAGGTCTCACCGTTTCTGAAGATAAGCAGCAGAAAATAAGGGACAGGATCTGGAAGTCTTCCTCAGGACAATATTTACTTTTCCAATTTCAACTGGATTGCTGTATCAGTGAGGACTCTTCACAAATAAGAGGATGAGGATTTTGGGCCCTGAAATTTAACTCTGAACCTTTGACCATTCAGTGTAATGCTAAGTAATTATGAATTTACTCACTTGCAAGAACTCACAGTGTGATGGAACGCTCTTAGTACAGGTTTACTACTAAGCAGTTACTGACACGTGGACAAATACACACACATCCCAGGCAGGGCAATGAAATGGTGATGTTGCTCAGGAAGTACCATGACTGACAAATTTCAACCTGCCTTTCTGCGATCTAGTGCTGTTTTGCATTATATAAACCCCCAAAACACTCCACATTAAGATGAAACCAATACAAGGAGCAGCTTTATACTCTGAAGCCTTTGTTATTGTTTCCCATGCTACATTCCAACAACTAATAATGTATACTTTTACAAGGTGTTCAAGTTGTACTTACATCTGAAGAAGGGGACCAGGCAAGGTGTCAAAGGGAGTCCTTGGCAGATTGCTAAAGCAAAAGCAGAAGGGGAGGAAGAATACATTTGTCGTAACAGTTTTGTCTACAAGAATTGTACACCTTGTTTTAAAAATTTCCTTGTTCAGTGTTAGCAGAAAGAAACTCTGTATGTGCTTCATTATTATGAAAGGAAATGTAGAAGAAGTACCTGAGCTTAATGAGATTTTGGAAAAAAAAATATACATCTTGAGGTGTCTGTGTGGTGGTGCTTTTTAATGAGTTTAACTTTTGGTGTATAAATAAATATTCTTTTAGATACCATCTGAATAATGTGCAAATTAAAAGAGGCATAGGGTAAGCGCTTCAGTGCAAAATTTCATTCTTTCTGCAGTACAATATTTGTTGTTTGTTATCTTCTGTAGGCAGCAACTGATCATTATTTCCAGGATGTGCTCAGGGAAATCATGAAGTGTTTGTTTTAGATAATGATGTACGGCTTTCACAGCTACTTGTGACTTTCAAAAACTGGAATTAAAGATTCTGAAATTTCAAGCATATCATTAAAAATCCTTCATCACTCAAGACTTTTGCTAGCTTCATTTTCATGTAATTGGGAAAAAATATTTTCTTGAATGCTTTGCAATATGATTTAAGTTAGGCATAAGTTCACTTAGCTGAGTGGATGCAATTTGATTTCATAAGAGCTGAAGTACACTAGAAAAAACTAGTGACCTCCTCTTCTGACCTGCTGAAGGCTGTGCATCAGTATGCCAGAAGCTTCAAATCCCTTTGACAACCGAGTAAAGAAAAACAGCCTCATTTATTAAAAAAAAAAAATTTCATCCATTCTCAGTTAACTCTTCCAGTTACTAAATTGTTAATTAACTGGCCAGGGTCTTTCTTCAAGACTTTGTATGGTGATAATGTGAAAATGTAAACAAATGACACCAGGAAAACTGTCATCTTTTGAAAGGTGCTGACTGAGATTTTGGCCATATGCAAGTACCTTCAATGCTCTAATAAGAAGGAAACTAAATACAAGTCAGCTTGTAAACACTTTTTTAGAACCTAGAGAGTATACTAAACTTTGTCTTTTATCCTGAGGAAGGTGACCAATGTCACTTCTCAGGCCCACTGCATGGATTTATGCTTTTCTTTTTTTTTTCCCCATACTGCCATGATTCAGCAAAGCACATAGCATTTGCTTATGTTTAATATCTTACAAAGAGATTGACTTAAAAAATCTTTGATTTTTTTTTTTTTGTAATAAACATTGAGTTATTTTCATTTGCTTTAATGCTTTTTTGAGTCTTTATGGTTCACTTTTTAGTCCACATCTCTTCTCCAACTAGCTGTTCAATTTAATGGAATTACTGTCACTCTGATAAATTGGGTCAGTGAGGGTCAGGAGTCCAAAGCAGACAAACTTAGCCCAGAAATGGCAGCATAAATTCACTGTAATGGGCATAGGTTAGAGGTTAGAAAGCTCTGAAGCTTACGGCAAAGTTTAGCTGTATTTGAATGGCATTATCCTTGTTGTGCCACTAAGTAGGATTCTTAGCCAAGGGCTAGGACCCAGCCAGGTGACGTGTGTAGCAACACAGAATCAAAAAATGGTCTCTGTCCAGAGAGAGCTTACCATCCATGCAAAGAAACAGAAGACAAGTGAATACAAATAACCACAAGCAGACCACAGTGAAGCAAGCAGATACAGATATTACCTGTTAGTATCATAAACTGTGGTGTAAGTACACCAACGACCTAATTGCAGCCAGTATTTTTTACAAGCATCACTGGAAATCAGATTCTTAAAGAAAAATACAAAGTTGTATTTGAGGGCATCCTTCTGAGACCTGATTAATGAAACGATTTCTCCCAGCTATATTAGAATTACAGAATTTAAAAATGCATTTTTTTTTCTCCTTGGAGAGCTTTCAAAGTGCTATTCAAAAGCAGGCTCATTTCCCATAAATTCATAAAGGAACATCTGGACTTAAAATATCCTTTCATCCTTTCACATCATTTTAACACTTTCCCCTGATACTATTTTTGTCTTCCTTCTTGGATTTATTAGCTCCTAAGTAATTACCTTTTGTTTCTCTTACATGTAATCATTGCTTGGGTCAACATTTTCAAGGAGCTCTCACAGCTTTAAAAATGTGGTAGTCAACATTTTTTGATCGTTATTTGCTGTGCTCTTCTTCCTTGACTCCTCTGCAATGACTGCCGAAGCATTTCTTCTAGCTTTCTGTGTTCTGCAGGTGCATTCAAGCACTTCCTTCTTTTCATCTTCCAGGGGTTGAATATTCTCTCCTTTTAATTTAAAACTGATCCCTAATCGTTATATTGACTTGAGCACATGAGAAGAGAGTCATAGAATCATAGAATGCTTTGGGATGGAAGGGACCTCTAAAGGCCATCTAGTCCATCGCCCCTGCAATTGGCAGGGACATCTACAATGAGATCAGGTTGCTCAGAGCCCCATCCAGCCTGGCCTTGAATGTTTCCAAGGATGGGGCATCTACCACCTTCTCTGGGCAACCTGTGCCAGTGTTTCACTACCCTCATTGTAAAAAATTTCTTCCTTACATCCAGTCTGAATCTACCCTCTTTTAGTTTAAAACCATTCCCCCTTGTCCTATTGCTACTGGCCCTGCTAAAAAGTCTGCCCCCATCTTTCTTATAAGCCCCCTTTAAGTACTGAAAGGCCGCAATAAGGTCTCCCCACAGCCTTCTCTTCTCCAGGCTGAACAAGCCCAGCTCTTTCAGCCTTTTGTCATAGCAGAGGTGTTCCATCCCTCTAATTGTTTTTGTGGCCCTCCTCTGGACCCTCTCCAACAGGTCCATGTCCTTCTTGTACTGAGGACCCCAGAGCTGGACGCAGTGCTCCAGATGGGGTCTCACCAGAGCAGAGTAGAGGGGCAGAATCACCTCCCTCAACCTGCTGGCCATGCTTCTTTTGATGCAGCCCAGGATACGGTTGGCCTTCTGGGCTGCGAGAGCACATTGCCAGCTCATGTCTAGCTTTTCATCCACCAGTACCCCCAAATCCTTCTCAGCAGGGCTGCACTCAATCCCTTCATCCCCCAGCCTGTATTGATACTGGGGATTACCCCAACCCAGGTGCAGCACCCTGCACTTGGCCTTGTTGAACCTCATAAGGTTCACACAGGCCCACCTCTCCAGCCTGTCCAGGTCCCTCTGAATGGCATCCCGTCCCTAAGGCATGTCGACTGCACCACTCAGCTTGGTATCATCTGCAGACTTGCTGAGGGTGCACTCAATCCCGCTATGTCATTGATGAAGATATTGAACAGCACTGGCCCCAGAACGGACCCCTGGGGGACACCACTCATCACTGTTCTCCATCTGGACATTGAGCCATTGACCACTACCCTCTGGATGCGATTATCCAGTGAATTCCTTATCCACCGAACAGTCCACCCATCAAATCCATATCCTTCCAATTTAGAGAGGAGGATATTGTGGGGGACCATGTCAAAGGCCTTACAGAACTCCAGATAGATGACATCCATAGCTCTTCCCTTGTCCACTGATGTAGTTACTCCATCATAGAAGGCCACTAGGTTGGTCAGGCAGGACTTGCCCTTGGTGAAGCCATGCTGACTGTCCCGAATCACCTCCCTGTCCTCCATGTGCCTCAGCATAGATTCTAGAAGGATCTGTTCCATGATCTTCCCAGGCACAGAGGTGAGGCTGACAGGTCGGTAGTTCCCAGGGTCCTCCTTTTTACTGTTTTTAAAAATGGCTGCAATATTTCCCTTTTTCCAGTCCCCAGGGACTTCACCTGACTGCCATGACTTTTCAAGTATCATGGAGAGTGGCTTAGCAACTACATCAGCCAATTCCCTCAGGACTCTGGGATGCATCTCATCAGGACCCATAGACTTATGTACGTTCAGGTTCCTCAGGTGGTCACGAACCTGATCTTCTCTTACAGTGGGAGGACCTCTGTCCTTCTGATCCCCATCAAATGGCCCATTGACTTGGGAAGTGTGAGGAGAGAGGTTGCCAGTGAAGACTGAGGCAAAAAAGTTGTTGAGTACCTCAGCCTTCTCCTCGTCTGTTATTACCAGTTTGCCACTTCTGCGCATCAGAGGGGGTACACTTTCCTTAACCTTCCTCTTCTGGTTAATGTACCTGTAGAAGCCCTTCTTATTACTCACATCCCTCGCCAGGTTCAGCTCCAGCCAAGCCTTGGCCTTCCTGATCCCATCCTTACACAACCGGGCAGCATCCCTGTACTCTTCCCAAGATACCAGTCCCTTCTTCCATTGCCTGTGCAATCTCTTCTTGCCCTTTAGTTCGACCCACAGGTCATGGCTCAGCCATGCCGGCCTCTTCCCTTCCATGCCCAATTTCCTGCACCTGGGGATCGAGAGCTCTTGTGCCCTATGGAAAGCATCCTTGAAGACCTCCCAGCTCTGTTCTGCAATAAGTCAATAAGAAGGAAGCTGTGATGGAGAACAGGCAAGATTCTTCCACTTACACATTCAGCTGACGGCTATACTGTTGGTTTATGCAAAGATATCTCCCCAAAACTCCTTCTTCTTTTATCATACAAACAATGAAAAAGTCCCATAAACCTCCAGAAGTTCACACACAAGGTTCTTGCAGCACTATTCCTTTGCAAAGCAGGTATTTACAAGCTTTGCAGAAAAGCACAGAGAGCAACTGTAAAACCCTTTAGCTATCCTATGAGATCTGTGGCCATGGTTACACAGCTGCTTTAATCCAGCATAAATCTAGTCTGCCAGTGAAATGGGGTACTTCTAAATTCCCCTCACTATGAAACTACTCCTTCTCATTGCCTCTCTAATGCTGGCTTTAGCTCTCCCAAGGTTGCACAGTGAGTATGATGAGGGAACTGATGCAACTGCAAACTAAGCCAGCAAAACCCTCCCAAATATTCATTTTTAGTCAAATTACCTCCCTGATCCAAATCATTGCATAGCTCTACAGGCGCTGACACTGGAGAACAGTGGACATATGCAGCTGAAGGTAAAGTACAAGGGCTGAAGATATTGCTCTGTTTAGTTACAGTGAGCTGAAAATCAACTGAAAGCAAGTATGAAGCAGCAGCCCAGTCTCTTCCTTTCTGTGCCTGAAAGTGCAGCTCCAATTCCAAGATTACTGCTACTGGTTTGTTCTCTCAACTCCTTGTACTAACAGTTTGAACTCATGCTAACACTACTTTCTGCTGAACACAGGGAAGAACATGCGTCAAACAGACTCAGCTCCTGGTAAACAGCTCTCTAGCAATGTGCAAACATGGCAGACTGCTAAAGACTCATCTCTCTCAAAGCGTTCTCATGTGTTCAGTCATGCAACAGGAGGAGGAAGGCACTCGCAGCCCTCCGCTGCTGCTGAGGTTTGTAATTTTCACTAGGGTTCTTAGGAGCCTGAGCTTCCACCATGTAAGCAAGACTTTAGTGTCTCTTCTGCTTTCCAACCCCACAAGCCAGATGCAAGTCCTGAGTCAGGTCAAGCAGATCCAATCTGCCGTACAGAACCATGAAGAGGCCTCAGTGTTGGGTCAGATACAACACTAGCTGCAAGAAGGCACAAGAAGAGAGCCAAGCCATGTGCCTCATGGTGCATAAGGCTTGACAGGTTTGGCACAGTCTCAGCAGATAGCTGGTTAAAATATTTGCATTAGATTAATCTCTCATTTTCTTCAGTGTCAGGATTCCTAGCTACTTTCCCAACAAAACAAAGACATTACTAACTACATGACCCAAGCAAGTGACAAAAAGCTGATCTGTAAGAAAATATACTGATAATGTTATTCTGTTCTAATGACATTATAACAGATACCTTGTTATTTTGATGTCTGAGAAAAGGAACAGCACAGAAACCACTGACTTTAGTTGCAACACTTACACCTCTTCCCTAACTAAGTGAGAAAATGCAAGTTGTCAACTGGATTTAACCCATCATCAAAAAACTCATCTACTGCAAACAATGGTGAACAATAGAAAAATCCTTTTAACAGCCAGAAAGAACCCTTGTTTGCTCCCATAAAAATCAACAGGATCCTGCTTTCAACAGAATCAGAAAAACAGATTCAGTAACAAGGGATAATCCATGACCTCATATTTACTAAAAGTAATTTTAAAATTGACAGGAATCATTTCTTCTATCAAAATTAGCAAATAGTACCATTAAAATGACTTTGATCCTGCTCCCATTACAGTCAATGAAAAAGCTTTCTTTAACTCTCTGCCACAGTGGTGCAACATCAAGTCTACAATGCCAAATCCTATAAAAACTTAGGTCCAGTTAAGAAAAGTTTCCTTTTTTCGCATATGCTTCATTCTAGTCAAGTCCAGGGAAGTTAAAGATACCTCCACATTGTGAGCTCAGAGTCTCAAAGTTCAGATATACCTTTACCGAATAAAAGGGTCAGTGGCATCCCATTGACCATGCGTGCAAATCTTACACATATGTTTTATCACCTTGCTAGATTATGGCCATATTATTCACAGGATCAGTTCAATAAAGTAAGTATTATAAGTGAAAGTTTTTGCTATCATCATTAAAAATTGACACTGAAGAATAAAACATTTGGGATTTACATGGTTTTATGGTCAAGGTTAAAAATTACACCCATTTTGAAACAGTTAATAGCAGTTAATCTACAGGAAAATAATTCCTACAGCACTCAGTTATAAGGTCAAAAGAAACATTTTGCCAATTTTTATGATATCTAGAGAGTTGAGGGTTAGCAGGGTTAAGGAGGAGGGTGAATCATCTTAAAGCTCCAACGAGCCGGCAGGGGAGAAGACTGGCCTGGCTGAACAGAGAGCTTTGGCTAGCACTCAGGAAAAAAAAGGAGAGTTTATGACCTTTGGAAGAAGGGGCAGGCAACTCAGGAGGACTACAAGGAGGTCGTGAGGTTATGCAGGGAGAAAATTAGAAGGGCCAAAGCCCAACTAGAGCTTAATTTAGCTACTGCCGTAAAAGACAATAAAAAAATGTTTCTATAGATACATTACCAACAAAAGGAGGACTAAGGAGAATCTCCATCCTTTATTGGATGCAGGGGGAAACAGTGACAAAGGATGAGGAAAAGGCTGAGGTACTTAATGCCTTCTTTGCCTCAGTCTTTAACAGTCAGACCAGTTGTTCTCAGGGTACCCAGCCCCCTGAGCTGGAAGACAGGGACAGGGAGCAGAATGAAGCCCCCATAATCCAAGGGGAAATGGTTAGGAACCTGCTACACCACCTAGACACACACAAGTCTATGGGGCTGGATGGGATCCACCCAAGGGGACTGAGGGAGCTGGCGGAGGTGCTCACCAAGCCACTTTCCATCATCTATCAGCAGTCCTGGCTCACCGGGGAGGTCCCAGTCGACTGGAAGTTAGCAAACCTGACACCCATCTACAAGAAGGGCCAGAAGGAGGATCTGGGAAACTACAGGCCTGTCAGCCTGACCGCAGTGCCAGGGAAGATCATGGAGCAGATCATCCTGAGTGCCATCACACAGCACATACGGGACAACCAGGAGATCAGGCCCAGTCAGCATGGGTTTATGAAAGGCAGGTCCTGCTTGACTAACCTGATCTCCTCCTATGACAAGGTGACCCGCCTAGTGGATGAGGGAAAGGCTGTGGATGTTATTTACCTGGACTTTAGTAAAGCCTTTGACACCGTTTCCCGCAGCATTCTCCTGGAGAAACTGACTGCTCATGGCTTGGACAGGTATACGCCTCACTTGGTAAAAGACTGGGTGGATGGCTGGGCCCAAAGAGTTGTGGTGAATGGAATTAAATCCATTTGGTGACCGGTCACAAGTGTTGTTCCCCAGGGCTGGGGGCCAGTTCTGTTTAATATCTTTATCAATGATCTGGACAAGGGGATCGAGCGCACCCTCAGTAAGTTTGCAGATGACACCAAGTTGGGTGGGAGCATTGATCTGCTGGAGGGAAGGAAGGCTCTACCTCTGTAGAGCCTGTTGATCTGGACAGGCTGGATTGATGGGCTGAGGCCAATCGTACGAGATTCAGCAAGGCCAAGTGCCAGGACCTGCACTTGGGTCACAACCACCCCATGCAACGCTACAGGCTTGGGGAAGAGTGGCTGGAGAGCTGCCTGGCAGAAAAGGACCTGGGAGTGCTGGTCGACAGCTGGCTGAATATGAGCCAGCAGTGTGCTCAGGTGGCCAAGAAGGCCAATAGCATCCTGGCTTGTATCAGGAATAGTGTGGCCAGCAGGACCAGGGAAGTGATCGTCCCCCTGTACTCGGCACTGGTGAGGCTGCACCTCGAATACCGTGTTCAGTTTTGGGCCCCTCACTACAAGAAGGACATCGAGGTGCTGGAGCATGGCCAGAGATGGACAACGAGGCTGGTGAAGGCTCTGGAGCACAAGGCTTATGAGGAGCGGCTGAGGGAGCTGGGGTTGTTTAGCCTGGAGAAGAGGAGGCTGAGGGGTGACCTTATCACTCTCTACAACTGCCTGAAAGGAGGCTGTAGCGAGGTGGGGATCGATCTCTTCTCCCAAGTAACAAGCAATAGGACAAGAGGAGATGGCCTCAAGTTGCACCAGGAGAGGTTTAGGTTGGATATTAGGAAAAATTTCTTCACCAAAAGGGTTGTCAGGCCCTGGCACAGGCTGCCCAGGGAAGTGGTGGAGTCCCCATCCCTGGAGGTATTTAAAAGCCAGGTAGACGTGGTGCTCGAGGACATGGTTTAGTGGTGGACTTGGCAGTGCTAGGTTAACGGTTGGACCTGATGGTCTTAAAGGTCTTTTCCAACCTAAACAATTCTATGATTCTATAAAGAATTCCCACTCATACACCCTTCAGAAAGCAGATATATGTATGCGTCTAATAAGAACTTTTCTAAAGATGTGTATGTTTTAATTTTTCTCTTTTCTTGCCCCTATGTATAAGGAGTTAATGTATGTTATACAAGTACAGTTATATAATTACAAAAAAAACACATAGCACAATTAAAAATTGTGTGAAACTGTATTATTTTTAAACGTACAGCCACATAACCATGTATGATGGCCCAAGTACAAGAAATATTAATAAATAGTTTGAACAAAAAATACATAATTTTTAAAGCAATAAGACATATTACTGCTTCCCTGCTGCACCAATTCACAAAGCTGGCTAAAGAAACCTGGATAATTTTAAAGAGCAAATCTGGTGTTGCTCAGCAACAGCACACCCTGATAGAAAGGATGCAGGATGTTGGAAGATTTAATATTAGGGAACTGTGCTGGCAAGGGGAAAAAGATGAACAAATACAATTTATTCATACAACGTCCATAAAATTGGGATAGCTTAAAAAATAATAATCAGATGAAGTGATCATCCTAATATTATTCTTTGTATAGTAGAGCTAAGCAAGAAGTTATTGCCTGGAATCAATGGGCTGGCATCACAGTTCATTAAATGGCATTGATGTTTGCACTGTCTTGATATGATATGATATGATGAAAAAAAAAAAAAAAAGCAGTGTATTTTATGAGAATTTGAGAACCATCACATGGCTGAAGACTTTAGTTCTGGCACTAGCTTGGATGAGTATTTGCCAAAGTGAGGCAAAGTGAATAAGAACCTAGACCTCTACACTTTCTCATGAATTGGAGGAAATCCGATGCTCTCAAAGGAGAAAATGTCTTAGGCAATACATGCTTCACCTTTGCTTTGGTCCCACAGAAGCATCTCTCTTATTCCTGATGAGAGTAGCAAGCCCTTTTTTTGGTGAAAAGGCAAGTACTGTGATTTCTATTTTGAAGTGACTCTGGCTAAATGTTCCATAGTGTTCTTACTGAACACAAAAAAATCCACAGAAAATTAATTTTCTATCTCTCTTTACTCAGCTATCCTTTCTACTACTGTTGGACGTTATTGAGAACAACTACAAGAGAGACTGAGACTGCTTAGATGACAGAAGACATGACAGGGTCTAAGAAGTAGTGAAGATAGATATATGACAGAATCAGACTGAGTGCTTTGAAAACTGAGCAGCTAGACCTGTACGAAGGAGAGAGAGCACCACACACTAGAACTCACTTATAAGGCTGCTTACAAAAAAATATTTTGGAAACAGTGCCATTTTATGTCAGCAGCTCTGAGGATATGTTACTACAAACACATACTGTAGTCCCCATGTATGACAGACTACTAGTGAATCTCCATTGATTACACCAACTCAAAACATACAACTTGTAATCCAGTATGATGTGGAGAGAAATTCTCTGCCTTGGTCAGTTTTAACACTAATGATTTTTTATGGCAAAATACAGGACAAACAGTGTAAATGTACTTCTACTTACAAACCCTGAGAACAGAACTCCAGATGTGGAGCTGGCTACAAGACCTCAATCTTCCCATCAGCTGGCCTGAAAGAGACTCTCTTTAATCATTTGCCTCATTATCTTCTACATAAAAACCTTTCTTGCTCCTCCTAAACATATTATTAAGTGGATACTTAAAACAGGCTATAAAGTCATAAATGCTTGAAATTTTATCAGCCTACTCAGAAAATAGAAAAGAGAGACTTTCTCAGAAATAAACTCTGCAGGACTCTAAAAAGTACACCTGAACAGAAGAACATTAGCTTCTGCTCATCAATGTGCTGTTGAAACAGAATATTAGGACTGAGCAAAAAAACTGTTGCTATAATGTTTGATTCTTAGACTTCTGGTTGTAACAACATAGACATTAGGCAACTGCATTACTCTTCTCTCTGTCCTAAAAGTAAATGTCAAATACTGCAAGATTCTTTGTTGTTTCTCTGATGTAAAACTCATTTTATTAAACAGGAGTGATACCATCTTGCCTATTAAATGATGGGCTGCATGGGAAAAGAGTATGACAGCACTTCTCAGAGAAACTGTCCTCTGGGTGACTACCTTTGGTATGACCCAGCTATACCCTTAGCTTGTCAGAAGCTATTTACATCAAATAACATTGAACTTTCATGGAAGATACAAAACAAAAGCCCTTCAAGCACCTGCTGTCCCAAAATGACAAATAAAAATGTAGACTAGAATGAAAAAGGATAAATATTTCATAAAAATAAGCATTTCATTAAGATTTCATATTTATAATTTCTTTTCCATCCTGAGAAAGGGGTTTTAATTAAAATCTACAAGGCATAAGTGTAAGGTGAAAGGCAGAACTAATATCCTCAGGAGAAAAAAAATAGAAAGAAGAAATAATTTCCTAGGGAAAATCTGTGATCAAAGTAATACCATGCTGAAGATTTGACCCCTCAGATTTCCCCACTGACGACATTCCCGCTCTCAAAAAGGCCCAAAGATCTCAGCACATTCCTCTAAGTGATATTAGAATTTTGTTGAATCTTTGTTTTCAAAATGTTGGGATGTGTTTGCTGCAATCTTCAAAGCAGCCTGAAGTAATTTCTATACCAGAGAATGCCAGGCCCATGATTGAGCCCTTAGCTACATATGTCAAGAACAAATCACAGTTTACTGAATGGTAATTAGTGATGATATTTAGGAAAGGAATTGTGAGAATGTGGCATTATGTTATAACACAGAAGACAATTGTTGAGATGAAGTGGGAGAACTACAAAATAACAATGTTGGAAAATATTAGTCTTTACTATAAGTAGAGCTCTTCTTTCTGTCCTTTTCCTAGCGCTGACTTTGCAGTGCATATTTATTTAGTAGAAACGTATTAAAAAGAACCTTTATTCTGCAAATTCTTGTTATGCTTCTCAGCTATGCAGCTCTGGAAAGGTAATTGTGTGGTGCCTTTATGACCATGTTTTCCTGACCTATGTTTCCCCAAGTTCAGAGAAACTGTTCAGAATCAGTTGAGATGAACGCACTGAAGAGGATGTGAGGTTGTTTCACAGATGCTACCTTGTTAATTTCCAGGGGATCAGAGTCTAGAGCTGGCTCTTATGTAAAACAAACAGTTTATTTTTGGAAGAGAAAAAACTTCCCTGAAAATGTAGAACAGAGTTGGTGCAGATTGTATATTAACCACAAGATAAACAAACAGTCTAAGCCTATTCCATAACTGTATTTTTTGCTAGAAAGCTTTTGAACAATCGTAATCTCTTTGAAAATATCACTAAACCAAAGACTTGGAAGTCTATCCATGACAAAGTATTTTAACCAGTAGCACGTGGATTACAGTTTAGAAATTCATATAATAATCATCAGCTATAAAAACTACCTTCCAAATTCATTTTAGCTGCAAAGGTGGAATATATCTCATCTTTATTGCTTACGCAATAAAAAAAAAGGAAAAAGATTAGATGTGTTCTATAACAGACTCATCAGAAAAGTAGAAATAGTAAATCTGGGATCACTTTCTTGAAGAGAGAAAAGGGTTTGGAAGGGAAATGGAATAAAAAAAACTATCTGTGAAACAGATGTGGTAGATTTCCATGAAAAGAAACTAAAAAGCACTAGGAAGTCCTGTTTCAAAGTAATTATTACAGAATGTATCAAACCTGCAGGTACTTCATTGTGCAGCACCCTTAAAAAAACGCTGCATTGCAAACTTGATTCTGCAGTTTTTTTCTTATACCTTGGACACAGATGTATAAAAAGTAGTGGAGTCAATTATGACTTGTCAATGCTTCCTTCAGATTTTACACCAGCAATAATTTCATAGCCCATCATGAAATAAGGGATTCAGAATTTCACCATGTCCTTCAGTGCTAAATTATGATCAATAGACGTTTTTCATATTCATATCCTTCAACCATGCAGTGGATTAACATATCAGAACATGAGACGAACTTTTGTCAGGTAACATATAATTCATGTTACCACAGAAAGTTACTGATACCGATTATCTGCTCCAAGAGGCCATCTTTATAATTGTAAAACTGAATCCAGCAAGATCTTTCAAGACAGTGAGCCAAAATGTATCCTAAAAAGTCAGCAAGTATTCCCCTAACAGGGTAACGTGCATTCTTCAGATCATTTACCAGCGACTAAAGGATATTTCACCTTCAATTCTGAACACATTCTAAATTGTAATCTGTTTTGGAGAGATCTGTATGTGATGAAAAAGGAGCTTGTTGCCCTTTTCAGTTTATAATGTCACCAGAAATTAAGTCTATTTAACAGATGTGGAATTCATCATTTCAGCGTTTAACTTGCATTAGAAAGTCACCTTTTTGAATAACTGATCCCACTGTGTGTTGTATATACTGCAAGTATCAAAGGAATTCACATAAAAACAAGTTTTCTTCAAACAAAAAAGATGCTCCTTCCATATAACTAAAGAACGAAGTGTCCTAACACCACGTTTCTAAGCAGTTTATCAAAGCAAAATCCTTGCAAGCAAAATAAAGTGAAATAAAAAATAGTTGCACTTTAAAACCTGGATCTTCAGCTGATCACAGTAACTCTATTTTATCTGACCCATCATAGCTCACTAGAGTTAACAGTAATCAGCCAGCTCTCATAACCCAACATCATTTCAAGACCCCATTTAAACATTTTAAGAGAGATGCCTAATAAATATTTAAGTATTTTTCTCATTATTCAAATTACTTTTAGTCTGAGAAATTGCACACTAGATGACTTAGCAAAAGAAACTTGAATTCACAGTTTCCTGATAAGCAGGTACACCACAAACTAACTCCTGTCATTTCTCTGCCTCAGCTTCCCTCCTATGAATTAGGAAAAAATAGGAAGGAAACAGATTGATTATGTACAGTATTCTCAAATATTCAGGACCTTGATCCATGTATACATCATTTTTTCATGAAAAATATATTTAATGCCTTTTTAATGCATACAGCTGGTCTCTATGAAGAGTAGCAATCTTACTCAAACTTGCTATCGATACTACTGAATTTGATATGATTGCAGGTAGTTTCCCTCTTTTAAACTGACACAAATCCAAAAGCAGCGTTGCCACATGAATACTCTCTGTTCACTGTTTCTTGCTACTTATCCCAACGCAACAGAAAAACTGGTGAAGATTCTTTAAGGACTATATGTTTCTCTGCAGACAAAGGAAGGTCTAAACTAAACAATAACCCAAATTTTGCTGCAGAGAGGAGTCTTAAAACATCCAGTCATCACTCATTGACAACAAGGACAACAATGTTTCCCTAGATAAAAAAATGAGGTGGACTCACATTACACTTCTTGTAACTGAAAATATTCCGGTAACATATAAGGTGACTGTGATTAAACTAATGTTGGTGTTCCAAATCAATTTCCCTTACACAAATTTACAATACAATAATTCATTAAGACAAAGAGGAAGCAGGTCTGATATATGAAATAATATTTACCTAGAAGCTTTGGCCAATATAACTTATCCTCGAATTATTTCTTTTCTCCTACTTCACTGCATTTCATTTACATATATACTAGGCCCTTTCATAATAATCATAGCAATTCCCTCAGCTTACCGAAATAAACATTAATTCAAGAGAAATACATCAACGTGCAGATCCTCAAACTGAACAGGGGAAAGAACAAGAGTTCGTGCACATCAATTCCCACACACTTACAAATTTCCATATTTGTGAAACTGTGATTAGTCATGAAAATAAAAATAAAAATTTTAGAGTTTCATAACAAAACAGGAGGCAATTCCAAAAAAGTACTCATGACTTTTCCAGACAAGTGAGAATACTACTTACCTGATTTTTTACCATTCCTTTTTTTATTTTTTTCTTTTCTAATAAAAAGAAGCACAAACAGAAAAAGGCTTGGTCCTACTCTCACTTATATTAGCTTTAGAGTACTGTGTCAACTGTCTTCAGTGGAGGGACTTTAACAGCATCACAGTACTATGGCACATGTCTATCTCAACTTCAGTCAGATTGTTCATTTACTTCAAGTTAAGGACAAACTTAAGACCTGGGGATGTACACCATGGAGAAAGTGAGACTCGGTTATAAACCTAAAGATCAGTTCATCTTAAGGAAACTCCATGACAGTCATCAACACATCAAGCTCATAACTTTTTTTCTTCTGTGTCCTGTGATTTCTTTTTTTTTACCAAATTTGAAAGAAATAGGAGTAGAAGCTAGGCAGCTCTCCACCTGGAGTAAGTTGGACAGCTCCACTGAAATCAATGGATTAGACTTCCAGCTAATATAAATTTCTCTGGGACCACTGAAGTTAATCATGAGACCACCAGTTGGAGTAAATTCATATACTCCTACTAAAATCAATACCGTTACTTTGACTTACAGCCACTGAAGGAGTGGTGCCATGTTATATACCAAATAAAATAGAAAAATTGGATATATTTGTAGGAAATTGCTGGGAGGGGAACGATAGGACTTTATTCTTTAACTAGGAGAGTCTGAAACTGCTGTAGCTGTTTGAAATACAGGGTGGGCTTGATTTTGACTCAGTCCTTTTCCCAGGCTCCAGGATCATTGAAATGAAGGGCCTTTTTGCCTAAAACTGTCTCCAAAGTCAAAGCGTGCATAATATGAAGATGCTATAGGCATTCACATCACTTCTATACTAAGCTAGGAGGTCAGTCTCTACAGGACACCTGTGCAGTCAGGAGGGAGAGAGCACAAAATCCTGAAGGCAGTTCAGAGCAGGAGTCTGGTGCCAGCTCAGCTTTAACCCTCTGGAGGAGGAAATGACTCTCTTGTCCTGCTCCCTTTTCCTTTATGATTGTGAGATTGTAAAAAGGTGTGAAAGCTACTCCTAAGTTTTTGGGTGTACTCTTCTGTGCCCCTTCTAGTTACCCAACCTCCCTGTAAGGAGTTATACAAGATGTTAGTGACAGGGACTCTTATCGTACCAGCCTAAAGCACACACTAGAGGGTTTATGAACTATTTTTCATGGCCCAGTAATTTAGTATAGACAGGAAACTGAGTGTTGCAGCTGTACACAAAAGAAAACACAAATATGATACCTCCTCAGTCTCTCTCATTACTTGCCCCAGTTTTTCCCAGCTCAGTCAAAAGCACACAATTCTTCCCATTGTCTACCTGTTGTAACCACCTCTGCCTCACCCCTTTACTTTCTCCAAAGCAAGAAAAGTGTGCAGTTGCTTTTAGGGTACAGTTGCTTCTAGCAGTGATACTACTCCTTTTTCTCATTCCAGCTGGGCCATTCTGTACCTGCTGCCATGTCTGTTGCTCTGACTTCTTTGTGCCTAACACAGAAATTTTGTTATAATCCTGTAAGACGTGCCTTTCCTCGAGGTTTTTCATTTTCTGATTTACAAGAGTATTTTCAGACTCCCAGAAATTGTTATGATTGGAATCCCTGGCAAAAATCCAGCATTTCCTCAACAATTTATCTTTTATATCTTTTGCTTTTTACTCCTCTGGAAACAGAAGAAAGTATGATTGGTGTTCAGGTTACCAATTAGTTAATAATTGTCATTTTTCTTCTCAGACAAGTTAAGTGTGAAAACATCTCTTCTTATAAAAATCAAGCTCTACTTGAATCATTTTTTCCAGAATAACAGAGAGGTTTGTATATTCACATTACTGTAATAATGTCAAAGTTCAATCATACGCAGAGTTTATTAGATTTTGGTTTATTCTTTTCTTTGAATTATTCATTGACTATCTATAATTTCCCAAAGAATAATTTCATAAAGTGCTGCAGCAATAAAACTCTCCATATATAGCACACCAATGTGGACGGTATTTATGATCTACTCAAAGAAAGATCAGCCCATTACATTAATCATGTAGAAGTATTGAAAAATTATATTTAATCATTTCTATTTGAAAATAAAACCTGCTCAGAGCTTTGAAACCTGCACGAAACCTAGAATTAAATTTCATACAACATTTTCTGCAACAATATACCTAATTATTCAATAATTCCACGTTTGTCTGGTGTTCAGTAATCTCTCATCTCATTTTCTCTGAATTGTGAGTTGTATTTAATCTTTTTTATTTAGTAGTTTTTGCTTAGAACATTCCAGATTTAATAAGGAGAACTAGTAAGATGTATAAAGCCCTATCCTTTGATCAAGACAAGCTGAACAGCAAAACAGCTCCTTCCTGAAACCCAGTTCTGATCTGACCACCACCAGGACACTAACACAGCTTCAAACACCTTCTGTGCTTATCCCAGCCTCTGCAAGAAGAGGAGGTACCCTTGCAGCATTTCTGCTGGCATGCTAGGCTGGGAACACAGTGTCTTCCTATAGAGTACCACAAATTTCCTTCAGGACCATGTGTAAGGATGACTGTCCATTCAGCAACTGGATGAAGAAAGCAAAGATGTGGCCTACTAGAGTTTGTCACTAGAAGTGTAGTGACAATGGAATTGTAAGCGGCATTAGTAAGATTAGTAAATTCTTTTGAATGCCACCCACTTAGAGAATGAATTTTTCCCTATATTTGACTTCTGAGAGCACCGAACTACACTGCATTTCAATTTGATCTGTCTGACAATTAAACTTTCCAGGCTTTGCTATACTCTGCCTGTATAAAGTCAAGAGAAAGCCAAGTCTGAAGACACAAGCTGCTCTTCAACAGGCCAAAAAGCGGAAGTTCTGCCTTGTACTTCTGGCAGGCTCACATGCACCATAAGCCAACTCATGCTAACATCTTTCAGATGTTTGAAAAGCTAAATACTGTATACCAATATGCCTAGTTTGTGGCATATGAAATCAAATGGAAAATGAGTGAGCATGATTCCTAATGACTCAGAATATATTGTCATAGAGCTTTACTTATGTCATAACTGCAGGAACAGTCCATAAAGTCAATTCTTGAAAAGCTGGGATCTGCAAATAAACGAACATGTACTTAATTAGAAAATAAATCTATGAAAATATAATAATGCATTTATGAACTCTAACAAGCCAAGTGTGTGTGTGTCTAGAATACATAAACCTATACATATAATTGAAAGCTTTTTCTTCAGAATTTTAGGGTCTCTGCAAAGGAAGCAAAGAATAAACAATTGATATAATACTAACAAGCTCAGCTTTTAGCTTTGAACATTAATAACTTATTTGAAATAGCTCAGCCTCCTGTATATGAGCCACCCTGTAGTGTTTCAGCTGATTTTGATTCTCTTCATGCAGAAACCTTTTAGCTAATCATTTTCATCTCTGTGTGTCAATAAATCTTGCATCTCTAGGGCAATGACTTTTACTCAGCAAATGTTAAGCAGAAATAAAACCACCCAGAACAGTCTAAGCATGAGAATTTCCGTAAGAATTTAGCAATATATTGATCCACTTCTCCCCTTTCTGACTTTTCATTACTATGTCGCTTTAACCTCCTGAATTCAAAAAGATAAAAAGCTAAAATAGCATGTGACTTATGGGCTTTAGTCAACCCTACTGAAATTATTTTTGAAGAGCTTCTTCACCAACAGCAAACTCAAAAAAAAAAAAAAAAAAAAAAGGTTTTGTAATACTAAAGGTGCTAGAAAATGGTCAATAATCTATTCTGGACGGGAAGAATTGGCAGTCAGACTACAAGTGAATGACCTCTTCTATAAATGTATACAGAATAAAAAGCAGAAATTAGAAGATAAAAAATTAATATATACAATAGTAGGAAAACAAAGCTTGTAATGAAAGCCATGTTTCTATGGATTTCTAAATGTAACATATTATTACATAGCCTACATTTCCTCTTCCTTGGAAGCCAGTTGACAAAGTATTTACATTTTACACTGTTCCTTAAATAAAGTAAAATTAAGTTAATGTAACTCTTGTGTAATTACTTATAAGCATCTACTACCTAAGAGCCACTTGGATGTGCCAAATCACAGTTCTGCACAGCAGTTGAACAAATACTATTTCCATTCCCCTAATATTTATCAATGAGAACCAGAAGATAATCAATAGTCACAAATAAATTTGATTGAAAACCCATCCTACTATTAAAATGGTCATTGAAAAATTTCTCACTGATCTTATTTTCAAGTTTTGAATTCTAGCATAAACAGATGGTAGATATGTGGTTTAACCCCAGCCGGCAACCAAGCACCACCCAGCCGCTCGCTCACCGTCCCCGCCCCAGTGGGATGGGGGAGAGAATTAGAAGGGCAAAAGTAAGAAAACTCGTGGGTTGAGATAAGAACAGTTTAATGACTGAAATGAAATAAAATATAATAAATAATAATAATAATAATAATAATAATAATGAAAAGGAAAACAACAAAAAGAGAGAGAGAAATAAAACCCAGGAAAAACAAGTGATGCAACCGCTCACCACCCACCAACTGATGCCCAGCCAGTCCCCGAGCAGCGATTGCTGCCCCCCGGCCAACTCCCCCAGTTTATATACTGAGCATGACATCATATGGTATGGAATAGCGCTTTGGCCAGTTTGGGTCAGCTGTCCTGGCTGTGCCCCCTCCCAGCTTCTTGTGCACCTCCTTGGTGGCAGAGCATGGGGAGCTGAAAAGTCCTTGACTTAGTATAAACGCTGCTTAGCAACACCTAAAACATCAGTGCGTTATCAACATTATTCTCATGCTAAATCCAAAACACAGCACTATACCAGCTACTGGGAAGAAAATTAACTCTATCCCAGCTGAAACCAGGACAAGATACTATGCCTCTTCAGTCCTAACACACAAGTATGATAAACAGTGATGAGCATCAAATCTTTAAGTTCACAACGTAGATAATTGTCTATCTCTATGGTCATCACCATTCACTATTGGGAAAATCACCATGCATATAATACTACGCTCTCATCAAAACCTATTGAGTACAGTTGAATTAATATACAGTTGAATTAATGTACAGTTGAATTAACAGTGACTGCCAGAGGAATTACAGTATTTACTGTATAGTGCCACAGAATGAGCTGTTAAAAATTTTTAAATAATATTTACTGATAAAAATGTATTATAAACTAATTTGAATCATTGCCTTAGCAACAAAAATTTCATAGAAGCCAGCACATCTAGCTTCTTTTGTCTTGTTTCTATTTTCCACCATTAAAATAAGTCACATTATCCAATTACATAGCAAGCATTGAAGAAAGGAATTATTTTCTTTAAAAAAAAATCATATAAAATCATTTTAATCTATGTAAGCACATGAAGTCTGATCCAGATAAATAGAAGTTAAAGACTACAACATCAATGATCTTTTTTAACCTCTCAAGTAGAAACCCATAATCAAAGCAAGGTAGTGTTTTTTACCATGTGTTTTTGGCCCATAACTACCTTTGGTTTATAACCAATTTTCTTCTGTCAAAACTGTTATTCAAACTATATAAGCCTCAAAAAATAAGTGAAGTGCATGCTATATTTCTTTATCTAATAGCCAACCAAATATTACGTACATAATTGTATCTAATGTGTTGGCTAACTCACCACTTGTGGTTTATCAGATTGCAATCTTGCAGTCTGATGTGGTTAATTTTAAAGCACTGTACCATTTTGTTGTCATCGTGAAAAGGAAGCATGGACACAACAGACAGTTAATAGAGCCACACAAATGGGCCACTTTGCAGCTGATGCAACCGCTGGTTCTGGGGAAGTCAGTGTAATTGGGCTGGTTGAGTTGAACCGAAGATCTGTCCCAAGGCACAGGCTATCAATTTCAGCAGAGTGACATGGACTGGCATTAGCTGGAATCTGATCACAAGAATCCAATGCAGTCATTAGTTTAAGTTTAAATTCTGTAAGTCTAAGAAGTTGCATTCTTTTACAACAGTGTTACACTGTTCATAATCCTGTTGCATTAACTTTCTCTGAATCACCTCTATTACATTTTCCTGATTACTTCCATAGAACAGGGGTTACTGATGATGTATATCAATAGCATGTTAGAGAAAAATATAGAGAGAAATCTATTTCAGTTCTACCAAGTATCAATAAGACAGACAGCTTTCCCACAAATATCTGTTTGGAAAGCATAGTAGTAATTATATTATATTATGACTGACAGCAAGAACAGACTGCTTGAAAAAATGAAAATATCTTGGTATTTACCAAAGTCAATAGGAAGTAATCTATACTGTTAAATATCAGTTTAGTACTGGTGTTTGATCCTCATGAAAGACTCGCTGTTAGACGCTGAAAATGTCTAAGGGTCCGTTCTTTATGAATTCTATACAAATAAACTGTTGTTTGCAACTGTCTGCAATTAAGAAAAGCATGACTAATGACTGCAGCGAGACCTTCTTCATACAACTCAGGCAGCCATCAATAAAGGCGTACATTCTCCTTTGATAATCACCCTCAGTTACACTTCTGACTTACATAGTTCAAAAGTGTCTTTGAAAGTTTGTTCAGGAATTCTTGCAAAATTCAAGTGTTACAGCTACTCTAATAATCTAAGAAAATTAAACATTGTACTGGTGCTGGGTCAGGTGTATTTCTAACCCCTCCGTGAGCTCATTCAGTTCAGCCAGTGGCACAAAACTAAGCTGGGCAAAAAAACCCAGGGAGTGGTCAAAGCCAGCACTAAGGACAGCAGTATGAAATTCCATGAGGTGCTAAGAGCCACGATTTCTTCTGAAGGACATTTAAACAGCTGGTTGATGGCACAAAATATCACATATAGGATATTAACTTTCAGACTAAAATTCAAAAGACTCTTTATATCATTCTCCCTTCATCCTCTTAAGTCATCTGGTCCTGCCATATCTACTAAAGGCTTTTTTCTTTTTTTTTTTTAACCAAAACCATTTCAACAGAGCAAGGTTAGAGAGTTACTATGCATGCTATTGAAATACATGAACTCTTCCTCGGGGCTCTTCTCAGATTTGGACTACCAGCTCCTTGTCAAGCTTGTTCCTAGCTTTTTTTTCCATGTACTTGTCCTTTTCTCTTCTTCATTGTTATCTCATACAGGCACCCCTCTTCCCAGCCCTCCCTTCCCACTAATAAGACTCCAATATCAATTTGTTATAATGGTTTTCAGCTTTTTTCCATATATAGAAACACTTCACAATGGAGGTGTAGACTCCAATAGAAGGAGTTTCAGCATAGCTACAACAGGTTGTTTTTGTTGATTCTTAGAATAGTCCACAGAAAACTGAGAGTCCACGCACCACCAAGTGAAACTACTGAGCCATAATATTGACACAGAGATACAAAACCACAAAAAGTATTTATCACACAGTTTCATTTTCTGATCAAGAAACAATTGTCTTCGCTTGCTGTCTTCTCTGCTTGCCTCTTCCCCTGCCAATGGAAATGGCTGAGGTCTGCAAACACAGAGTGTGATTTTCTTACCTTCTTTCAGAGTCTCCTGGAATCAGTTAACTGGAGAACAATTACAAAGCTTTCTATAAGTCATTAACAGTTACGTTACACCTCTCTAGAGGCCTTTGGAGTATCCAGTCTGTGTTTGCTCTGAGCCGAGTGAAATGCAAATCATTAGTACTTATTTCTGCCACAGTTATTCAAACCACAAGGGCTTCAAGACATGTCCAAGTTACTGAAGAACTACACATGACAATATATCAGAGAAGTACTAGGGGGCAGCAGTTTTCAGCAGGATTTGCCAACACACAGCTGGGCCCAGACAGAAACTGATAACCTATAATCCAGCTAAGCTGTAACAGGAACAGTGTGACTGACCATTCTCTGTCAAACTGATGTCACAGCACAACTTCACAAAGAGATTATGAGTTCTGGCACAAGATCTACTTTCTTTCAGTTTTAGCACAGACCTACCAAAGTGGGGTCATGATCCAAAATTTACACTCCCACATGTTTTTCCTGCAAATGTTGAAAAAATGGCAATGAAAATAAATGAATTTGGCCATGAAATGGAGTCTATATGCCAAAAGGTAGAAAGGGATAAATAATCCAAGGCAAAAGGACTATTTGCAACAATGTTACTAAAACTTAGAAGTAAAACTAACAGTATTCATAATGTCCTGTATATTTTGTGACAATGGTATTACTTTGTTTCCCAAAGGATCAAGGACATGTAGTTACATACCAAGGTGCCTGGAATACACCAAAATGAAGTCTTACATAGCAAAGCAGCCATTGGAAAAACTATGTTGCGCTATCATAGACAACTTTTTTTCCAGCAATGTGTCAGTTTAAGCAAAGCTGCATTAAGAACTTGCTTTTGAAAGTGCATTGCTTCCTATCCTGAGATGAAAACAAAACATGGAATTCAGAGCTTCCTACAGACTGAAAATTACAAGTTTATATCAGCTCCATTCGGCATAAAAATGCCAATCCAGTACTGACTGAAATCTCCTACACCTATTTCTGCAAGATGATAAACATAAGCTTCAGTAACACAAAACAATCAAGTTTTGTATGCTATGGCCAAGCAAAATGTTAACTAATCAACTTTATAATGATAAGTTGATCTCATCCTCTCCAAGCATCACTTTCAGCATCCAACGAATGTTAATCACATTTGTCCTAGCACAACATAACATTTCAACAGAATGCATACCAACAGGGTCTTTATGTAAATATTCAGAAAAGTTCCCTGGGGCATATTTTCCTGCAGCACTTCATGCAAGCCTGTGTACTAGTTCATTGATTTTGGTACATATCTGCCTAGAAAATACCAGTAATGGTTTTTATTTATTCAATGTAGAAATGAGAAAATGGGCTTAGAGTTGCTTTGTTTGTGTTTAAATATGAACATGAGCATATTTTCCAACTTCTCTGATATTTCAGCTTTGGTTTTCATAACACTGGAAGTGTCAAGAAGAAAGAAACAGATTCTGGTACCCCAATAATTTTTTTATAACACGGGTGATATGGTGCCAATAAAATTACAACATAAGTATGTGATAACATTTAACATGGTTGTCTCAAATAAAAGCTAAACTCATCTCAGAGTTCTGAGTGCCTTAAGTATTTTTCAAGGTCACATTGTACATTCATAAACTTTACAATAACAAAGTCCAAATAATTTGAAGTTTGATGCAGAGTCTTTCACAGATTGCTCCTGTAATGTCCTCATATAACAAAGGAAAATTGTGTAATTAATCATGACAATGGACTTCTTAAAAATTTAAATTTATCTACCATTTCAGCAAGAGAGTCTGCACTGTATTAGCTGCAGTTCAGATGCACAAGCTACAAAGCCTGCTTGTTCACTCACTGTATGTATCCCTTCTAAGATCAGGAAAAGGAACAATCTAACTAGAAATAATCCTGCCAAGAACAAATATCAAAGAAGAAAAGCTAGAAGAAAAAGGTTGGTTTTTTTTCCCCCCCAGTTGCCAGATGAGTTCGTTAACTATGATGTGGACTGTGGTCTTATCTCAAGCAAAGCATAATGCATTAGTCCATTTCACAACTGTTTGTTTATTATATCTTTTTAAAATATTGTGATATTTTCTAAACATAATGGGGCCTGCACAAAACCTGCTGATTGTTAAAAAAACAGGATACAGTTTCAATGCACAGAATATATTTAACACTAAGTAAACTGAGCTGCAGAGAAGAAACAAGCTTTGGTTTATGTAATGTTGTTGCCTAATCTCTAACTCTCATGATGGGAAATAAAGTGCCTTTTATGAGGTTCAAGTCCCTCCAGAGTTATTTGGTTATAATGACTTAACAGGCAAAGTTTGAAAGTAAAACCAATTTTTAAGCGAGCCAGAATCACAGCTCTTTGGAGATTATCACTGGAGATCAAAGTCAGCAACAAATACCCAGAGCCAAACAGAGAATGTCAGGGTTGTTTTCTTAGTTCATAGAAGCTTCTGAGTTTTATATGGTCTCCTTGCCAATTAAGATTCAATATACCAGTTAGCTGTGATCTTTGGTGTCTTCCACACCTGAATAATATTTTCTGACATTTAAGTCAAGATACATCTGAGTGTTTTAGCAACAGTAATGAACCGTACACTCAGAACTACATTAAAATAAGGTTTCCTAGGTTGGGTTTCCTAAGTTTCTTTGCAAATGTGGAGGTAGCACACAGTACTTGGAACATGTGGAGATGCACCTGAAATGGTGGAGGTAGCACACATAGTTGGAACATCTGGAGATGCACCTGAAATGTCATCCTTTTTTAAGAGTTCCAAGACAGCAGCAGTAACATACCAATACAATACTGTGACCTTTTCTTTTTTACTGAGACCTTTTCCTTCATCATTTACAGACTGCATACGGCAACCCTGAAACGGTTAAAGACAAAAGTAGGGCCTCGGTATTATGTGAAAGTTAGTGCCTTGGGTGGCCTTATGCCCTAGACCATTATGAAGCATTGACTCAAGGGAGATCAATATCCTGGCAGTACTGGAGTTTGGAGCTTATGAAACCCGACAAGATCACAGCCTGAAATGGTAATTGGCAGAGAATGACAAGTTTTTTTACTGCTCCTATTATACTTAAAAATAAACATGTTTGGTTTATGTTTATTGGAAAAACAACAAAACTATTTAACTTCAGCCTTTATTACTATTTTAGGGCCTCACATTTTTCTTCCTCGCTTCAGTCAATAGGGCCATTTTCAGATGAGGGCTTGGGGGTTTTCTTTTGTTTCTTAGAAGAGAGAGATTATTCAAATACAGGACTAGAAAATTTTGCTACAGTTACTAATACCATATTTCCAAGAAGCGGTCAGGGCAATGTGTAAAATCTTCTGGAATAGAACAAAGAGGAAAAGGAAAGATGGCAAGACACTGTATCTTAACAGCTGGATGCCAATTACTAACCTCTGTTAACAGAACACAGTCATCTACCAGAGGTGTCTTTGTCTCCCCACTTGCACAAAGTGGCAATTCCATTAGAAGTCTCTTCCTTTCACACAGCTCGGAATTTTAAACAGGTTTCACCTAAAAAGATTAATGTTCTCCACTCCATTTCATTGAAGCCATTATTACGCTTCTTTATTGCCACCCTAGTTATTATAAATTATGGCTCTTTCATCATTTGATAAATTCTGTAACTTTCATTTTTGTGTGGTTTTAAAGTTCACCCCTAAGAAGGAGGCCTTCTGTATAAAAAAGGAACTCTCTTGATCATGTGAGACAGTTACATGAGGTGAAGTGTCAACAGAAATTTGCCATGGTATGCACTTCTAGTTAATGCCACCTGTAGAACACTAATGTATTTGACATTACTAGACCCTCCAATTTTTTTTCTAGCTGAAAAATTTGTAATGCTTCCTTGGTTGCTCTGTTTCTTGGATTTAAGGAAGGAAGTTACATATGCCCATATGACAATACCACCAGCATTCAAGGTTAAAAGTATAAGTCAGGAACAGTATAAATTGAGGATCTAAATAGAACAAATTTGAAAGAATAATCATTTGAAGGCTTCTGGGGAGGTTTTGCTTTTGGGCATACAAGCCTTCAGTCTACACTCAGATCATGTTTTCTCTTTATTGTCTTTACCTAAAGATGGCAACTCCTAATCACAAAGTCCCTAATCCATGGGTTACTAGAAGCTTTTGGGATTTACCAAGGCAATGATTCTTCTTTCTAATTCTGACCTTTTTTTCCCCTATGCATTTACTGCTGGTATGATGCCAGGAGCCCCTGTGATTGACAAAAGGTGGAAACAAGGATGTTTAAGATAAAGCATTCCAGTAGCAAGTCTGTCATCCATTTTACTAATCTGCCATGTGGAGCCTCTGTGAGGTACTGAGGGCAGGCAGAAAACTGGGGGTTCAACAGGACATCTATATAACCAGCAATTCTTCCAACATACAATTTGGAAAATATGAGGTGTTTCAGTGCATTAAATCAGCAGAAAAACTATTAACTTTTGTTGTATTAGTTTTCTGCCAACTCAGTGCAGTGAAATGGCTCAGCAACCCAATGACCAAGGGAGTCAGGGAAAGGGTTTGGCCAGATGCAAGAGACAGCAACGAGGCAGCCAGCAGTTAGATTGTCTTAGCCTGCTGGAGAGCTACAGTCTTAATTTCCTGACGTTTTTTACCTTTGATTGGCTTATCAAGAGGTCAGATGGGGAACAGTGCTGTTGTAAGGAAATGGGAACACACAGCTGGAGGAAAAGGAGAACAGCAGCACTCCAGCAGCCCAGCTTAAATTAGTTTAAACCACTTGAGTCACTAGTGTCCTACGTTTTTCAATTTTGTTTCCAAAGGTGAGATGCTTACATGTAATTAATTCCCTCAAATGGAGTAGCGAAGATATTTCTAAAGGATTGTTGGTGATAGATCACTAACCAGTCTCACTGTTAACATCTAACCTGCCTACTCGAGTTTCCATCTTACTCCTGAAGCATGGAAAGGCCTTAAGAAAAATGAGCCTAACTTGTAATGTCAGGGGAACTGATAACACAGAAACAGCGAGGCTAACTGAGCTCCACACTTGCATTACCTAAAAGCTTAGGTTTCTCTTTGATTCTGTCAATAACTAAGGTGCTTTTGCACATCTGTGAAACACCTAGCTTATTTTTTTCCCTTTCCTCCCCCCAAAAAAATTCTTATTGAATCAAAAGGTCTGGGAGTTATCCTTAAGTGTGGGAAACCAACCATTCGTTACAGCTCTGCAAGGATAAAAGCTCTGAGGAAAGAAAGGAAAGGAGAGAGAGAAGATATTGTTTCTATTTAAAACAAAACAAAAAATCTAGCTGAAGATTTATTGACTTCACTTTCAGTTTATGCTCTCTAGATATCTTACTAATTAGCATGCAGTGTCATTCACAAAACAATCAGAAAACTGAGAAAATCAAAGGCAACAAAAAAGCCAGGTAATTGCACTTCTCACACTACTTGTTGCAATCTTTTTCAGCTGTTTGTTTACTGCATCTTACAGATGTGGCTCAGTTATGACACCTTAATTATTTGTGGAGAAGACTTAGCCAGTTTGTGCCACATTCTGCCCCCAGGTGCACAAGCACAGTGTCACCAGAACTGTATGCAAGCACCTAAATGTTCTTTAGTATCTCAAATGGAAAAGGTTAGTATAGTATTCCTATTGAAGAAGAAACTTAACACTTAAATATGTTGCAGGAAACGTAATACCCTTTGCCTAATTTCTCTTTTTCCCTGGAGCAGCAAAACACTCTGTTAACTGATATGTGCAGTACTTCGCAAACATTTAAACTCTAGAACACTGCCATTCTTATAATACCATTATTTAGTAACTTTAAAATAATTTTGCATACATTTCTATTGCATCCAGTGAACTTGCAAATTTACAAAGCTTTTCAGAAAATGACTGTGTAGCCTAGAACAACCAAACTTGTTGTTAGCTTGGTTGGGCAGGAAGGGAAGGAGAGAAACCTCGAAGTGTGGCTGGATGCCAAAAGGGTACTTGGCAGAAAAAAAATACTGGGAACCACTCACCACTGATAAAGTGATCATCTCATGATTTTTTGCAGCCATGATATAGCAAATCATGCCGGGGGCGGGGGGGGGGGGGGGGGGGGGAGGGAGGAATTTGCTCTTAAGTAAAATTCTGAATTTTTTTCAACCTTCATGGATAATAGATTAGATTTTTAATGATCTTCCAATATTTTCTTTTAAAATATACGACTAAAATCTAAAATAACTAACAATGTTTTTGTGTAGCGTAAAGGTGTTTTTCTAGACTTATCTAGGGACTATATAATGTATTTCATTGGCTTATCATATAATATCTAACAACATTTTCTTCTGCAATTTGCAACATTTCTATTCCATTAATAGAATGACATGAGCCCACTTCTTCAGCTAATTAAGTCACATATAAGTATTCTCATGCGTGTTAGTTGAAAACTGCATTAAGTAGCAAAAATGTCACCACATTTCAAAGACACGGCATTCATATCTTACTAGAATTCAGCCTGTAATCACATTTATAATTCCTTTGACCCTATGCCCCTCAGCCAAATCAATTTACACCACTTTTATAAAACCTTCAAAATCATACTTGATCTAAAATTGTTTGCATGCAATAGTAGAAAAAAGCCAAGCTAGTAAGAGCCAAGGAAAAAATACAAAACCAAAACACCGAACAGATAAGCCATGAAAAATGTAGCCCAAAACCACACAGGTCATGAAGTCTATAAATTACACTATTGAAACAGATGTGCTCTGATTTCCGATTTGGTCTGTAGGCTAGACCAAACTACACCATTCATCCAAACTTCCCAACTCTTGTAAAGTGCTTGGAACATTATGTAACAACTTCTAACAGACCAAAATCTTTTGTAAAACACTAATAATTTCATAATCCTACATGAAACTCTAGAACTGGTAAATGACCTTGAATTCATTAACAGCTAGGATTACATTACAGAATATTCCTGGACACATTCAACAGTCACAAGTTGAACCTCCTATAAAAGCTAGCCAAGCAACTACTTTCTTTTCTCCAAATGGTCTCTATTAACACAGCTCACTACAACTTCAGGAGTTGCTCAGGTAAGCATCTTAGCTTGTTTGTTTTCCAATTTTAAAAACTTTGTTCCAAGAAAGTAAAGCTTTTAAAAAGGCGTGGTTGTGCTGTTGCTCAGTTCTGTTCCCACTTAAAGATCTTCTCCAAAGTCCACGTGGTATTTTAAGGCTGGCACAAAAATCTGGTATTTGCAGTGCCTGCTGGGAAGGCGACACCTTGTGAGCTATTTATTTTTTCCCAGGTAGCTTCTCAACATGATATTTGCTTTCGGTGTGTCCTTGCTGTATGTTAGATGCTGCCCTGTGAATAAAGCAGTGCCGTAGTGTCACCTAGTGGGAAGTTCTGCTTGGTGCCTCTCTTTGTACAGTACCAACAAATAACATGTTAAATAACAAAAAGGAAAATCGGTGTGTTGTTTTTACCTGCATTCTGATATTCCACGTTCCAGCCCACTATACTCCTATTAAAAGCTTTTTTCTTTTCCTAAAAAGCAGGCAATAGTTCAGAGTAGAACAATACATACACTACACTTTTTTCTCAGACTGTCATTTAATAAATATCCGGTGAGCATTTTGTCTTAACTGGCTGATTTAAATATATACTGAGTTCTGTTGCTGTTCTTTGATTCCATGCCAATATCTTAATGCAAGATTCTCTTCAATATTCTACTTTATCTTTTCTTTTATTTACTACACTGCCATTGTTTAACCCCAACCAGCAACTAAGCACCACACAGCGGCTTGCTCACTCTGCCCAGGTGGGATGGGGGAGAGAATCGGAAGAGTAAAAGTGAGAAAACTCATGGGTTGAGATAAAGACAGTTTAATAGGTAAAGCAAGAGCTGTGCACAGAAGGAAAGCAAAACAAGGAATTCATTCACTACTTCCCATTGGCAGGCAGGTGTTCAGCCATCTCCAAGAAAGCAGGGCTCCATCAAGCATAAGGGTTACTTAGGAAGACAAACACCATCACTCCAACCAGCCCAGCCCGTCCCGCAGTTTCTATACTGGGCATGACGTCATACGGTATGGCATAGCCCTGTGGCCAGTCTGGGTCAGCTGTCCTGGCTGTGCCCCCTCCCAGCTTCTTGTGCACCTGGCAGAGCATGGGGAGCTGAGAAGTCCTTGACTGATGTAAGCACTGCTTAGCAACAACTAAAACATCAGTGTGTTATCAACATTATTCTCATCCTAAATCCAAACCACAGCACTATACCGGCTACTGGGAAGAAAATTAACTCTATTCCAGCTGAAACCAGGACAGACACACATTTCTGCCTAATACTATTTCCATTTCCTCTCAGGGACTCTAATGGCCTGTGAAAAGAGTTTCAAACCACTGATTTTTTCAGTAGTAAGGAGGATTTTTTTCAAGGATGGTACTAGCTGGTACATAAGGATCAGGGAGCATAGAGTTGTAGGGTTTTTTTGGTTTGTCGTTTTTTATTTTTAAAAGTAGTATTGATTGCTTTGACTCAATACAGGTGTGATAACACAACCGGAAATAATCATGTTTTTTAAAAATTACTTTTAAGATTAGAAGTGGTTGGAAAGAATGTTAGCTAAGTAGCTGCACGAGGTAGAACAACAGTTAAAACTGTTGTTTCTAATAACTTAATCACTGATCACTGTTATACTGGGGGGAATTCATTCACTTCTGTGGAATTTTTTGAGGGGCTGGTTTTGGTTTGGATTTTTTTCATAGAATCATAGAATCGTTAAGGTTGGAAAAGACCCTTAAGATCATTGAGTCCAACTGTTAACCTAAAACTGCCAAGTCCATCTATACCATGTCCTCGAGCACCACATCTATCCGTTCTTTAAATACCTCCAGGGATGGGGACTCAACCGCTTCCCTGGGCAGCCTGTTCCAATGCCTGACTACCCTTTCAGTGAAGAAGTTTTTCTTAATGTCTAACCTAAACCGGCCCTGGTGCAACTTGAGGCCGTTTCCTCTCATCCTATTCACTCATTACTAGGGAGAAGAGACCAACCCCCACCTCACTACAGCCTCCTTTCAGGTAGTTATAGAGAGCAATAAGGTCACCCCTCAGCCTCCTCTTCTCCAGGCTAAACAACCCCAGCTCCCTCAGCCGCTCCTCATAAGACTTCTTCTCTAGACTCTTCACCAGCTTCATTGCCCTCCTCTGGACACGCTCCAGCACCTCCATGTCCTTCTTGTAGTGAGGGGCCCAAAACTGAACACAGTACGCGAGGTGTGTCCTCACCAGTGCCGAGTACAGGGGGACGATCACTTCCCTGGTCCTGCTGGCCACACTATTCCTGATACAAGCCAGGATGCCATTGGCCTTCTTGGCCACCTGAGCACACTGCTGGCTCATGTTCAGGCGGCTGTCAACCAACACCCCCAGGTCCTTTTCTGCCAGGCAGCTCTCCAGCCACTCTTCCCCAAGCCTGTAGCGTTGCATGGGGTGGTTGTGACCGAAGTGCAGGACCCAGCACTTAGCCTTGTTGAACGTCACACAGTTGGCCCTGGCCCAACAATCCAGCCTGTCCAGGTCCCTCTGCAGGGCCTTCCTACCCTCCAGCAGATCAATACTTCCACCCAACTTGGTGTCGTCTGCAAACTTACGGAGGGGGCACTCAATCCCCTCATCCAGATCATCAATGAAGATGTTGAACAGGACAGGCCCCAACACTGAGCCCTGGGGAACACCACTCGTGACCGGCCGCCAACTGGATTTGACTCCATTCACCACCACTCTCTGGGCTCGGCCGTCCAGCCAGTTTTTAACCCAGCGTAGAGTGCACCCATCCAAGCCGTGTGCAGCCAGCTTCTCCAGGAGAATGCTGTGGGAGACAGCGTCAAAGGCCTTACTAAAGTCCAAGTAGACAACATCCACAGCTTTCCCCTCATCCACTAAGTAGGTCACCTTGTCATAGAAGGAGACCAGGTTAGTGAAGCAGGATCTCCCTTTCATAAACCCATGCTGGCTGGGTCTGATCCCTCAGTTGTCCCACACTTGCTGCATAATGGCACTCAAGATGACCTGTTCTATGACCTTCCCCGGCACCGAGGTCAGGCTGACAGGCCTGTAGTTCCCTGGATCCTCCTTCCGACCCTTCCTGTAGAGGGGCGTCACGTTTGCTAGCTTCCAGTCATCCGGGACCTCCCCAGTTGACCAGGACTGCTGATAAATAATGGAGAGTGGCTTGGCGAGCTCCTCCACCAGCTCCCTCACTATCCTTGGCTGGATCTCATCTGGCCCCATGGACTTGTGCGCATCCAGGTGGAGGAGCAGGTCAGTGACTGCCACCTCTTCGACAACTGGAACTTCACTCTGCATCCTATCTCCATCTCCCAGCTCAGGGGCCTGAAAAACCTCAGGATGACTAGCTTGACTATTAAAGACTGAGGCAAAGAAAGCATTAAGTACCTCTGCCTTCTCCTCATCCTTCGTAGCGATGTTTCCCTCTGCATCCAACAAAGGAGGGAGATTCTCCTTGGCCCTCCTTTTGTCGCTGACATATTTATAAAAACTTTTTTTGCTGTCTTTAACGGCGGTGGCCAGTTTAAGTTCCACCTGTGCCTTCGCCTTTCTGATCTTCTCCCTGCATATCCTCACAACATCCTTGTAATCCCCCTGAGTTGCCTGCCCCTTCTTCCAAAGGCAGTAGGCTCTCCTTTTTTTCCTGAGTTCTAGCCAAAGCTCCCTGTTCAGCCAGGCCGGTCTTCTCCCCCGCCTGCTCGACTTGCGGCACATGGGGACGGCCTGCTCCTGCGCCTTTGAGATTTCCTCCTTGAATAACGTCCAGCCTTCCTGGACTCCTTTGCCCTTCAGGACTGCCTCCCAAGGGACTCTGTTAACCAGACTCCTGAACAGTCCAAAGTCCGCCCTTCTAAAGTTCAGGGTAGCGGTCTTGCTGACCCCCTTCCTCACTTCACCAAGAACTGAAAACTCTATCATTTCATGGTCGCTGAGCCCAAGACAGCCTCCGACCACCACATCGCCCACCAGACCCTCTCTGTTCGTAAACAGCAGGTCCAGCGAGGCACCTCCCCTGGCTGGCTCACTTACCAGCTGCGTCAGGAAGTTATCTCCCACACACTCCAGGAACCTCCGAGACTGCTTCTTCTCTGCTGTGTTGTATTTCCAGCAGATATCTGGTAAGTTGAAGTCTCCCACGAGAACAAGGGCTAGGGATTGTGAGACTTCAGCCAGCCGCTTGTAGAATACTTCATCTGTTTCTTCGTCCTGGTTGGGTGGTCTGTAACAGACTCCCAACAGGATATCTGCCTTGTTAGCCTTCCCTCTGATCTTTACCCATAAGCACTCAACCTTATCATTACTGTTGTTAAGCTCCAGACAGTCAAAACACTCCCTAACATACAGGGCTACCCCTCCCCCTCTCCTTCCTAGCCTGTCCCTTCTAAAGAGCTTGTAGCCATCCATTGCAGCACTCCAGTTATGTGAGTCATCCCACCACGTTTCCATGATGGCGACCACATCATAGTTTTCCTACCACACAATGGCTTCCAGCTCCTCCTGCTTATTGTTTTTTTTTGGAGGTCTTCCTAAAGGAAACGTTATCATTTTCTAATACTGTTTTTGAACTGGCATTCACTTACACCAGTGCACAAAGGGAAGAATGATTTAGTTGTTTGAGGAATGGGGAGGGAGGGAATAGTACAACACAAGCAGGGAACCTTTTATTGGTATTGGATGCTGCTGTAATCACTGGAAGATGACTTTTGACAGTTGCACCACATACATGTATGAGCTTATCGCCATCATGCTAGCACAAAGTGGTGGCTCAGAAGTTGGTGGATCCAGCTCTACTCAGCAACCACTGAATTCTTCTTGCTAAATACTGTGACTTGTATTGCTCTGTGAATTTTCTACAATATGCTGTTAAACACACAACACATTAGGGGTTTTTTTATGTTATTCCAACTACAGCTACAGTTGGTATTTATTACTATTAGCCTTTTAAAGGTCAAAAACCTGATTAGCTCATTTGTAAAGCAATCTGTGTTTTGCTGACAGAAGATGTTATAGGAATACACGGTATAACTGACAGCTAATCATGAAAGTTCACCCTTTAGCATACAGAGGCATTTTTGCTGATTTAAAATATTTTAAGTGTATGATTCACTTGAAATGTTAAATGGCAAAAAAAGTTTCTTAAACCATTACCCCAAAACCCAATAAATCTGAGATACAGAGGAATTAACCAAAGAAACTGTCTTGCTGAGTATCATTGCATGAAAATTAATATTCCTTTCAATATCACTGAATGCAAATAATATAGCTTCTCCTAGTCTAAAAGTAACTATCTTCTATTTTGACTAGTGACACTTTTGTCTTAAATGTAAAGTTCCCTGATTAAAATAGGAGTCCTTCAGGAATAATCTATTTCTATACTTTAAATTCACCATTATTTAAATATTTCAAATGTGATTTTTTTTCCTTCTCAAGAAGATGGAGGAGGGGGACAGTAAAACCCAATAAGGTCATGCAAGGTCTGCATGAAAAAGGAACTGAATTTCACTTAGCTCAGACAGCTTCATAATGATACTTTTTTTTTTAGAAGCACCTTGTTGATTTCTGTGGTTAGGAAAAGCAAAAACTTAAAAGTGGGTCACTTAGTTTCCTGATTAACTTTTCAGTGAGCCCTAACAATTTTAAGTCTCAAAAATTCTATTTTTTTGATTACACAGAATTGACGTTTATGTACTCTGGCAGACCTAGACAAGCCACGTAATGGGCTTTTCAAGAGAAAACTCTGTTCATCTTCATGTGAGTAGCAAGAGCTGGACTAGTGGTCTGTAAAGAGACTACAGTGGTGAAATATCATCATCTGCAGAAGACAGAAATAAAAATGAGCCCACTTTCAGAGCTAAAAGTGAATAGTTCTATTCAGGCATAGTGCCCCTCCTTGATAAATCTGGGAATCGAAACCAAAGTAACACCACTTTTTTTTCTTTTTAATGTGCTTAAAGCTGTATCCTGTATAAACTACATCCTCCTCGGCTACCCCAAATGACTCCTTAGGAGACTGTACTTTGTAAACAAAACAAAACAAACCTCTTTAACTTAGGGCTCACTTACAATGTTACAAAACTTCTTGCTTGCTTTAAAATAAAAAAAGTGTGAGGAAAGAGGGCATTTAATGCATTCAGTGCCTGACTTCATAACATTTAAATCATTTTGACCAAATAATAATAAGTGAAGCACAATTAAATTATATGGCTGTGTAGCAAAAATAATTTAGCAAATTTCTTATGCACAGTATAAAGTTTCCTATTTTATGCCAGCAGACTCCTGAAATAAAATGATCAAATGTATTTTTAATAGTAACATAAGAAAAGTTGATCACAGGCTATGTAGTAGTTTCACTTACTTTTTTTACAAAGTAGCTAATTGCAAGGCTGTACCAGGGAGTCTGATGCATCGTTACCTTACAGGAGCAACATACTGAAAGGTAAATAGGAGTCTTGGTTTGCTCTTATTTTCACAGTCACAAAACTTTTATGCCCTATTCTTCAGATGTATTGAAAAAGAAAAGTTATTTCAATGCTTAGAATTCTGCTTTGCTTCTCTAGCCAATATTGTCCTGCCTCTAATATTGGGTGGATAGTAAAAGGCAGAAAACCAGTGTCAGGTCTTACTCAAGTCAAACAGAGGTATATTCATATAGTCAGCTGCAAGACCTACAAAGCTATTAGAGACTACTTCCTTACAAACACAGCCAAATACTGCTGGAGTCCACAAGATGGAGTAAAACTTATCTTTATAACCTTTTAGGAAAAGTAGCTTAAAGCCTATACTTAGCTCATATGAATCATGGGTGAGTGAATAACAGGCTGCTGATCTCTGAATTCTCAATAAAAATAGAAGAGCTTGCCTGTGCTTTGTGGAAGAAAAGTTGTTAAATTTTCAGTATTTGAGAAGCCAAGAGACAGAATCAATCTTAAAGTAGCTTATAGTAGGAGAACAAATAAGATACAGACTTGAAGATTTATTTTGCTGCAAGACTACCGAAATTGATCTTCAGCTCTTGTATTCTCTCTTCCTTCTCACATTTCTTAACAAAAAAAAAAATTTCCTCTATGAGCAAAAAAGCTATTATGCAGCGTCTACTATCTCATGACTAAATGAGTGATGTATCTCAAGCACATACAGTTGCTGGATGGAAAAATGGATAATAAGCCATGCATTAGTAGGCTACACGAATATCTGAGACACCCAGTAAGGTCAAATTTTCATACTAGGGTAATTTCAGTTCCTCTTCATGATAAATCTTTTCTACAAAACACAGCCCAAATATATTATCGAAGTAGCCTTACTGACTACAGTTATTTTGTAATGCCAGTGATGCAAGCAAGCACTTTTCACAACAGTGAACCTGTCATACCAATCCACCATTTTAATCAAGTTACGATGACTTGAATTATAGGCAGAGTAATAAAGATCTCTTTAAGTTGTCACAACTTAACTGCAAAAATCTGGGTTTTCAAAAGACGCAATAAATTTTCTAATTGAAAATTATGTTTGGGAACACAGCAATAAAACCCTGTAAAGTGTATTGTTGTTACTTTCATAACTCGTTTAAAAGTAAACTCTTTCTTCATCTTCCACCCCCCAGCTCTCATGCCCCCCGAGTCTTTAACTGAGAACGTCAAGCAAACTGCTTATTTCTGGAAAGGCTTGTCCTATAGTCCTGCTTATGCATGCAGCTGCTTTGAAATCGTTCAGCTGGCTCTTCGGTACCTGCCTTCCAAAGGCAGGCAGGCAGGCAGGCAGGCAGGCAGGGCGTGGGGCTGCCGGCTCGATTGCTCATGACTAGTGTCATATGATACGTTAAAGATGGCTGAAGGGGAGAGTTGCACCGCATCTGCCGCGGAAATAAAAGACGACTTTGAGATTATTGACAAAAACCAGATTCCTAATACGACTGAGTTGAAAAACGAGGAAAAAGAGAAAACGGGAGAAGCGAGGTGGTCTGCTCCTATCTTGTCGCTGGCCAAGAAAGCCTCTGAAAACTTAGCGCTGAGCTATGGCAACGCTCTGAAGTCTGCATCTTTGGTAGGATTCATATCCAAACCAGTCAGCAATGACAGCACAGCAAAAACAAGTATGGTTATGTTTATTTAGTAAACTTGCTTTTATGGTGCACAAATAAGTTTGCTCCCGTAAGTGCTGTTGATTAGAGCCAGTGATGCATGATTATTACTTTGAATTTATTTTTTAAAATCTGATGCTGCAGGTTTTTATTTAAGAAAAATCATAAAAACAACACAGATGTAGAACTTAAAATTTAGCGTAATCAGAAGAATCCTAAACTCTTAATATATTTGGGAAAATTTACTTTAGTTTTGTGCAGTAGGCTTTGATTTTATTCCTTTTTCTCCCTCTCCCTTAAAGTTCACCTCCGCAGCAGCCTGACTGCACTCATAAGTGATCTACTCCATTCATTATCCTTCCTAGGTGTGCTGGTTCAGAGAAGGGACTACACTGTACTTCTTGGATAGCTTTCATTTCAGAAAGTGGACAAGTGAACTAAGATATAGATTTGTTATAAATTACTTTTTAACTATGCTAAAAATGCCTTCTATATAACCACAGCTTGCTTTATTAGACATCTATATTCACGGATATAGCAACCATACAGATTTACAGAACAGGTCTCTTAGAACTGAATTAAAAGGGCTTTAGTTGAATTCATACGGAAATTAAATCTCAGTGATATTCATAACATGGAAACAAGACCGTTCAAATGTAGCAGTAATTGGGCCTGGAGTCTTGTACTCCAGGCTCTCAGACTAGCACTTAATGGTTTTGGAGCAATGGAGCTCAGTTTTGCTAACTGATGCTGACCTTTTTGTTTTTAATGATATTACATATTCAAGTTGGAGTTTTGTGGGAATGAATTGTGACTGCATGGTGAAATATGCTACTGCTGATGGACTTGTTTATTTTTTTGTAAAAATTCCTCAATGTTGCATAGTCAGAGTTTAAGCTTAATTCTGTCCTGAAAAAACTAGATTCTTGTCTTTCCCTGCATCTATAAGTCTCACGCCAAACTTCTCATAGATTTGTTTCCTGGATGCCTGTCTTGAGCACCTGGGATCTAACCTGACAAGGGGCAGAATATCCCATTGTCTTCTGTTGCATTTGGAATAATGTTGTGAATAGATGTCACTCAAAACAACATACAGCATTTGGCAAGGGGTAGGGAATAAAATGTTCTCTTGCCTGAAATTGAGCTCCCACACTTCCTAGAACTTTTACCACAATCTTTCAGCTTCTTAACTGTAAAGTAAGGGAATACAACACTACCTCCCTACTATATACTATCTGAAGTATTCAGATAATATGTTAATGAGTTTTCTAGAAAATTCCATAAGAAAAAAATCTGTTCATAACTTAGATATGAAATGTGAACAGGCACTAAATGGCCTATTCTGCCTATTCTACCTATTCATTATTACCTTTGACCAAGCACTATAAATTCAATTTAAAGCAGGTATTTTTAAGAAATAATCTGAGGCCTGCAAGACCACTTGTAGAAAACTAGCAACTTGTTCCCTGCTGCCATCTTTTTCCAGAGATTTTGTAACCTCTACCTGCTACTTCAGATCTGTTGATCACATGTAAACTCTGCTGCACACCACGCAGTCAGTTGGACATATAGAAAGGCATATCATAAAACCGGCATCTGCCATTGAAGAAACTGTCCTGCCTTGCAGAGAAGGCCAGGAGCTACAAATCTAAAGAATACAAATCAAGACAGACTTGCAGTCTTAAAGACTAAGAGATGGAGAACTGTTAACTTTTCTTTGTGATTCAGTGTTTTCTGACTTCAAAGTGTGCTGAATAATTACTGTAAACAAGGCATGGGCCTTCAAAAAGATGTTAAAATGAATCTGTGAATTGAATGAGATACGAGGCTGTGTGACCGCATTCTTAAAGATTGCAGCATCATGTCTGTGATCTTTTGCACTTAGGTTAACCTGATTCCTAATCTTTGAGGCTTGGCTTTGGTAACGTGTCTACTACTTGTCTATTTTGCATGTACCAACTTGTACATGGTTTTGCAAAAGATATACTTGACTGTATAAATTTGCAACAGTCTAAAAAAAAATTGTTCAAGTAATTATTTAACTTAATACAAACCCTTCTTAAGACACTTAAATTTAAATTTGTGTTTGTAAAGAACATTTCATTCACAGTATTCTTTTTCTTTTTTTTTTTTTTAAGTCTTATGGATAATACAATATATGTATCTTGAGCAAGGCTTACAAGCAAATTATTCCTGATAAAGTAAAAATTCAAATTCGGGAAACCATCAAAATAAGTTAGCATTGCTACTGAACACCTCAATATCCAATATGTCCTCAATATCCAATAACACCTCAATATCCAATATGTCACTGATTTTCTGTTTCTGCAGTCAGCTTTTCTCTGTTCCTGATGTGTAACCTGCAATATTAACATCAAAATTCAAGATATTACAGCTCATTTAATCCTCAGTCTCAAGACAGTATATGCAATTTTGAGGCATCCACTACATTGGCTATAGTCATTGATTCAATGAGTTACTGAGAAAACAAGACTTTGTGTGCTTTGAGATTATTAAGACCAATTTAATTAGAATGACTCCCCGTTTTCACTCTTCCTGAAGAGTTTTGCTTGTTTTTAATCCTAAACTAACATCATGTGCACACAAAGGACGGTAATAATGAAAATTAGTACCGAAGGAGACTTTTGCATGGTGTTAGGAATAGTGTTAACAATCTTGTGTGTGACTGACACAGGGGCTCTACCTGTTAGACTTGGTCTTCTGTAACTGCTGTTTCTGCAAGGGAGTATGACCGTGTTTGATCCACAGGTGACAGCAGGATTCTCCTAATGCAACAGCGTTGGCTCAAAAGATGACTTAGATGACCACTGGTCTGCGGTTGGCAGCCTCTGTCAGAACTTGTTGTTGACTGGAAAAAAAAGCGGTAGCTGGCCGCCTGTTTTTGTCTCGCCCTCCTTCAGGTTTGAGGGAGGAGGAGGAGGAGGAGGAGGAGGAGGAGGAGGAGGAGGAGGAGGAGGAGCGCCCGTCCCGCCGGGCGGGGCGGGGTGGGGCGGAAGGGCACCCACCTCCCCGGGCGCGGGCACGGCCGCGCACCACAAACTCTTTCTAAAATGGCGCCGGGCGCGGCGCGCGGCCCGCCTCGTCACGCTCGATCTCGCGAGAGTTGCCGGGGCGGGTCGGCGGTGCGTGCGCTGTTGCCGTGGTAACGCGGGCGGGGAGGGGTCGCCTCAGCCCGCGGTGGGGGGCTGCCCTCCGGCCGCCGCCCGCGCAGGGCCCCCCGCCGCCCCGGCAGGGCGCACAGCGCGGCCGCTGAGGCGGCGGTAGGCGCGGGGCGGCTGCCGCGACCCCCCGGGGGGCGGCGGGTGCTGGGAGCGGCAGGGCCGGGGCAGCGACCCCGCTACCCCCGGTGTCGGTTCTCGATCCGCGCGTACAGCGTGTTGGGAGTGGGAAGATTCACCCGCGTCCTGTACCCAGCTCTTCTCAAGCCGTTCACCTCCGCAAGATGGAGACCGAGACGGGGAGGCAGCACTCCTGTCAGCGCTGTGCCAGGCCAGGAGGAGTGCGTTTCTAAACCCAGCTTTTCTTTCTCCACCCGTCTCCGCCCGCCCAGGTGCGCGATACCACGCCATGGAGGAGCGCGCCAACCTCATGAACATGATGAAGCTCAGTATCAAAATCCTGATCCAGTCGGCCCTGAGCCTGGGCCGGACCCTGGACTCCGACTTCCCTCCCCTGCAGCAGTTCTTCGTGGTGCTGGAGCACTGCCTCAAGCACGGGCTGAAAGGTGGGCACCCGCTCCCCGCGGCTGGTCTGGCTGCCTCGCTGGGGAGACAGATAAATGAGTCTGTGTCCTGTCTCGCTGTGTCCCCAGTTCGACTTCTGTGTGACGTTAATATTGGTCACATACACCGTATGATGCTAATCAGTATTACAGATGTAACTATGTGGTTACCCTCTCATATACTCTGTATTTGGTGCCTCCTAAACTGTCAAGGTATTATTAATACCCCCTTTTCATTGACATACTAGGAGCTGGTGAAACAAAGTAAAACGTAGACTAAAATTTGTAATTCTGGCGTTGGGAGCCTGTCACTTTTCCTCACAAGCTTCTCTGTATACTCCCTTTAGTGAAGAAGACTTTCATTGGACAGAACAAATCGTTTTTTGGTCCTTTGGAGCTAGTGGAAAAACTTTGTCCTGAAGCATCGGATATAGCAACTAGTGTTAAAAATCTGCCGGAGTTGAAGTAAGTTGATTGTAGAGGATGATGCATTTCACTTATACTGCTGGGAAAAAGAATCCTTCATGTAGTCTCTCGCCTTCCTTAATGAGATCTTGTTCCCAAAGAGGAAAATAGGGTATACAGGAGGCATTGACTTCTCCAAGAGATAAGGAGGATATCTCAAAATACTCAATGCTTCTGATTCAAGTAATTCTGTCAGATTAAAAATATCATTTGGAAACTTCTATAACCTTGCTAAAAATAACCGTAAAGTCTTCACAGATATTTTCTTTCCTCTTCTTTCCGTCACTTTTATGACTTTGTGTCATTTTGTGCATGTGCTAGTAGTATTTCATCTGGGTAATTCAGGATGATGGGAAGAGACTAGTTTTAATGCTAGGATGCATCAATAGTTGGGTTATGGTGGTAGTTGAAAATACATATGTCTTTCCAAGTTAGGAAGACTTTACAATATATTTTCCCTTTGCTGAAGCAATGGGATATACTTAAATGCTTCTGTGTTCTGGAGACAATGCTTCATTTCCCCATGGATTTTTTTTTTTTTTTTTTTTGTGGTTTTTTTTTAAGTAAATAACTCCCTTTGTAAAGGAAGAATTTTGACTTGCACAAATCTACTTAATGAAATGCTTTGTTTTTACCAAAACATGCAACTTTTCATTTTAGGACTGCTGTGGGAAGAGGAAGGGCTTGGCTTTATCTAGCACTCATGCAAAAGAAACTGGCAGATTATCTCAAAGTACTCTTGGACCATAAGCATCTATTAAGGTAACAGTACAGACATACGTAGATTGTATTCATTGAATCACTGAAACCTTGCATTGCTGTAGTAAGAAGTCATTAATTGACTGGTTTAACTTTAAGCTTGTTATTGCAACCTGCAGAGCAGCAAGTTGTTCATTGTTTTTGCAGTGAACCTACAGAGGAGCAAGTAGAGTATCTTCTGTGAGAGTTCTGCATCTTCTGCCTTGTGCAATAAATTAGTGAGAAGGGGCTGATCAGCTGAGCTTTATAAGGGCTACATTACTGTTTATATGATTTCAGTGATGGAAGTACCATTATAATTGATGCACAGTGATGCCTTATAATATTTCTTCTAGTGAATTTTATGAACCTGATGCACTGATGATGGAGGAGGAAGGAGCAGTCATTGTGGGTCTGCTAGTTGGACTGAATGTTATTGATGCAAACCTTTGCTTGAAAGGAGAAGACTTGGACTCCCAGGTGAAGATTAAAGCTTAAATAATATCAGTCAGTATAAGATTCTAGTAGAATTAAGCACATCCATAAATACTTTACTGAAACGGGTCCAGAATTCTGTCCAGAATGTCCTGTGTTGAAACTTATCATGCTTTCCACGTTGAGTCAAAAAAAAGTACATAAGGATCCATCTCTTTAAGTAGCAGTTTATGGAAATGCTGTCAAAACTAATGACTGCTAGGAAACTGAGCACACTGAATATGGTTACTTTGATGCTTTTATGACAAACACTAGCTTGCATGTTTGCTTCAGCTAGGAAGAATATAGGTATTATCTGTCTCTCTAAACTTGAACTTAAGATTTTTACCTTTTTCCAAATACAAAGTAATGCCTGCTGCTACGCAGAATTGCACTGTGAAGGTGTGTTAATATCTTAAATATTTTTTTCAGGTTGGAGTGATTGATTTTTCCTTGTACCTTAAGGAAACACAGGATAGTGATGGCAAACAGTATGTATGGTGAATTAGTGATTCTAAATTGTTATGTTTTTTGTAGAACAAACCTGTCGGACCGTCTGTGGGAGCACATGAGTGCTAGAGATCTCAAACTCTTTTAATCATCCAAACAAGAGAATCCAAAATAGATTTTGTTAGCTAAACAAAAGTACTAACTGTCAAAGGTTGAGCCCATGGTAGTTTAAAGCACAATACAGTGTGGAGAGTTTGTGTCTTGAGCTGGGACCAAATTAAAAGCCCCAAAAATTTTAAGTTGTGTTTTTAATGGGTTTTAGGAGACATGATCTGCGAGGTCACCCACTACTAAACCACTGCTTTGTTTCTAAGCACTGTTTCAGAAATGCTCTCAATTAAGTAGCTGTCTTTGTGGGAGAGATCAGTTATGGAGCAAAAAAAGTACTTTTAGGTGAAATGTTAGGTGCATTAGAGACTGCAGCTGTCAGCATCACTGTATCTAGAAGCCCTGTAGTGAATGGAGGGGACTTCATAGTTTGCATGCTTCCTGCACTTGAGAGCACTTTACTGTTTAGCTGCTTCATCTCCCTAGTGCTACCGGTCTAGCTCAGGCACAAGTGTTTTTATAAGAAAAGGAGAAAAGGTTTGAACTCAGTTTGTGAGTCTGTGCTGAAAACTCTAGTACAAACTAACACTTTAGAATGAAGGAGTTTCTTCTCAATCAATAAATTCTCATTTTTACAACTAGAGATGGAGGGATTACAGCTGTCCTTGACCAGAAGCATTATGTGGAAGAACTTAACCGACATCTAAGGTGGGATTTTCATCTATTCTAATGTACAAACACTCCTCCTGTTTAGCTTTTCCAGTATGACTTTGAATGTCTCTGCTGTCAGTCTTGTAGATTTTTGTCTGACATTGAAATGCCTTTTCTGATTATATCCCAAAATCTTAGTTTCATTTTGTAATCTTATTCATCTGATGGCATATGCAATGCAGAAAACAAGTCTGTGTAGTAATAGTTGACTTTTTTGAGACTTATTAGTGATTAACAGAAAATTTTGGAGCTACTTTTTAAAGAGAAAACTATTACAAGTGCATCTGGAAATTCATTCTTTAGAGGAAGAGTCTCTGTTCTTACCCCATACGTTGCTCAGTGGGAGGAGCAGGCCTCGCTTACCCTCTTGAACGTCAGAGAGTTGTTAAGACTGCAAAAGCTAAGCCAGAACAGGGCTGCCAACTAATAAAGTAAGCTGCCAACTGTAGGCAAATGCATGGTCCTCTCAGAGCTTAAGAGGGACAATTGTCTTTCCTCCGAGTTTTTTGCCAGCGCACCAGAGTATTTCATTGTTAACAAATGCAAGATGGTAAAAGTATGGTTGGGGCTGGGAATAAATGCTGAACGCTGGCACTTATTTTGTTTTTATGCATATCTCTTCCTTGCTGCAGTTGCACGGTTGCAGATCTTCAGAACAAAATAGACTGTTTAGAAAAGACCAATTCAAAACTCCAGGAAGAGGTTTGTGTCTGGTCTGTTAAATATTTCTCATAGCTCTCTTCCATCAGAGGCAAAACTCCCTAAGAATATACCCTAGACCTAATATTTGAGTTGATACTAAGGAACTATGGGGACCTGGTAGGACTGGCATGAGTTGGAACATGGGAAAAGCTCTGTGGAAAGCTTCTACATTATATTAGTTGTTAAAATGCTTTTGGGCACCTATTTGTTAGACGAGTTTCTTTAATGAAGTTTTTTATCTTGCAATGGTGTCTCCACCCAAAAGTAATCCTACCACTGTAAGGAACATGATTTGTCCTTCTTCCTTCTGCACATACATGTTTGTATGTATTTGTCATGTGAGTTAAATGGACCTTGAAAAAAGAGAAGGAAAAGAATCACCCTTCAATTAAGAAATCTTTCCTAGCTGGGAACTGAAATAGAATCCAGCAGTATGCATTATAATGGTTGTTTTGGCTTTTGTTGTTGTGGTAGTTGTGTTTTACTGTTATATTATTATCTATAGGAGTTCAGAGTGTATCTGTGTAGTCCAATTTCCAATACTTTTTAGGGTATCTCCACTTGAAAATACCGTAAGGTTCCACCAGTGAATGTCAACCCTGACTTGCTATATGACTTCTAGTTCATACCAGAATGAATACCACAGACCTGTGGTGGATTTTAGCCTTTTACACCAGGATGCGTTTCTTTGCACAGTTAATATTTAAAAATAATCGATGAGGGCGTGAAGCAGAAGTCAAATGAACAAATGTTGGTGCGCTTATTAATTTAGGCTGTACAGTGAGTATGGCTGCAAAAGGGTCAGGCAGCTTCTGGGGAGAATGAAAGGGACAAAGGGGAAGTGAGCAGCACACCTGCTACAAAGGCTGAGCTACTAACTTTAGAATTCCTCCAGCTGTTGCATGCTTGCACAGTAATTAAATATAGATATGTTCTTTTTGTAAACAGCTTGCAGCAGCAACTGACCGAATTGGATCACTTCAGGAAGAGCAGCAGCAGTTAAAACAACAAAATGAATTAATTCGTGAACGGAGTGAAAAAAGTGTAGAGGTGGGACGCCTATTTAAAGATTATGAGGATCCTTAAACTAAGTGATCTCTTTTGATCAACTGTAGTTAGTGCTCTCAAAAGCACTTTGAACTGGAATGCTAAGTACAGTTTAGTATGCTACTGTGTAGATCACTGGTTTTGTGTGTAGTATACACAGGCGCTGGATTTTGCTGTTCTTTACTACACACAAACATATACTTGCAGAAGGGAGAAAGCATTAGAAGTATTAGAGTGGTTTATTTTTAATTTTACTCTATTCTTTGAAATTTCATCTTATTAACATTTGCCAGCTTCTTAATTGTAAAATAGTGGGATTTTACTTGAAATAGCACATAGAAATATTGTGTTACACACAAGAACTTAAAGCATACTTTAGATACATAGCTTTGTAATCTTATGTGGCTTTTTTGCTGATGTTGCTTGTAGGTGACAAAAGAGGATACAAAAGTAGAATTGGATACATACAAGCAGTCACGCCAGGGTCTTGATGAAATGTACAGTGATGTTTGGAAGCAGTTGAAAGAAGAAAAAAAAATTAGGCTGGTAAGGAAACTTAACTACAGAAAGTGAAATGAAAGATACAGGATTCTGCATACTTTAAGGTAGCATTACAAATACAAGATGTATACTGTGCACTTTTTGCAGCTATTCAGAATTCATAAAGGAATTGCAAGCAAGATGCTGGACATTGGTTGTTAACACTGTCTGTAAAGAACTGGAAATCTGGGCTTTTGGAATGCTGAAAATAAAACATCTTCCTCTGTTTAAGAACCTACCAGTATTATTATAGCTGACACTAAGATCAAAACACAAAGAGAGGCAACTGTCTTTATGGAGGAAGATATGGTATATGCACAACAGTCACTTGCACAGTGAAATGCTAATTAGTGACTGGTGAAGGGGCTGCCCAGAGTTGCTGAAGCCTATGGCTCTAAGTCAACCCAACTCCAGCTGCCAGGAGAAGTGCTTCATTTTACAGGCCGCTAAGTTACACACTGAGCTCTACACTTCCTGCCAGCAGATCTGTGCCCTTGCCCTGATATGGAGAGCTGAAGTAGTATTTTGGTCTTACTAACTTAATGTATTATTTGAGACCTAACTCCTCTGTAAAATCATAGTTCAGTATTATCTCAGAGTAATACATAGTTTGTGTATGGGGTTATATGGGTTTTGGAAATGGTTATCCCTGACATATGACTACATAGCAGTAACTAGGAAATCTCTTTGTAAGGAACTAGAGAAAGAGTTGGAGCTACAAATTGGAATGAAAACAGAAATGGAAATTGCCATGAAACTTCTGGAAAAAGATACTCATGAAAAACAAGACACTTTAGTTGCACTTCGCCAACAGTTAGAAGAAGTGAAGGCTATTAACTTGCAGATGTTTCACAAATCTCAGGTATGTACATAGTGGAGAATAAAAAGAACAGCTGTAGTGGTGGTCTTCTACACATTAATTGTGCACTAGGGATGCATATGCACTTATATGCATCTGAAGTAATACTTAGATGCAACAATTTCCTTAAAAATATCTATTTTAAAACTGTTAATTTTTTTTATTATGCTTTATTATTGGTATTATATTGGGTATGTTTGGAAAGAAAGGGGGTTTCCTTGAGTATGCTGGGTAGTGTGCCATAGGATCATGCAGCAAATGCTGAGACAAATGGAGAGCTCTCACAGGGGAGAAGGTGTTTATAGAATCGTTTAGGTTGGAAAAGACCTTTAAGACCATCAAGTCCAACCGTTAACCTAGCACTGCCAAGTCCACCACTAAACCATGTCCTCGAGCACCACGTCTACCTGGCTTTTAAATACCTCCAGGGATGGGGACTCCACCACTTCCCTGGGCAGCCTGTGCCAGGGCCTGACAACCCTTTTGGTGAAGAAGTTTTTCCTAATATCCAACCTAAACCTCTCCTGGTGCAACTTGAGGCCGTTTCCTCTCATCCTATTGCTTGTTACTTGGGAGAAGAGACCGACCCCCACGTCACTACAGCCTCCTTTCAGGTAGTTGTAGAGAGCAATAAGGTCTCCCCTCAGCCTCCTCTTCTCCAGGCTAAACAACCCCAGCTCCCTCAGCCGCTCCTCGTAAGACTTGTTCTCTAGACCCTTCACCAGCCTCGTTGCCCTCCTCTGGACACGCTCCAGCACCTCCATGTCCTTCTTGTAGTGAGGGGCCCAAAACTGAACACAGTACGCGAGGTGTGTCCTCACCAGTGCCGAGTACAGGGGGACGATCACTTCCCTGGTCCTGCTGGCCACACTATTCCTGATACAAGCCAGGATGCCATTGGCCTTCTTGGCCACCTGAGCACACTGCTGGCTCATGTTCAGGCGGCTGTCAACCAACACCCCCAGGTCCTTTTCTGCCAGGCAGCTCTCCCCCCACTCTTCCCCAAGCCTGTAGCGTTGCCTGGGGTTGTTGTGACCCAAGTGCAGGTCCTGGCACTTGGCCTTGTTGAATCTCGTACGATTGGCCTCAGCCCATCGATCCAGCCTGTCCAGATCAACAGGCTCTACAGAGGTAGAGCCTTCCTTCCCTCCAGCAGATCGACACTTCCACCCAACTTGGTGTCATCTGCAAACTTATTGAGGGTGCACTCGATCCCCTTGTCCGGGTCATTGATAAAGATATTAAACAGAACTGGCCCCCAGCCCTGGGGAACACCACTTGTGACCGGCTGCCAACTGTATTTAACTCCATTCGCTGCAACTCTTTGGGTCCGGCCATCCAGCCAATTTTTTGCCCAGCAAAGAGTACGCCCATCCATGCCATGAGCAGCCAGATTGCAAGGGTCCTTTGTTCTAATCACTTAGTGATTAGTCTTTAAAAATTTTCTTACTGCAGCCAAGAACTGTCTCGCTTCTCCCTCCCATCTGTGTTGTCTTGCCTTTCACCTGCACCACATTTAACACTGTTTACCATAGAAAGCAACAGTAAGCCTCTCTAAACCAATAGAAAACTATCAGTTATTTTTGTCTATCTATCTCCTGTAGTCTGTACCCAAATGGTCAGCTGAGTGCTATGGCCAGTGAAAAGGCAACACTGGATCTGGGGAGGGAGGAACTCTGCGGTCAGGCTGGCCTCTGGAGCCACCAGAAAGTTGTTGCATTGGTTTAGGTATTTTTGTTATACCCCCTTTAGCATGAGACCTGGCTCTCCAGATGTCAGATGGTTAGAGAAGTAAAATGAAAAGCATTTTGCTTTCTGGGCCTGTCTGCCTTCCTCAGTATCTTCCCTACCTGTGAGGTTTTTAGAGTTTACTTTCCCCATCGTTTGTGTCACAGATATTGCAGGGGTTTGGGGATGTTTTTATTGTTTTTTTGTTGTTTGGGTGGGTTGTGGTGTTTTGTCTCGTTGGTGTTTTGGTTTTTTTGTTTTTTTTTTTTTCAATTGAACAAAAGATACAGTGATAGGCATTTCTACAAGGAAGAGATGTAGTAGTAGTGTTCACACAAAATATACAGAGCTTGTCTCCATTAATGATATAGGAGTTTAACTAGACTGCTCCTCCCATATCTGGTGCCAGAAATCCAGAGGGGATTTCTCTCACTTTCTATGGGCTGTTTCCTGATGCCTGTTCAGGCTTTATCCAGGCCTTTGCCTCCTTCACAGATGCATGGAAACTTGCAAGGCAATGGGGCAATGGCCAGTGAAACCCCAGTGCTGAGGTATGCCTTTGCTTTCAAAAGCAATATTTATTTTGGTTTTTGTTTTTTTGGTTTTTTTTTTCTTCCTGGTTCCATGCCCACTGAGTGCAGTTGTTACATTTAAATCATAATTGATATTCTTATCCTGTCAATTTAATCTGATAATTTCTTTTTTCAAACTCGTTTCTAAAGAGAAGATTTTTGGCTTGTAGCTGATCTCATAGGTCAAAACTTAGTACAGTTAAGCCTTTTTCTGAGCTCTTAACAAAACAAGTTGAGGAGTGTCTGCTCTGGCATTATCAGCATTTTGTTTGTACATTCCAGTTAGACCAGGCATGGCCTGTAATAAGCTAAACATTGTTTATCTAGTGGCAGACTTTTCATTAAACACTAACACATTACGCTTTAGAAAACTAAAATGTATTACCTGGAATATCTATTCACTTATTCCTACAGAATGCAGAGTGTTCATTACAACAGAAAACAGAAGCAATATCCTCTTTTGAAGGAAAAACAAATGAGATGATGTCCTCTATGAAACAAATGGAAGAGAGGTAAGAATTACACGCTCAAAAAGTCAACACTGAAATCAGTAGAAAGTTTCCAACTGAAAGCTTTATAGCATGACCTTCTGTACGCCTCCTATGGACATTTGGGCATGTGTGCCAGCATAATGTTTTCCCAGGCAAATATGGCCATAATTGACATTCTCGAAAACCATACCTCTTTCCATAGGCAGGCTGTTTAAAAACATGTTGACTTTAGTTTAAGAACAGGTATGACTCTCGCTTTGGGGTTGTTTTTTGCAGAAGCAGTTGCTTTCAAAAGCAATTTTTTTCTCCACTAGCATTTTCAGTTCAAGCTTTTATAAAGATCTGTATGGTAAATCTAAAAGAACAAAATGAGAGGCTGTAGGTTAGAAGTATGTGAATTGACAACAAATGTACATGTTCCTTACTTTGTAGATTGCAGCATGCAGAAAAGGCAAGGCAGGCTGCGGAAGAAAGATGCAACAAGATGAAGCAAGAGCTTGCTGGCAGGCTTGACACTTGTCGGCAACAGATGTACCAGCTGGATAGCAAATGGTATTTAATCTGATCAGGGTTTTTTCCTTCCCTTCTGTCATTTCTTTAAGAAGTGCTTCCTGCTCCTTTTGTGCTAAGATCTAAAGAGGGATAGGTTTGAATTATGTTGGGTTCAGCAAGTATTGACAGAAATATGCAAGATCTAGGAAGGCGCTTCTGTAAAGTGCACAGTTAGCATGAGGATTCTGAAATGCTTTTTCCAGAACATCCGATTTAGAGCACAGAGTGCCAGTAGAAATCTGGTCATTCTGACTAGCAATGGAGCTTTCAATTGCTTTTTTACTGAATCAGGAGATAGACCTTGTCATGCTTGTAGGCTGAGCTTGTAAGTGTCTGTCATCCAAATGGATTGGGGTTTTTGGAGGGGTTTGGGGAGTGTCCTGGTGTTCTTAGGGAATGTTAATCCTCTAAAGATTTCTAATACCTATAGAAAATACTTATTTCGCTGTTCAGACTTCAGGGTAGAGTGTCATTTTAAAATACGGCTGTTTAAACACAGGTAGTCAAATATGTCCTTGTGGGAACTGGTTTTGGTTTTTTGGTTTGGGGTTTTTTTTCTTCTATTTTCTTCTAGCCATTCATTGCTGCTTGTTTTCTGTGACCTGAAAATGCTAATACACTTTTTGATGTCTGCTGCCATAACATCCCTGTTCTTTCCTTTCCCAGAACACCACTCTAGTTTTTGCCCTCTTTTGGACAAGGTTTCTTCTTAAGTGCTATAGGATATTTTTCTGCTATAGGGTTTCTTAGAATGAATTATTTTTAAATAGCTCAACTCTGGAAAAGGAGTTAAAATCTGAAAAGGAACAGAGACAAACTTTGCAAAGAGAACTACACCAAGAGAAGGATGCTACCACTCTGCTTAAAACAGAATTGCAACAAATGGAAGGCCTAAAAAAGGTATGCACAGTGCAAATGTGCCCAGTGCTCAGGATTAAAGCTGACTTCAGAACCAGTGTTCAGGATTAAAGCTGATTTAGAACCAGTGCAATGTTTGCATCTGTAGTAGAGTAATTTCTTCTGTACCACTCTCCTCCTCTGAGTGGTTTCAAAACCTTGGCTGACATAATGCAAGTCTGCACATGACACGCCAAGAGAAGGAACTTGGAGCAATATAGGGCTCAAGCAATGAAAACAGCTTAGCTAGAGCTGGCTGAGGAGGTTTCTGTCTGCCCTGCCTTAGCTGCGCAAGTGTCTGAGCCGTTCATCAGTCAGCAGCTGAAGCTGAGGTGGGATAGCTGGGGACAAAAAGCTCATCAGCTGTCCCATGGTGAGATACCCCTGCTCAGGTAGGAAATGGCAAGTTCAGAGCTTTCAGTCACTGTGTGATGTCTTTCAACTGCATGTAGTAAAATAAGAACCCATTTTCAAGCATTCAGAACAACTGAATGCAATTTATTTTTTACGCATGAACGTTCTTATTGATCTAAAGAGAATTTGCTCCTGTGTATCGGGCAGTTTAGATTTTGAAGGCACAATTGTCCAGCAGTATCTGTCTATATGCTCGTGCGTGGGCATAGGACTGCTGCATTCTAGCTATGTTCAAGGACTTTTAAAGCCTGAAAATCTTCCTCTCTTTCTGGTAAATATGGGTAAATGACTTCATTGTGCTCTACAGGAACCCATGGGTAGTTCCCACATGTAATTCTAAACATCAAGCCTTAGAAATAGGTGGCTTTGTAAAGGAGCTTATTCTTGTGAACTGCTTGGGTAGTTTGGATAGCCTGTCTGATCTAGGTTATAGGTCAAACCTAGCACACAGAAAATTTGATTTTTGTGCTTAATTTTATAGGAACTGAGAAAACTGCAAGATGAGAAGCAGCAGTTAGAGAAAGTCTGTGAGGAGCAGGAGCAAGCTCTTCAGGAAATGGGACTTCATCTCAGCCAGTAAGTTCTGGGAACTGAACTCCTGTAAGAGACGTGACCTGGAGGATGGAGTATCAAACTAATACAGCTAACTTTAAAATGCATCCAGTTATAAAAATCAATAAACATGAGAATTTTAGGAGGCATTTACTATGCATGGGAAACTAAACAGCCATGAAATAAAAGTGAGGGAAGGTCCTTGCACGAGTAGGCTGGCTGAGATAGCAAACAATACAGCAAATGCACCGTTCTTACAGTGGCACTGTGGCTTTCCCACATTCTTCTGAATATACTGAAAAGGGGGCAAAGCCCGAGGTGACAGAGCTTCCTGGTGAGACTGAGCGGTTCAGAGTTGTAACGGAGCTGACTGAAGAATTAGAGTTTAGATTCAGTGGCTGGACACTGGAATGACAGGTAAAATTGAACACAGCTAAATGTAAAGTCATGCAGAGAGAATTATTTTCTTTTTTCCAGATCGAAGTTAAAGATGGAAGATATTAAAGAAGTAAATAAAGCGCTAAAGGTAATCTACATCCCATGGATATTCTGATTGAGCATATGCATTTCATTTAACACCTTCAAATTTCACCACGGTTATCCTACTTTAAAAGATAGCTTTTGAAAAATACCAACAACGTTGGTAAACTGCCTTTGAAGTTTTATTTTATAAATTTATTTGTAGCTACAGTGAGGTTTTCATTCCAATTTTCTAGGGTCATACCTGGCTGAAGGATGATGAAGCAACTCACTGCAAGCAATGTGAAAAGGAATTCTCTATCTCAAGAAGGAAGGTGGTGGTGTTCAGTGAATTTTTTTTTTCCTTTTTTCTGTGACAAAACAAAAGTTGTGCTGTCGTACAGTTCGCTAGGGAAGACTGACGTTGCTTCAATTCCAGATCTTGTTGGCATGATAACTCCATAGAGAAGTAATTCGGTACTTACTTCCTGTCCTAAAAATAATGTTCTGCTCGGGCCCTTTCCTCGGTAGGGACCTGCTGTGGGCTGCGTGCTCTCACGATGCGGTTCATCCCCCTTCCCTGGTGAGCTGTGTGCAGCAAGGACTGGACGCCGGCGGGCCGTGCTGTGCCTTTCAGTCGCAGGGGGCCGCTGCCGGGGTCCTGCTCCGTGGCTCGGGGCAGCTCGCTGTGCCCGCGCGGGGCACCCGGCAGCCCGGGCACCAGAGCCAGGCCTGCGCGCGCGCTTCCCTGAAGGCCTGGGCCTGGCTGTGCGGTGCCCGCTCGGGGAGGGCCGGAGAGCGGGGGAAGGGCAGCAGGGCCGCGCCTCCAGCCCCTGCGAGCCAGGACGAGCAGCTCCTGGGCCTGGAGGGAAGCCGGGCCGTGCAGGGATCGCACCGCAGCCCTCTGCACAGGGCGGGGAGTGCTGCTGGGAGGGCTGGGCCGGTTGGGAGGTGGAGGATGAAGTCAGTGGACTCCGAAAACTTGTGTGAGGTCCGATTTCCCTCTGCCCGATGCTCAGTTTTAGGCAGCTGTGCTTACTGTAACTCTCTGTTTGTAGCATCACTGCAGAAACTGCGGGGACATCTTCTGCAACACCTGTTCCAGTAATGAACTTGCACTGCCATCGTACCCTAAACCTGTCCGTGTCTGTGATACTTGTCACACTTTACTACTTCAGCGGTGTTCATCTAATTCCTCCTAAGGCTTTCATAACCTCAACAGGACCACTTTAACATTGGAAAAGTAGCCATTATTTTTTTAATTCTGAACTCCAGGCATCTGTGCAGCAGACTGTCTGGTCTCTAGTATTTTCCACCATAAGACAGAGCAGTGTAAAATAACTTGTAGGGATTATGCAAGCTAATGTTTCTCCAACTGGAATAATTAAGAAAATTAAATCACCTGTAATTTCCCTTAAAGCTCTATTTGAAACTAAACTGCAAATTGACACTTTTCTGATTTTTATAGATATTTGTAATGAAATTTGTATATGCATTTCTACACTTACTTGATCCCTCTAGACGTTGCTGTCTTTCTGCACATTGACTTCAGCTCCTGTCTTCACTGTAGGTGCTCCTGTGTCTCACTGGCTAGTATACAGTTTTGTATTCGCTCCCAGTACAGAGAAGAAAAGTCAATTTATGAATTGTCTATAGAAAGAGCTTTATGATGAGTGTCAATGAATGTGCCTTCAGTTCACTGCAGTCACTTGTTCTGGAAGTCACTGTGACTACAGTACAGTAGTTACACAATAAAGCCTTTTGCAAAAACTGAAAGTAAGACTGAAGTTCTGATTTTTAACAGCTGTCAGTCACAGATCCTGGAAGAGAATGTTCTTGTACTGCCTCACATGTCAAGGGCTTAAGCTGGAGATGCCAACATGCATCCAGAATCCCTGATCAACATGTGCATGCTCACTGCATTCTGCTGAAAGGTTCCAGATAAAGCCAAGGCACTGCAGCAGTAACAAACTGCTTCCATACTTCCCCAGGAAAAACAGCAGGCAGGGCCCCCAACCTGCTGGGACACAGCAGGGCAGTTGCTCAGAGTAGCTGCCTTAAGCAGCAAGGCTGTTACCAACTTCAGCGTGTCTCTTGCTAATGAGATCGTTTTCTCAAGCACGAGCAAGGCTGCACTGGCAGGCTGCGATAGACCAGCGCTGCTGCAGGGGTGCGCCAGGGGAGCAGCTGCCAAATCACACCCCTAATACCAGCAGCAGGCAGGGGCAGGCAGCCCAGTGCCCATCAGCACCCACACTGCTGGGCAAGCGCTGCACAGTGCACAACAGTGCTCTGGCTGAAGGCAGCGTGCTGCAGCGCACAGGCTGCTGCCTTCAAAGGCTTCATTTCCAACAGTACAAACCCTGGTGAGATCCTGCTCTGCTATTGGGCTGTTCAGTTACCTCCAACTCTTGATGATGCTTGACAAGTTGAATTTATTGAAACACAGTTGCAGTAAGCTGCACAGTCCACAGATGCAGCACTTTTGCTGCTTTGTAGCCTTGCCTACACGTTAACTACAGAACCACCTCCTAACCCCCATTTGCAGCTTTGCAACCATGCCAAGCAGGCAGCTGGGGCCAGCTGTGGCCGCACCACAGCCTTTAGGCACTCTGAACCCCCACAGGTTGGGCAGCTGCAGCAGCAAGTGCTGGTTTTCTGAACTAACCCCCCTTGGCTGAGAAACAATTCCCACTTTCACACCCCACAAGACCAGCTTCCTGGTCAGAATTCTTATTAGGAGCAGTCAGAACACTCTTGGCAGACGCATGTTAGAGTACTACAGTCACCGCGGCCACAGGAACAGTGACACTTCTGGACATGTAGCTACACCTCAGAAGCTGGAGATCAAGAAGGAATGAGTTCCAGTTTTTAAAAGGAAGATTTATTTAACAAGTTTCACTTAGCGCAATACACCTAAAAAGGAAATCACAATACAATGAAAGATTAAATCAAGGCCTCAGAATTTTATACGAACACCAAGACCAAAATCCTAAAGTAGCCGTATTGCGTCTCAACACGTTTCCCCCATTAACTTAAAAAAAAAAAAGCTTTAACGTGCCTTACAGGATATTAAAAGAAATAAACTAGAACTAACATGCCAAATGTTCACTTTGAATTTCAGACACAGCTCCTATATTGTTTCTTTACAAAAAAGCATGTCTCTTTCAACATGTATTCAAAACAGTGTTGGATGTAATATGGTATAAGAGCAACATTTAACATAATTCAAACAGCTTTAACCTAAATACGCTTACTGCTTAAATACACTCCTACAACAAAACTAGCTTGAGAAACGCTCAAAGTTGTTTAACAGTTATAGTCTTTACTCAACTTGGTTATTACATCCTAGATGAATGTTCATTTCTGTATGTTCAAAAATACTGAACCTGAAAGGTTTTAAAATAACAATCCTTAATTCACTTACAGTAAAGCATAAATCACAAGCTTGTATTGCAAAACTGTTAAACTTAGTTTTTTGTTTTTTTGTTTTTTAAAAAAGATTTGACCAAAAGTCGGCGATTGGTTACATTCCCCAGCCACCACTCATGTTGGACATGTTCGACATGCCACCCATGCCGTTCACTCCCATGGAGGCGCGGTTCCCGCTGCTGTAGTAACTGCTGTTCATGGCGCCCTGGCTCCCGGGGTCTGAGGGGGAAAACCGACAGCAGGTTCACAGCTGCCTCGGGCCGATTCGAAGCATCACTCCCCCAACGCCTGTCCTTGCTGGGCCACCTCGTAAACACCATCTACTGTGCCCAATACTGCAGAGTGTCAGTTCACAGCTCCATACCCAAAATGACGTTCATTGGTTGTTCAATGAGAGAGCCAGCTCTGCCTTGCCCTCCTTTTGAATTCAATGTTTTCTATTGCTGTTCTGTGGAAGTGGAGAGGACCCAGCCTCCCAGGTACCTTCCCATTTGTACTCAAGTATTTAAACCAGGTTGGTCTCCAGCTTCCATACTGAGAAGCTAAGAAGCCATCAGCATGATGAAGTCTGGAGACTGGCATTTCCTACCCCCTTCAGAATAATTTCCCATATTTCCCCCCTTCAGCAACAAGTTCCCACTTTGAATCTATTCCCCTCCCGTTTTCACAACAGCCAAGTCTTCAACTTTCAGGGCTCGTGCTGCCCGGTCTGTACCATGGCCCGTCAACCAGTGAACAGCACCTTAAGGCATGCTAAGCCAGCTGCACCGGGCCCACCTAAAACCAGTGAAGAAATGCTCTTACCATATCCACTCATGCTGCTTTGACCACCATATCCTCCTCCATAACCCCCACTCAACTGCTGGTTAGCTGGACCACCGTAACTGGATTGGCTTCCTTTTAAGTTAAGGATAAAAATGTTAAGAGCTTGCCTGTCAAAAAGTCTGCTCATTATCAACAAATCCACCCTTCCCCTAATAACACTTGCACCCTGGCACTAGCGCACTCTCTCCCCAAGCATATAAGGTAACAAGCTCAAAGGAAGTGATAGGGTTTCTAAAGACATTCCTACAATCAAGCAGCAACAAGAACTTTAAAAATTATAGCAAGCGCTTGCGATTCTCAACCACATGCTGTGAGGGTTTGCTTTTGCCATTTCTATGGACTATACACAGCGGGATCGATCTGCTATTGTATATAATACACACTTCAAGGGATTTAAACTTGGCTTTAAGTGACCTCACACCAGAGTGCTGCCCTTCAGGAGGCATGCTGACCCATTAACTGCAGGCACTCGTCTGTTTATAGTCCCGACAGACACCCTGCTGTTCCAGGCTGGTTGTGCATCACAGCAGTGCTACAGGAGACCTCTACTGAAGCTTGCCAACTACTGCTCTTCACCTCACCATTCATCTACGCCCCCCCCCCCCCCCCAACTGTTCTGTAGTTAAAGTATCAGCATCAGACTTCAAACATTTTGTAATCAAAGTACTATAAAAGGAGCAGTGTATCTACACACGCATACACCCCCACCCCACCACCCTGGAGAAAGAAACCCCCCCAAAAACCAACCACCATCTTAATCCCTAAGAAACCAGACAAGTCAGGTATCAAGAAGGGTATCTGCTTTAGAGACACAACAGTGGCTTTAGACTTGCGTTGCAAACACACATTTTAGATCTTCAAACAATGTTGAAGTTTTCTAGAGCAGTTCAGACAGTTTCTCCAAATTCCAAATAGATTTTCCCTCACCATCACAACCAGGTTTGCATGGCAGGCCACAAGCAACAGATACATCCTCCATCACCAGACTATGTTCTGGTCTCCAAAAAAAAGGGAGGGGGAAGGACAATAAAGGGACAGGCATCTCCCACTTCACTTCCACACCACCACACTCCCAGGCCGCTCACCCCTCCATGCACACCACATTCAGCACCACAGCTTATTCAACCTATTAATTGTTCAAATGTATTCCCAAAAGGTTTATATACCTGGCAATGTGCTAGTGTTCCAATCTTGGACTACCCCTTCCGATTCCTTGACTGTGTAATTAAGACAGAATGTTGAATTTCAGTTTTTATGCCAGGCATAGAATAAGCAGGAGCTGTATAAAATTAGCCAGCTTCGTTAAATATCGTGTTGTTTAAAAGTGCAGTTAGACTGTTTACACATACCCATTGCTCCCATCATTTGACTGCCATAGGCACCACCACTTCCTCCTGCTGTAGAATTCAAGAAGAGTTCTACATATCTGTGTTCTGGAAGAAGAAAATTTTGCCGTAAGAGCATTTCACACCAAACCCAGGCACAGTTTGCCCCACTGCAAGTAAGGCTACAATAAAACCTTTGGCATTCCGGTTATAGCAGATGCACTACACTGCACTGTTGCATCTTCCCTAAAGTCACATATTCAGAACGGTCATACTTACGCATATTTGCTTTGTCTTTGGACATAGCAGCCACTGCATCCTCATGAGTAGCAAATTCAACGTCTGCCTCTCCAGTTACTCTGCCATCTGGTCCAATTTCGATGTGTACTCTTACAGGGTTCAGAGGTGAGAAGAACTACATACGAAATAGTCACACAGATTAAAACGCACCAATGCAACAGTTCAGTTTCACAGCAAGCTCTTTTCCCTAAGGGAACACTCATTAACTGCAGTGCAGTTGACACGTCCAATAATGACCCCAGAATCTTAAAGCCATGCACTTAACAGCAAATTAAAGCCATGCACTTAACAGCAGATTTGGAACTCACATTATAGATGTCGTTCTCCGTAGCTCTGTAAGGCAGACCTCTCATGTGGACGCAGTGGCCAGTTGTACTCTGGAAGGTGGATCCCCCGTCGCCGTATCTGTGGTCCGACATTCCTGCAGAGAAAAGAGTCCATTCTAGGTCTTTCAGATGTATTTTAGTTTCTTTTGAGACGTATTGTAAGTTCAGTTACTATTCCTATTAGAGAAATCTTACCTCTTCCAAATCTATCAGAACCAAAACCATAGCCATCATTATACCCATTGTAGTCATCATAACCTCCATAACCTATAAATAGATTGGACAACATGTTCATTTCAGCTCCACATACATGAGCACACTGCAGACAACTAGTATTAGAAAGTTCCATTTCTTCTAGGAAAAATAAAGCCAAGGACATATACAAACCAGTAGTTACAAAGCAGGGAAGACACTACCGGGTCCAAGTGTTGCTGCTTCTCAGATGAGCAGCTCCCTCTTGGACTTCGTATACTTACCTCCTCCATAAGCTCCACGCCTCATTCTTTCCAAGCTACTTCCTCTACCAAGACTGTTATATCCCCGTGTAAGACCAGGTCTGTCGTAAGGACCGGGTCTCTGCATTGCCAACAGCTTGCGTGGAGGGTCGTAGTGAGTGCGCACTTCTGCTCGACTACTCTTGAAGATCTCAATGTACCTAGAAGTGTTTCCACAGAACAAAGTCAGTCTTCAATTCCTTCCACAAATACCTCACAACTTCACATTAAAACAAGCCATTTAGTCATAGCCTCAAAACTGGCGCTATATTTTAAGCCAGATTTCTTTACATTATGTAGGCAATGACATACTATTATAAGCACTACATTACTTCAAATCAGTGTATTTTCAAGAAATTACAATTACTGAAGGGTTTACATGCTCCTCATACTTCACAGTATCCCAGCCTTAAGGGTGGGGGAGCACTACTGATTCCCCACCCTCCTCCCCCCAATTTAAAGTGTTAGTCAAAAAAAGTAGGAGGGACTAACGTCCACTCAACTCAGCACTGTTTTGCTCATGTGGCAATGTAAACAGAGGGTTAAAAACCCAGTCTCCACCAAGATTTTAACCCATCAGGATGCTACAAAAAGCTCTGCATGTGCTAGTAAACCCAGCCTATGCTTCAGTGATTCAGCACAGGCAAAAAGTGCATGCTTCAATGAAAAATAGTCACAAGTAAAATAGAATAAAAACCCTTTGTGACAATTTCTTGAAAGCTATGCTTATTACATTGAACATTAATACAGTAAGAAAATTTGTTACATTTCAACTTATAAAACAAGTTTAGAAAGTATCACATTTTCTTATGGTAATAAGAGTACTGTGCATGTCTTTAAAGCTAAAAGCATAATTGGTGCTATTTGAGAAGTTAAAGCCATAGTCTCTCAACTTCATCACTTTAAAGCTATCAGTTTTGCACTCCTCCAGTATTACAAAGTTTCCCAAGCACACTTAAGCTTAGCCCAATTTTATCTTTTGTTTTGGGTATATCCAAACAGTCTGTGCCATACGCACATCAGCAATACCTTTACTTGTCACCAAGTTAGAGACCAACATACTATTCCTATTCGGATGTTAACACTTTCAGAAGAGAGAATATGGATTTAATTTTTTACCATAAGAAAAGTGACATAGCCAACCAACCATCCATCCCCACCTGTGCCCTATTCTTTCCTTGTGTTTCTTTAGAGCCTTTTCAGCTATTTCCTGTGAAGCAAACTGCACGAAGGCCTCCCCCGTACTCCTCCCCTGGAAGTCCACCGGCAATGTTATCCCATTTGGCACGATTTCCAACCCTTCAACCCAAGGACAAATAACCCCAGTAGGGGGGCAATATTAACATCACAAGCCCAGTCATGAGTTTTTCTTATAGCTTTAAATACACCAGAATTTTAACACTTGAAAGTGAATGGTATGTTGACTCTAGAACACTAGAAGAAAAAGCATGTCAACAAAAAGAGATCCACGATCACATACCATTCAGTTTACGTTCTTAATCCACCCTGCAGAGCACAAGTGTTCTGAGTGTCATGGACAACTCCTCAGATAAAGCATCTAATGCAGGGTGCATTAAGAAGTTCACATATTATTACAAACCTCTTCAATTCTGTGAAAGTATTTAAGATCAACTTTTTAAGATAACTTAAACACAGCAAGTTAAACATCTTTATATAACAAGTATTTTTACTAGAAGTCAATCAGGTAAAATAATTAGTCTTATACAAACATCAAGTTTCAGCATTAATTTTTCTTATCTTTAGGAGTGCTTAATTAAGAAAAAATCATGAATTTCCAAAGTATTAGTTTCTGAACAGAAGAGGCACATTTTGTATATTAAGTACATTAACAGTTTTTAAAGCTTGAATAACTTAACCATGTAAGAAACAACTTAAAATGCACATGCTTAGGAATTGCTCTTGTTTACAACATATTACTGATTCAGAAAACAAAAAACAAGTTCTGAATTTGTAAAACTGGAAATATTTCTACTGTATTTTAAAGCAAAACAGTAAGCTCAATCATATTTTGTTATAGCAAAACATTCCAGCTAATTTTAACACTCACATTTAGAAATCTACTACTTTGAAAATACTACCAAGTTAAATCCTAGATAAATTTCACTCTTAAGCATTTATAATAGTATTCCAGTTCCTGAAACATACAACAGCTGCAAAAAAGTGAGAATGCGTCAATACAAGACATTATCTCTTCACCCATAAAAAAAACTTTTAAGCTAGACAACATTAAGGTTTCTTTTTTTTTTCCTCCCCCTAGGAGGGGGAGCGGGGAGGGGGGGGGAAATCTGTACTTGGGTAGAGTTCAGCAGGTTGGTTTTTTTTCTGGAATATTATTCAATATTAAATCTACATTTATGAAATCATGGGCACAATGCATACCCCTCCTCAGATCCTGCTCTTTGTACTGAGCCCAGCAGTAAGGCTGTTCTACGTCCTCCACTGAACAGTGTGAACCAGTTAAGACTGTGAGTGAAAACATCCTCCCATCTGAACTGTTCACTTTTGATTTAGAAAGCAAGACACTCGTTTTCCACTATCCTTACTTGAAACAGTATGTCCCACTAAGTACAAATTAGAGCAGCTTTTCAGAGTTCCCTCAGTTATTTAATAAACAAGTACTTGAGGAATTGATCCCTCAAGCCCAGATAGCTAATGAAGAATTGCTCTTAGTATCCATCAGTATACTGTTGGAAGTACTACTGGGTGATCCATGGTGGGGTTTTTTAGCATAGACCAATAGTGCTACAGCTACTACTTTTATCCCACATACCTGAAAAAAACTGTACAATTTCTTCTTTACTACAGCCAAATGGGAGTCCTCTAAGACGTACAAAACCATCATTAGCCGTATCAGGGCTGTTGGGACCAGTATGCTTCAGAACCCAATCCATTTCAACGTTGTTTGACTTGAAAACTGTAAAAGGCACTTAGAATTAATGCATTCTGGAACACACAATAGTTTTAAAAGCCATTTGCCTTGCAACTAGTCAACTTATGATATACAATTCCATTTGTCCTTTCACATGCATTTTAAAGAGACAGAAAAGCAATTAACCAAAAACCCATCAAGCACAAACACGTTTAGTCAGTTACTAGACCAACTGAGTCAAACCTTCAACATATCTGTGTCCCATTGTTTCTCTGTCTTTTTTCAGTGCCAATTTCACATCCTCCTCTGATTCAAGTTCAGCAAATGCTTCTCCACTTGGTCTGCCCTCCCTGGTGTAGATGAAACGGATACCCAAAGCCCCGTTGAGAATTTTGCAATCTGAAAATGAAACAGAAAGGCCAGAATTAATTTAATCACAGGAACACTGTGACTTTAAAAGTTTCCCATATTCTAAAGGCAAAAATCTAACCACAACTATCAAATTATATCAAGAAGACAAAACCAACAGTATTCTTGTTATAACTTTCAAGGTGACCAATAAACTAAGGGACTAACTAAGATCAAATTATCCTTCTTATAAAGTCTGAAGATTAGCAAAACATTAAGGATAAATGCGAATTAGCTATCTATTTTTATGGCTTTGCTGCCTCGAGTCAAGTTGAATGTGCTATCTGCTTTTGATCGTAACTGACTTAGACTTTCTCATCAGCATGAAGTGAAATAAGGAGTAGTAACAATTTGTGTAAGCATAATGAACTAAATCAGAACCAAGTCCAATAGGCCAAACTCCTGAAGTAGCTTTAAAATCTCCAGTCACTGAGGAAAGCACATATTTATCACCACTATTTATTACTGCAGGATACTGATAATTTGGGGGAAGAACATGACACACTAAACTCTTAACGCGCACACACACACACACACCAAAAGCCTGTTAGGACAGCACCAAGAACTAAACTGATTTAGTTCAACCCAAACCAAGAATTTTGAAGTTTTCTTTAAAATGGAAGCTTCTCTCTTCTGGCTGCACAAGAAGCTAAGGCAGTTGCAGCTATCCCAGCAACTCACGGACAACTCTTTTGTGTCTAGTTCCTGCTAGCAAAAGCATAGCTTTCCATACAGCATCCCACCTGAGGTACTTGTTGCATTACAAACTTCATTAGATACTGAAATGCCCTACGCAGTTTCTGGAACCGCTCACTGCAGCATTCCCACTGCCATTGTGTCCCCAGGAGGAACCCAGGATTGACAACCGAGCCCAGCCCCTCTCCCAGACCCCTATGCTCCCACAGTTCTGCTTACCGGAGAAAAACCTCTGCACCTCCTCGGTGGAGCAGGACCAAGGCAGCCCCCTGACTTTCACCACGTATCCCTCGCTGCTCTCCGTGTTGAGCATCACATTGGGGGTGAGGCTCGGCTCCGTCTCAGCTTCTGTGGTTGCTGGAGAAGACCAAAGCAGGCCCTTTGAGACGCTGCACAGCACGGCCGCCACCCGCAGCCCCTCAGAGCGCCCGGCGGCCCCCTTGGCCTGTGCCCACCCACCCCCGAGCCTCCTCTACCTCGGACCGCTGCCCGCCTCACACACACAGAGCCGCTCCCGCCCGGCGCACGCCTGGCCCGCCCCCCCCGGCCCGCGCCCAGCCCCCGTCCCCGCACGCACACATGGTGGGGCTCCGCGGTGGTTCTAGGGCTCCGAGCCTGATCCGCTGTCCGGAGAGCGCCTAGTCCCAGTCAGGCGGCAGCGAGCGGGCGAGCCTGTGGCGAGAGCGCGCTAGGAAATGGCGGCGGGTACTCCCGCTTCCGCTGGGCCGGGCCTTCCGCCGCACAAAGAACCCCGGCCCCAGACACCGCCCTGGCGGGCCCGACGACTCGCGGTCCCCGCCGACGCGCACAGCACCCGCGGCCGGCAGGAGCGCAGCGTGTGGCGAGCGGCCGCCGAGGAGCACGGGCCGCCCGCGCCGCTCACCGGCTCCCGAGAGGGGCTGCGGCGTGGCCGGGGGCAAGGCGCGGGGCGCATGCGCACGGGCACCCGCCGGGCTCCTGCCCCGCCCCGGGAGGCGCAGCCGCGCATGCTTGGCAGCGCCACTGCGCTCCGCCGCGCACACCCGCGCCGCGAAGGCCGCCCGCACCGCCCCCGCCAGGTTGCGCATGCGTCCTCGCTAGTCTGCGCTCCTCCGCCCCCCGCCCGGCAGCTCGTGCGCATGCCTCGCCTGCCGCCCCGCCGAACAAAGCCGCCGAGCGCGGGCCGGGCCGGGCCGGCGCGCGCCTCTCAGCGCCGCTCTCCGCAGCGCGCATGCCCCGCGGGCCGCCCCCCGTCCTCCCGCCCGCGCCCTGCGCGGGGCCGCGGGTGCGCGCGGGGGGGCCGGGCCGGTCCCCGCCCCTCGCCCCCCGCACCAGCACGGCAGGCGTTGCACGGAGAGCGGGGAGTTCTGGCTGAACAAAGAGGTGTGTGGGAACTAGCACTTACCAGCTTCAAATGCTGACGCTACCCCACGTGAAACAATCTGCTCGCTTCGGTCACTGAAGCCTGGTGTGTTTGTAGGAGATGGGGAAAGAAGAGACATGGGTCACAATTATCATAAAAGAAAGGAAAATATAACTCCCTCCCATCTCCTCCAAACACACCAGACCTAGCTAGGTTTCACCCTGAATCTCATTATTACAGGGGCAACAGGAAGTTACAGGAATAACTACAGTGGCACAACCTCAGATAGTTGCACCTGCAAAGCGTTTAACTACCAGCTAGGAATCCCTTCTTTACCCTGGAAAGAACAAGGACTTCATCTTTCAACTGGCAGTTGCCCACACAGGTGATAGGGAACCCATGCCAAGAGGCAGATTCTGTGAAACCCCAGGCATGCCAACGCCAACACTGGAATTTTGGAGCCAAGAAGCAAAGCTACTCAGGGCAGCATTTAAGCCTCCATCCATGCGTGTTTCCTTCCCGGTCAATACCAAAACGGACAGCCCCAGGCTGAGCCACTTCACTGCCTGCAAATCTACATGGCCTCGTCTCTCACATAACTATGTAAAGCATTCTGTTTAACTGATACTAATCTGGACCACTAACAGCAGCCTCCCCCCAAAGCTGGAAGCTTTCTGAAAACGAAAAAAAAGGAAGGAAAAGAAAAAAGGATGCTCTCAAAGTTTATGTGTGTAAATCAAACAACACGGAGAACTCGTTTACGTTAATGCAAATCAAATCACGAAGGGGAACCGTTTTACGGCAGCTTCCTGAACAAAGCAGCCCTGCTTGATCTCCCTTGCTAAACGCCGATTTTAAAAAAAACCTGAAGGCAGCGGCTTGGCAGAGGGGAGCAGCGGGGGAAGGAGCGGCCGGCAGCCCGCCGCGGCGGGGAGGGGGCAGCGCCTCCGCCTCTTCCCGGGGAGTGGCGGCGGCAGGCGGCCATCCCGCCCTCCGGCTGGCGGGAGACTTAAAGTGGGCTGGAGCAGGCGGCAGCCCCGCGTGCTCCCGCTCGGCGCCGCCATGTCTACCCCCGCCAAGCGGCACTGCCACGGCCCCGCCAGCTCCCTCGACTCCAGCTTCCAGAAGCGCCTCAGGAAGGTTTCCATCGAGGGGAACATCGGTGAGCTCGGCGGCGGGGGAGGGAAGTCGGGGCCCGCGGCGGTTGGGGCCTCAGGACGGAGGCGCCCTGAGGTGGCAGAGATGGCCGAGGAGACGCAGGGGGAGAGGGGCGGCGGAGGGCCTTTTCCACCCACCTCTACAGGAAGGCGGGGGGGACCTTGCGGAGAGAAGCGCAGCCGACGCTCATCCGCTGCCACCGGGCCGAGACCCGCTCGCGGCGATACTCGGAAATTGGCGCCATCGCCCGGGGTAGGGGAACCCCGCCGCCCTGCCCCGGCCGGACGCGCCAGGCGTCCGCTACGGCGCGGCGGCAGCACCCACGTCCGCGGCCAACCGCCGCGTGGGTGGGCTTTGAGGGAGTAACCATCCCCTCCTGCCCGGGCTCCGGAGGGCCCCCCCCCCCCGGGACGTTCGCGCACTTCCCGCCTGCTCAAGGACCGCGCCTAAGCACCGCGGGGCCACCCCCGCGCGCCCGACCCGTTCGCGGCGTTCTAGCCCGCAACTGCGTCACACACCCCACCCTCCCCCCTGCGACAGCTCGCCGCCCGCGCCGCGCACGCGCAGCGGCAGTCCCCCGCGGCCCCCCCCCCCGCCCGCCGCGCAGGCGCGGCAGCCCCCGCCCCCCGGCTCCCAAACAATGCCGCGCCAAGCCCCGCCCCGGCGCAGCCTGCTCCTAAAATGGAGGCGCGGCCCCGCCGGCTCCTTATCGGCGGCCCGGCCTCGGCACGGCCTTCTGGCGCTGGCGATTACAGCCGTTTTCTCGGAACGTGCACTAGCACTGTGCGGGCGTCCCCGCCTGCCCGGGGTCCCGTACAGCTCCGCACCTCCAACACTGCAGCGACACTGCCTACAGCCTCTTCAAGAAACCTCACAACTGCCACTTTATCAGTAAGACCAGTCTAACCTACACCCTCAGTGAGCTTTTCCAACCTCCTCCAGCTGCAGGGAAGTCAACATTTGTCAGGCTACTAGAGAAACACAGCGATGAGTGGGAGATCATCCCTGAACCCATCGCCAAGTGGTGCAACATCCAGACAGCTGAAGATGAATACAAGGTAGGCACACTGGATTTGGGAAGCTTGGGGAGAGAGATGGGGCACAGAAGAAACTGCATTGATTGGCTGGGGAGCCATGCCAAAATTCAGCTACACTTAGTCTGGAGCATCCAGAGTCATCCCCACTATTATACCAGTTGGTCAAACACTCACATTGTAAAGGCTACTTAGGAAGATACTATTAAATGCATATTCCAAATAACCACCGCTACTCCACAGGAATCACACTGAAGTCTAAAACTCAATGATCAACCTATTCTGAAGAAGCTGCCATAAAGCTACCATCAGCTGAGGAATGTATCTCTATTCCTATGTCTAAGCATTCTCTTAAAAAAAAAAAAGAAACAAGGCCATGATTTCAACATACCAAATTCTAGATTAAGAAAAAGAAATAAAATCCTGCAAATATGCTGGTATTACATTTTCTCTCTTGTCCCCTAGGAACTTTCAACATCTCAGAAGAGTGGAGGAAATCTACTTCAAATGCTGTACGATAAACCCACAAGATGGGCTTATACATTTCAGACCTATGCTTGCTTGAGCCGAGTAAGAGCACAATTAAAACCTGTCTCAGCCAAGCTACATGAAGCAGAACATCCAGTGCAATTTTTTGAGAGATCTGTGTACAGTGACAGGTAATTACTCTCAGTGCAACAAGAGTTAGATTAAAAGCTCCAGGTCTTTATGCTCAAAGACATGGAGCTGGGGAAACACTTTGTATTAAACTAGTATCTGCAAGGAGCAGGTTTGACTCAACAGGTGAGAGCTGGATGGTATTAAAAGTACTTATGGATGTAAGAATAGCAGCTATTTGTCCCGTACCATGATTCTGATTCTAATGAGAAGTGTTTTAGTAGTTCACTTTGGTCATTCCTGGCACAAGACTAACATCTTTTATTGCAGATATGTATTCACTTCTAACCTGTTTGAGTCTGGGAACATTAATGAAACAGAGTGGGCTATTTATCAGGACTGGCACACATGGCTTTTGAATCAGTTTGAATCAGACATAGAACTGGATGGCATGATCTACCTAAGAACCACACCTCAGGTACGTTCACTAAAGATTAAAATATTTCAGCTCCAACTTCAGTTTCCAGGAACTTGAGAGTACAAAAACCTAAGTATTGATGACATAATACTTCAGTGACTAACACTGAATTAGCTCCCCCCACCACAAATGTAATGGGAAGCCTATCATAAATTCAGATTTCATTCAGAGACCAAATTAAAACCCCTCCCTTCTGAGCTACTACTCTGATGTCAACAAATGCTAGTTACTAGCATCCACCACACTCAGTAAGGATCCAAGGCTGAAACTGAATTTCCAAATCAAGTTTGACTTCCCTTCCCATACAGTCTAGAATTGAAGCTAAGATAATCTTTTAGTAAGAAGTACTGAGAGTTAGCTAAAGTGGCTCAAGTTTGGGGTTTTTTTGAAGGACAGTTATTCTATATTTAACTCACTTATGCTCAGCCAAGCATTTAAAATTAATGCTCACTAATGTCTAGCATTAGTCCTGATCTAAGGACCACTTTATCTGTTTAGTTGATTTAGCCTTCACCACACGATTAATGTCCAGGCTTGTACTTCCCCCCCCCAGAAATGCATGGAAAGGCTACAGATGAGGGGAAGAGAAGAGGAGCAAGGAATTGAGCTTGAGTATTTGGAAAACCTCCACTATAAACATGAAACCTGGCTTCATGAAAGGACTATGAGGTATGAACCCATTTTCTGCAGGCAAATTTCAACTCTTTCCTACTTTATGTTAAAGTTGATTAGGGATAAAACTAAGCTTTAAGTCTACCTTCACTCAGGCACAGTTGGAAGGACTTATCTTTAGACCCATTCCAGGTTTCTTGGCACAGAGATTACTCTAGGTTACATGCAGAGGGAAGGTCACCTGTTGGCAGGGAAGTAAAAATTGCTGAAATGGAACTTCATCTAATTTAAAGCCTTTGTTAAGCATTAGCTTCAACTACAAAGCTGTATAGCTCCTACTCCAGCAAGGATATGAATTTCATTAACTGAAAGTACACAGGAATAGGACAGAGTTGAGATTGTGTTCAGGTGGCCGATCATTTAAGTTATCTACTAAGCAGCTTCCAGTTCCAATGGAAGGGAGGGTAAGGTCCCAACTACCTTTAAACTAGGCTGACTGTATCTCAACAAGGTTTAAATATTAACCTTAGCTTCAAAATAAAAAGTCATCAGAAAGGCTTTTGGCAGGTACTATTGCACACAAGAAACCCAGTCAGCAGCTAAGAGTTCTCTGCATACCTTCACCCCCCAACTTCCTTCCCATGTAAGGAATCTCTAAATGTGAAAGCAGACTTCAGATTTTCCCCTAGAGGAGCCTGAAATACTCTACTGAATGGGAAACATAACAATTCCAGGAAAAGTACGTTATCAGTCACATCTACTTCCCTAAGTTTCACGCAGGATGACCCAAATGCTTAGGAGACAAGGAGGCACTGCATATTGTGGAATTTTGGGAACATTTACATTGTTTACTCATTCCAAACTTGTGAACAAGCATTTCCTGTATTTTTCATAGGAACACTTAAGTCTGCAAACACTAGGTAAGAATGTTGTTTAGCACACTTACTGCATTTTAGAAATGCTTTTTGAACATAGGAAGAGAGAGTAACTACTGCTTTAAGAGAACAATACATCCAAGTTGTACAACTACTGGTCCCATCTTTTCCTAACCTGTAGCCAAAATGGTCTTGCTCATCTCTGAGCCATTTTAAATGCCTGTCTTATAACCTGTTAAAAGAGGTCATCCCCACCAAACAGAGCTGTAAAACTGTGTAATGGATTAGCAGTTAACTGGGAGAGACACAGGGCAAGTGATATTTTAAAAAAATACTCCCTCATATTAAAATCACATTCCTGATAATTGATTCCACAACAAAACAAATGAGGTAAAGGAAACTAAGGTAAGATTACATTATCTCCCCCCACACACACACCAGTACAATAAAAATAGATATTAAAAGGACAGATTTGTGAAATATATTAAAGTTACAGTGATACAATGTTGACTGGGTTATAAAAGACAATTAAGGACAGACTTGACATGGGCTTTACACTTAAGTCATTGGCATCAGCATTAACATCTCTCATGTGGTAATCTGAGTCATGCTGTACCCTTAAGATGACTTGGAAAACAACTAGAAGAGCTAGATTGTTTTATTACACAGTACTTTATATCATTTTTACTAGCACGATGTTCTTCCACTTAACAGAGTTGATTTTGAGAACCTTAAAGATATTCCCATTTTAGTTTTGGATGTTAATGAAGACTTCAAGAATGATAAGATTAAACAGGAGTACCTGATTGATAAGGTGAGTATTAAATGTTTCCTCATCTGATTTTCTTCTGCAGTAATAGCTGTAAGTTATCACAAAGTTTAAGAATGTAAATTGATAAGTACTTGTTTGGGGCTAGTCTAGTTAGTCTCCTTCATAGACTTAAGAAGCTCTGTGGCTGCAGAAAAGGCTTTTTGGTTTCCTTCAAAAAAAAATCATTAAATCCCACCTCATTATCCTCACAATTCAAGGGAAAACTGGGTGTTTTTAAAGAGGGGCAATTGTGGGGGATGCAAGTACACAGCTGCTGGAGTAGTCAGACTACTCTCTGCCAAGTCTGCACTGCCATACTGTTCATTAAAAAATTCACAGAATGATAGTCTAATTCATGTCAGCCATGATGTCTTTAGAAAAATCCCGAAGTCAGCCTAGCACTATTTATGCCCCCTTGCATTCTGGGGATCTAGGCTCTTCCTGGACAGAGCACAAGACATCTGACAAATGCAGAGATAACTGAACCTTGTACATAGGTCTAAATGCACAAAGTGACACTTCTATGTGGAGTTGGGAGGGCAAGTCAACAGCCATTTGAGGAAACAAGGTGGTAATAAATAAGTCACTTGAGTCAAAATGGTGTTTGCTAATTCCACAGAAAGGTGAGACTTGGGAATTAAATGCCCAAATAAATTCTTCTGCTGGAGCCATGTGCTGCATGCCTAGTCCACAAAAAAAAACCAACACCCTCCTAACACTTAAAGGCATAGGGCTCACTCACAACCCTCTAAGCAGAGCTGCAACATTACTTATTTCACTCACTGGGACACTTTAACCCTTCTTTCTCTCACTGCCCCAAGAAGACTTAAATAACTCTAAATAAACTGGGGAGGGGAGCACAACGTTCAGTTGCGGAGGTGTTTGTTAAGTTATATCCTCATGGAAACCAGCAATTAACAGCTTAGAGAGTTATGAACCAGACTACACTTATACATGCTATCTTTCTTTTAAGTTGCCCCACTGAAAGGCCACCAGTGTTGTCTCCACTAAACTTCCTTCATCACCCAGCATATGACAAAGTCAGCTCTACTTTTGGCTTAGGGTAGGGGGTACAGCACCATGCTGAAAATGCTACCAGATCTCTGGCTTCGTTTTCTGACAATACCTCTCTTCCTAGGGAAGAGCTACCTAATGAAGTTCATTTTTTCTTTAATGAAGTAACATTCTGTAAAGCATCCAGAAACCAGCTTTCATAAGTACTTGCTATTTTTGAGTAATTAAGTTACTCAATTCTACCAAGTACTAACTTACAAGTCTTAGGGCCATCTGCTATACTGAAAAGCATTTCAGGTCATGAATTATATGCAGAGGCAGAACAGCCCTGGCGACTGTACAGTAACAAACCATTTGTTCCCCAAGAAAGGGAAAAGCTTCACGATTTAGCTTTTCTTCTAATGCATCAACTACATATACTTTTTGTTTTCACAGGTCAAGTCTTTCCTGACTTCTTAAGAAGATGAAAGTTAATTTGAATGACAAGTCCCTGAAGTTGCAGAATTAAACCTAACAATCAGTGTGTTAAACAATTTACTTTAACTACATGTATTACCTGTATGGCTTATTTTAAGGCAAGATCAAAGTGCAAAATATGGTTGTTGGTTTTTTTTTTGCTTGTCTGACCCGTGTGGGTTCCGATAGAATTTTCTGTATAGTTAAAACAAACAAATAGGGGGTGCTTTGATGATGTACTTCGTGTATATTCTCTGCTGTTTAATAAAGGTTTTAAAATAAAATTGACTAATAACTGGCTTTAACAGTAGAGGAGTTAACCGGTTATCAATGGCTGAGAACCCAGTAAATAGCGATAGCAGGCACAGAGGCAGGGCTGTTTTGCAATAACTGGCATAGTTCACCATTTTAAGACGAGACTGTTATGGCGTCCAGAAACCTTTACTTTCAACTTCTGCTTTATTGAGTGGCTGTTTTCACAGGATTTACGCTACTTAGGGATGGACATTACGGTAGTCGCAAGGGTTACACCTGCAATAAACTGCAATTTAAGCATATCTTGTTTACAACCTCCCCCCAGTAAACAAAATCCCTCCCGCCCCCCCTGCGCGGTGACGGCAGGGAGCAGGCGGGGAGGCAGCCGCCGGCGCTTGCACCGGAGGCCGAGGCAGGACCGAGCCCCAGAGCCGCTCCCAGCCCCCCACAGCGCCGCCCCCGCCCCAGGCCCCGCAGCCCACAGCGCCGCGGCCGCCACGACGCACGCGGCGGGGGGGAGGGGAGGGGCGCACGCGGCCGCGCCGCGAGGCCGCCAGCCGGCCGAGCCGGGCCGCCGCCGCCGCCAGGGCCGCCCTCGCCCGAGGCCGCGCCGGCAGCGCGGTGCGCGGCCCCCGCCACCAGCAGGCGCCGAGGCGGGGGCTCAGCGGCGCCGGGGCCCCGGATCGGGCGGGACCGACCGCCCCTCCCCCACCCGCGGCGGCCCGGCCGCCCCACCCCCCGCTTCCCCCTCGCCGCCGCCCGCCCCATCCCCCCGCCGCCGGGCCTTACCCAAGCCGGGGATCTCGCCCTCGGTCTCCTCGGTGTGACAAGGGTCCATCTTGGCCGCGCCTTCCCCACAGGGGCCGGCAGAAGACAAAGCTCGGCGGGGGCGCTCGGGCGCTGCGCAAACGGAAACAAAGGCTCAGCGGCCGCCGAAAGGACGCTCCGGCGACGGCGTATCGGGGCTTTTCGGTCGCTTTTTCCCTGCTCCCACGGGGATGAGGCCCGATGAACCTGCTCCCCTGTCCGGGCCCGACCCGCCTGCTCGCTCCTTCTGCGCAGCGCCCCTCCGCGCCTATAAATAGCCGCCGGCCGCGCTGCGCAGCGCCCTGACGTCACGCACCGCCCGCCCCGGCCCCCTTGCCGGCCTCCAGCCAATGGCAGCGTGACAAATTGAACCAGCCAGTCGCGTCCCGCGGCCCCGCGCGGGGGGGCAAGGGCGGGGGAGAGCAGCACGGCCGCCCGGGGCGGGCCGCAACGGCGGCGGGCGGTTGGGGGCGGCGGACCCGCAGGCCTCCCGCCGCCGCCCGCGCACTGGGCCGGGTCCGGCCCCCCCCGCTCTGAGGGCCCGCCTCGACTGTTTTTCTACCCAAATCCCAAACATGGCGGCGGCTTTGTCCCTCCCAGCCCGCCGCGCCGCGCCGATCGCTCCCCTACCGCCGCAGCCGCCCCAGCGCCCCCAGCCCCCCCGCTCACGGCGGGCTGCGGCCTCGGAGCTCCGGCGGCCGGCCGGGACCGGGGGCTGTGCGCACTGCAGCAGCGCCCGCCGCCGCCGTCAGCTGTGCTGGGCTCCGCCTCCCGCCGCGGCGGGGGGGCACACGACGGGGCGCGGGCCCCCTCCCGCCGGGGCGGGCGCCGAGAGGCCTGGTCGGGCCCGTCCCGCGGGGCGCAGGCCGCTCCGCCGTGAGGCGGGGTGGGGCGGTCAGGCCGCGCTGCCAGCCCCGGAGGCGGCGGGGGAAGGAGCGAGGGGCCGCCGCACGGCCGGGCAGGGCGAGGCGCGGCCTGCGGGAGGCCCCTGCGCCGAAATGGCGGCCGGGCGGGCCGGGGCCTGGGCTGCGAGGAGGGCCTTGGTCGGGCCGCCCTGGCACCGCTGAAATGGCGCTTTTTGCAACTGCTGGCACGGCAGCGCTAACAATGGGGATAGCAACGGCAGCGGCTGAAAATGTGCCAGCCTTGACCTTTCCAGATCGTGCGTTCAGAGTGGCTGTTTGCTTGTTTGGGCTTAGACGCAGGCAGGTTTATTTGCTGGATCTCCGACTGGAAATCACCGAGTACCCTGGCAGGGTGATACGAACGGCTGGTCTCTCGCATGCCTCCTGCACCCTGCAGTCCGTTTGCCCTATGCCTAACCAGACCAATCCCCTCTGCAAAATAGTGTTACAAAGTATCATTAGCTAAAACGACTTTAGATTAAAATAGCTATAAGGGGACCTGTGTGATCGTTCAATCGCATAAGCGGTGACCTTAGGACCGTGGAGGTGTGGCATCTATTCACAGCTTTGTTTCTGACTGGTTAGTGTAAAGTGAATCCCTTTGCTGATCCCTGTTGAAGCCTTTGCATTTCTAGCAGTGAGTTAATGGTAATTTTTGTCTTCTTAGAATGCATATTAATAATCATACACTGGGGTACATTTACTGTGTGTCGTTTTATTAGTCCGATTGGTCTTTTTAGCCCCCATTACTGCATTTCAATAAGGAGGGAAAATGGGTTCTCTGTTGTTTACACATTGTGAGCCACGTCACTTCTTTGAAGTGGGCTGTACTGGCTGATTTCTTGCTATCTAATTTTCAGTGATAAGTAAAGCCTGGTTTGCCCAAAACTTTCTTGATCATATGTTTATTGCAGTCAAACAGCATTCTGACATAAGTTTTCCCTTTAGAGGTCTCTTAGGAAATTAAAATCATCCTGTGCCTACACCAGGAAAAATTTCTGCTGCATGCATGTTCTTCCGGTGTTAGAAGAAAGGTCATATGACTTTTTGCAAATATGTAATTGCTATTAAGCATAGGCAAAATACCTGCCTGCCTTGAAACTTAACACATCCAACAGGAAGCTGGGTACAGCCGCTTCTAGGGGAAGAATGTGACTGTGAACAGCTGAGGCAAACAAAGACAGAAATAGTTATCAGAAGAGTTATAATTAGTCAACGTATATGTGGTGTTTGAAAGATGAAAATAATTAACAATTCAAGTGGAGTTATTGTTAACAGCAGCAGCCAATTTCCTGAGAGGCCATCTCTGGTAAGTGCTTTTGCAAGTAAGGGTCATCCCATGGTGTGTGAGCACTTGCAAAGAATGGGGTAGGGGATAAAAATCATGCTGGAAACATCTGATGCAAGATTTTATTTGGTTTCTTGAAGCAAGGAAACAACTATGTATGTATTTTACATATGCAAACATCCAGGTCTTGCTTCTGTGATTTCTTCTAGGACTCAAGCATCACCAGTTTACCTGGCTTTTTTGTTTCATGGTGCCAGCACGACACCTGTACCTTCCTCTCCAGCTGACACAGCTGAACTGTAGCGTGTCTCTCAGCATGTCTGTCAGCAACTCAAGCTGCAGCTTCAGGTAATTGTTTTTCTCTAAAATAGCTTTGTTCTACTTCAGAATTTCACTGGCCCATTCCTGCAAAGCGGAAAGGCACACCTGCAGCTCAGACTGCTAGGGAGAGGAGCTGCTCTCATTTTCCCACTTGCATTCCCAGAAGATAAATTTTGCCTTGTTCAGGTCAGCCTGGGAAGGGCTGTAATCTAAGCCGAGCTCAGGTCTGTTGGGTTTCGTAGGCCATCTGGTAGAAAATGGGCAAAGAGGTGGCCTCTTGGGTAGAAATCTGCTGGAGAAATGATCTGCCAGATAGTCACAGAGCCCCTGAGCGACATCCCCAATTCCTTCAAAGTTCATGGTGAGCAGGGCTGGGAGCAGAGACCCGCACCAGGACAGCATGAGCACCAGTCCAACCTGCAGAGAGATGCGTAAAGCTGCGTAGACATGTTAAGTATTAAGCTGGACCAAAGGACCAAAGTAAAGCTCTTCCTTGAAGCCTGCTGCCTGCTCAGGACATTTCTGTTTGGTACCAGTCATAAATCTCTATTTGTTAGCTCGCTTAAGTTTCTTTCCTGGGCAAGAAAATAATGGAGAAACTCTGCAGCTCTAGTTCAAGGGTTTTATAGGCATTTAAGCATATACCGAGGCACTTTGCCTGTCTGGAGGTGATGCAGATGCTAATCTCTGAGTAGGTTTTGGAGACATTATTGCAATGCAAAAAATAATTACCAGTAATTCTTTTATGGGTCAGCATTTGCTGTTTCAGGGAGAACAGTGATCAGAGTTTAAATGCCTGCTCTGAAAAGATTGCAGAACTCATTATCCATCATCCTGACCCCATCGTTCTATGCGCCTTCCCGTTCTCTCTTTCCTAGCTAGATGTTATCCGTTTGTTCTTCTGCTTCCCTCATAAGCTTCATTCTTCATGTCTCAGCTATGTGTTGCGTGTTCCTTGCATTAGCATATAAGCACGTATAATTCAGGATCTTACAGTTAATCTGCAAACCTGATTAACTCCCAACAAATACCACTAGCAGCTGACATGCTTTATCATCTGAGGTCTGAAAACGAGGAATGCACGGAAGTCTCATACTACCAATGCTTTGTAGGTTTCTCTGTATATGTGGCCTCCAGTCAAAAGTCCTAGAATTCAATTATAACCTTTCTGTTGCTACCCGTGGCTATAGAAACAGCCTCTAGCTGTGGTGCTGTGACAAATACAGGCTAAACAATGCTATTAAATATGCATGATGTGTGTTCTGCCATATTAGATAACGTGGCCAAGTTCATGATCTGCTAATGCTGCCAATTCACAGCTTTGCTAATGCAGCTTCCCTCTCGCTTTTGCTTTGAGCAATTTAAGAGGCTTTTTGGTTATACTTCACCTGTACTTTCTTCCTTTTCACCTGTTTTGTCTTTATTCATTACTCTGAAAATGGTGGTCTGAAGCAGAGGCTGGGCAGCAGCTCATGTTTCCCAGCTTTCCTAATCTGTAGTTCACTGAGAAGCCAAGCTGGTCTGGAAACCCACTGGAGGTGTTGATAGACACTGCTTTAGTGAAAAGCAGATTCCCAAGTCCCTCCTTCTCTCTGAGGCCACTGCTGTACTGTTTGCATCTATCACTCTTCCCTTTATACAACCAACTTATCCACAGCTTATGCTCAGCATCCTTTGTCAAAGGGAAATGGAAGAATTGCCTCTGTTCTGCTCCCTCGGTGATCACACCCTCTCAGGCTCAGTTCACCTGTCTGATGCCTTTCTGTTCATTAGTGTAACTCAGGCCTGTTACCATTTCGGTTTTGTAGCATTATGATTATGGCAGTTGGCAGAATACCTTGTGCTTTTTACTGATACAGCTAGCTACCTTGCTGTGAATGCAGTTCCAGCAGTAGAAAAGGTGTCTTCTACCAGCATACTTTAGGTATCTGCATGTTTTGCCTGACTCTGAGCTAGGTGGGCATGAGTCAGCTCTGATCCAGAAGTCATCTGGCCGTGCAGCGCTGTACTGAGCTCATCAGGCTGCTCTCGGAGAAGGTTTCTTCACTCAGGCAGCACATTTACAGCTCTTTGACAGTTCAGCCATCTACGTGCCAGGAGAGAGGTGGGCACATGTCCATTTGCATCCATTGCAACAAGCCTTGCCTGCATTCCCTTATGCTCTCCCAGAAGGAGAATGAGCTGTAAAGCCGTAAATACTTCACAGTGGGGTGACCGAGCCCACTCTTTGGAGAATGTGCTGCAGTATCAGGACAGATAACACAGTGCCTGAGCTCTTGTTGTTCTAGCCACCCATGTTCATGAAATGGAGCCTATTTTAGACACTCACCAACTGCAGGCTCAGGAGCAGTGACCACAGCAGCTCACTGGTTTCATCCTTGCTGACTTGATGATCCCCGACTTCCAGCCCTTGCAGGTAATGTTGCCTTAGCTGTTTGGGGTCACCCAGCTTTCTCTTATCAAGTAGTGCAATGTCAAAGCAATGCAGCTGATGCACATGCTGCTGGCACAGATCCTCTTTTAGTCTCTCACTCCAGGAGTTCTCTGTGAGTCCTCCTGAGTGCTGACCCTGCCTTTGTTCTTCCTACCTTTTACCTTTAGCTCTTAGACCTGGAAATCCCTGAACACAGAGTTGGGCACAGCATCGACAAGGACTGGAGCAGAGCACACTCCTTCCTAAGCTACCACAGCAAATGTCTAAGTTTTCCTTTGGAGGGAGGGCATTCACAAAAGGGCATGTTAAGCCCTGTCCACCTTGTATGTATTGTGGCTCTGCCCTTACCAGGGGAAAGAAGTAGTCTTGGTGCTCTCTTATCACTTACAAGTGATAACTACTGGGAGGTACAAAACTGATGATGAGGTGAATTGTAACCTTAGAATGTGGACTTTCCTAGCCTCCCTGTCTTGACCTGCTAACATACGAAGTGGCAGATAGCTTTGGTTTTGCTTGAATTTTACCCCACTATCTAAGCCAGGAATGGTTTTTACTGCATAGGGCTGTGGCCTGTGGTAATGTAAAGGGAGTATTTGCCTGCGGGCAAGGCACCTGCTGTCACAGGTCTGTCTGAAACACCCTGCGCCTCCATCCACGGCTGCGTCTCTTCTGCGACGGTGCGGTGCTCAAACCAAACACAGTGTGCTCAAACTGCAGGTGTGACACGGGTCAGCCACAGTCACGCTCTCCACCCCAGCCCATCTCAGTCTCTCCAGTGAGCATTGTGCTCTTGCACCCACACCCTCCTACTGCCCCCGAGCAAAGTGCTCCTCCTTCCTCTGGTCTTGCTCTGCTATGCACCCCACGGATCTATGTGTCCATGCGTTTACTCGGATCAAGAGGGTTCTGCGTCTTACTGCCTCTCAGTTTTGGCATTGATGGATACATCATTCAAAATGACCGTGCTGCACACAGGCAAGCACCAAAACGCTGTTACGTTGACAGTGAGGCCTCTGCAGACTCAGCACATAAAATGGGTCACTACCGCAGTTATTTCAGTTACACAACTCCAGTGTGACTGCCTTTCTTTTTCCTTGCCCTTGAAGTCACTTGAATGTAAACAAGTAAAACTAAGGCAAGGGGGTAACAAAATGAGGATGAAGAATGGAGAGGGGAAAGGAGAGCATCCCACAGCACTAGTCTGGAGACTAGCATCCTCACAGCTCCAGCCAGCTGGTTCCCCAGAGCTCTGATCCTGGAGCTGCTGCAGAAATAAAGACCCATTGAGAAGTCTGGCTCCAAATTAGCATTTGAATTCCCTTATAGTCTGTTGTCAGATGGGCAGGAGGTGGGTGCTAGTCTCGGTCTCTCAGTACTGATACACAAAGGTGGCTTTAAAAGGTCCTTATTTTTCTGAGGGAAAGAAATGCATTGCTCCAACTATGGACACTTTGTGTTTTCCTTTTTTTTCCCATTTTTTTCCTTCTCTTTTCTCTCTCCCTTTCTTCTGTGTTTCATCCCCTTTCCTGAATCAGGCTGAGCCGTAGATAGACAAGTCTGGGTATTGTAGCCCAGTCTGACCTACTTCTTTCCCTCCCCTTGGCCCCGTGTTATGGATGCTGGTGCTATGGAAACAGGGGTGACATGCCAGTGCTACAACGACGGGGCCACCAGCTGCACCCTCCTCTCCCAGCCCTATAGGCCCTTCCCCTCCCACACACCCCCCCTCAAAGAAAGTTAGCAGTGCTGCTTCCTGGGGAAATTCAAGGGTGTGCTCCGTCCGCCCCACCAAGCCGTGCTCCAGTAGGACCGGGTTGCTCTTCCTCGAGCTCGGGAGAAGGGTGCATTTTTCCCTGGTCCCAGGGCACAGCGTTTCGGTGCTGGGGCCACATGTAAACCTGCTGGTGTCTGCACATGAGACCTGTCTGTGCACATACCCTGCACAGGCTGTCACATGATGGTAGGAAAGTACACGTGGGCGCCCTTGAAGTTTTCAAGACAAAAATAAGGTACGAAGTTCTGCAACACGTTACAAAAGCCTTACAGGAACCTGGCTAGGTTCCTATGAATACAGATATGGGAACACATGTGCGCCGGCTACCCCTGCAGCAGATGGCAGTTGCTTCGTCGGGGGACAGAGCTGTGCACTTTCATTGTCACTCGTTTGCTCGTGCGGGAACAAGCCCCATCAGGGACGGAGGCTTGTTTACAAGTTCAGCCTGTGCATTTCTTGCGATAAAAAAGTTCTCACTGGTTCTGCAGGTTTCCTTTGCTCTCTGCTGGCCTCCTGTCCGGCCGCCTGCTTCACCTGGGAGGCTGTGGCAGTATCAGAGTGGATTTCCTTTCAGATATCTCACGCCAAACCTTTCCCTCCCTGTTGCTGACACTGAACTGGCAGCCGTAATGTGCAGAAGCAGGAAGGAGCCCGGGAATCCGCAAAGCGCTTGCAGGGGGCTCTTAGGTCTGTTGTGAGCCGTCTCCAGGAGATTTCTGCGAGGCTCCGGGAGTCCCCCACCCCAATAACCTTAATACCAGGGCCTGGCCCAGCACAGGCAGAACTTGAAGCAGGAGGGTTTGTGCGTGAGGGCCGCCACGGCTCTGCGTGCAGGCAGCCTGCGTGACCGCTGCCCTGGCCGCCTCCTGGGGTGCAGCGGCAGACGCCGCTGGCGCAGGCCGCCGGCCCGGGAGCAGCCGGCTGCCGGCCTCCCCCGCCGCCCCGTTCCCGCCAGCGCGGCGGCCGCAGCCGCGTGGCAGCAGCGCCCTCTCCCGATCGGCGGCGGCCGGAGCCGGGGGAGCGGAGTCGCGGGCGGGCAGGGCTCGCTGCCGGAGCTGCAGGGCCGGGAGGGCCCGGGCACGCACCGGCGGGCTCGGGCACGGCCTGCAGTTCCTCTGCTGCGGGCGCAGCGGCCCGGCCTCAGCTCTGCTGCCAGCGCAGCCGTGCCCCCCTCACCCGGCCCTTCCCTCAGCCAGCTTAGCTCAGCAGACCAGAAGAAAATTAAGCCGGGACACAAATCCCCAGGTGGGGGGAGCTGAGCTGGTTTCGTGGGTCAGCCCCCGCCAGGGCTCCCAGGAGGCCGGGCAGGAGCGGCAGCGAGCCCGCAGCTGCCGCAGCAGCAACGGGGAACCTCACCCTCCCAGCAGTGGCAGTTGCAGTTCTGCAATTGGCCGTACCAGTGCTGCCGGGCGGTTGGATTGCCGTTAAACTGGCGCTCACGGGGACGGTCGTTACGGCAGCCGGATGGTGACCCCGGCGCCGCGTAACCTTGGGGTGGCACGGGCAGACCCTGTCCCACCCAGCACGCGTCCTGCTAGTCCAAACCTGGCTCTTCAGCATCTCTGCAGCAGATGCGAGTGGGCAAAGTGGTTTCATGCAGCGCCAGTGCCATATGCTGTGCGGCGGCAGGATTTTGAATTGGATAAATCCTGAAACATCGACAGCATCACTGAACCGTGGTGCCATGCAAAGTGATTTTCTTTGATGACAGTTATGAAGTAGCAGAGTAATGACAGCATCCTTGGGTGACGGGGAGGAGTTTTCCTTCTGCCAGAGGCACCTGAAACGACCCCTCTGACAATTGCTTCAAGGGGATGATGTGCTGGGCAGTTTTTCTGTGGCAGAGCTAGCGATGGTGGGCAGCTGGGGCCAGAGCCTCACTGTGCTGCACCAAGATTTTTAGTGGTCTTCTGTGCACCCAGGGGGAGAAGGCAGCTTGCCACAGCCTCGCTGCTGAATCATTAACTTCTCTCCTCTGAGTCATTCTGCAGCCCTGTCACACACAGAGCTGAGACAAGCAGGGCTGAGGTGGGTAGTGGCGCCAGGCCGATACGGCAGGGTTAGAAAACTGGTTGCAGGGTAAAAGATGGAGGCTGTGTCTGCAGAACCAGTGAGCACCAGCTTGGACTAACCCAAGACAGCGGGGTTTTGACACGGAGCCAGGACCTGCACGGGCAGCTGCAGCTGGTCCTTCTGTATTAACCCTCTGGGAGGTGACTGGTTATGCTGGTAAAAAGGTGAGGACTGAGAATTAACTTCAGGAGATGGTGGGATGTGTTAAAGGCTAAGTAAAATCTCACTGGGGGCAGGTGGCATGTCTCTTCCTCCCTGGCCTTGCTGAGGCGCAGCCGGGGTTAAATGACGCTCAGCCTTTTCCAAAGTGTATTACCAAAGCTGCTAGAAAAAAAGTTATTTTGTTGTTGTTTATCTTGCTGTGACACCCAGGGGTTCCTGTGAGGATGGGGCTCTGCTGCACTGAAAATTTTGCGGAGGCAAGTGCTGTACAGTTACTTTTGTTTGGATTGAAGCCTTCCCCTGCAGTGTTTGCCAACTTCAACATGGCAGCATGACTCCAAGGCAGAACCCGAAAGGGAAACAGACTGAGGGCTTTGCTGGATAAGCCAATTTAAAATGCAGGGAAGGAAATGAAACAATGTGAAAAATTAGTCACTTCTTCCAAAAATCCCTGCCTTTTGTTCTTACAGTCTAAGTATGCAAACTGCTGGGGAAGGGAGGGGTGGACGGCAGGCTTTAAAATGTGGTTAGACTGGCAGCATGTTAATGCAGTTATTTTCGCTCTCCGGGTTTGGTGTGAAGTCCTCCCATGACAATGGCATGGAGCACTGCTGGTGTTTTCTGAGCTGTGTCGCTAACATGAGTGGACTGATGGCCAAAAGCATCAGCATTGTGAACGCTGAGCTCCCGTGAAAATCCAGCCTTTCCTGCTGCAGGGGGGCCAAGCCCAGAGGGGGACCTGAGCACACGCCAAACCACCCAGCGGGGACCACTGTTTGGTGCTGAGCAGCTCAGCCCCCAGTCTGGGAGCTCGGCACCTCTGAAAATCAGCTTGTCCCTACTCAGAGCTCTCCTCCCGCCAGACGTAGGGTCACAGGCTCCGTTGCACTGCACAGCGGGGAAACAAAGGCAGCTGCCTCACGCTCAAACGCTTGTGTTTTTGTTCTCTGCTAATTGCAGACCCACAAGGAGACACCCAGCACAGCAAGCTCAGTGCCTTTTTATTTGTGCACATTGCTGCTCAGCAGTATTAAAAGTTATACATGCGGTAGTGGTTATGAATTTGTGCAGTCTGATTTACAATATCACCCACAGGCAATGGCTAATAACCATTACAAAGGCACTAACAGACTTTTGCATAACATGTTGGTGGCTGCTCCCGTTTATTCCTCGCCTCAGCCCACAGCTGGTTTCAAACAAATGCCTTTCTTAGGTGTTGGCCTTGGAAAACTGGCATGAACCTGCCTTCGGTGCCTGGGCTGAAGGCAGAGCCATTGGAGTAAGGGGAACACATGGTGATTCCCTGGGGCAGCTCTCTGGGAAGCTTGGGATGAGATGAGTTTGCTTTTATGTGTCCAGTTTTCCTAAAATTCTCCTTGTTTTGGAGTGTCGTTTCTGCATCAGGCATGACAGAGCTGCCAGATAAGGAGCACTTGGCATGAAGAGTGCTGTCAGGGGAAAAATACCTCCTGAAGAGCTCAGCAGTTCATGTTGGTGCTGGGCAGTGGGGAGGAAGGTGTTAAAAACTCAGGTGAGGGTGGATTTGTTGCTTGTGCAGTATTAGGTACAGCCAGTCTGTTACCATGGGCAGGAGGGAGCAGGACTTGAAGGCGAGGACACGGATGAGGGAGGAGCAGGTCACGCTGTGAGAAGCTGGAGGATGTTCAGCCCCACATAGTGAGAGAGGAAGAAATGCAAGATGCCCAAGACTGACGCTGCAACGAGAATCCAGAGAACTCCAGTGCTAAAATATATCGGGGTGAGCCTGTCAGGAGAGAGCGAGCCTGCTGAGACCGAGCATCACTGCTCTGGCCCGGGAACAGTCCCTCCCTCCCTGGGGAAGAGGGGTGGAAAGGCAGCCCCTGGCTGTCCCCTTTCCCTTGCGTGGGGTCCTATGCGCGGCCTCCGCCTCAAGGGAGCACATGCACACCCGCAAGGGCTTGGGGCAGCTCCAGCCTTGCCCCGTATCTGTGTCTCTGGCCCCAGCCCTGTACCCATGCCCACGTTATGCCCCGAGGAAAGTTTGGCAAGGCTGAGTCATGCGGGGACCCCAAAGCAGCCAGAGGGAGTCCTGAGCTTCCCCAAAGCACATTATGTTCCCAAATGCAAACCCCTAGGGGTTACCACGTACTCCAGGCTGGCAGAGGCCTTTACCTTTCTGAGGACGATGCCTTGTATCCCATAAAGTAGCAGTAGCGGGCATAGAGGTAGAGCAGACCCAAGGCTGCAGCGAGACCTGCAGTGGAGAGAGATCACAGTGACCATCTCCAAAGGCTTTTTAGAGCTACTTTGAGCCAAGCAGGTAGCTCAAAGTGAAGGAATAGAGGCTCTGTGTCCTCTGGCTCTACCCTCCCATCAGAGGGAGAATTACTACCTAGTTTATTGTTCAGGAAGTGAGCAGGACCTGAGTACTGAGCCAGCACTCAGCGGAACAGATTCAGTGACAAACCAGGTAATGGGCTGCTCTCACCTTGATGGAAGAAGAGTCCAGCCTGCCACAGAAGTGCCAGGAAAATGGGAAAATATTCAGAGGAATTCACCCTGGCAGGAAAGAGGAAGGTCATAAACAATGGAGAGGAGGAAGATCTTCCTTTTTTGCTTCCGCTAGCAGTTTCCAGAGGCTGGAGGCTGTTGCTTTTTAGAGCTGATGTCACCAAAAAAACCTCCAGGCTTGCACCTTTCCCCACAGTTCCCATCCCATCTTTATTCACAGGAATAGAACAGTGAAAGGAACTGGGTCTCCAGGGCACAGGAAATTAAGATGCCCAGGTCAGACCATGCACAGAAAGGCTCTGTGAACCACCCCCACTGCCCCTTCCTGGGTGCCACAGCTTAAACCCTGCTGTAAAAGCCCCAAAGCCCAAAGCTGCAAGGAAGGTCTGCCCCAGCAAGCTGCAGACACATTGAGGATGAAGTGCATCTTAAGCAGATAAGGCCAGAGCAGCTTGGGTTTCAGGCAGGAGTGGGAGGGAGCACTTAGCTGTTTGGATGTTTGTATGCCATGCCCTGTCCCCCCAAAGACAAAGTAGCAGGATGCTGGATGAGGCTGAGTCTAGGCTGGCAACAGAGCAGAGAAGGGGATGGCTGAGGGGATCCTGTTCCTGCTGCCCGGTTGCTTTTTTTCAGTGCTCAGCTACAGCAAAAGTGGAAGCTTCCTCTCTATCTGCCTCCCTCCCCCGCTGCAGCCCTAGCACAGAAGTCATGGCAGAGATGCTGGATTGTGGTATCCTCAGCCCAGCCCCAGCTGAGATCTCTCTGGGAGCTTGTCCTTCCCAGCAAGCAGGGTTCAGAGCAGGGCTGAAGCTGCCTGAGGCTTTGACACCACTTGGCTAAAACCAGCCTAAGTCTCAGGCACCGACAACTATGTCTTTAGCAGCCCTTCACTCTACAGCAGAGATTCCTGTGTGATTTCTATCAGCAATGCATTTAGGACTTATAAGCCAACCCAGTCCTGATGCTGACTCTTAAGCCCATTAACTTGGAAGGTGAGTAACTGCTGAATTAACAGTCCCAAGAAATGAAAGGCAAAGCAGGGGAGGGGCAGTGCCATTAGACATGAGATCTGGCAAGCATCACATAAGAGGAGTTTCTTACTGTGCTCGAAAGATCCTCTCGAATTCAGGTGGGCCTGAGATCTTTGGAGGAGAAATGCCAAACACCCTCCTAGCATAGATCACCTGGAGGAAGAAATAGGCTGCAGCAAAAGAGAGAGAAGTAGCAGTAGTCAGTCCTCTGGCTGGGCACAGTGGGGCCAGGAGACTGCCAGAGGTAGGAGCAAAAGATCTGCGGTCTCCTCCTAACCTTGCACCCTCACATAGCAGAGAAAGCTGGATAAAAATCCCAGATACATTTCAGGCAAGGAAAAGCAATGACCCAGTGCAACAGTGAAGCGAGGAGTATGCAGTCATGTACCACCAGCAGATATCTGCTTTTCTCTTGCATAATTAACAGATCATCTATTATCTATAGAAATTGATACGCAGTGCAGATGTACTTTGTTACTGCCAATTTTTTTTCAATCTTTAATTTTTTCCCCCTCTAAATCCCAATAGCTGAGTAGGGAGGGAACTGATGCCATAGATAAGCCACCCAGACATTGAATTAAATTGTCATGCAATGTGAAACCACATCTGGGAGATGTTCCATGTGACCCACTGCAGCCAGTTCTTCCACCTTTCTGCCCCACAGTGCTCTTTGTATGCTAACGTCTACACAACCCTCAGGAACTGCTGTAAACCCATTTTTCAAAGAAAGAAATTCTACGAGTTTGCAGAAGAGAAGATCTACCAAGAAATTTCTGAACTGAGGAGGTAGGTCAGTTCAGAGGAAGGGCTTCCTAGGCACTGGTTTTGTTGAATACGTTTCAAAACCCAGACAAAATACCAGTCCACTGTCTGAAAAGCAGGGAAGTGCCAGTGCAACAACAGAAATTAAATATGGAAGTGAAAGGAAGTCAGTGGAGGTACAGTAGACTGACCCAGCAAGTATTTGGGCACGTGCATCCAATGGCCCCTACCTTGCTCCAGGACTCCCAGGACTGTCACGGCAGCCAGCAGATGAATCTGATCCAACATATTGACTCTTCCAGACCCTAGAAAAACTGATTTCCTGATTAGAAGCTCCTCTGGCCAGGTTTAGTCCTTGCTGATGTGGCAGTTGGTGGTGGTAGCTGGCAGCATGGGTTTTCTCTAAATGAACAGGGGAGATTTGTATGTGGTGCTTAAAACCAGGAGTCTGGCTTGTCCATTACCATATTCACTGTGGAAATGTAAATCAGTGGAGAGAGGTCTAATGGAGTATTTCCGTTCCACCCTCCCTTTTCCAGGAATGAGTTTTGAGGAAGTGCGAAAGTGAGCAGGGAGCACTAAAGTATCAGAGATAAGAGAAGGGAACTGGGAGCTGAATGGGGGGACAGATCTCAACAGCCCAGCAATCCACTCCCCCTGCGGCATCTGGTTTAATACCGCTCCTAACGAAGGCCAGGTCACGTCTCTCTTGCTGATATCGCATGAGAAATTGCATCCCCGCTTGAGCTGCTCTGCATCACTCGAGCATCAGGACAGGCAGCGTTTCCGGGTACGTATCATTGCATGCACAGATTCTGGAAAGCGTGCATTGGGCACAGAGCATGACTTATAGCCACAACACTGAGACAGCATCGAATAAAGCCCCCAAGTGAAAAATCCACTGCAACAGTAAGACAGGATGTGATAAAGTATAAAAGGTACAGATCTGTCTTGCACAGTAATACTTTATTTGGGGATGGGTCCTGCAAAATGTCAGACACCCAGAGGGTTTCAGAGCTGGCCCTTGTACTGGAAAGGCTGGGAGCTGTGCATTTAAGGCTTCTGATCAATCCTCAGCCAAATTAACTCTCATCATAAACACCACAGAGTTCTGTGTGGGTAAAAACCTGCAGAATTCATCAGGATATAGCAAAAGGAAATTATGTTTTAACATGTCTGGAGAGAGCCACTCGGCTAATTCCTGTTTAACAGCACAAAGCTGGCATGGCTGCAAGCTGCTGAGACTGCCAACTTTGTTTCCTTCTTCTCCCTTCATTCAAAGAATTTTCCCTTCAGACCAGGGAAAAAGGAAAATGGGTCAAGACAAAGTGATCATTAAACATCACTATTATAGAAAATAAAATCAGATTAAAGCAGTTTACAGAAGTTGCCTGATGTCCTTCATAGACTTGCTAAGAAGCAATAAACTGGTTCCAGTTTTCTGCCTCTCTATAAGGGATAAAGGCAACCAAAGAGGCTATAACAATGTCCCAGCTTAGTATTTCTCCAAATATCAAATGCAGACACCCCTGTTTTTCAAGCACCAGCAGTAAGAGTAATTCTTTCGTCTCAGAATTGATCCTTTTTAATTCCAGCAACTGTTTAAAAATACAAGGAACGTTGTATTTCGTTTTCTCCCATTTAGCTGTCAAAGAAATAAAGGACTCTCCTGTGTCAGCTCAAAAAGGGCAGGGGTCTCGCGGTGCTTAACGACCTTTGATTTCCCTCTGCTCCTGTCTGATTACAGCCAGCTAGCAAAAGAAAATATAAAGCAAAACAACAGAACAAAACCGATCCGAGCTTACACCTCCATCGGATGACAGTGCAGCGTATCCTGCATCAAGTGTCAAATATGTGTAAAGAAAGCTGGGCCAGGAGGAGCTGTGAAGGCTGCCATAGAGCACTCCCGCTCCCCAGATCATCACTAGATGCAAAATACTTCTAGTATCATCTAGTGTAGTCTAAATATAATAAAGGCTAGTAGAAACATGAATGAATAAACAAGCACAGATGTCTCTCCCCTCCTCCTCCCTCCCCTATAAGCATAATTTTTCAAGCTGTCTTTACCTCCTGAAGGGAACAATGTTTTTCTTGTCCCTGTTTGTCACCATCAGAACTTGCCTTATTTTCTGTTCTCACTCTGTGTTTGCAAGGAGCAGACACAAGTACCCTCCTCACAGCACAAAATGCCCTTCGATGATGGGACTGTCACCACTGGACAGCCTCAGCATCCTGCGGACTGTGGTGGCCACCAGCGTCCCTGTGTAGGGGATGCCACGGCAGGCTCCAGCCGGCAGACAGTGTCCCACTCACCGCCCTGGCCTTCACCACCTTCCTGCCATTTACATCCGACCTAACGACTACACAACCACATGGTGATTCAGATCACACCACTGATGGAACAGAAAACTCTCAGTCCGCAAGCAAACGGAGACCTGCCTGCAGGCAGTTCAGTGAGCTCAGCTGGCTGCACAGCCACTGTGTCCCTAGGCTTCGCGGGAGCAGAGGGGCGGGAGGGGCAGCCAGGGTGGGGAGATGGGGACAAGGCGTCATTGCTGTCATCATCTGCCTGCAATGCCACTGAAATAAGCATATTGCAAACACTCACCCTCTGAGGCTGACGCAGCCAAACTTCCTCCCAAGCAAAGACAAGTTCTGTGGTCCCAGGCTCACCTCGGGATGGATTTGCTGAGCAGAAGCTAACGAAACACTGTCCCCCTCTCCCACTCCCCAGCGTGTACTCTCCTCTCCACGTTACACTGTGCAAACATGGCCCTTCTATCACGGGACGGCTGGACCTGGCACGGTCCAAACTCCTCGCACCTCCCACTGAGTCATCGCTAGAGGCATTTCTCTGTGCCCACGGTTGCTTCTACTGCCTCTTCCTGCAGCCAGTAATCCTTTCTGCCTCCTAATTATCACTGTAGGGCTGTACTGTGACCTGGATTGCAACACTGAACAGGATTAAAAATAATCTTGGGAAGAAAAATAAGCAACACGAAAGGCTTAGAGGAGTTTTAAGCATCCACAGAGTTTGCAATACCTATACTACCCAGGAGCAGCAGGGCAAGGAAAAGCCAGCAGCACCAAGTCCAGCACCGTTACATGCAATAACATTCCCTAGAAATGTATTTCATGAGAGTACAAAGGGCCAAGAGCTTTCTGTTTGTGGAAGAGGGAATATTTTGCAACTGAGCAACTTACCCTTCAGCTGTGAAGCATGGAGGTGCCTTGTCCTTCCAATCGTATTGTAGAAATGTGGAAGTATTTTCTAATCTAGTTGGCATTTGTGCTTCCTTTCCCTTCAAATTCTTTTGCAGCCACTGAGCACATCCAAACCCGTGACTGTGGAACTGCTTGTGAGAACAGTTAATGTCTTTCTAACAGCCACATAGAAAAAAAGAGAGGTGTTTTCATTCAAAAGAATTAAAAGCCACACAGAGAAAAAAGAGTTTTTCTAGTTCAGGAGAATGAAAGAGATCTCAGCCCCGAGCACCTCAGACTGTTCAACTAACTGCTCCCTCAAGCTGGAACGGTGGGGCCAGAAACACACCTTCCTGACCTCCCGTGCCTGTGGAGACTTCTGCTAACTCAGACCAACATTTGTTGAGATTTTCCTGGAATTCTTGGATTTTGCAGCTGTAATAGGAAGGACGGGCTAAAAACATGGCAAGAAAAGGCCAATTCACTATTTCATCCCTTACAAAGATGCAGCTGGACACGTCTGGCTGCTCCTAGGAAGTGGGGACAGCTGCAGACGATTTCTGCTCTGCGGTTCCCACCAGGGCTCCCAGTGAGGCACAAACTGGCTCAGATCTCCTGAACATTTTGAAATATGTCCTAGGTTCTGCATTTTGCAATAACCTTAAAAACTTTGCATGACAAGAATTACCATGTCTTCCTAAAATGTGCATCTATACAGAGGCTCCTCCTTTCAGAAAGTAAAATAGCAGGTGGTTGGTTTTGCCAACAACATCCAGGTTGGGATTATGTGAAGCATCCCTTGGAGTACAAGCTCAATATATATTGGAGATGTGTTGATCTAGATGGATTTCAGACAGATGTTCCTGAGATTTCCCTATCTGTGGCATATCAAAGAGGTCACATAAATGTTCTCAAATGATTACTTATAGCAAAATTTCTAAGGGCCAAACCAATCTCTGCTTTAACCCTCTGCTTGAATGCCACTGCATGGAGCAGGACCATGACCAAGCGCTCTTATTGACAGTGCTTCTCATCTCAGTAAAGGTGAAGGGGTTTACTTTAAAGATAAAACGGGGTGTGGTGGGTTGACCCTGGCTGGATGCCAGGTGCCCACCAAAGCCGCTCTATCATGCCCCCTCCTCAGCTGGACAGGGGAGAGAAAATACAATGAAAGGCTCGTGGGTTGAGATAAGGACAGGGAGAGATCCTTCACCAGTTATTGTCATGGGCAAAACAGACTTGACTTGGGGAAATCAGTTTAATTTCTTGCCAATCAAATCAGAGTAGGGTAATGAGAAATAAAAACTAAATCTTAAAACACCTTCCCCCCACCCCTCCGTTCTGCAGGGGCTTAACTTCACTCCCAATTTTCTCTACCTCCTCCCTGCCAGCAGCGCAGGGCGACGGGGAATGGGGGTTGGGGTCAGTTCATCACATGTTATTTCTGCTGCTCCTTCCTCCCCAGGGGGAGGACTCCTCACACTCTGCCCCTGCTCCAGCGTGGGGTCCCTCCCACGGGAGACAGTCCTCCATGAACTTCTCCAACATGAGTCCTTCCCATGGGCTGCAGTTCTTCATGAACTGCTCCAGCGTGGGTCCCTTCCACGGGGTGCAGTCCTGCAAGAACAGACTGCTCCAGCGTGGGTCCTCACGGGGTCACAAGTCCTGCCAGCAAACCTGCTCCGGCCTGGGCTTCCCACAGGGTCACAGCCTCCTTCGGGGATCCACCTGCTCCAGTGTGGGGTCCTCCACAGGCTGCAGGTGGATCTCTGCTCCACTGTTAACCTCCATGGGCTGCAGAGGGACAGCCTGCCTCACCATGGTCTTCACCAGGGGCTGCAGGGGAATCTCTGCTCTGGCGCCTGGAGCACCTCCTTCTTCGCTGACCTTGGTGTCTGCAGAGTTGTTCCTCTCACAGACTCTCTCTCCTCTCTGCGGCTGCAATTGTGTAGGTTTCCCCCCCCCTTCTTAAATCTGTTATCCCAGAGGCACTACCACCGTCACTGATGGGCTCAGCCTTGGCCAGCGGCGGGTCCATCTTGGAGCCAGCTGGCAGTGGCTCTATCGGACATGGGGGAAGCTTCCAGCAGCTTCTCACAGAAGCCACCCCTGTAGCCCACACATTACCAAAACCTTGCCACTCAAGCCCAATACATGGGGAAAACATTCAAAGCCATTTTTTAAAAAGCAAGATGGAAAGCCAAGTCTTTGGGAAATTATATAAATGAGTATATATACTCATTTATTAGGGATACTTTGGAGAAATTTTTTTTAAAGCTTTCTTCTAAAGGAGTTTGATGAGCTTTGTCTGTATGCATATTAAATTTGACTATAGGGCACATCAGTATAAAAGCAATGCCAAAATTCTCCCCTTATCCCATCATCAAAAGGCACTGATACATGCAAATGAATAATAGTCCTTCTTTTATGGTCAATATCTGTTAAAAATATTAAACCAGACAAATTAAACCCCTCTCTTGTCCTGCATTGTCTCATGTTAGTGTCTCATGAGGCAACTCCTTTCCATGTGTTTTGCCAATTTTCCTATTCCCTTTTCAGCAGAATGTCAGAAATAACAAACAAAAAGGCAACGGCACTTCTGGCTAGCTCAAAGAAGAATGAATCTCTGGAGCGATAAGTGCATATGGCAGGGAGGGGGAGGATTTCCCTTTGCGGAGGGACAAACAAGCCTTTCAAATATCTTTGGCTGCTCTTATGGTAACACACACTTAGTATTATCCTATAATGATGTGGGGAAAAAAATTGCAAGGCTACAGGGCACATCGAATACGTCAAAGACTGAAGAGTGGTCATGGAGTGCAGCTTCCCTTTCTCTAAATTATAGAGGTGAAGAAATAGAGCTATTTAGCTTTTCTATCTCGTTTGGACCAGAAAGCTGGATGCTGGCCAGCCCTGCCCTGTTATGAGATAGAGCTGGGCAGGGCATCGGTGAGGGGCTGAGCGAGGGCAGCTCTAAGGAGACATTTTTTACAGAGGAGATTGACATTCCTGATAGGTCTCCTGTGAAGGAGAGACCCTTGGCTTGCCAGGCACGGGGCAAGAGTGGGGAGAATTTGCCTGAACTGGGGAGGTGTTGCTCTGTGGGGTTGTGTGTGCAGAGATGGGGCAGTCAGGATGGCAGTGGTCCCTCTGTCGTCACGGTGACTTTTCACACCAAAGTTCTCTCCCACGCGGGGTTAGGGAAAAGGAGGAGTTTCAGGGAGACAAAGGAGGTGGTTTGAGGGGAGATCCATGGGAGGCAGAGTGTGATGTGGACAGAGATGCAGGCAGGGCTGCCCAGCTCTCTAAGTGGGGACCACACCACTGGGAAGACATGTGAGCTGCAAAAAACTTCTGTGGGGGATCCCTGGTTCAGTCAGGAGCTGCATTTAACCTCAAGGCCTCGCACTCGTATTTTGCCATGGTCCCCTGCATCTGGTCATATTCCTTGACCCTGAGCTTGGCTTCCTCAGACATCGCTCATCGTGATGGGCTGGTGTGGCCATCTTTGGGCTGTGTCTGTTCCGGTCACCCTCACTGGAGCTGTTCTGCTCTCCTTGCTTGGCACTGTGGGACTGCACCTGGTGGGACGCAGGTCCTGGCAAGCATTCTGCCCCATGTCACCCCATCCATCGCCCTGGGCCACAGCTGAGCTGGACAAACGCGAAGGGTGAGACCACAGAGCCTCCAGCAATTGGCACGGTACAAGGGACGAGACCTGCAGAGGAACTCATGCGAGGGCAGAGGTGCTGGGGCTGCACAGCTGGGTGTGGTAGGAGGCAGACGGATGTTTCTTTAAAGCTTCTCTGACATCACCAGTGTTAAAAAGTTTTGAAATACATCTTTGGAAGGAACCAAAGGCAGCTGCTGCAGATGAGAGCTGGTCATCATTTGACTGTTGTTCTTCGAACTCTTTCACTTTTCTGCTCCCAGAAGATGCCCTGAGTGATGTGCCCGAGGGGACAGGGCAGCTGGGCAGGGAACGGAGCCCTGGCACCAGGTGGGCTGCCACAGTGAGGGGTACACACACCATGCTGCAGCTGCGAGGCTGCAAGGGCAGCATAAGCAGTGCGAAGAGGCTGCCCAGGTCATGTAAACAGCTGAGCCCAGAGGAATGTCTCCGAAGGAGAAGTTAAACAGAGCCAGTCCCTGCATCTCCTGCTGGCACAAGACCAGGGAGCCAGTGGCAGCCATGGGTCACAGGGGCAAGATGCGAGTCTGGGAGCGGACAGGCCTCTGGTTACTGGCTGTTACCTCTTGTAGCCTTTGTGTGTTGGAGCCTGGCCGAGGCTGAGCTGACCTGGGTGTACTCGACAGTGGTGGCAGCCACAGGGAGAGTGGGGCGGGGGACAGTCCCTCGGGAGAGGTGCCACAAGAACGCAACTCCTCCGGCCTCACATGGAGCCCAGATGCAGCATGAAGGCTGACCCAGCTCTGCTGTCCACCAGCACAGGCAGATAACTCCTACCCCCAGCGTCTGAAGTTGGGGGGCACCATTTAAGGTACCAGAATTGGAGGCTCCTTCTGAGCCTTTCCCCTTCTGTCCCTGTTCCCGGTTTGCAAAGCTGGGCCAAGTGCAATCCCAGAGGTGCCACTGGGGCCAGGCACCCATCCTGGCATCCATCTTCTTCCAGCACCTTCTGAGCAACTTCAGCCTCTCCAGCTACGGGGGTGCTGGCCCACAAAGGCAGGCAGGTAGGGGCTGTGTCATGGGAAGCCAGGACAGACAGACCGACAGGGGCTCTAAGTTAGAAAATCTTCCTCTTCACAGAGGCCTTTGAGAAGCAGCTGATAAGCTCATCAAGGACAGAGGGCTTTTGCAAAATGCAAGAAACTGCCTCTCAGCAGTCATGGAGCGGTGAGCAATCCGACACTAGGATAAAGGAATTGCTTTAAAACCAGCTGAATTTATTTTTAGGGTGTGAAATGGTTGCATGATGCAATTGTGTAAAAGAATAGAACAACCAGAAACAGTGCTAAATACCAAACTTGCCTGCACACCCTTGCTTTTAACCACTGGGAGGCTGAAATGGCAATTAAGTGATGTTACTTTGCAGACTATCTGTCTCCTGAAACCTGGAGATGGATGTTGTCTATAAGTGCTCTGACAAGAAGAGTGAGTGACACCAGGTAATCACTGAGCTCCTGGTTACAGCTGTACTACCTGGAGCTCTGCTGGGAAAAAAGGTAGAGAGAACCTCCCGTAATTTGAGGATTTCTTGTAGCCATTACACAAGAAGTATTTCACCACTTCCAGTTTCATGACATAATTCCACTGCCCTCTTCCAGCAAGGTGCATTCAATGTTTGTTTTAAGGAAAACTTGCTTTCTTAGTGATACAAATCCCTCACAAACCATCACGCTTTCCATACGCTTTCTGCAAAACATGTAGACTTACTCTTTTTGATTTGTGCCTGTGACAGCAATAAGCAAGATGGACAGTACTGGGACGTGGATCCTGCTGCCCCTTGCATCACACTTAAGGAAACCCATTTTCCAGCATCCATCTAATGGCTCCACACTGCACAGGACTGGGATGCTACCTAATGACTTTACATGGTAGCCACTTCCATTAAGAAAATTCTCAATGCCCAAGTCCGTACTCAATGCCTGCTGCCTATGCAGGCTTCTGTCTGCAGGACAGCATTCATGCCCTACCTCTGCATGATCAGAGTAGCCTTTATCTGGGGTCTGGCGTGGCAAAGCAGAGTTGAACACAGCACACAGGAGCTTGGTCTTTGGTATTTGAAAGCCCTGACATTAGTGCTGGTCATTGCAGTTTTACATTGCAATTTATAGTCCTTTTGTTTAGCACCTGCAGAGATCCCAAACTGATGCTATGCCCTGTACAGTTTCACTGATTACATGTAACAGCTCCTGAACTTTATTCACTGTCTTGGTCTTCTCATCCTGAATACCTCTCTTAAATTTTTGGCTGTTGCTATAGTTCTGCAAATACCAAACAATAATTTGCCCTGCTGTTTGAGTGGACAAAAGAGCTCTGGTATCTGTGTGACAACTAAGCTTTTGGCAGCAGGAACAACAGCACTAGAAATTAAAAAGAAAAGCAGATTATACAAGAAAGGGATTTAAGGGAGCTCAATCTCAAATTCACGCAATTGCCCAAGAGGAGCACTGGTGTCTCACAATCTATTTAAAAGATCTTTCACTAAGCCATGTGCCACAGAAAGAGAATTAGCAATAACCTGTATGACTGCTCATCATTTGCTGATATAGTCCAATGCTATAAGGATATGGCCTGGGCCAAGGCAGCCAAATTGGATTTTAATTCATTGACATCACCAAACAAGTAATTGCTTGCTGGTTTATAACTGCCCGTCTGCCAGACTTTCTAGTGCAGGCAAGACTAGAAGTGATAGATATGAAGCAACCAGAGAGCTTCTGGGACTGGCTACAGCCAATCAAGCAAGCAAAATCCCTTCTGAGCTAGTTACCTGTGGCAGTGAAGATGGGCAAGAGAATGGGGACTTCAGCTTGAACCTCCATTTGGAAAAGGGCATCTGGAGGAGAACGTAGATGCTCACCTACAAGGGCGTTTATTGTACACGAACTTTAAGGATCAGTCTCACCTTTTCTATAAAGAAATGCCAACAGACTATGCTGCAAGGAAAAATCTTTTATTTTGTCTGATAAATAGCAGGATGGATGTCAAGCAGACAGTAAGGTCCTTACAGAGTTATCCTTAATTCAAGTTTTTGTGGGAGGTTTTATTAGGACATTACTAGTTTCTATAATTTTAACTTCTGTCAAAGAAGGATGTGGCTATTCAGGAACATACAATCCAGTCTGTTGGTACAGGACTTACCAGGGACCAGTGTTTAGGTCATTACTAAAGCAAACAGAAAAATCTCCGCTCATAATTTCCAGAGGTTCAATATTTACAATAAACACAGTCAGCTGCTATCTGCAGAACACTTTTTTTTACTCCAGTGAAAATGAGTTCAAATTCCTCCTCAAATCGTCTAATGATCAATAGTTTCAGTATTTAACATTTCTTGTACCAGTGATCTTTTTAACCCTAAATATAGGGTTTCTTAACCAGATATATACATACAGATTTTTTATTATGTCTATTTTTATTACATATAGATTTTTATTATACATATAGATACAGATTTTTAATATATATACACACAAGTGTGTGTATATATATAAAAATCTATGAAGAGCTGTAAAGCAGACGCTGGTTTAGTAATCAGTTAAAAAATTAGTAAACCATTAGAAACAGGTTTCGTGTTAAATTTAATTAGGGATTTTTCTGAGTTTGCCTCAGATCTACATCTTTGTATTCATAAAGGGAGGAGGATCTCTTTGATTCTTTTTGCTGCCTTGTAAAAAGGTATCAGAAAACAACCTCCAACAAAAGTCTATCTACTATTACAGAAAGCTTACAGCTCCATCCACTTGTATCTTGGATAGGGGTTGTCCAGCAGGAACAGAAGGAAAGACCCTTGCCACTGAGTTGATGGACAGATTAAAAATGTACCTGTTCACAGGACAAAGTCTTAGATTAAAATGTCCCAAAATAACAAAGGAAGATAATGATGTGCTTTTATAAAGTAAGTCAGCAGCTGATTCCAGTTCCACATATAGACATTTGCAAAAAACAGAGTCTAATGGGGGAAACATTTAGAATAAATGAAAGGAATGAATGGGAAATGTAAAACAAAAATAGTGAGCTTGTCTGATGTGCACTGGATAGTTATAATCCACAGTTTCTAAGAAGGCAAACGAGGGAGCAGCTCAGCTGCAAGCCTGTTCATCTCAGCGGGGTTAAAGAATTCAAGCTCTTACCTAGCCTGGTTTCTTGATGGGAAAACTAAAGCACCATATTTTTGACTCTGGAATTTGCGTTTGAGAACAGCAACATCCCCTGAAGCACAGCTGATATTTTTATTAGTCTTAATCAGACCTATCTCTTCATTCCTCCTCATTCTTTCGAGTTTCCATTGAGCTTGGCAGCAGCTTGCCTTTATAATTTGATCTATTTCTTTCAGTTATAATACTCACCCCATGATTAATTGAAGTCTTGAGTGATAAGATCTAACTCTAAGCTATTTGACTTGAAAATGAGAGCAAAGGTTGTCATGTTTCACTTGTGTAACCTTAACCATTCCTTTCACTCTTGTGCCAAGCAGACATTTTTTGTGACTGACTCTAGACTACCTTCGTTTTCCTATCAGTTCATATATCAAAGGAGGCCTCTCATCCCCCAACTTCTGTTTGATTTTTTAAGAGCCAGCCAGTTCTGAAATAAATCCCCACCTCCACACTCTCTTGGGTTTCTACATTAGAAAGCTTCTCCATCTTCTAACTCTGCAGAGAATACTGCACCGCTTGTTGCACCTGCACACAGCCACAGTGCTGCTTTTCAATCTGTGACTCACCATTTTCCCTGGAAACATTATTAGAACAGCCACGTTTAGGGCTGTTTAACAATTTCCAGCTTTTCAGCCGGCTTCACTGAAAACTGGGGCAAATCTAAACTCATGACAGTAAAGAACAAGGAGAACATCACACCCTTAGGGCGACACTGATCACCCTCGTTACTCCTAACTGGAAGAAAATCCAGTGGATTCCAGACTCTTGCTTACATCTTCTTTGGTTCACGTGCTCTTGCCTAGATCTGCTTTAAAAAAGGTTATTTGATTTCTGAAATAACACTAAGCATCATTTCCTTTCATTTCCCTGTAATCAAACGGCAGTGGCAGCAAGACCCAAACTCAGTAGGTAAGACTAGAGAACGGGCTCTTGGTCTGAGTCAGGATGGACAGAACTGTTTGGTGTTAATAGAAGGAGAAACAGAGTCACCAGGTCTGTTGTCTCCATTTTGTCATGCACAAGCAGCTCCAAAGCAGAGCCGTTGAGCTGATGCTGGGGAGGGCTACAGAGCTCTCACGGGCACTTGCCGGTGACGTGGACAGCCTTGGCTTCCCATCCAAAGGGTCTTCTGATATCTACAAAGCCAATAGGGACACCACAGGCTGTGTCTCAGGTTCACCCTACACTGCAGGGAGCTCCTGGGAGCAGTCAGCTCAGGTACAAGATAAACATAGATATTCTCATGAAAGAAACCTGGAGTACCTCTCCATAGTGCATATCTTTTGCCTGTTACCAGATGCTTTCGGGCATGCTCAGACTGACAAGAACTAGTGAACCAAAGGAAATCTTCCTCTGTAACCATTAAAATGAGGGAGGGAATGCATGCAGCACTGTAACGTTATCTTGGTTTTGTCAGCCACAGCAATGTAAGAAAATGCAGTGTATTCCCACAGAAAACTCTGGCAGACCACCAGGTTAGACTTGCCAAGGTTGCCTTCGCTGCACATAGCTCCACGCAATGGGCTGGAAGTAGGGGCGTGCTGCGGTCCTCCTCTTCATCCTGCTGCCGCATCTGTGCTGACTTCACTGCTGTCCCCGGTTACAGCATGGCTCGGCAGCCGTTCACTCTGGTGGTGAGTAAGTCCTTAGCAAACATTTTGTTCCTGCTGGACTTCAGAGGCCAGGCAGATGCGGGATCACCTCCGGACCCAGCAGCTAATCTTTTCCTAGGAGATGACTACCACAAATACAAGCAGCAGCAAATCCTGTAAACCCTTCACTCCTGGTTGCTTTGCTCCTGGCAACCAGGGATGGCAATCCATTCACCATTCCCAACCAGCTAACACCGGGCAGCCAGAGCAAGAGAGAGCCTCGGAGGTGCCTGCACCTTTTGGGGCTGTTGGCAAAGGGCTGCCAGGAGCTGAGAGTCCCCATGAGGCAGAGCAATGCTGAAGACACATCTCATCCCTGGAGGCAGAGTCAGACCCTTATAAACACAGGGTTTGCTTATTCCCCACCTTCTTTTCTGGCACAGAATGGAGCCTTTTTCTGCAGAAAAGAGGAGGAACTTCAGAGTGACTCTGCAGGGAGGGGAAGGCCAGGCGATGCCAGGAAGGGTGCGAGATGGGGCCCCAAACCACACACCCAGCGCAAGTGTTTGGTGCTGGCTTGGGAGGAGAGCCCGGGCTGGGAGGGAGATTTTAATGCATTTTTGCCACCAGAAGGCAGTGGGGAGCTGCAGATGTGAACAGTGGGTGTTCAGCAGGACCTTCCCCTGGGAGAAACAGCAGAAGGAGCCTCTCCCTTCTCTGTGCCTGGTTATAGTCCTCTTGTTCAGCCCCCTTCGCTGTGCTTAGGAAAGCACAGGGGATTGCAGCTTACCAAGACAGCCTTGTAATTTTCTTTGGGAAATAAATGTGCATCAGCATTTTTTCTGAATAACAGCTATACGAGACAGGAAAATAAAAATGTCAGAATGGAAAGGTGGAGATGGTCTCCAGGAGCCAGGATGCACAAGCAGCCACGGGGCAGCAAATGCGTTGGTGGTGCTTTAGTTGGGAGCACTGCAGTCCCCCAGGCACAGCAAGCGGTGTCCTGCTTGCACAGTGAGGGATCCCAGCCTGGGACAAACGTGCCAGAGATCTTCTGGCTGCTCCGTGGGGCAGAATGTCTCTGGCTGCACAGGACACCTCTCCGCCAGGCATAGTTAAGTCAGGGAACACCCCAAGTAGTGGAAGGAAACACAGACACCATATGTGGTTCAGGGATTTGAAACCAGCTGGCAAGGCAGCCGGGAGGGAGCACCACTGGCCAGGCGAAGGGGATGTGCAAGGACCAGAGCTGCTGGTGACTGTAGCTTCTGCAGGGCCTCTCGTTGGTTTGTGAGCTTAATTAGAAGCTGGTGTCAGGAAATGGCTCTTCAGTAATTTCCAATTTACACGTAAATATTTTCACCTGATTACCAACAAATTTAAGTTCTAACTGAGAAATGGACATAAATCCTCAGCACACACAGACTTACCTTGCCTCTCCATCTGCTGAAAACTTCTTGGGGTGAGCACAAGCATAGACCACCCCCGGCATGGACCACTCCCTTGAGCTGGGGTTCTCCAGCACTGTTGTTGTTTTTGGAGAGGGAGCTAAATGTGCAAAGTCACTCTGCCCTGCTGCTCCAATGTATGACCGAGTGGTTAATAGGGATACAGTGAGTGCACATGAAATCCTTATTGGCCAGTTGCAGCCACTGTGGCGGCAGTGCAGCTGTGCTGTGACCCTCCCTGCAGACATGCACTCTCCCTCGCATCTCACGCGCGGTGGGGAAGGAGCTGTTTCTAGGAAGGGTTTTACCCTGAGAGGGCTGATTCTCAGGAGCAAGTCTCTCCTGCACATTACTGACTTACAGAGCTCTTGATTTAAGAGGTTGTAAAGCTCAGTTTTCCACCTGGGCCATCCACCACACACAAAGACCCACCAAAATGACTGAAATATTTGTCCCCTGTGATCCAGCCTCTTCAGCGCCAGGAGCTGATGGTTGCGAGTGGGAGAGTGGCAGGTCCAGAGAGGTCACTGAGTTAAGTGCTGCTAATTCTGGTTTATTGACTTCAGCAAGTCAGGCTTAGGATGGGCCAGGGGTGCGAGGTGGCCTTGTGCTGTTTATGTGGCATGTCAGGAATGCAGATGCTCTACCACGATATTTGCCTGTTTTTTAAGACGAGAATGCAGTGGGGAAGGCAGGCAGCTGCTGAGGGGCAGCACTGTGCTGAAGCCAGCTCAGTTACCCCAGGGTTGCATTTGGCCCCAGATGCCTGGCTTCTCATGCGGGGCTGGAGGCGTTTGTGTCCCTGAAGCCAAGGGGTGAGCGGGGTGTGGGTGGGGGGCTCCTGGGGAATCCTGGCCATGGGACCTTGCCATGCCCTTGAGCAATCACATGTTGGCATGGGAGAAGAGGCTTCCTGCCTTCCTTCCTTCATAGAGCCAGTTGGGAAGTTGTCATGCCCTTCTTCCTCCTAAATAATAAACCCATTTACTGCTTTCCTTTCTCCCTGTGATATTCTACATTTTAGTGGAATTTCAGTTGCCATTAATTGCACCCCATTAGTCTGTCAAAACTTAAGATGTTTGGAAACTTGACGATTGATAACTGAAAATGTTTTTTTGTTCTTCAAAACAAACAAACAAACAAAAGCTTCCTTGGCAAAACACCTGCTTCCAAACAAACAAACGAACAAGAAGCCCTGAAGCAGACAGTGCCCCAGCTGGCCACGTGCAAGGCAGGATGGACTCACGCGGGGGTTGTGTGTTGCTGTACGGACACCGGTCATAGAGGAATTAGCACGGAGCCACTAAGCAGCTGGGGGACAGCAGGTATTGTCAGTCACTGTCGGCCCTGGCTGATATGAAACGCGTGAGCTAAAGCGGAAAGACTTTCTGTTTCAGCACAGCAGAAACACAGAGACACAACGTCTCTTTTGGCCACGTTGCTAATAACGCTCTCAGCCCCTCTCTGTGCCCTGGCTCCTACTGAGCTGTGTGGAATGGGGATTTTGTGCTTTGAAAAAAGTTTTGGGCATTGCTGATTTTGTGCTTTGAAAAGAGTTTTGGGCATTGCTCATGCACTCAGGCCACTGAAGTGGTGGTAGCCTATTGTAATGGCTGGCAGTCTTTAGCTGTTTGGGGGATGCTGTGTTTGCATCTGAAGGGTAATCTGCATTTCCCTACTGAGGGAGTAACTCCTGTTGCGTGTGTTGCAACCATGCTTAGATAAAAATGCTTCAAGTGTGAGACCTGCAGGGAGGACACAATTCTGGGGATATTTGAGGCCCACTCTTCAGCAAGCCTACATCTGATCTGTGAAAGAACTGGTGGAAAGGGGCACAGTGGGAACCAAATGGTGCCCAGCAAACCAGTGCAATGCCTAAGGGAGCCACAAAAGCTGTGTACAACCCATGAAAACCATCAGGATTTCCCTAGCTTGTGTCCAGACCAAACTTGCACCTCTTTTCTTGTCTGGGGTAACTCTGAGCTTCTGGGTCCAGAAGTTTTCTGTAAAGTTCCTGTTCCCAGGGGGCACTTCCTAGCTTGTGTGAATGTTTTCAGGTGGATGGGTTATCTTCTTCCACCTCCGTACTCTGCCTGTTTCCTCCCATCCATCTGCTTCTGGTTCTCTGTTGGTTTTTCCTTTTTCTACTTAGCTGCCTCCTCTTATTACAATTAATATATACCACTGCTTACATTCACATTTATTAGCTTTGAAAATGGCAGGACTTTATTATCTCCTTTAGACACTTAGCCCCCACCCGTTTTGATAATGTCAGTGTATCTTTTCCTATCCTTTTCTTAGGCGTGCTCTCCACAGATGTCATTGTAAAGAAATGTGTTTTCCATGAAAAGCGTACCAGGGCGCATGGACATTGCCCCATGCAGAGATGTGAGCTTGTCTTCCCTCCTGCAGTTCAAAGTCTGAAAGAGCAAAAGTCAGCGTCTCCCGCTAGTAATCTGCCTTGACTGCCTGCTATCTGTCAGTGTGGTGTCACTGATGTCCCACAACTCCGACCTGCTTGATTTTCCACTCACTTCTTGCCAGTTTTCCAGAGGAGAATGAGTCTGAAAAGATCTGCTACTAATGTTTGAAATACAAGGAGAGCGCTAGCGATGTGACAATGCCCTGCAGGGATTAAGGAAGGAGGAATTCTTCAGAGATCGAGGTTAGAGGGAATTAAGAATGGAAAGTATCAGCTGAAAGCACAGGAGGTTTCTCTGTCTGGTAACAGTCAGGGCAAGGAAAGTTCCCAAAAATACAATTATTCAAAGCTGTGGTTCACTTATAAACTGAGGATTGCCTCTCACCTCTGAGTTCTGCATATGCAGGCTCTGCCAGCCTCACCACACTGCCCCTTTTCTGCCTTTCCGCAGCATGCTCCCCAAGTGTCTATCAGTAGAATGAGGCAAATTTCCTGTGGCAAAGCCTGAACACACCTGAATGGTTTTCCTTGACAATGTCATGTTTGCTGTGTGGTATCTGCTGTCCCTCTTTCTTTCATTGCCCCTGCCCTGGCATTCCATAGTCTGGTCTAAAAATATCACCACCTCAGCTGCCAAAGCAGTTAAATCTCTCTGCATGTTTCTTCTGTTCCCTTTATCCGTCTTTATTTTTTTTCTTTCTGGATTATCTCTCTCTCTCATGTTGATTTTGTATTCCTTTTATCTAAGTTCAAACATCTCAAAAATCACAGTGTAGGATATGCTTTTAGCAGCTTCTATTTTTTTGTTTTAACTTATGCTGTTCTGTTCCCCTCGATGACAAAGCAGCACAGGCAGGAGCGGGCTCCAGGGCTGCCTGCCTGTGCCATGATTCAGCAGGTTGTAAAAGGAAGGAATGTCTTCTTTTTTGGGAAAGGGTGGGAGAGAAAGGGAAGGCACATGTGACAGGCATGTGTGAGTATATGCAGCAGTGGTATTGTGCTGTCCTGTCAGTTATGTTGGAACTAACAACCTGTTTCAAAAGAGAGGCTTAAAAGATATTTGGTGGAAAACTGCATTTTGCCTAGATTGGGGAGGGAGCCTGCTAAATTATACTGCTTTGTTACCCTTTAAAGTATTCCTCCATGGTGTTTTTAGTTTCTTATTTAAAGTGCTTGGTATCTCATGTGCTTCCTGTTGCTGGTGGCTGTTTCCCTGCCTGTCTGTCTGCATCTTCTGTTCAGTCTCTGGGTGTAGCTCAGTCAATGGGGAGGTTTAGGAGCCAGCTTGGTGGCTTTCTGGAAAAATGTGAGCGTTTGATTCCAAACTTCAGTGTAAACAGGGATTTGCTGATTTCATTTATGCTGAGCCTTATTGCTGAGTGCCGGGGCCCTGCTTGCGTTGTCCTAACACAGTGGAATTTTCTCTGTGGTAAGACTTACGTTGCTGACTCATTGCATCAACTCAAAACAGATTTATGTTTACAAAAAATCCCCTCATCTTTCTTCCTTCTCCCCGCCCCTCCTAGCAATATTGAATTTGGTATTCCTACAGACTACCTCCTATCTGCTCAAACAGGCTGCAGCACACAGACCACACAGGAGCTTGCTGGGTAGCTCAGATACAGTTTTCCATTGAAGTGTTCTCAGCTTAAGCAGCTCAGATACAACTGAAAAGTGGTATTACTGATAGGGTAACAGGACTCTGCTTTCCTCATCATAGGACCTCATTCATTGCCATCCCACACTGCTGTACGTACGCAGCAGGAGACAGGGACTCCTGAAGTTTAATCTTGCTCTGACAGTTACTTGCATGCTTCCATGCAAACCAGTTACCTCCTCTGGCCTCTCTCCTTCCCAGTCAGTACAGCAGGGACAGTTATTTCTGCATTTCGCTTTGTTTCTGTATTTGTTTGGATGTGTAAATGTTGAGCATTTACACAGTATTTCACGTCTACAGGAATACATTATGTTAATTTTGGAAATATAGCACAGCTTAAAGCTTCTGATATTGAACAAAGTCTTTAAACAAGAGGCTGCCTCAGCACCACTGCCATGCTCTAAACACATCAGAGCCTGTGTGAAGTGTTCCAGTTTCCTTAAAACTTCAGCTTGTATTTGAGAAAAACATACTAGATATGCTGAATTTTCTGAATAGGCAGGAAAACTTGAAAACCCTTTCCAAGGAGGTAAGGACAGAAAAGACAGAAGCAAAGGTGAAATTGCTCTTTAATATCATGGTGCTCAGGCACTGGGACAGACCTCCCGGGTGAGCCCCCCCAGCATCCCCAGCTGCACAGGCAGACCCAGGATGCCTCCGCTGCGCAGGGTGAAGCAAGGCCGGCCGCTGCGGCCTCGCCTCAGGGCCTGCGGCAGCAACGGAGCAAGGGCCCCCAGCAGCGCCTCCCCGCGACCCGGGCGCTACCGTCCCCGCAGCGTAGGGGCCGTAAGGCAGCAGGCGGCGGCGGCGGGACGCAGGCGCTACCTCAAGCCCCTCCCGCCGGACACCCGCCGCCTGCGGCACTACCGGACAGATATCCGCTGGGTCCCCGCCCACATCTCAACAGCCTCCCCTCAACCAGCCAATCACCCAACACTTCCTGCAACCCCACCAACCAATTATAGCACTCCACGAAGGGTAGCGCTGTTGGGGCGTGTTTTGAGGCGGGCAGGCCGTTGAGCGGCGTCACCGCCAGCCAATCAAGACGCCGGACTGGCAGCCGGGTGGGCGGGCAGGCGCGCTCTCCACCAATGGGAGAGGCGAAGCGAGGTGGGCCGGGGGCGGGGCTGGCGCGCGGTAGATAGGCGGGCGGCGGCCCTGGGCGCGCAGGCACGTGACAGAGGTGAGGGCCACGGAGGGGCGGGGAGGCTGGGGGCGGCGGACGGGGGCGCGTGGGGCTGCGGCGGGTGAGTGTGCCCCCCCTATCCCCACCAGCCGGTGCGGCCAGGGCAGCTCCGCGACCGTGGGGGTGGGGGACCGGGACCGGGAGCGGGGAGCAGGCCCACCCGCGGGGCACGCCGGGGGATTGGCGGGGTGAGGCGGCGGGCAGCCCGGGGGAGCCGGGCCTGCCTGGGGGCGCGCGGCGGGCAGGGCCCGGCGGGGCGGCGGGATGCTGCTGGGCCTTGGGTGTGGTGGGCGGCGAGGGGCCCGTACGTGCGCCGTGGGGTGGGGAGGGCGGCGGGTCCCCCGGGAGCCGGGGCGAGAGGGGCGGCCGTGTCTGGGGAGCCCTGCGGCGGGGGGTGGGCACGGGGCTGCTGCAGGCGCCGCCGGCGCCCGCTCGGCCCCCGTAGGCTTCTGAGAGGCCTGGCGGGGAGCGGCGTGCCTTCTGGTAAGTTCTGGGACGTCTGGACTGGGAGCGGCTTGTGGCAGGGCCGCGGCTGGAGTGGGGCCGATGGGGCACTTGGTTGCCCTCCTTCCTCCCCCCCCCAGGGTGGGACGGGGAGCGGCTTCTGAGGGGGAGGGAAGCGGGGATCGGAGGTGGATGTGGGCTGGTGGGGTCGGCTGTGGTTTGGGTTTAATTTGGCTTCTTGTTCTGGTGCCGGCCGCTAACGTGTCGAAGTGGTCTTTAGCCACCTAAAACTGCTCACCGTGAGTAGGAAGCCCCGCAGAACTAGAAGAGGAGGTGAGTGCGGAGCACAGTGTGTGGCCTGGTTCGGCCGTGCGAGGGGAAGTAGAAGTCTCTGGAAAGGGGAGTTCAAGGCGCAGAACTGGAGGCCCAACAGGTGGGGAAGATGTGGTAATCAGACAGTGAGGGAGGCCAAAGGTGAAGTACAGGAGACTCTGCAGCAGCAAGGTCTGAGAATTTTGGGGACTTAAAACACATGCTTTGATTTTTACTGCCTGAATATCGCTTGTGTTGGGTGTCTCCAAAATAGTATATATATGACATCTTAGTTCTCATTTTGTTGGCTGAGGATTGTATTGTGTGCTTTTAAAACAAAAAAAACTCCATACCTTTGAGGTAAAGCCTGCATAGCCTACTGCTTTCTTGTCTGTACTGATTCCAAAGAGTGAACTTTCACGTGCAGTCTTGTGGTTAAGAACTTTCTAGGCTGTAGAAAGAGAAATGCTGTAGGCGATTTGGTTGTGAAGGGAAGCAGACCTATTAATAGTAGTAGTAATGGTAAAGGTCCAGACTTTATTATTATTGTTAACACAATTAATGCTGCATCGTTTCTGCAGAGCATTGTAGAAAACTTTCTGGAATTTATTTAGAGTATGTTAGATGTCTGAAAACTGGTCACTGGGAATGTAATGTATTTCTAAATGCAGTATGTTTACTTAACATTGTCAAGTAAGTATAGCTAACACACAGGTTTTATGGGACATTTTACCCTCTGGTTTAGGTTACTGCTAAAATATTGCAAGGAGATGGCGGGACTATAATAATATATGAGTTAATATGGATAAAATACTGGTTAAATACAGGTTGAAATATGTTACTCTGGGTTCACTCTGATGCACTTGAAATGACTTCAAAAACCTCCTTACTGTTGATTTGGTCATATTACATGGGCTTATTCAAAACACTTAACAAAACTAGGAAAGGCTTTGAGTTAAACTTTGTGTTTATATTAAGTCTCAGTATTTCTAGTTTCAAAAAAAAAATTATGAAGGGAATACTTGTACAATTCACAGACAACATCACAAGCTGTGTATAGGATGTAAACTGCTTCCTGGTATCAACTGCCCTCCTAGGAAGAGAAGCCTAATGGAAAACAGTAAGAAAGCTTGCTGCTTCTGTTAGATTACCCTCTCATTTGATGAGCTGCAGCACTTCCCCCTAAGTAAATGAATAAATCCGTTACTGAGAATACACTGTGACTTGTACTTAGCCCTGCCTTTTACTTCCTTTTCTGGCCTTTCATTTTTCTGCCTCTAGTACTGATTGTGGTGGCAGCCTGTTCTTGTTGGAATCAATTGTGTAGCAGGGCAAACTTGAATTGATTTCTAGGCATGATGGTCTGAAAGATCTTGGGGCACCTCCAGATCTCCCCCCACCTAATGTAATTTTCCTAGCAGCCCATCTGTTTTATGGTCGAAAAGCCTTGCAGTTCTGTCTTTGCCCTCCAAGGACTTCCAGTTCTGTGGGAATGATCTCTTTGCTGACAAATGGTACATGGTGTTTTCTCCCTTACTGTATCTGCACTGTTGTACATTATTTTTAGAAACAGGCATATTTTAAATGCTTATTAAAACCAAGCTTTGTTGCTGTCACCTTTCACACCTAATCTCTTGCCTGGTTTGTGCTCCTTAAAACCCAAACAGAAAGCAGCTTTTTCTGTGGGGCTGTTGAGCTCTCCAGGAGAGGTTTGGCTAATCCTTTCCAGGAGACTTTCCTCAAATCTTATGTAGCAGTGTATCCTAGTGTATCCTGTCCCTCTCAGAGGGGTGGTGAGGTAATGTACTGGTGGCTGAAATTATAGTGTTTGGCCACACAGTTAGCTGTTCAGCTTTCCTGCAGAGTGTAGATCTCCCAAATCTGCCTAAAGACAGGTCTGTCTTAGACAAGCGCGGATGACAGAACTGCACATGAAACTATGGCATTAAGCTGACTCTGCTGCCAACAGCTTAATTTCCTTTATCCTTGGCTACTTTATGTCACAGTACTTTCACTTGTCCTGCTACAACTCTTTTTGCCTTTGTGTGCTGGATTGGACTGGGGTATTGATTCAGGGTTAAAATAACATGGCAGAAGGACTTCGAGCCATCTTAAAACAGCTGCTAGTTCATCATGAGGCTGTGTAAACAGTTACCTTGGCACTGCAGAGGAGCCAGGATGTGGAAGGTGGAGGGATTGTGAGATACAGAAAAGGTTTCCTCTGCTCTTTGGTAGTTCTGACTTTAAGAAACCAGTGGACTACAAAGTAGGGTAGCCAAGCCTTTGCCCAGAAACTGTAAAAATCTCATTTGAGAGGGAAAATGGGTATGTCTCAGCCTTTCTGTTCTTGTCTCCTTGCCTTTTTTTTTGTGTTGTGATGAGTTTCTTTACTTTTGTGCCTTTAAATTTTTCTTCCATAATTCTTGCCTTGCATTATGCTTGTTTTTACTGGTGTGCTTCCCCTGTAAATACCGTACTGAAATCCAGTATTTGGAACACAGGACTTTGCTAGCAAATTTTGCCTTTCCTATATTTAAGTCATTCAGCTGTCACTTCAGGTGTTGCTGAAATAGAAACCACTGATGCTCTTCCAGTTAAATTGCTGAGATGTAGTTCATAGTAAGTGACTTATTTTTAGTAAAACCCATTTAATCTGACTGTTAATTCTTCCAGAAAAAAAAGAAGTAATAAACTAGATAGCCAGTAGCAATTCAAATGTAGTTATACATTCTGAAATATGCACGGTTAAGAACTGGCTTGATGAACCACTCAAATAGATTAGTAACCAAGGAGATGATTAAACTGGTTTTGCAGGCTCTGTTTGACCTGACAGGGAAGTTACTTTTTAGAAAGTATGTTCTGGAAGTATGATAGCAAAGGACTTAAACATCCTTTGCATGGACCCTTTCACTGTCTGTTGTTCCCCAGGACATGTATGTTAGAGAGTGGTGACAACTCTGTGCTGTATGGGTCAAGTGTTTCTGGGGACATGCCAACAATTAAGAACAAATTTTCCCTTTATGCCCAGTGAAAGGGGAATTCTAAATAAAAACAAATCTCTGAAGCTGCATGACTTTCTTGAAATCCAAAGGTAGCAATCACTTGGCCCTACATTTTAAGAGTGCCACTTCTATGGCAAGAAGCTGATCTTGTCTCTGAATCTCACTCCAATTTGGTTTAGTTTTTGCTTTGTAAAGTCTGTGTAGTGAGGCTGTTCCAGGTGTCTGTTTTCAGTGCTCTGCTATAGCTCCTGTAAATTCCAGGGGAAAATGCTTTGGCCTTTTGACAGTCAGGTGAACAGTGCTTAAATGTCAGCTATAAATTTTCTAGTGTAGAAGCTGGCTGTGGGTGGACACACAGACAGAGAACAAATGATTTGTTAGCCCTGGCAGTCTCAAACTCTCTTCCTAGTTAGTACTATGTTATTATACTGCAGGAGTTTTCTCTTTGATCCAAGTGGTGTGCCAATGTCTATAAGTGTCTGAAGACCTTATAAAAAAAAAAAAGTAGATGAAGTTTTAGTCATCTCTGACTTGACACATTGTTATGGTGAAAATGAGGGTTGCATTGAAGTAGAATGGAGATGTCAGAAGCTCTTGCCTATTATGAAAGGGTTCCTTTGTTAAAGACTTTTAGCAGTTGCATGATCAGAATACACTAACCTTCAGAAATATTACACGGTTAAACCCAAAGAAGGGAAGTGCAGGCGGAGTCAAAAATGGCTAATGATAATTGCTTGGGAATTGGACACTTCTTCAAGGAAGAAATCTGATCATAATAGAATAGATGGCTGTGTGCCTGAAGGTTAGACTGCATTTTAGGTGACTAATTGAACACTTGTAGTTGCTAGCAACTTAAAGCACCACTGAAAAATTGTTTTATACCTGTTCTGTATAAAACCTGAGTTTCTTCTCTCTCCCCCTCCCCTCCCTTTCTATCTTCTATTTAGGAATAACTGAATTTACTTGGGCATAATCATGTTTCTGTTGTGTCCCTAAGGATTGTGTGAAGTTGAAATTTTCTCCTGTAGCGGTATCCATTATGGACAGAAGTAGCTTTTTAAATACCAAAAATGTGTGCTTCACTTAAATTGCTCTTCTGAGAACATAGTGTCTTTTATTTCTTATCATTTAGTTAGTTCTTATTCTGTTAATCTGTAACAATATAAAGAGCTTGGCATGACAACTGGCAGTTGCAGGAGATGCTACCAGTCCGCTCACGGTCTATGAATGGTAGCTTATGTTGAATTTGAGACTGATTTAATATGTAGGAGGTGTCCTGAACAGCTTTCTGTAGGGATACAGACTTGTGAATACTGCTTTCCGATGATTATAAAGAGGCAAGGACATGAAACTGGATTAGCTTCTCTTCATGCTTTTAGCTTTCTCCTTTTTTTGGGGGAGGAAAAAAAAAGCTTGCTTGGGAACTTGAACAGATAGTACTTCTACCTTGAAATGAGGTTCAATGAGGCCTTAAATTCGGACAGAGCATTAACTGATAAATGCAGACCCTACAGGGTGGATACCTATGGTTGTGTCAGGAGCAGAGATGTGCACAGTGGCATAGCTTCTGCCCCTGCTGTATGGGTCACTGATAGAATTGTCTGGTTTCACTAGGATACATTGACAGAAGAATTTCTGGAGCAACCTTGCGGGCAGTATGAGGCTCTGTGGCTTTGCCACTTATGTGGTAGCATTTACCAAAGTCCATTTGCTGCTGACAAATATTTCCGAAGGGTTGTAGTTGGGATGGGATTGTGAAGTAGGTAATTATTACATATGGAGTCAGTACTGGCATGGAAGTTGGGGGGATGATTTAATTCTTTCACCAAAACTTTATTGCTGGTTGGCTAGTGGTGAGATTACTTAAGGGATTACTTGCATGCTAAATCATTAATGTCCTTTGCACAGGCTTGGGAGGAATGCAGAAACTCCTTCCTCTTAGAAGGATAGAATTGTCTTATTTCTAACCTTGCTATATGTTTAAGATTAATTTCCTCGTATCACTTTTGAAATCATGAAGTGGTCATTCTATCTGCATAATATAATTTGAAAGCAGTTATAAAACTTGGGGTAAAATCTTCCTGAATTTAGCTCTGTTAAAGATGTATTTGGTGAGGCCCTGTTGGTAAGGTAAGACAAAATTCAACCCTTCCCTTGGACAGGTGTCCTTCTGCCATCTCATCTGTAGTTGATTCAGTCACACAGGACAGATCCGGACCTCTAAAGATCACTTTTTCAAATGAAGTTTCAGGCTCTTGTTTTCTGTACCTTTTTTTTTATGCTGGCGGGCATGAGTTATTCAGAGAACGTGCAAGAGGAATTTGAACTTCCAAGGGTACCGATGTTGGCTTGACAGTTTTCATTCCTTGGATTTGTATTGTGGTTCCCACATTAGTAATAAGAGCTATGAGCTGCTATGAGGTCTGTAACTGTTTTCAATTTTGGCTCTACCCTGTGCATTAAGCAAACAAGCTTTGCTCATATTTAACAACACTTGAAAGTTTTTGTCAGCTGATCATGCTATGAATGGTGTCCTTTTGGCTCAGAGGTGTTTCGGTGCAGTTGCCTGAATTGTGAGGGAGGAGGGTTGTGAGCATGCATTTAGACCATAATCCTCAAGGCCATCACTATTGTTAGAAAACTGGCTGCAATTGCATGTTGCTGTAGTGACAAACTGGACATGACCTCAGCACAAGTCTTCAAAATACAGTTTTGTTGTAGTTATAAAACATCCCCTCTGTCATTAGAAGTAAGTTAAAGAATAATCTAAGAATGGTAGATATGGTATGCAACGTAGTTTTGGAGTATTGGTAGATCTGCTATGCAACGTAGTTTTGGAGTATTGGATAGTGCTGATAAGCCTTTAAGACTGTAAATTCTTCTGGTTGCCTAAACATGCTTTGGAAAGTTGAAAGTTTGATTTCTAGGATGATGTTATGCCACTATAGGCACTATTAACTCTGCTTGAGTTATGTTTGTAAGTGCAGGGCTACAGCCTGAGGCAGGAGTGTAAGGGAAGGAGGGGATGTTTGGTTTTATACTTGCTTTCAAAAAAGTATTAGTCTCAGTTACAACTCTGGTTTTGGAAGAAAAATTTGGAATGTGATTCAAAGGAGAAAAGATGAGCAAGGCAAAGGTTTTTGTGGGGGGTTTTTTTGGCAGATAAAACTATGAGCAGCATGCTAGGAGTGTTGTCTTCTGTAGCAACCTAAAAGTGCAGTGATCTTGCAGTTTTTCTAGCAAGAAAGTAAAATTGAAACCCATCTTACTTACAAGATCTTTTGAGCTATGGCTTGCCAAGGTCTGCCATATTTTAGGTGTGACAATGTGCTGGGCACCTTATAAGTTAGTTGAAGTGTGATATTTTAATTCTGTAAAGCCTCTGTTAACAGATAGCCTTTTTTTTTGTCATCCTGTTAAATTAGAGATCGAAAGATGGAAATCAAATTAACTATCTGTTAAATAGTAAGAAATTTTCTCCTGAGCCTGCCTTAGTAGCCTCAATTGCTTATAGACATCTGCCAGTAGTATCAATAACTGTTGGCAGTAATTTCAGCATAAAACCTGGGGAAGGGGACTGATGAATGAAAATGCCAGTGTCCCACAGTTGAAAGGACAAAAAAATATTGAACAGGAGACAGAATTGATTACTCTGTAGATTACTCTCTGCTTGAAAGACCTAGCTAATTGTATTTCAGTTCCTGAACTGAATGGAAATCTCAGTTTCTGCATGAGGCATTTAAAGTCCTTCATAAGAAAGAAATCGGTTTTCTGTTTAGGCTTTTGCAGGTACATAGGTTGTGGTGTTGTGTACATGTGTGTGCTGTTCTGCTCACGGACTGTGGCAGTGTAATAGCAAAATCATGACATTTCTGCAGCATGATCTGCGAACTTGCACACGTGGTCCTCCACTCAGTTAATGTATGTTTTGTATTAAATACAAAATGTTGTATTCCTCTCCAGCTTTTAGAGCTGTCTCAACCAGCCAGATGCAGTAAATAAGAGCTGAAAAGATAAGTTTGCACTTTTCTTTCAGTGGTATGGATAGGCACTTCACCTGTTGTCTTGGATGCTTGATTTTGTACTGAGAAGCAATGCCTCGCTCTGCATGCAGCACTGATTTAATGTCTTTGCCTTGTTTTATTTATCCAGATCATGGAGCTGAAATGGCTACTGTATGTGACCCTGCTTGCTCTTGGAACTCTTGCTGTCCAGGCACATGATATGGATGATGACAATGATGGTGATGATGTAGTTGATATTGAGGATGACTTGGACGATGGCATTGAGGAGGTAGAAGAGTCAAAACCTGAAACGAGCACTCCTCCTCCAACTCCAAAGGTTTGGCATGGAACTTCTTTTAAAAATTGAATTACTGCTTGTGTTGTGATTAATGTAAGTCTGATTGGAGTTGTCTTTACTTTGCTAACATTTAACATGTTGTGATATTATTTGGGAGTAGGGCTCGGAATTAAGCCTAGCTGTTTCATTCCCGTTCTCATGTCCCCCACGTTCTTCCTGAAAACTTAGATCCACCCTTGAAACCTGTGATGTGATTATTAGGAGTTAATGCTAACGTTTCCAGCTATATACTTTAGTTTTAGTTGCAGACAAGAGCACAATGGCTTGGCACAAGCAGCAATATTTATGTAACTTCTGTATTTATGCTGCAAGAGTGTTCCAGATAAGCTGTACATGAGTGTAGACAGGGCATGTGAGCTGTATATGCCTGTATTTCTTCAGTGTAGAGAATGCACTTTGAAAGGTGCATAAATGCCTCTCTTCTCCAATAGGTTACCTACAGGGCCCCAGTCCCAACTGGTGAGGTGTATTTTGCGGAGTCCTTTGATAAAGGAACTTTGGATGGGTGAGTATAATCTGGAGGATTATTCAGTATAGCAAATAATTTAAAAATTTGGTGAAAGGCAATGAAACCCTCACTAAAGCCTGTGTTATTCAAAGTTGAATCAAAAGGCAGTGGTTGGTGAGGATTACAGCAGCGACTATATGTGCCTGGCTGTTAGAGTGCTGAGCTAAACTAGTAGTTCCTTAAGTTCTAGTAACAAGGGGGAGGTGAGCCATACATGTGTAATGTTTTAATCCTCATCTGACTTTTCACTTTCTTCAGGTAATGCGAGGATGGTGAGGTACTAATATTTTTTTTTTTTTTGCAAGAGCAAGACACTGAGGCCATGAGCCTACTTTGGGGGTGGGGTGGGAAGTGGTAAATGCAGAAAACTTTGCAGGCTTGGGGCTAGAACTCCTCAGGGGATCAAGACACTGGGGTATAGTCATAGGACAGTAAGGCTTCTCTTAAGGGCAGGATTTTTAGTGGAAAAAGGTATGGTGGTTTTTTTTTTTTTTTTACTATTGGATGTCTGTCTTCTAGGTGGATCCTTTCCAGAGCAAAAAAAGATGATACGGATGATGAGATTGCCAAATATGATGGTGAGTCCAATCCAGGTTTTGGATGATAGATGTTTCTGATGTCTTTTGTAATACCTGAAGAAGAGGTGGAAGCCTTTGTTTTTTGTTTCCCAGTGAAAATTATATTCATTGAAGAACATGGGAGGACTGTTTATGTACCTGAATAAGAATATAAAGTGTAGTTCTCATTTAGACAAAATATTGACGTGGAGATTTTAAAATAATTTTTAGTGAAGATGTTATGCTAATAACTTGATAAGGTACCCTGTAGGGTGTTATTTTGGAATGCTGACTACCTTGTTCAAAATTGGGCTAAACAAAGACTGTCTTGAATGAGTTTTGATAACATGTGGTTAATTTCTCTCCAGGTAAATGGGAAGTCCAAGACATGAAGGACACTAAGCTTCCAGGAGACAAAGGGCTTGTATTGGTAACCCGAGCCAAGCATCATGCAATTTCATCCAAACTTTCAAAGCCTTTTGTGTTTGATACCAAACCCCTTATTATACAGTAAGTAAAGGATAACTTAGTGTTCTGTTATTTCAAGGGTGACATGATAGCAGGCTGAGGTTATTTCCATAGCTGATTTTTTTGTTGACTGGGGGGGTCTAGATGACACAAGATGCTGTAACCTATTATTATACTGTTTCAAGTGAAATGGCAACCCATATTCCTAAAGTGGCAAGTTAGGAACAGCATGGGTCCCTCTGAAGCCTGAAAAGAAGTATGAAAACTACACTTGGTAACCTATCTTGGGACTTCAGTTAATTTAATTGTAGTAACAAGGTCAGGCAACTGACTTGTGTACTGCTAATTGTGAAAGTCCTTGTCCTTTTGGAGAAAAGCTGGTCTGTATGTAGGTCAGGGCGTTTCCTTATGCGGTAAACTGCGCCCTGTTTCTGAGGTGGAGTGGACAGAGTGGTAAAGATGCACTCGTTTCCTTCTTCCTTAGTTCATCTGTCATGGAAGATGAACAGCTTGCCTAGCTCTGTTTGGCCGTGACTGGTGTAGAAGAATCCACTTGCATGTGTGTTAGACTAGCAAGAAGGGGGGAAAAAAAGTCAGTGAGAACAGTTGAGTTGTGGATTATTGCCTACTTTATCAGTTTTAAACAAAGAGTAAGCTAATTTGTATTTGCACAAGATAATGAATTGGTCACTTTGCTTTGCATGACTGTTCTAGTTTTGGCTCAAAATACAAGGCTAAAAATAAATCTCAGTGGTCATCCGCTCCAGCTGCTGGCATTGAGAGAGGATCAAGCATACTTAGCCTGTTCCTGACAGAGATGTTTTGATTTTTTCAGACTCCTTGGCATCCCCAAATATACCGTTGTATGCTTATAACCCTAAAGGGGCTTCTCCTAGGATCCTATTGTTGTTGCTTTGGTGGTCTTGCAGATTGAGTTGTCTGTGCCATAGTAGCTGTGGGGAAAATAATTGGCTTGCCTTAATCTCTGTTGCAGTTTCTTATGTACTGGGAAGCTTTTTCTTCTTTCTCTCTACTTCTAGATCATAATCTAGACCAGCATTCAATTCCTTTAATCTTTTCTGTCAGGTGAAGTCTTCTAAATTCTCGGGTTTTTTCTTGTTTCTTAGGCCCTTATGAATATATGCTTAGTCCTTAGAGTGCAGCATGTATTTTTAATATTCACTGGACATGTGATTTAAAGCAAACAACAACAAAACAGTCTTACTCTTAATTTGTACTTGGAAATGGTAATTGTGTATTACAGAAGTAATTTTTCCTCATGTATAACATATTCTCCCCTTCTCTAAAACTAAAATTAGGTATGAAGTAAACTTCCAAAATGGAATAGAGTGTGGTGGGGCCTATGTGAAATTGCTTTCAAAAACCCCTGAATTGAACCTGGTGAGTAATGCTGCTACTTCGAGTATTAGCTGTAAAAGAAAACTTTTTTCATTTTGCTTCTTCCTGAAGAAACTTCTTCAATAAAGGCAGTGGGGTGTATTTAGGGCCTGATCTCCGAAGTACTTTGCACTCAGCAGTTTGTGGCCTCTTGAGTGAAAACTCTGGAGTTTCCTAGTAGCTGAGCAGTTCCAGACCTTTGCTAAAGTCTGCAATACTTTAAATTTCCCTAGGTTCTAGGACCAAAGAGGTATCTTACAGTAGCCAGTGTATGAGGAGAAACCTTCTCAGGAAACTGTTGCCCAGAAGGAAGATACCATGTTTCATCTTCTAAAACAGACTAGTGCAAATAAATAAAAATATACCTTGCATTTATTGCCTTGTCTTTGACATGTGAACCTACTTGTCAGTTACTGGGTATACTTAAAAAAAAAAAGTCTTGAGAGGTTGGACTGCATACAACCTTATAAGTTCAGCTGCACACACTAGCTATATAGAACCATTTGCTTCATAAATGACCCTTGAATGCATTGTCTTAAAAGTGTGGTCAATGGAAGAGACCATGCTACAACTCCTAAGGATTAAGAATAATTTTCTCCCCTCTCTCCTCTCAATGATTTTCTCTCCTCTCAACCACTCTAAAGTGGTTTAGCCTACTCAGACAAAGCTTAACTGCTGGGTCACCTTTCATAGGCTTGTGTAGCCTGTGGGTTTTCTTTAGCCGTCTTCCTAGACTTCATAGGAAGTGCCTTTTATGACTTGTTACCCATCCTTCTCCTTTCCTTCTGCAGTCTCGTTGGAGTTATATTATTACTACAGATTCCAAATTATTAAAAAAAGACACTCAAAAGACTACTTGACTGTCTAACCAGTTTCATATGTGCATTGAATTTTAAGATAACACTAGCAAGAACAAATAGACTTGCTTGCAGTGTTCAAAGGTGAGATTATATCCAGTTAGCGCTCAGATTGAGACAGTACACCAGCTAGTAAGTGTGTAAACTAAATACAACTCTGTCTCACTTTTAATGCTGCGTATCACTTTGTGTGAAAGAAACTCGCTGGACTAGCTGGTTGTTCATTATTACCAGTAACTGATAATTCTATATTGATAGCTTTTAAAATCCTTTATTGTAATGTAGAGATATACTTAAACATTGTGGTTGTCACATTTATCTTTTTGATAACACTTGAATAGCTGTTGTTTTCCATCTGGAAAGTAGAGACCAAAGGTGCAAAATCAAGTAGCTGGGATTATTCTGGTGCTTTCTCTAGAGGCTTGTGTTCATCATACAAGCTTTAGTGTGGATACTTCACTGGCTTGATATCCAAGTTGCAGAATAATTTCTAATGAATTGGGAGTTCTTATGCCAGGCAGTGACTTAAGTTGTATTTCAAAATAATGGAATGAAGCTTTACATTGTTTTTAAAGGATCAGTTCCATGACAAAACTCCATATACAATCATGTTTGGTCCTGACAAATGTGGAGAGGACTATAAATTGCACTTCATCTTCCGGCACAAAAACCCAAAGACTGGCAAATATGAGGAGAAGCATGCAAAGCGTCCAGATGCAGACCTGAAGACTTACTTTACTGATAAGAAGACCCATCTTTATACTCTGGGTATGGTGACTGTTAACTATGCATGTTAGTAACTACTACTGTTTCCTGAATCAAAAGCTCATAAAATGAGCCAGGTGAACAACTGAATATTTGTGTCTACCATTGAAGGCTCTGAATGCAAAAACTGATCATTTTACAGAAAGGCTTATTTCTTCCTTGCAAGAAGTCTTGATTCATGTAAGAAAGGTCGTAAGACCTTGAACTTAATAGTTAAAGGAGAACTGAATTTCAGAGCAGTTGTGTGTGACTTGATATGCTAAGTATATCCAAAATAATTATCAACATTTATAAACTGCTTGAATGCTGCCCCCTAGTAATTTGAGGTATACTAGGCTTTAGATTTAGAGGGATAGTCTTTTTTTTTCTTGCTGCTTTCATAGCACCAAACTCAGTGGTTCTTGAAGTAGAGTGTCTGATCTGGTATATTAGCTATGACTAAAATCTTTCAGGGAGTTCTCAGGAGGATCTCTCTAGCTTTTCTTACTAAAGAGACAGCAATGGATAAAGGAGTGAGATTAAAATCCTGTGAGTCAGTAGTAGGGAGTCTTATTCTTGAGTAGAATGTGAATACATATGTTACTACTAAAGCAATACTTATTGTGCCAAAGCCAACTTGCAGTGGTAACTGGTAAATCACTCTACAAGCTTCTTTGTGCTTTTAGCATATTTAAAGTAGGACTCCTGCAATGAGTCTTCTTTCTCACAAGGTGAGATGTGGTACATCATCACTAGTTATACTTTGGCATAAGGAGAAAGATTCTTAACAATTCTTTACAACAGTTGCTGGGTAGGTAGTAGCTTGGATTGCTGAAGTTGTACAGTGGGGATGAGTGATACTTTGATGCATGCTTTGTATCACATATGTAATGGTTACATCAATTTTTTTCCTTACAGTCTTGAATCCTGATAATAGTTTTGAAATACTGGTTGATCAAACAGTTGTCAACAGTGGGAATTTGCTAAATGATATGTCTCCTCCTGTGAATCCACCCCGAGAGATTGAGGACCCAAATGACCAGAAGCCTGAGGACTGGGATGAGAGACCAAAAATCCCAGACCCAGATGCTGTTAAACCAGATGACTGGTAAGCTGTTGGAGAGGTGGAATTGAGGGAGGCCTTGGCCTGATAATTTGGTCCTGATCAAATAAAATAAAATCATAGAATCATAAAATAATAGAATGGCTTGGGCTGGAAGGGACCTTAAAGATCATCTAACTCCAGCCCCCCTGCCATGGGCAGGGATGCCACCTCCTAGACCAGGTTGCTCAGGGCCCTGCCCAACCTGGTCTTGAACACTGCCAGGGACAGGGCATCCACAGCCTCTCTGGGCAACCTGTTCCAGTGCCTCACCATCCTTTGAGTAAAGAGTTTTTTCCTAACATTTAATCTAAACTTCCCCTCTTTCAGTTTGAAACCATTCCCCCTTGTCCTATTGCTATCTGCCCTTATGAAGAGTCTCTCCTCTTTTCTATAAGCCCCCTTTAAGTATTGGAAGGCCACCATAAGGTCTCCCCGGAACCTTTTCTTCTCCAGGCTGAACAACCCCAATTCCTTCAGCCTGTCTTCATACCAGAGGTGCTCCAGCCCTCTGATCATCTTAGAATGGATCCAGAGGAAGGCCACTAAAAGGTCCACATCTTTCTTGTCTTGAGGGCTCCAGATGACTTATAGAAGGTTTTCAGTCTCACCCTTGTAATCGGAACACAGTTGGTTTAGGTGCCTGAGCAGCAGTTTGGTAGACAAAGGCAGACAGGATCCGTGTCCTCTGGGAGTTACTGTTTAGTGTTCCTGTTACTATGCTGGCCACAGATAAAGGTTTTACTGAAACAGCTATGCTAGCTGATGCTCTCATCTTTGATGAGATCAAAAGATGAGCTGCAGAAGGTATAACTGTAAGATGTTTGTAGTTGTGTAATGCATAGTTACAAGTGACTGAACTATCTGACATCCTAAATCAGAAACTGATACTGGGTTTCTGTCTTTGAACCTATGCTTTGTGAACCATGGACTCAATTTCAAGCTCAATGTGTGTTTGCAGTGACCACTAAGATATGGGATTTGCTGTAACCTTTCTAGGTTGGTTTTAAAAAACAAGCAGTATTACCTTACAGTTGGTGCTATGACTGTGCTATGAGGCACATGTATAGGTAACAGATTGCAAGGCAATTCTGTTCTGAAATCATGGTGTTATGGTTACCCTATCAGAACTGAAGCTAGCTGGTTGGCTAGATCAGTGGGCTTTTTCAGAGTCTGTAGAATCATGCCTTGGGGTTAAGAACTTCTATGTCGTGTGTGTTAATACATAATATTCTGTTCTTAAGGGATGAGGATGCTCCTGCAAAGATCGCAGATGAAAATGCTGTGAAACCAGAAGGCTGGCTGGATGATGAGCCAGAATATGTAGCGGACCCTGATGCTGAGAAGCCTGAAGATTGGTATGTTTGCTGCCTCTTATAAATCACAACAAATATTTCATGGCTTTGGTACTGGCTCTTACAAGTATAAGAATAGCTAGTTCATTGCTGCTTGCTAAAAAAGTTGTCGATTCAGGCTATCTTGCTTCAAAAGCAGAAGGCAGAGTTGGTCTGAGGAGTCTTGTGTTCACTTGTGCACTTTTCAACTCTGCTGTTCTGTGGTTGTAAGCTGAACAGGGCAGCGATGGTCATCTTGCAGTTGTACCATACTTGGAAGGGGTGGCAGGGGAGGCTGTGTTCAGGGACTGGCTTTTGTTGAGTTTCTGTGCTTCCAAGCTACTTCTTGAAATCCTCCTTCCTTCTGTGGTGCCTTTACTTATAGACCAGTGCTATACAAAGTTTCAGTATCTCCATTTTATGGTAGGGATTTAAAATTCCCAGAAATCAGACGTTGTCTGATACATTACTCTGTATAAAGACAAAGGGCGGACTTCAAAACTGAATTTCCCTTTCCAGGGATGAGGATATGGACGGTGAATGGGAGGCACCTCAGATTGCAAATCCTAAATGTGAGACAGCCCCTGGCTGTGGTACCTGGCAGCGACCAATGATTGACAATCCAAACTACAAAGGCAAATGGAAGCCTCCTATGATTGATAATGTGAACTATCAGGTTGGTGTTTTCATTGCTTGAATTGCTGGCCAATGCAGCATTTCTCTTACAAAAAGCAGAATGATTTAGATTCAGCCAGTGTAATTAGGAATACAAATACTGTCATGGTTGTACTGTGCTTCAGGTGGACCCATTCAAAGTGTTTTCTTAACTGGCTTCACTTCTTTGTAGCACAAATGAAAATTGATTCCCAAAACCTGATGAGTTGCACTCACAGACATCATAATTAAGTTCAATGGATTGGTCTTTCTCTTAGTTCGAAATGGGCTGAAAACTAAAAATTGTATTATGGCAGGTGAGGCTGAATGGCTTTTGTCTTTCCTAGGGTATATGGAAACCTAGGAAGATCCCAAACCCAGATTTCTTTGAAGACTTGGAACCTTTCAAGATGACTCCCTTCAGTGCTGTGGGACTTGAGCTATGGTCAATGACTTCTGACATCTTTTTTGACAACTTTATCATCTGTACTGAAAGAGCTGTGGCTGATGATTGGGCCAGTGACGGATGGGGACTGAAAAAGGCAGCTGATGGTGCTGCAGAGGTGAGAGATAAAGGTTAAAGTGTGTGCTTCTGACTGGAACAGTAGGAGCATTGCTGCTGTTCTCTCCCACAGTCTTTATCAATATATACCTATATGTACCAAGGATAGGGGTTATGATAAACCAGATTGGAACCTCAGTTCCTAATTATAATATGGCAATGGTTGCTATAAGTGGCAGTGAGTACTCACTGCTATTTTATGAGGTTTTTGCTGTGACAATTGGGCTGTTGTCTTTAGTCTAATTCTTCATTTGTAAACTATGGAAAAAGTACTTGTGCAGGTTAGCTTTCATTTTTTTTTAGGTATGAAATATAACGTTCAAAGTTGCAAAAAGCCTATTTGAAAATTCCGTAGCTTAAACTTCACTGCTACAACTTGCTGTATGACATAAAATTTGACAGTTCTTCTTATCTTATAGCCTGGTGTTGTGGGCCAGATGATGGCAGCTGCTGAAGAGCGTCCCTGGCTTTGGGTAGTCTATATCCTCACTGTGGCTTTGCCAGTGTTCCTTGTTGTCCTTTTCTGCTGTTCTGGGAAGGTATGTATTTCCTCCGATAATTAGTAGTATAATGTTTAAAAAGAGAACCAGCAAAATGTGCCTTAATGTCACAAATCATTTCCTGGTTTTGACAATTCTTCTAGAAACAGCCAAGTGCTGCAGAATACAAAAAGACTGATGCTCCTCAGCCTGATGTGATGGACGAGGAGAAAGAAGAAGAAAAAGAGAAAGGGGGCAAGGAAGAAGAGGAGGAGGAGGAGGAGGAAGCAAATGAGGAAAAGCTAGGTAGGTAAACTAGGTAATCTTGAATCAGTTTGAGTTTTCTCTCTGGTAGAATAAAACAGCAGGATTGGCAAACATGGAGTAAAGTCAATGGTGAACTGAAGGTAAGTCTTAATGAAAAGACAATGAGTTGGAGTTTTTTATTTCCTTTAGAAGAGAAGCAGAAAAGTGATGCTGATATAGGAAGTGCTAGTCAAGAGGAGGAGGAAGAGGAGGAGGAAGAGGACAGGAAACCTGCATCAGAGGTAAGAGTGCTTAATCTTTGAGGGAAGTCTTGGGCTTTTTTTTTTTTTATTAAGTCTTGTAGAACAAGCCTCACTAAAGTGTTTAAAAGTAAACCTGGCTCATGTGATACTCCCTCCCAGTGTGAGAACTTCGAAAAACTTAATCACCCTGCAGAATAGGAATTGCTGTGGCCAACTTCAGCAGAGCTGGGCACCTTGCTAAAGGCACTGCCATAGACCCTGCATTGAAAGGAATGGGATTGTGTGGAATGCATCTTCTTGAGGCAGAAGGCTTGTTCAGCTTTGTATGCAGTCAGGATGTGTGACCTCTTAGGTACTCCACACTAACACTGCCAGGGGAGATTTAGATTAGATACTGGGAAAAATTTCTTTGCAGAGAGAGTGGTCAGGCATTGGAACAGACTGCCCAGGCAAGTGGTGCAATCACAGTCCCTGGAAGTGTTCAAAAAACGTTGTGGATGTGGTGCTTAGGGACATGGTTTAGAGGTGGACCTGGCAGTTAGATTAACGGTTGGACTCAGTGATCTTGGAGGTCTTTTCCAGCCTTAACAATTCTATGATTCTATGATAATGGCTGACTTAATGGGTGGAGTGTTGCTTGAAGTTAAAGGAATTCTCACAGCAACAGAAGTTGTCGAGTACTCTCAGCAGATAGTGTACATCCATTGTAAAAACAAGAGGATTTGTGTTTGCCATGTATAGAAAGGAAGGATAATAACAGCAGTAGGTCCTTCCTAAAAATTAAATCCTAATGTAGAAATGAAAGTAGATTGTCCTCTTTGTAGATTTGCTCAAAATGTTGTTTTGTTTTGGTTTTTTTTAAGGGTATTCTTAGATTTTATTTCCTTGATGTTTACACAAATTACTTTCTTGCAGGAGGAGGAAACTGTGAATAGATCACCCAGAAACAGAAAGCCAAGGAAAGATTGAAAAAAAGTCCTAAGAACTTGATCTGTGATTTTTTTTTTTTTTTTTCAAACGTGGTTCTGGGAGAGGACCTTGGACACCTTACATTGAAACTTGGACAAACCTCAAGATTTCACCATCCACAGGTTCCAGTCACGCTATCCAATGTAATGGAGTGTCTAGCAGTAAAATATTTGCAATCATCTGTTTTAAAGAACATCATTCCTGTAGAAAGAATGTGTTTAATGGGCTGTGGATTTTGGAATGTAACATAACTAACCTTTTCATTTTTGGTTTTAAATATTCTTTTCTGTTTTTAAGTAGATTGGTAGAACTTTTCTGGTGTCAAACCTTGGCTTAATTTAATACATTAATCAGTGAAAAATAACAATGAATCTTGAAAGTGCTAGGTGATAAAAATGCAGTTTTATAACGAGTTTTTTTTTATAAATACATAAATTCCTAAATGCACCAATGTCCCTATATCCCTTAAAATTTGATAATTGTTTAAAGAAAAGTTGTCAATGTATTTGACAGCTCCTCTGCCCTCAAAAGAAAACAAAACTAGGGGGGATGTATGGGGAAACCAGTAGTGAAACTCTAATCAATCAACTTCATTCTTTTGGGGGGAGGGGAAAGAAGAAGAAGGGGTGGAAGGAAGGGGTTAGTCAGTCTATAAAATATGCATAGTGTGCATGGCTAAAGCCCTGTTAAGTGTTGACAAATGATCTAGCATTTGGAGTGGATCATCTTAAATGGCATTTAATCCTGCGGACCTTGTAGATAATGGATTTTGTTAGCTCTTGAACTCTTTTTTTTGTAAAGCTAATGGGTTGTTTGTGGGGCGGGGGGGGAGAGTGTGTTAGACTACTTCCCCGTTTCCCCTCTGTTCATCCACTGATGGTTTCCTTTCTGTGTGGCTATACAGCTTTTTCTGAGTGCAGCTTTGCCTCAGTTGCTGGAGCGCTTCATGTTCAGCTCATCATCAAACTATTTTTATAGCTAGGCCTACTCCTTTCCAGGGTCCAAACACTGGATAGGACAGTGTCCCATATCCTCTACTGTTATCAGTGTCTACTCCTGTAGAAATGGGGGAGGTAGTCAGGTAGACAACTGAGTATTTGTTAAGAAAAAACAAAACAAAACAAAACCAACCAAGATGTCAGTATTGTAGGTGGGGAAGGAGCATGTGGAATATCTTAACTGGTATGTGAAACTGTTTAAGTCTTTTATCTGCTCTTCATGTAACAAATGCATCCTAAATTATATTGTGAATGTTAGGGAGTTCCAATTCCAGCTGAATAAATTTTTTTAAAGCATTGAGTCTACCATATTATATTGTTTCAAACACTTTCTCTTTTTGTGGAATGCAGGTGATCACTACAAAAGCATACCTCTGAGGGTGAAATGTATGTAACTTCATTACACTGTACTGAATATGTTGGCATTTGGATGTCTATATAGATAAACTTTTGCCTTTGTTTAGAGTGAAATTAAATGTCCTGAAATTACTCTTGCACTGAATTTAAACACTCCGGTGTTGTTTGGTCATAGCATAGGTATAGCGTGGGGAATAAATCCCAGGGGTTGGGGAGGGAAGAGTGTTCCAATTACCTTGCAAACAATCTAACCAATTACTAAAAGACTTGGTTTTTGGGGTTTTTTGTAAAACATCTTTTGCTGCCTGTCCTTATGTTGTATCCCTTGGTTGTTGTGTTTGAAATATTAGTGATCACAAATGCGTAGCAGGATTTCTTGATCTTTCTGCAGTGTGCAAATAAACTATTGTAAGCAAGATACTGAAAGTAATTTCAGACTTCTGTTGGAAGCTATTGCATGTTTAGAATGCCTTTGCCTGTTGAACACCTGGTAAATACTGCTCCTTATTGCAAAAATAGCTTATACTCTGACATGGAAGATGTCATAGCTTAAGCATTGCTACTGGCTTGTTCTCAGGACTGTATTTTTATCAAGGAGCAGCTGCTATTTATGACTCTCAGTCCTTTGAGATGAAGTATATGTAAATGGTTTCAATTCAGCTAACATTTTGGGCACAACATAAAAATCTATTAATCTAATTTTTTTTACCTTAGTATGCAAATTGCCTTAAATTCCTGAACAATTCATGTGCATACATGTTCTTTAAAAGCATAAAAAGTGAACATAAGATCTGCTATCAGCTTTTAAATAGTATTATATTAAAGCTAATTGTAAATCTACATTTGCTTCTGCTAAATCTCCTGAAAAGGTCTCCCGTCTGCATGTTATGGCTTTTTTTGATACCATAGTGTATGCTTCTTAAATAATCACTACAATAAATGAAGACTTTCCAAAATGGATAGACAACTCCAAAGTTACTTTTTATCCTGCTTTCTGACTTGGGTGGCTCCGTTTAACCTCAGAATTACTTATGTTTTTAAAGTCTTTGAGGAAAAATTAGGTATCTGCTTGTCCTGAGGACTTTTAAAGCATAGCTGTGTTTTCGAAGGCCTGAAGCTCTAGCTGGTTGTAACCTGTGAACTAGATTTGGAACTGTTACAAATACCTGAAAGTGTATTTGGGCCTTTTATGAGTGACGGCTTCTGAAAAGGATGCTCTACTTAGCTGAACATGCTGTGTCTGAAGATGGAGGTGGGGGGGTTAGACTGAGATGGTAAATCAAAACAAAACCCTAGGGGAGCAGGTGCAGACAGGGTCTGAAACACAAGGCAGTAGAAATGCTGAAACCAGTTTTTCCCCTGGAGTTTGTAAAGATGCAGCTAACCAACTAACCTGTTCTAGAAGCGTCACTGGATGTGATCTATCCTTTCTGGGTCTGGGTAATAGCGAATTATCACGGTTTGAGGCTGTGACCTATAAAATGCATTGTGAATGTCTGTTTTTAAGATTGACTCCTGGGCCTGAGGAGGGATTCTTGCAAGTGCTAATTGCTAGGAGATGTACATCTGTGTGGTTGTCTCTTGCTTTTCCCTTGCTCCTTCCTCAAAAGCAGTGCTCCACTTAGGCTGTGGTTAGGTGTGTAGGGCTTGTGACTGCTTGCCATCCCTAACTGTTCCCCAGTTAATACCACCGTTGCCTCATGGTTTCAAAAAGGGTTTCTTGGGTTTGTGTTGTGTGTTTTGTTTTTTTTTTTTTTTTTTTAGTGTTGCTGAACAAGGACTGTGATTTAATTTGCAGAAAAGACCTGTCCATTTCAAAAAGGTACCTGTAGATGCAACTTGGAAAAAAAAATTATGTAAAAACTAATCAATAAAGAAACTTAAATCTGTTTGGCTTTCTTTGTCTAATTAGCAAAACTGCCCAAGTCTTCATCACTTCTGTTTGACTTGAAGTGAAAGGAGCAGGTCAGCAGGTGATGAAGAAGAGCTGACAGTGTCCCGTCCTGGTGAGGTGATCACTAACTCTCTCTGCTACGGGACTGTGTTTTCCAGGTGCTAGGTAAGCTCACGTCTTGACCCAAAAGAAGAGGTTCTGGAGCGCAGAGGCTAGCTCTGCCTGGGAGCCACTTTGGGCGAGGGCTGAGGCCGCCCCGAGCGCCGGGGGGCGGGCAGGTGAGCCGGGCCGGGGCGGGCTCCGCTCCAGCGCCCTGGCTCCGGGGGGCTCCCGCGGCCGCCACCGCCCACCGCTCCCTGTCGTTCACCCGTGGCTCCGCCTCCCGGCGCGCATGAATGGCTGCGCCGCCGCCCCGCCCCCTCCGTCCGTGCCTTTTAAACGCGCCGAGGGCCGCCTGCAGACAGCCGCCCTGCTCGCGGACGCCTCTGCGCCGTCGTTCGCGCTTCCGGGTTCTTCTATTGGCTCGGAGGGTTGTCCCTCACGGCTCGTGACGCGCTACGCGACGTGACGTAGCCCACCACCCAGGAAGCTCCGCCTATTTAGTCTCAACTCGGCTCTTGCGGGGAAAAACAATTTCAAGATGGCGGCGGCGCGGATAACAATGGGGAGTCGGGGGTTCGGGCCGGCCCGTGCTTGAGAGCGGCGGCTGCCGGGCCGCGCCGCGCCGGGGGCGGAGCGGAGCGGGCTCTGGCCGGGCCTCGGCGGGCAGCAGCCGCCGGGTAGGGCTGAGGGGGGGAGAGCGAAGCGGCACCGGCCTCGGGGGAGAAGGAGGAAGTGGGGCGGGGGGAGCGGAGCGGGCGCCGGGCCGGGCCGGGGGGAGGAACCGGGGCGGGGGCGAGCCCGGCGGGGAGCCCAGGTAAGGCCCGCGGGAGGGGGAGGAGCGGCGGAGGCTGGGGAAGGCCCGAGGTGGGGAGCCCCCGCCATGGCGGGGGCTGATGTGAGGAGCCGGTGATCGGCGGTGGTCGCCCCCCTCTCTCTCCGGTCCATGGTGCTGCCCCCTTGTCCCATGGCGGAGTTCGTGGTGCCGCGGCACAGCGCGGTGATGGAGCGGCTCCGCCGGCGCATCGAGCTCTGCCGGCGGCACCACAGCGCCTGCGAGTCCCGCTACCAGGCCGTGTCCCCGGAGCGCCTGGAGCTGGAACGCCAGCAGACATTCGCCCTGCACCAGCGCTGCCTGCAGGCCAAGGCCAAGCGGGCCGGCAAGCACCGGCAGCCGCCTCCGGCACCGCCGCCGCCCGCGCCCCCTCCGCCGGCCGCCGCCGTCGCGGGAAGCGCCGACAGGACCGGAGCCAACGGCCTGGACGCCGAGGCGGCCAGTGGCGAGCAGCACGGCCGCAACAGCACGTTGATCGCGGTAAGGGGCCGGCCCGTTCCCGGTCGGGGGCCGGGGTGGTTGGGGCCGTGGGGGGAGCTGGCGGTCGGCGTGGTTGTGCCCGGCTGGCAGCGTGACCTCTGCTGTGGAGCTGGCACCGTGTGGAGAAGGGAAGACGAGCTCTCACGGCGGGTGTGATGGCTTGTGGTGGGAGGGCTGAGGTTGGTGTTGCTTCGAGAAGTACTCGTGTCTGCTCTGTTACAACTTTGCAGCTGATAAGGTCTGTTTTATTTTTCTCTCGTCACCTTTGCATGCTGGAAGAGTACACAAAAACTGCTGCCTGTTGAGGCAGGAATAGAGGGTGGCCTTCTGTGATGGTTACAGTCATCCAGAGTAGCATTCTGTGAATTATATTTCTGGCTAATTCACCTAAAACGTCCCTGCAGAAACTCTCAGGGGAGCATTAATACTGCGGTGGCTTTGGATTTTTTGTTTGCTTGCTTATGTCTTTGGTTTAGGCTGTCAGGGTTTAGTGGATTCACTTGATAAGGATGTGCTCATTACCGTGGGGGAATTTTTAAGACAAATAACATGTCTATTAATTCTGGTACATATTGGAAAGAATTTCAGTGGAAACGCAGCTGCTTATTTGCTACTCTAGTGGGTGTGAACACTATGGGAATCTCACTCCACCCACTAAAAACTAGCTTAGCTCAAAATCTTAATGTTTCTCTGGCTTCTCTAGCATTTCTGGTTGTCAGGATATATTCATACAGCCCTGTTTGTATATCAAGATAGCTATTGCTTAACTTATTCTGAGCCCTTTAAATATACTGCTATGTACTAATGTGTCAGTAATGTAGGTTAGTAGGGTAACCTCTTAAATGTTGCCTGTCTTAATACATGTCTTTCTTAAAACCAGGTATTTCTAAATGGTGGCCTGCATGAAAATGATACAGTACTGTTCTGAGTGCCTTTAAAAGGGGATACTGGATTAACCTGAGACATTTCCAGGTTAACATAGAGATTAAATCATATTTTTAAGATGGTATGTGTGTTTGATCAGGTTAGAAGCAAATCCTTTGCTGTCTTGGACTTCATTTAGTTACAGTTTTTAAAATGGAATCATGATAGAGCTTACTGTATACTTGGGTATAACTGGGCATGATGTGAAATAGTGAAACATGGGGCACATCGATGGCAGCTCTAATGTAACTAGCACTAGGCAGGATGTGTGCAGTTTGTAGTATTTACAAGATGAACTGAAAATGTTATTCAGCTGAGTTGTTTCTACTCTTTCTAATATACATATGAGAATCTAGGTTGTACTGACTTTTCTGAAGACTAAGGTACTTGTGACACAGTTAGAGCACGTCAGATGGTTGTTAAAGAAGAGTCTTTGAGAGGAAACCTTGTGCATTCCTGATGGTGATTCTGTAAAACTTTCCAGGTAGCTGTTGTTTAGTACACTGATCTTGAATGTAAACTTGTGTCAGAACAAAAATGACTCAAACTCATATTTTATTATCTACAGACTTGGTTGGATTTCTATTTATTTCCTGTCTGGGCTCTAAGGCTTTTTGCATATGGGGCTCTATCCATTAATAATGTGTATTTTTGTTACACACAGAGCTCTTTAGCACGTCAAATCCTGTTGCTTAAACTGCCACCGCATGTCTTCATGTTGATCTTCTAAAAGAAAGATGTCTTTGATTCATTGCTGTTGTTTCTTTTAAGTTGCTTTGGATGTGGATTTGATCTAATTAGCAGCCATTATAATGAGGACTCTCAACAGCAGTGAGGTTCTGAAATACACTGCACATCTGGGGAAGCCCTTCTTGTACAGGAAGCTGCTGCCAGTGGCCAATTTACACAACATAAGAGGGTTTTAGTGTATGAATGACTCTTCCTCATGCTGGCCTGCTGTTTCCTTCCTAGGATACATGACTGTAAGCTTAATTGTAGCTGCTGATTCATCACCTCGTAACTAGGGTATAAAGTTTGTTTGCTTAGTAATTCAAGTTTTGGTGAAAAAAACCCAAAACAACAAAACCCCTCTGCTGCTAATTTAATTCCTTTGGTGTAAAAGGTACCTCTCTAGGTTGGTATTTTCCCTCTAGCAGCCATGTAGCTGTTATCAAGACTAAGTGTGTGCTTTGTGTGGGAAGGACATGGGTTTGGTTTACAATATTCAATAAAGTTTGGATGAACACCAAAATTACCTTGTTTTAAAATATCCTGGACGCATTCCTTTCAAAAGAATGCTGCTAGATCAGTGAAACATGCATCATTTCAGCTGTCACTGCTGTTACAATCCAGAGTTTTCCATGAAGCTGCATATGAATCTTCTCTTGGAAACTGGTTCTTTGTGTTGAAAGTTAGTGAAACATTTATTTTGATCCTTGAAAGAGAAAGCAACTCGCGTAAATGTAAACTGTTTGTGATCTAGCATCTGAGGGCTTCTGGTAGAAGGACGTGAAGCTGCACTGCCACAAGTGTGAACAATGGACAATGCGTGCACTCCCAGATGCTGCACTTCAGAGCATCTTCTGCAAATGCAGAATAGTCATGGGGAACAGGATAGCACTGTCACTTCCCTATTAATGTCTTGTATGATTTTTTTTTTTCATGTGACCAAATTCATATATTTTCTCTTCCATTAGTCTTTTCTCTGTTTTAGATCCTGAAGCTGGATGGATCCTGTTTACAAGCAGAAGCAAGGGGCAGATTCATCCTTTATTTTCTTGCTAAGCAGCTCTAAAATTTGAGCCACAGAAACCAAGAGAATGCAGTATTGATACAGAAATACCTTGGATGATTTGTGCGCCATGTAGGCCTGTCCTTCATTTGAGGAGAAAGATGAAAAACATATTAGCTTCCTATTTCTTAAAATTTTGAGACCATTATTTAATAGGAAATTCAAATGTTGAAATTTACTTCGTATTTCTGTTAAGATGACATTATTAAGCCTATGTTCAAAGTACAAGATGCTTAGTGTTTGGATAATGTATTGTCCCTTGTGTTAATCTTACATTTTTGAGAAACAGGGAAGTTAGGAAGAGAAAGGACCTGTCCCCTAGCACATTTTTGCCTCTTTGCCAGGTCCTGATTTGAGAAAGTTCATTCTAATACACTGTTTAAATTCTCTGCAGTAGAAAGGCTGGCTTCCTTGTATCTCTCTGATAGGCTATAACATAACGTATCACTGAGCTGAACAGAAAGTGTTTTCTTGACACAGGAATGAGAATGGCAAGATGTGGATTTTCATCTCCACTCCTTATTTTATGATGTGGTCTCTTGGAAGAAGACCTGCTCCCTGTTTCTTACTGTTTTTTTTTCCCCCCACCTGAGAGCAGTTGTTGTGTAGATGGCTTGCTTTGTCTAGGACTGCCACAAAACCACAAACAGTGTTTCTGGAATGGGCAGAGAAGGCCTAGTTGGTGGCCTGTCTTGGGAATGCTTTGTGTTAAAGCTGAAGAGCAGACCAGCATTTATTTGTGAGCGATAGAAGTTTTTATGTTAGTAATAGGTAAGTTCTAATTTAAGCAAAGGTACTAAGTAAAAAGTTTAAAAAGAAATTTAAGTATAAGGAGAGCAATGCAATGTTTCTTGGTTGAAAAGACCTAAAATAATAGATTAAAGGCAATAGATTGCCTGGATTGTACTGACAAGCATTAATAGCATTCCACTAATGAAGCTCAGGCTGGTACACTAACAATTCAGAAGACCTCATTTTTGTGTAAGCTGTGGTATAGGGGTGTTAAATTGTGAAATTATGTTTTACCACAAAAATAGCAAATTATTTCCACATTATTTATATGTAACTATAATTCAGTGTCCTACCACCATTGTTTGTTTTTGCTGACAAGTCTGATAGTTTGTTGCCCAACAACTCAGGCAGGTTTTTCTTTGTCTCCTTGTATTCTATGTGAGGTATTGTTGTATGTTTGAAACATTTCCTTTACTAGATTAGTTAGATATGCAGTGATGCTTCCTAAATTGTAAGGATCTGGGAGTGACTGATATGCTGCTGCTGTTTAAGTTCAAGTGAGGTGGAGAATCCGGCATTGCAACTGAAAGCACAGCAGTTTTTTTTGATTCAGCAGAACAATTCCTGTAGCAGAAGCTGCCCCTTGTGACTAATGCAGGCTTGGCTTATTTATAGACGTGCGTATCCATAGCCCTTCTTCACTCCAGCAGGCAGTCGCCCAAATACAAAAGTCTTCTGGAATGAAAGTAAAAGTCAAAATTAGTCCAGCAGTTTGGTTCTGACAACACAGTGAATGCAGGAACACGTTGGGTAATAAAATGCTTTCCTTGCAGGGGGAGTGTAACTTTGGAAACTGTGAGTAGATGCACAGCAATTGGGAAGTTCTTACTATGTCATATTGTCAAAATGTTATGTTTTCTATCCAAAATTCATACACTACAATTTCTGATATTTGCATTGTTGTTCCAGCTTAAGAGGTTGTAATCTTTGTTGCTTCTGTCCTTGGCCAGGCAGGAGAGGAGAACCTGTGTCTATAGAGGACCTACTGTAAGCTCTGGTTCATCTGTGCTGCAATACTGCCACTTCCATGGCAGAAAAATGGATATATTCTGTTTTGGTTTCCCCTTCTAGGCAAGAATGCTGGTATCTAGCTAGGAGGCATATTGGAACTAGATTTTTATTATGTTTCTAGAGTAAAATAGCATTTCTTCTTTGAAAATGGACAGCATTAAATTTCTCTTGCTCGTATTTCATGACAAATCCTTGTAGACATAACTTAATTCTGAGACTGAAATGTTAAACTTATTCCAAATACAATACAAAAAATTAAAGCTCTGTTGAATCCTGTAAGAATATTTTAATCTCTGTAACAGATGCTTTAAAAAAACTAAACAAGAACATTATATGCAGCCTAAAAGGCACAGTATAAGAACCAGATTTTTTAAAAGTTTTGTTTCTGCCATGTTCAGTAGGTATTTTTTCAGAAAAAATGAGACTTGCATACAGTTTCTCTTTTTTATATCTATACATATTTACTGTCTTCAGTTACAGGACTCAAAGTATAACAAATTATTGGATTTTCACAAAAGGAGTTTAGTTGACTGTCCTCAGTTTAAAAATTCTGCATTGTGAAGGATTTCTTGCTTTCAAGCGAACAATGTGAACTAAACTTTCGTGCTTGTTAAGTTCTAACGCATTGAAATGTCATTGGTTTCAGATTATTATCTAAAACTAGTTTCAGGTATTGAGTGTTTCACATTGATGTTTTGATTCCTGGAATAATCTTTCTCTCTTTTCAAAAATAAATAAAAAAAACCCCAAAACACAAAAAAACCCCAACTTTGTGCCACTGTTTTGATCAGCGATTCATGCCCCTTTCCCACCAAGGCAGTAAGAGAGCACTGCACTGGACTCTGAAGTTTTGAACTCTGCCAGTGCTAAGTTTTAAAGCTTTTCCGGTTGATTCTTGTTGGGCTTCCGTGATAGTTTGTGGACGGCTTTTATGAAGTCTGCCGACTTGTCCCTGCAGTAAGATCACAGTATGGCTGAGCACCATTGTGGTAAAACTGGTGGGTTTAAGACAGAGATTGAATATAGCTTATCAAAATCATTTGTGTGCTGTCTGTTTTCTGATGGAAGCCGTGTAATTTGACTAGACATGCATCTGTCTCTGGCATTGTGGTCCTGTGTCCTAGTCAAGTATAGTGTGTATATACTGTGAATTATATGATCAGAGTCTGCTTGTGTTGGACATCCCTTTTGTTGTGATGGATGACACCTGGGTTTTATCAGTTTGTGTTCCTCACATGAGGAATCCACACTTATGGCCTGACTTACATGTGTGCTCCTGCCAAATAAGTGTGTTTATTGCCATGTTGAGGACTGTCTATTTTGCTGACGTGAATAAAATGCAGCTCTGATGATGTGATGTGGAGGAGGTGCAGCCTATGGTGCTTTGGTGGCTCTTTGTATGTATTATCTTGGGCCAAAGGACTGAGGCCTGCTTACATCCTGTTCTTTGCACTCTTCCTATATTGGTTTAAATACTTCGGATAAATGTTTTTGGTGTAATGCTTTTAGCCAAAGCTAAATAGCAGAGATCTTGGAGATTCATCTTTTGTTGGGAAGTTGAGTAGGCTGAGAAAATGGGAATACATTTCTATATCTGATCTTGTGACAATGGAGAGGATTGGCTCCTGTATTATAAAATTGATTGATTGTGCTAAGGCAACCTTGGACAGCATATCAGAGGGCCACTGTGCCTTACAGAATGATAGTGGACAAAAAAATTAAAGCTAAAGGGATTTTCTTAGTGAGTAGCAAGCTATGCTTTACTTTGTCAGTGTTTCTCTTTTTTGAGTTTTGGCAGAAGAGAACAGGTTTTTCTTGCCTTGAGAACTCTGTTGGAGCAGTTTGATATGTAGATAGCTTGCAGTCTGACTTGTATCTCACATGTTCCTTCTTATTTTTTCCCCCAAAACCAGACTACTTGGGTAGACGCAGATAAATTGGGGAAGAACTGAATTTAATATTTCTCTTTCTGTTAGGAAATCAAGACCTGAGGTAATATGTAAGAAGTGTATATAAGAAAGGAATTTCACAGGAGAAAGTTGCATTATTTGCAGAGTAGTTATATGAATGTATTTTGGTGTGAGAATTTCAGGTTCTATTACTCAAAATTAAACATGAGTAAATAGAAGGTATCAGGATATATTTCTAATGTCAGAGGAGAAGGAACCTGTAAATTTTGCCTCCCACAAATTTTTATAGCATTGTCTTTTCTTGAGAGAGGAATGGAGGTAGAAAACGGAATGCTGTTACTAGGTTAGTTTTAAGCTGGTTAGCCAGCCGTATTGTAGATAGCTAACTACAGTAGCATAAATCTCAGTGTAGACTTACTGCCACGATATCCAAGTACACTTTTGACTCTTTTTAGGGTGAAAAGTGAGCCAGGATGCAAGTGCAGTTGGTGATTACCTTCTAAAACTCAGAAGTTGTATCCTGCTTACAAACTGGGCCCAATCTTTTCTGATATGGATAGAAGATAAATAGATTTTCTTTCATATGTGTCTATTGTCTGTCGTGTACGGGTATGATATCTTTCAAATAATCTTAGATTTAGCTGAGGTGGAGCAAGGCTGGAAGCAGTCACCCCCAAATTTTACTTTGTTAGTGAATTTTATTAAAGTTATTTTTTCTTTAATCTCCTTTTTTGACAAAGGAATCTAGTTTTAGGTGAAAGGAGGACTTTGTCTAGAGCTACTGAAGTCAAGATGTCACCAAGAATCAGATATCTGAGCATTATACTGCTAAAACCCATATAGATGTGAAAGCTCCTACATGTTTTTATTGATGGAAAGAGCCTGCGATGGGTATTAGGGGTCTGTAACTTTTTCTAGACTACAGTAAGTGTGGCTTATAAGTATGGACTATTTAATCTTAGACTAGTTAGCTGCATATATTGCAAATGGTGTAGTACAGTAGCAAAGAACTTAGGACAGATTAGCTTCTGGAATATTTGTCCAGCAAGCCAGGTGGGTTTTGCAACCTGTGAAGAGCTGTGTGCAATTACAGCTATAATGCTACCAAAATCCTAGTTGCCTTGAGTTGTCTATATGAACTATAATTACAGCAGTGACCTCAATGGGCACGTACTCTGTTTTAATATAGAAATTTGCTTCAACTATGAGAAGAGTATGTTCAGTGTACAAAACTAAGTTATTACTTGTATGTCAGTTTTCAGGGAGTGTGTTTTTCCCTAATGGTTTAGAATTAAGGAGGATCCATTCCCAAACATTGAGTGATTGACTCATCATATGACCTTGGGCAAGTTACTTATCCACCTTGAGCTTCGGTTTTCCCAGTTGGAGTATTAAGTAAACAATGGGTAACTTGCTGAAAGCCAAATGTTGTGATTGAGTTGAGGCTTCCTTGCTTTCTGTTGTTTTGCCTTTTTACAAAAAAGTAAATTTCCATTATTCTTTCAAGGCAGCGTTTGAAAAATTCACTCTAGATCTGCTACTCCAAGCTGTAGACCTAGTGTTCAAATTAAGAGAATTCAAGTTCCAATCTCTTCTCCAAATGTACACCTCACATTGTCCTACTAGGTCTTCTGCTGATCTCGCTACTCTGCTGCTATTTCTGTGAACCATCTACACGATCATAGTCTCCTGGGAAGCTGCAGTCTGTCCCTCAGATAAAAATAAGATTTTGCTGCTACCTATGCAAGCATTAAACAAATAGTGTTTTTTTCTGAAGATCAGCTAACTGTAGACTGTTTTTAAAAAAAATTACAACAATTAACTGTGAACCAGTTCTTTTGTCCTTAAATCAAAGAATGCTGTTGCCCAGGCAAGTGCTGTAAAATTCTTCTGATAATTTGTGCTGGCTCTACATACAACCTCTTGCTTGAGTGATGAAATCTTGAGGTTTCCCCTGTTCGCTCTTGGATGAGGCAGTTTTCCCCAAGGGTTAGTGGACTGCATTGCGGAGACTGCAAGTAATAATAAAATAAGCATACTTGTCTTGAGGTTTAATGAGCTGCTTTTGTGCCATCTGAGAGAACTGTTGTTCAGTGAACCATGCTTCAGATGGGTGGCTTTTTGTGGGGATTCTCCTCGTGCGCTCTGCTGAGATGTACAAAGGCGTCTCATACAGGTCAGGGGAGCTGATGTGAGCTTTCCCTCTTCAAATGCACAGCTCTGTTTGAGCAGTGTCTCTGCTCTACAGGTTTGTCTGTGTTGGTGTAGCGTTCCAGCATAAGCAAAGCACAACTTTTTTTACAGAATGCACCTGAGGGAAGGAGAAGTTTACAGTCATCTTTGATGTGTGCACGAATTCTGTTTTCAGATGTTTTTGAGGTCAATGGAAAGAACTTTATATTTGAAAGAATGCTGCCAGGAAGGAGAAGTTGGACAGACTCTCCGACTCTGGTTGTAAAACTGTTGCTGTACCCTCTGGTCGCTTCTAGGTGGCACTACAAGAAAAATAATGTGTGCATTCACTAGCTATGAGAAGCCAACTGTTGAGCTGGTTGTGGCTCTGGTAGTCATACAGCAGAGAGGAGCAGCTGGCAAATACTCTAGGAGAAAGGAGGAAAGGAATAAACTTACCCTGCTGTGATAGAATTGACTGAACTCTGAACTGCATTTTACATAAGTGTGAAACAGTGGTCGCTTAGTGACAAGCTGGTTTTGCTTTAGTGCCAAAAATGTGATTGTGTACAAAATTTATATACATAATTCTCCAAAAATTATAATCATAAGAGAAATGGTTCTCTTTTTCTCTAAATATTTAAGTGTGAGACTGCTTTATAGAGCAGTCTTACAGAACAATTATACTGTGTGTACATGGGCCAAATAAAATACAGGTTTTCATTATCATCTAAAATTTGAATCTTAACATTCTTCGATATTTTTTCATTTTGAATAGGAAGAATCATAATATATTCCAGTTCACAGCCATTTTTCAACTTTTTGTTGGTGTCAAAGTATATGACAGCTTTTGGTTTTGTTTGAAGGAGGGGCTCTGTTTGATATGGTACATATTTTTGAAAGTTTGCCCTAAGAGATTATAGTAAGGAAATAATCTCATGTGATGACTTGTAAAACAAATCTTATCAAAGCAAAAATGGAACCTTTATTTTTTTTTTTAAGTCTTTTTTTCCTAAAATGTTTTATTCAGAGCTAGACAATGTTCTGGTAAGAAATAAAAATCCCAATCATGAAACATAAAACTAAATAACTAAAACCTTCCTTTTTTTCAGCAGCTCCATGAGACTGTGAAAAGAAAGCTTGATAGTGCTGCTTCCCCTCAGAATGGAGACCAGCAGAATGGCTATGGTGATGTATTTTCTGTGTCCAAGAAACTGCGTCGTGATGATAGTCTTGCTGGAGTGGGTGGTTCTTCCAATGGAATACCCCCAGTGTCTCCACTCCATCATCTTGACAAGAAATCTGGGAGTGGAGATACCTTACAACTTAATGGAAAACATCCGATAGGGCTAGATGGCATCAGCAAGAAGTGTCTTCCAGATTCCAGCTTGCAAATGAATGGAGGTGGTGATGCTGATGACTCGTTTCCTCTAAGTTTGAACAAAGAACTGAAGCAGGAGCCTGTAGATGATCTTCCATGTATGATTGCTGGAGCAGGGGGTTCTATATCTCAGAATAACTTGATGCCTGATCTTAATCTTAACGAGCAAGAATGGAAGGAACTTATTGAGGAGCTTAATAGATCAGTGCCTGATGAAGACATGAAGGATCTCTTTAATGAAGACTTTGAAGAGAAAAAAGATGCAGATTCTTCAAATTCAGCTGCACAGACTCCGTTGCCTCAAGATATTAACATAAAGACTGAGTTTTCCCCAGCACCCTTTGAACAGGAACAAATGGGATCTCCCCAGGTGAGATCCACTTCATCAGGTCCAGCATTTATCGGTGCTGCTTCTGTACCTGTAAGTGCTGCTTCTCCAGCGGTTGGTAGTTCTCAGGCTATGTTTCAGCCTTCCAGTCAGTCAATGACTGAAAATCCTAATCAGCCCATGATGCAGGCATCAAACCACTCTCAGAACGTCCAGAGGCCTCTCCCCAATGTGTTGTTACCTGGGAAGGGCACAGGAGGCGCCAAAGAAATGTCTTCTGCTCATCAACTTCAGCAGATTGCTGCCAAGCAGAAGAGAGACCAGATGTTACAGAACCAGCAGCAAGCTTCACAAGTCCACCAAACAAATCAGATGTCTACATGGCAACAGTCTGGGCCTTCTCATAGTCCACTGGCTGTCCCATATACCATGGAAAATCCCACCAGCCCATCGGTTTACCAGCCAGACTTCAACAATCAGAAACTCATGATGCCTAATATGGGAAATAAAAGCTCGCCGAGAGCTGGAGGCAATTACCATGTGAACATTTTGGGTCATCAGCAAAACAGCTTGAACCAGAACCCTGTGAATAGTCAAGGCTCTATGCTAGACTATGGGAACACCAAACCTCTTTCGCATTACAAAGCAGAATGTGAACAGGGGGTTACAGTGCCTGGTCAGAACAAGACTCCCATGTTGGCATATATACAACAGCGTCAGCAGCCACCGCTGTCTCACGTGAGTGATGACCAAAATGGAATGATCCTGTTGAAACCCAAGTCTGGAAACATTGCCTACCGACTACCGCACAGTCAGGTGAATGTTCTGTTTTTTGTTACCTTTGTTTAGTAGCAGATTTAAGGTTTTGCAAGAGGGTGTTGGATAGGTAAGGCTAGAGTACAGATTACTTGGGATTGTTTCAAAAAAGTTGCCGCATGATTTTAAAGAAGAAAATGGTAATATGCAACAATCTGAGTCAAGAATCAAGAACTCTGTTTTCCACTGGGGACAGTTTTTAACACTTGGTTCTAGGTCATGTGGTAATGTGTGATTTCCAGCTTAATATACTTTGTGGGCAACAAATTATGTCACGCTTCATAGAAGCTTCTACTTACAAAGATAAATAGATGCTTTGTGAACTTTTGCCTAAAATAACTCATGTAAAACTGTAAACAGTGTTCTCAAAGAAGCTTTGATTTCTTTACCTTCTTTTTAGTCCCTACTTGTGTCAGAGTTGGCTTACTATAAAAAGACATGCTGCTTTTTTGAAGAGAGATGGAAGTGGGGTCTGCATTCCTGATTTCTTGGGTGTTCCTTGGGGCTTTTCAAATCTAACAATTTGTTACTGATTAAGTCTCTGGGGATTGGGGAAGCATGGGGTAGGAGAGAAATATATCTTTAAGAATGACTAATAGTAATGTTTGTCTGTTTGAAACAATATGCTTCAGGTTTTCCTGTAAAGGAAAATTCCAGATGGTGCTTCTTTGCCTTATATATAACTGATACTACAGATATGCTGCAGGTGAAAATTTATGTAGTGGATGGAGGTATAGACTCATTGGGATGCTGTAACATGTGTCTGCAATGCTCATACTAAAGGCCTTGTTGAGAAAAAAGGTCTTTGTTATAAGGATTAAAGCTCCTCTAGCAAAAGCTGTTGGAGATCCAACTCTAGTAATATGTTCCCAAAACAAACCAAAAAACTTGTGAAAAAGATCTGATTAGTCTGTGATAAAGACCACACTGATAGACAAATAAAAATCTGAGATCAATGTGTGCTTCATAAGGCACAAAAAAAATTAATCTCTTTAAAAGCTAGCAGAAGTAACAATTTAACAACATTTTGATGGAAAAAGAAGGGGAAGGGTAGAGATGATTGTGTAGGTCACATCTCCCCCTCACTGAAAACATGAGGTGACATTGCATCTACACTGCCACGCTTGCACTGAGTTAACAGAAATACTGATGAACGCTTCTGGAGAATTTCTCAAAAGCTTGCATATAGAACAACTTAGCACAGCATTACCTATATTTGGCTCGTGATTTCTTATGAAGCTGCAGAGAGTAAGAACCAACAGCTGAACCAGCTAGCTGAATTCTAAACTTGAAAGTAATATTTGTTTGTGTAATTAGAGATGAGGCTGAACTGTGCTTAAAAATTATAAAAATTGTCAAATTTCAAATGGATTTGCCAGTACAGAGGACAGTATCAGATCTTGAATGACAATAGTTCCATGTTATTTTTGCTTATCCCAAGTTCCAATCTCAAAAAAAAAAAAAAAAGCAGACTTATGAAAAATTAATACTAGCAGGCTTATCTGTAGTAGTATTTTTCTCTGTGGAATATGGTGATGGTTGGATTGCTGGAAAAATGCATTAAGACTCATTTTGATCAGTGATAGCTGTCTTCCCCTTCACCTGCAAATAGTAAATACTCTGATACTGAAAAAAGCAACTTTGGGAGGGGAGGCATAAACACTTGATGAATTAAATATTGACCGAAGAGGCAGGATTTAAGTAAATGTTTTGTATAACGAAAATTTAAAATGCAGGGTTTGAAAAGCTGCTACCGAAGTTAACTGAAGCTGGTGTGTTTGAATTGCTGTTTGTAACTGGTGCCATTCCTCTGGCTGAGCAGAAGCACACAGAGCTATACTCACCTGCTTGAGATGGACTTTGGGAAGTACTTTGAGACTGAAGTTAAAGCCTGACTTCCTGACTGTTGTGGAGCTTCTGACCTTAACTCCGAATAGTCACTTCTGTGTCTGGCACTTTGTAAATGGGTTTTTAGCTGTCTTTAATTACTGGAAACTGTATCACACTTGCCTTCTCTGTTAGAAGGTTCACAAGTAAAGAAGCTATTGGATAAAGATGGCAAAATATAAGGAACTGATCTCATTTCCATTAAATAGTGTAAATGTACAAATAAGCACTAATTGACAATTTCTGGTTTTGACATGTGTTATGATTCCCTCCCCTGTGTAGACTTTGTTTGTAAAGTCTCTCTTCCTTATCCTGTAAAATGATAAAAATAATACAAATCATGGTCATCACCATGAAAGTGCCTTTTCCTCATCTGTGTAACTACATACAGTTTCTAAATTCTGGAGGGATAACCTCTTTCTGAAACTTATGTCATTTTTCTCTATATTCTGCAGGATCAAAACCCTTCTCCTAATGTTCCTCGCGTTCCCGTTTCTGTCCCGGGCCCTGGCGTGGGTGCCCAGGCTCCCAATGCCTCCATGGCAGCTAACCACAGCAACCCACCTTATCTCAGCAATCAGCAGCAAGCAGCAGTGATGAAGCAACACCAAATGCTGATGGACCAGCAGAAGCAGAGGGAGCAGCAACAAAAGCACTTGCTCATGGAGCAACAGAAGCAGCAATTCCTAATGGAGCAGAGACAGCAACATCTTCTGGCTGAGCAGGTGAGAAGGGCCAGCAGTCTTTTTTTTGTTTGCACTGATTTGCTTTGGACTAAAACAACATTTGAGATCTTTTTGAATAGTTGTCACATTACAAAATGAGGAATGTAAACTGCAAGGTGCTCTGATATCGTAAGTATAATTGCTGTTTTATGTTTCTATAAAAGTAACCCAAACACTTGATAGCACTTGATTCCTGAGGTTTATTTTTTCTGTTGTTACAAGGCACTGTGGTGAATGAAAAGAATAAAACAGGTAGAATTGAGTAGTGTGAAAATGCAAGACAATATGTATGTGGAGAGAAGGTATCATACCAGCAATGGTGTAATTCTGTGTGAAAGAAGAAAGGCGAATGAAATCAGAGCAAAAATAAAAGATAAGGTTGGCATACTGTTGATGTGCTCTGTAGAGCTTTAAAAATGGAAGCAATGACCAAGGGACTCTGTAAGCTCAGAGCTTCTACCTTTCTTCCCTGTGAGATCCACAGCAGTTCACGTTTCAAATTTTAAAACATCTTTCACTTGTTTATTTAGGGAAAATGATTAGGCATCTGCATCCAACTTGCATTTTATCATGCCAAAATAATTTAACTCTGCTGTCCGTAACACTGCAGAAAGCTGCATTAGCCTCTCTTAGGGCAATGGGCTCCTTGTGTGAACCTTTCTAAGCTTTAAAACTTCTGCAAGTCTTTCAGCTGGGAATCAGCCCAAAGGGCCTTATTCCCATCATCAGTGCTTTTCTTCTGTATTTTTAAAAAAGTGCATGCAGGCATGTTCCAGGCACTGGCACTGCACATACAGAGAAATTATCAGTATCTGGTATGGAGGAAGGGGAAGATGACTTTTTCAAAGATGGTTTGTGAGGCCCTGGGAGAACCTGCTATTCAGATTTTCTGGAAAAAATGTAATGATCTGTACTGCTGAAAAGTGTTGTCTTTGAGGATAATGGGAGAAAAAAACCAAAACAGTGGTTTAATGAAATTAATAAAGTGAACTGCATTTATCCCTGAGAATTAAAAAAAAAATAAAAATTAAATGCTCTGGAGTCCTTCAACTAATAACAGTTGAGAATGTGTAATCTTAATTTTCAGCACTGTTAAAAGGTGATAAATCTCAATGTTCTCAGCTTTAAAGTTGAGAATTGTTATCCTGGAAGATAGGATTTTCGCTGTAATAATAGTTTGGAAAATAGAGATGGTGAGAGAAGGTCAGGTAATGGTTGTGTGTGTGTGGACAGCTTAACTTTTATTGCAGCAGGTCTCCATCAGAAGCTTTAGTTAAGAAAGAAGGAAATTATAGAGTCTCCTCTGAACTGAAAATGTGAAATCTTGGTTGGGGAGCACATTTTCAGGGGAAGAGGGTAGTAGAATCTGCAGTATTGTGGAGCTATGGCTGTGCCAAGTCCTAGCTAGTGGCTTTTTTGATCGCTTAAAGACTTGTGTTAAAATTGAGGACTAGATTGAGGTGACAGAAAAGCCCCTTCAGTTCTTGACCCAGTGTAGATAAAAACTAAAGAATATGTTTGGCAATGTTTTATAGAAAATTGTATGAACATTGGTAAAGATATTTGATATTTCGGTAAAAACACAATTTGGGCTAAGGGAATGCTGTGGTGGAAATATTGCTTATGTTGATAAATATGCTATCAAAGACTGAAGACAAAGAATGCCCAAATCTTCAATAAAATAATATTTTCTATATGATTTCTGTGATCTATAAACTTATTTAGAATCATAGAATCATTAAGGTTGGAAAAGACCCTTAAGATCGAGTCCAACCGTTAACCTCTCACTGCCAAGTCCACCACTAAACCATGTCCTCAAGCACCACGTCTACCCGGCTTTTAAAGACCTCCAGGGATGGGGACTCCACCACTTCCCTGGGCAGCCTGTGCCAGGGCCTGACAACCCTTTTGGTGAAGAAGTTTTTCCTAACATCCAATCTAAACTTCCCCTGGCGCAGCTTGAGGCCGTTTCCTCTCGTCTTATCACTTGTTACTAGGGAAAAGAGACCAACTCCCACCTCACCACAGCCTCCTTTCAGGCAGTTGTAGAGAGCAATAAGGTCTCCCCTCAGCCTCCTCTTCTCCAGGCTAAACAACCCCAGCTCCCTCAGCCGCTCCTCGTAAGACTTGTTCTCTAGACCCTTCACCAGCCTCGTTGCCCTCCTCTGGACACGCTCCAGCACCTCCATGTCCTTCTTGTAGTGAGGGGCCCAAAACTGAACACAGTACGCGAGGTGCGGCCTCACCAGTGCCAGGTACAGGGGGACGATCACTTCCCTGGTCCTGCTGGCCACACTATTCCTGATACAAGCCAGGATGCCATTGGCCTTCTTGGCCACTTGGGCACACTGCTGGCTCATGTTCAGCTGGCTGTCAACCAACACCCCCAGGTCCTTTTCTGCCAGGCAGCTCTCCAGCCACTCCTCCCCCAGCCTGTAGCGTTGCATGGGGTGGTTGTGACCGAAGTGCAGGACCCGGCACTTGGCCTTGTTGAACGTCACACAGTTGGCCCTGGCCCAACGATCCAGCCTGTCCAGGTCCCTCTGCAGGGCCTTCCTACCCTCCAGCAGATCGACACTTCCACCCAACTTGGTGTCATCTGCAAACTTACTGAGGGTGCACTGAATCCCCTCATCCAGATCATCAATGAAGATGTTGAACAGGACCAGCCCCAATACTGAGCCCTGGGGAGCACCACTCGTGACCGGCCGCCAACTGGATTTGACTCCATTCACCACCACTCTCTGGGCTCGGCTGTCCAGCCAGTTTTTAACCCAGCGTAGAGTGCACCCATCCAAGCCGTGTGCAGCCAGCTTCTCCAGTAGAATGCTGTGGGAGACAGTGTCAAAGGCCTTACTAAAGTCCAAGTAGACAACATCCACAACCTTCCCGTCATCCACTAAGCGGGTCACCTTGTCATAGAAGGAGACCAGGTTAGTGAAGCAGGACCTCCCTTTCATAAACCCATGCTGGCTGAGCCTGATCCCCCGATTGTCCTGCACGTGCCGTGTAATGGCACTCAAGGTGATCTGATTTAAATAAATCCAATACTTTTTAGTAAATTATTCAGTTTTTGATGTCTTGTATGTTAATACCAAATGGCAAAAATTACTAATTGTTACTCTCCCAAAATGTTAACAAACAGGTACTCTTTGAAAGAAGGTAGGGAGAAAGGAAATATGGGGTGTTGGCATCCTGCTTGTACTTTTGCACCACGGCTGCATGGCAATTATTAGAGCTCTTAGAACTGTGGCCCAGTAGGTTTCCTTAGCTATGTAATGGACCTAACACGTCAGACCTCTCTGAACTGTGGGGTGATATATTAACAGGGTGATAAGTAGCATATCTCAAACAGTGTTGAAATATTTTTTTTCCCCCCTACCTATTTACTGCTGCTTAGACAGCACATGTTGCTGTAGTAAATATCAGTATTATGAAAATATTTTATTCCTGTCCTAGTTATGGTAACTACAACTAACTTCTACATCTTGCATCTCTGTATAGTGATACTGGGACTCTGATCCCAAATAAGGAGCGGCTTTGCTTTGGAGCTGAACAGGCTTGGATATTGCATTTGCCACACTTCTTGTCCTTGTGCTGCCCAGTCAAGTGAGATCCTGTTAGCATGCTAATTTGATATTTATTTCTTTGGAGACACATGATACTGGATGTAGTTTTACAAAAAGATTTCTGAATTGGTTGATCTCTATTTTGCAGGAGAATTACGGTTTGAGGTAGCTTCAGTGCTGTTCCTTGCCACTCTAAAGCTTTTGTTTCTTTGCATTTGGTATTCTGCATTTTTTTTATACACCCTCCCTCACGCCCCTCACCCTGAGCCAGGTTCTGCAGCTCTTGGTTTCTCTCAGAACTATAGCATCTCTCCTTGGCTTCTGTGGTCAGCCTCTTTCAGGTTTGACTGGTCCTGCAAGTAGCAGGTCCTTTCTGTCAAGCAGCCTGCCCTCTTCATTCCTCTGCATGTCTCAACAGCTTCTTAGCTGTAGACGTTTCAAAAGGATGGCAGTAATGTGTATCTGCCTATTTGTTACATTGCACTAGTCTCTATTTGTTACATTGCATTAGTCTCAATAAGTTTAAAGGCTTATTGCTTGTGTCTTTACCCCAGTACTCTTGGAAAGGAATTTCTGTCCCCTTCTGTGCCCTGTGCAACTTTAGATAAGTAGGTAGTTGTGCATTGTATCACTACTTAATTATCTCAGAATTTCAGTCTGGTTGAAGATATCTGTGGAAGAAGAGCCAGAAATGCTATGCCTGATATGTTTCATATTGTAAAAGCAGCCTGTTGGCTGTTTACGCTGTCAGGATCTCTGAGTGTATTGCTAGTGCATGTACATACACTCTTGACATTCCCCTCAAGGCTTTAAATTTCATTTTCCCCAAAAGTTTCCTAATAGAAAATGTGCTTATTTTATTTTTCAAATGTTTTTATCATAACTTTATGGGTTTATAGGTATGGGTTGAATGTGCTTTTAAAGAGGCAAGGTTATTTTGAATCATTAGCAGGGTTTGTTTCAAGTGATTGGTGCATTGTTAAAAAAAATGGTTTTGAAAAGTGGTAACAAAATTTGTATAGCTTCTGTTATAAACTTAGTTCTGCAGTTTTCCATAATTGTCTAGGAAAAACTGTGCTATATAAGGGTTTGTGTATAGTTTTTTCATTTTGGAAAACAAGGACTAGAAAATATTTACGTGTTCATCTTTTACTTTTCTGTGTAACATTGTTGATATTTATAACTTGTACTTTAAAGAGGTCTAAAATAAATAGATCTGGGGGTAAAGAGCAAAGAAGTGTGTGATTATTTTTTTTCATACACACTCGCTTTTGCTCTTTTTATACCTGTTAGTGTCTTTAGAGTATTGCTAAAAATGCCTGTTGATTATGTTACTGATTAAAAGACTAACATCTCAGATTTTCAATGTTTTAAAGGCTTCACTCTGCAATGTGTGCTGTTGTCCTGTTGTCTCCGAGTTCCTAGTCTTGCCACTCATCAGATTAAACTGACTGTGTTTGAACCTTGAGAACAAAGGTCTGAAGTGACTTTAAGGCTGCAGAAGCCCCTTTAATTACCAGCTCCGCATGCAGATAGCTTGCTTTTATCCAAGATAGTCACCCCTGGAAAAAGCTTAACTGGTTTCCTAATTGTCTTGCATTGGACCTTTTCTAGGAGAAACAGCGGCAGCAGCAAGAGCAACAGCTGCAGCGGCATCTGACTCGACCACCTCCCCAGTATCAGGATCAACCGCAGAATCTGTACCAGCAACAGGTTGGACAGTTCACAGGTAAATAAACATGGCAATTGAAATAATGGAAGAAGAAGAAATATCAGGAGTAAAAAAAATAAGGTGTCTTCAAATTTCCTGGATTGGATAGCTTTTAATTAATTTATTACAACATCTTTCCACGTCACGGTGCCTTAAAACTTTTAGACCTATACTCTGATTCAGTTGCAAATTAACAACTTCCCCTGTCCCAAATATCTGGGACAACTTAAGCTTCTGATTCTTAATATTGCTTTGAAAATGGGTAAAAATCTTAAATACCTTCATTATTCTAAAGGCCTTTTTATACTACCGTTTCACTTTACAGGTTGTAAATTCTCCTTAAATTTCATATATTCAGATTCAGGCTTTTTTTCTGAAGCCTAACATTACTACTGCTTGTATCTATCACAGGCCCCCATAAAAGAATATAAGTGATGTATTATTTCTCTCATCTACTAGGATGAGTTTAAAATTCTCTAATATTCTTATCTCTGCTACCTTTAGAAGGGAATGCAATTTGAATTCTCCTCATTACATGTCAGTGTCCTACATGATTTTTTTTTTTTGTAGGAGAAGCAGCTTGGTATGTCTTCAGTGTATTAACACTGATAAATAAATGATGATGTTACCATTAAGCTGGAATAGCTTTATGAATGTTGAAGAACTAGATAACAGTAAAAACATATCTTCTTGCCTGAAAAATCCTTACTTAACAGGGCATCAAGAAACCACTTGTCTTTTTTCATAAACTTAGAGTACAAAAATGCGCTTATTACCTTTGTTTTGTTTCCTTACTCTCTATGTTGCCACAGAAGTAAATACTGAAGGGAAAAGATGCAAATAGAAATGCGATACCCTCATTCTGACAGTGTTCGTGACTGCAAAGTGTCTAGTAGAGCTATGACTGGGTTTTGTTACTTAGCTGAAAAAACTTGATACCAATACAAAAGGATTGTGTGTTAACACAGTGATCAGTAGCATCCTTCAAATATTGCATTGAAACTTTTTTTTTTTTTTTCTCCTGCCACTTTTCTACAGAAATACAGTAGTATACCTGTTAGAGTATGTTTTGCTGTAACGGACATCAGTATTATTAAAACTGTTTGTTTTGATTGTAACTATTTTTTGCATCTTAAATCCTGGTATGTGTGCTACCGCTTCACCATAGTGTTCCAGTAAGACTCTTCCCCCACACATCCACGCCCCCTCCAGTAACATAGGAGTTTTTATGGTGTACTTTGTTGATAATTAATTCATTATAATTTGAATTATATTTCAATATATTTGAATAAAATTATATTTGAATAAAAACTGAATTAATAACGATGGAGAGCCAATATTCCTCAGCTATCTTAAAATATGAAAAAATTCTGCAGCTTACTTTTTGGTTTGAAAGTAGAGAAGGTACTAGTGTAGGTAGGTTTCCCTTCGTTGACTGTAAGAAGTGGGGAGGGATTATATGCATTACACTTCACTGTGCTTTTGTATTCTTTTTTTTTTTTGCTTTAAGTAGGGGGCTGTTTCTTCTACAGGAAGAAACTTTTTTACTCAGAACTTACGAGAACAAAGGACTCTTTTTTTGGTTTGCTGAGAAGACTTACTTTTGCAAATTATCTTGCTTGCTTATCAGCATTGCATATTAACATAGTGAGTATTTTATTGTGGAAATCCAAAAGATACTTGACCAAAAATTTCTGAAAGTTATGTAAAATAGAAGAAATTTCTGGAATTGGGAAAACACAGGGCTGGAAACACTACAGCTGTACAATAAGAGATACACAGTGTATGCACGGACTAACTGACAACGTGCGTGTGCAGTAAGTGGTACTTTTTAACAGCCCAGCAATTGTGTATGCACTTTGAAGTATGTGTGTATACCTTTGTTCACAAAGAAGTATCGGAGTCCTGCCTTTAAAGTCTAATTTTTTTTTTAAATTGATGATGCTGAACTCTTAGAAGTGGTATTCAGATTTTCTAGGACATTGGCATATCTGTGTTTGAGATCAAGGTGGAGGTGCTAACTGGAGCAACAGTTGACACTCTTTAATTAAAGTACTGCTGTCTGTGTGTTGGTCGCATAGGGTGGTTTATACAAATGCAGCTGCACCTCCGTTCTGGATTATAATGTCTACAAGCCTAGCTTGGCTCTGGTTGAACATTTTGTACATTTATATGTACAAAATATTTCTGTGTATTTCAGGGTCATCGTCAGCCATGCCTGGCGTCAGTAATTTAGGACAGTCCAGCTCCAGTAGTCCACGGATGTTTCCTCAGACCCAGAACATGATTCAGATGGGACCTGGACACAGTTCTGTTCCTCCACTCCAGTCGGCTTCCAGTCAGCAGGATCGGGGGGTAACTCAGTATACCAATATGCAAAACATTCAGCGAGGGGGATTATACAACTTGGCGTCTGGTATGACACAGATGGTTCCCCAGCATGCAACACAAAGTGCCAATGGACAGCCACCAATGCAGAGACAAGGCAGCTTGGGCCAGGGTGCTGCAGTACCTGCTGGGTATGGGCAGAATACCTTAGCAAACTCAAGTATTTCTCAGCAGCACAATAAAGGTGCACTGAATCCAACCTTATCTAAGCCACAGATGGCAAGAGTACCGGCTGCTATGGGGGCTCAAAATCCATCTTGGCAACACCAAGGTATTCCTAATATTAACAACCAGACACAAGCGAACAGTGGCTTAGGACCATTTACTGCCAGCTCTTCTTTCCACATGCAGCAAACTCATCTAAAGATGGCCAACCAACAGTTTGCCCAAGGAATGCCTCAGGTAAGCCTAAGCACCAGCAGACCGATGACCTCTATGAATGCTGCTGTCTCTGGGCAGATGTTGTCGTCATCTCTAGGTGCGCAGCAGCGGACAAACCCACCTACACAACAGCAGGTACCCTCACAGCAAGTCTTGCCTGGCATGAACCAGACTGTTCCAGATCTGAATGCTTTCAACCAGAATCCAAATCAGCAAATGCCCAACAGAGGTAATCTGCACTGTAGTCAAGGGTACCCTGTGAGGACAACCAGTCAAGAGCTGCCTTTTGCCTACAGCAGCCAGTCGGGCAACAATGGACTTCAGAATTTAACTGGTGACACAGATCTGATAGACTCTTTGCTGAAAAACAGGACTTCAGAGGAGTGGATGAATGATTTGGATGAGTTGTTAGGAACTCATTAAAATGGGTCTGGGGGTGGGGGTTCTATTTTTTTAATTATTTCATGAAATATAAACAACACTTGGACCAAAAAACCTGTGGCATTGAGGAGACTTGCAGGCATTAGAGGTAAATGGTTGGGAAAGGGACTGGAGCTGCTTCTCAATGAGTGTTGATACATGGTAATGGCACACCAAGCAGGTCTGCAGGAACAGTGCGCTTTATCTTGCTGTCTCTAAGGAGTCGCACACTTGAACAGGTCAAAAAAAAATTGTGCGCATCCTAGCCAGCCTTTCAGAAATCTCACTTGCATTGTTCTAAAATTATTTTTTTTATTTAAAAATAAAATTCCACAGAAATACTGCAGAAAGAAAGCAAATAGTTGCACAAATTGTGTTTAGGGCTTAGTCTCCTGCAGCTATTACTTGCAATCATTATTTGTTCATAGCTTGACATGCTATTATAGTACTGTCCATCAAACTCCTGACTTTTTATTTGAGAAGAGGCTGTATGCACCTGAGTACGCTTGCAAAATGTTTTGAATTGTTTCTTTTCCCCATTGCTGAAGCATGTGCCTGTACTCTCAATAGGCAAGTGATATTTCACAGTAAATATTTCTAGATGCTGGTGATAGATGAAAGAAAGTATTAAAACCTGGCCAGTTAGTCTAGGTAGTTGTCTTAATAGTTTGTAGTCTTTTAAGCTGCAGTTTGCACTCTGTTGTAGAGAGGCACAGTTCTTGGCTTATACCTTGCTGTGTTTAAAGGGCGAATTTCTTACGGGAGAGCTTTTAAACTATAGTAGGTTTAACATGAATTGTAAAGCCATTTACTTTGCACCTGTTTCTTCATAAGTTATTTCCAAAGGTAGTTGTATTTAAATGAAGGCTTTGCTTCATGACAGCTCATCTAGTTTTCTTTATTGTAAAAAGTAAAACTAACTTTTGAGATCGGATCATTCCCTAAAGTTAGCAGTGACGCAATGAGCACAAGACTTTGTCACTTCAGGATAAAAATGAGGAAAAAAGAATTTGGCTGAGAGGTGAAAAGTCCTTATCAGCAATAATAGCACAGGCAGCCTGGGAGAACACTTGTATTAGGGTTGCTCCGATATGGAAGTCTCCTCCCTTTAAATACTTTTTTTTTTTTTTTTAATACTGGGTTACAAGTTTGATAATCTTTCTATAGACTGGTGGATTTACTTCTTTAATATCCCTTGAAGCAGATGCTGGTTCTTCAGCTCAGCCCAAGGAGACCTCTTATCCATATGTTGGGGTCAGATTCAGAAAGGACAAAAAACACAATGGGAATAGTCAGTGTTCCAAAGTCCTTACTTTCTACCAAAAAAATCCCCTATCCACCAACAAACCACCTTGCCTTAACCTTTATTTTAAAATGAAAATAAAGTTGAAAGCTTTTATTTTAAATGCACAAATACCTCTTCCCTTTTAATTCCACTTTTTGGGAAAACTTTAAACTTTCTAACCAAACCCAGAATTGTGATTTAAAAGCAATTTCCTTCAGTACAGACTGGCTTCTTCAGGAGTTTTCTGCACTGCAGAGATGTGTGAGAGAGGGTTTTTTTCCAGAGCGGGTGAAGGGAAGGATAACATTGATTTCAAAGAAGGAAAACATTTTACTGTATCTGCAGCTCCTTTATGAGACAATTTGCACTTTTAAAAACTGCTTTTTAACACTAATACTTTAACCCTTTCCAAATATGCATGGAACATGGTTTGTCCAGCACACTTACCTAGCGTGGATGAATTACGCTCTGTTGAACAGATTTGATATTGTATCATGTTGAACTGTTGGTGAAAGATGTGCGTTGATCAGTGGATCCCACCATTGAATAGTGGATAAAACTTCATGGAAGCAGACTTAATCCCTTATAGAGCTTGTGAAAAGATAACATAAAGATTGTCTTTGGGTGGGAAGACAAAGGTGTTAGTGACTTTGGTTGTTGACACTTCTGATATTTTCTAGAATAAGTAGTTGAGATGCAGGTAACTGATGCTAACTTTTCTCATACTGGCAATCCAAGAAAAGAGCTAGTGAATTTGGTTCACTATTAAGTTAAACCAAAAACTGGTCCAAGGTAAGTGTCATTAGGAGAGTATAGATCTAAACTAGCAATGGCAAGGGACGGAGTGTTTGCTGTATTTTTATTTTTAAGGGTTAACTTTGCACCGGTGTGCCTTCCCTTCCTGTCGGGGGTGCTTGGGACCTCAAAATTTAAAGTGACATCCTTCAGTGTCACTAGTTTGGTTTTTTTTTTCCCCCCCTTACAAACACTTGAGAGAAATAACAGGGTAGTAGCATTCAGCTTTTCTTTCTTCCCTCTTTAAGTTGTGGTGAAATCTGCTACGTTTTCCAGTAGATTTTGCACACAGGCTTTGTTCTGAGTAAGTCAAAATATAATCCATCCAGTTGTAATTTCTTAATTGGAGGAAAAGAACATCTGCTGTTTGCATTATAACTACCAAAAAGGCAATCCAACTAAATGTCCACGAAAATGCAGATGTACTCTTTCCTCCACTGTTTCTGGAAGCTAAGGTGGATATTGCCATGCTTGACCAGAGGGTTTGTTCAGGAAGGTATCTAGATTTGATGACAGGGCCTTTTCATGCTACTGTTGAAGTAAAATTGTGATTCTAGGCAAACTGGCCTGTAATGCCCATTAGTCTTCATATGCGAACAGGATCCAAATGGCATTTAATCTGGTAGAAGAAACAGCCGTCGCTTCTGGTTTTGGTCCCTGTCTACATAATGCGATCAGACTGTTGGAAATATGGTATTGCTGTAACAAAGTTGAAACAGTTCAATGGAAATGAAAATACGGTCTAGATGTACATAGGTGCATGGGTAGGGCTGGGCTTTGCCTTTATGCCCTTTAACATGTAACTGTCTATATATGCACTTGGGCTTTCCATTTGCTGCCGCTTCAGAGCAATAAAATGTATCTCCCCTGAACTGTACCTAGCCAGCCGCTCATGGCTTTATTTATAAACTGCGGTTTTGGTTGGGTAGGAAAGGTGAGAGTGTCACTGTGCAACATCCACTGCCTTCCAAAAAACATGATTCAATTGAAAAGGGTGCTCAAAATTTTGTTATACACATTTCCTTTGTGTAAATAAATGTTTACAATTTTATATTAAAGATTTGAATAAGAGTTAGATCTTCTGACTGTATATTTTTTACTTTTTATAGATTTTAAAATGATAATTCTTTATATATGTGTTTGGGGGGTATTATGGTAAGTTCTATGCTTGTAAATGGAGAACAGTTGAATTTGATGCTAACCTTTATGAATTTTTGTCATTGAAATGTATAAAGAGTCCATTAATCCCCTTATTCTTTTACTACAATTACTGGTGCACACCAAAAAGAAATCCTTCATTTCTGTTTTATCATTATAAAATAAATATTTTGCTAGTGTATTAAACATACATGGTGTGACTTTATAAATTTGTGTGAGCTGAGCAGAGTTCAGTGTTGTTGTTCCTAGTGAGATGGTTCCCTTCTTCCCAACACACAACTTTGGTCAGCCTGTTACTAAGGCTCAGATTCTTCTGCTGTGTCTTAATGGTTCTTACGGTTTCAGAAAGTCCATTTAAACAGGCCAGAACTGGATAAAGAGGCCTCAGAAAACTTTCCTTTGAAAACAAGGCTTATGCTATACCCACTGCTTCTGGACTTTTTTTAATGCAGTTGTAGGCCTTAAGCTAGGAAATATGTCTGCAGAGGTGGTTGTTATTAGTGAAAAAGATGTTAGTAACTACCGAGACCTCACATGTGCAAAATTGTAGAGTTCCAAAAATGTGTTCAAATTCCCTGGAAATAACAGGCTTTAGAGGTTCAAATTAGTTTCCTTGAGACTTGTAAAAAGACAAAGATTATGTATGTTTGACGTAGGCAGATTGCACCAAAAAAAAAACCAGAGAAATGAGGAACACATACTGCAAGCATGAGTTATTGTTTCTGAACAAGGAACAAAATACTGACAAGCAAGTTGCATGAAGGTTTTGGCTTAAAGCTGGTAAGGTCCCTGAGCCACTGCATAGAGCTGGTGCGTTGAAGAGGCTGTGGAAAATAATAGCAAAATAGGTCTTTCAGACTCTGCTGGATTGTTGAGCCTCTTAAGATGGACACTTAAATGTATGTTGGTTAGAAGAGAAGTAAAGCAACAATCTGTGGCTCCATCGGTGCCCAAAGGAGCTAGCTTTGGTGGGGTGTGTTTGAATGTTAATATGTTCTTGTTAACAACAAGCTATTACTTGACAAATTACTCTGAATCGAACATTTCAAAGCAATTCTCTTAGTGAATCATACCACTTGCAGCAGACCCAAGAATTCAGTTATTTATGTAGTATTTCCTGTTTGTCAAGTATGCCTTTTAACTGATGGTATCTAGACTGAAGTTCTAAACTAACATCTCAAATCTCACCAACCACAGATTTAACAGTCGCCATAAAGAAGAATTTGCAAAGGGTGACACATGCATTTCTTGCTAAGGCTGTATTCATTTTACATGTTACTGTAATTTCAGGCATCCCCCTATGTAATAAGAATTTTAATTGGCTTCAAACATTGAAGGATCATTCTCCAAGCACTGAAGTTGGTGTTGTCTTTATATAGCTATTGTGTTTAAGGCCCAGCTCAGAGCCTTCAGATTTCCTCACAAAGTGCATCCTGACTTAATCCGAGTATATTTTGAGTATATTCCTACTCTACAAGTTTTGAGTTGTGTTTGGAGGGAGGAGGGGACCTGTAACTCCAGAAGCTTATAAAGAACCAATGTAATATTAAGCAACAATACCAGGACGAGCTGCTTCTAGCCTGTGGGGAACTGTGAAGTTATTACTTTATTAACTTCTGCTTTATTGCCCCATTAAAAGTGCTGTATTGTATTTCATGTTGAGTAAAACAGGAATTTTCCAAACTGTCCCCTGTTGAAGTGACATATGCATGTTTTTCCAAAGACTTTGAGTAGTCAGTGGCAGCTTGTGCCAATCTCTGCTCAGAAACTGATTTTTTTTTCTTTTTTTTTTTTTTTTTTTTTTGGCCTGATGTTAATGTTTTTCCTGAGGCTAATGTAACTCTGTAATGGAAGTGATTTCTAAAGCCTTAATTGTTTGTTGAAATGGTGTAAGCAGAAGTAGACTCTTGGTGGCATGTCCCTCTGACTTTCACATTGGACACCCCAGATGAAATCTTGGGTCACCAATAGATTCTGTTAAGGTTAATGTTTCCATTTCAGTCTGGGTCTGCTAGCAGCTTGGAGTGTCTAAAGTCACATTGTATGAGTGTTTTGCGGAGAAAGGGACTGGTTTTGCTATTCTATGTGCATTTTTTTAAAAGTGTGCAATTGTATATTTGAACTAATTAACTTAAGTTTTCAACTTGATAAGCTGTCATGATGGGGTTTTGAGGCGATGAAGAGCCAAACCAGAAGAATGAACTTGGTGTGTCCCATTCAGGAGAAACTGTAGGTCTGGTCACTTCTTGTTGCTATTGTGCACAAATTCTGTACTGATGTCTTGTGTGTGACTGTACAGAGAGAAATGCAATAGCTCAACCGTATCCTGTCCCCTCTCCATGAAAATTAAGGGAAAACTTTAGTCGGTAATGAATGATAACTTTTTTTTTCCTTTTTCTTTTTAAAACCTTCTAAAGTTAGAGTAGTCTTTTATTCATATAAAGTTGCTCCAAAACAGAGGATAACTTTTTGAACTGATGCATATTTTGCTTTTGTGGAGTGGGAAGAAAAGTTATTCAGGGCTAAAATACTGCTGCTTTTCAAACTTTGCATTTCACAGATATAATTCTGATGTCAGTGTAACATTTTTGAGGGTCCGTGTGTTTCTACATCCCATGCTGCCATCCATTCTGAACTGAGAACTTGTGTTTTGTATGTTAGCCATAAAGCCAAGAGAAGGTTGGTACTGCATAATTTTAAAAACATCATAAAACTACAAAAAGTGACTGGGTGCTAGAAAAGAACTGTACTCTTATTTGGTAAACTTACAGTATTAGTTAATAGGATAACATATCTGAATGTTCTTTTAAAAATTCAGAATCCAGTAACACAATTAAGTTATTCCAGCTGAAGTCTAGAAAATCTTTTCACATGATCAACTTCACTACTTGGAATAAGAGCAGAAGGACAAGTCATTACTTTGTAAATGCTTGTTAATAATTTTTTACAATCTTACACATAATTTAGATGCTTTAGAGCTGATTAAAACTAGCAGTAAAAGGGCTGGAAAAATTCCCGTCATCTTTCAATTGTCAGCAATATATAATTCAATCATGGTACAAAATCTGTAAATATAATTTCAAGAATTTCACAGTTCGCGTATGGAAAACTTTTGCTGTTACGTAGTTCAGCAAAAGTGACTTGTCTTGAGTAGACATTTTCTGATGGCTGACTGCTTTGGAAAATTGTGTGGCATGGGGAGAGTTAATGTGTGGTGGAGGAAACAGGTGTTGCTGCAGAGCAATAAGGCGGCTCTGTTGTAGAGCATGCAGTAGTGGGAGCATGGGAGAGAGGGTTGGAGAGCAGCTATACTCATCGTACCTGGCTAGGGTTTTGGTCCACAGTGAGCAACATGAGAAATCGGATAGACCTGCTGGCCACTCACAGTTTTGGGAGTCCTGGAGCAAAGTAAATGTCCTTTATATAATGCTAGGTAGTATTAAGCTAATTATATTAAACTTTGTGGAATTTGGTTCCTCTATTTTGCTTGGAGTCTCTGTAGAATGAAAGTTGCTGTTTTCCAACATGGTAAAATGATGCAAATGTTTGGCCATTCCTGTGGAAGTGTCATGGCTGAGGATGTTCATTATTTAATAGGGACTAAAATGATTCACAAACCTCAAAGCCAGCATCCTAGAAGGAAATTAAATTTAAGTTTTACTTTTAAACTTAAAACAATTTCAACAATACAATGTCTTCAAAGTAAAATATCTTCTGTGATTGAATTTTAGCAGGTAATTTGTAACTTAGTGGCTGGAGGTAGCCAAAATAAAGGCAGGTTAATAAATACTGTGATGAAGAGGTCAGTGTACGAACATACATTGTATGTATATAGAAAAGAGCATCATATATGCATGTATTTCTTCTCTGTGACTGATATCATTATATGTTCAATTTATAGAGCTTAGCTGCACAGACCAGATGACAAGATGAGTTCACAGCACACAGTAATGTGGAAACTAATGCAAGCCCTTCTGGTCAGAAATAGATGCAGACATCTTCAAAGAAACTCAGCAGCTTTTCGTGATTTAAATGGATGTGTTTGGTTTAGACAATTTAGAAAGAAGCAGTAGTGTTGCCAAGCTCTGTCTACCTCTTGTGTTTAATTGTGGGTCCTTTGGGCTTCAGGAGGGTCACGGAAGGGGATGCTGCCCCTGCCTGGGGTAGGGACAGAGCCCCCATTTTATTAAAATCTTCACATTTCTATGAGGGAAGGATTGTTTGGGGTTTTTTTTATTACCAAATTAATTCACTGTAGAGCTATCACACCTCTTTGCTTACAAATGGATGTGAATCTCTGTGCAGCCTGATGTATTTTTAGCCATCAGATGATAAATCTCTTAATATAAGTATTATTTAAAACACAAATATGGTACTTGAAGAATAGAGTTCAAGATTTCTGAATTATCAGTAAAACAATTATCTCAGACAATTTACAGAGAAATATCAGCAGCTACAAATGGAAGATACTTCTGTCTTATTAATTTTTTTGTTATTAAACTAAGTGGGGATGGAAGGAGTGTTTAGTGTGCAAAGAGGAGACATGAAGAAAGCTTGAAATTGAGTTACAGAAACGTTGCTAAGCCCTTTCCATTGGGAAACCCTCAGTAGCAAATTCCTAGATAGCAGTTTTGTCTCAAATATCTTTGTTTTATGTGAACTTCAAGTATGTTTTTAAAGGTTGCAGCCTTAGGCATTTTACTTTCCTGCTATGCAAGCCATGCATAGGTGTGAAGCCAGCAGATAAACAGCAAGCATTGGCACCCTCTTACCTACATTAGATCAGAAAAAGTAGCCTCATTGTATGGTCTCATGGTTGGTGCAACTCCCTCCCCCCCGCCCCATGTTTCTGTGCCCCTCGTGTTTTGCCCCTCTCGTGTTTCTCCACTCTTTTATTTCTGCACTGCCCCCCCACCCCACCCCGTGTTTTGCAGATCCTAACAGCTAACTGTATTGGAGGCCAAAGTGAGCCTAACTGGGAATGAGTGGCAAAAGCACCCCATTGTGACTGGCCCAGAGGCTCTGTGCATCCTTGGCATAGACTACCTCAGCAGAGGGTATTTCAAGGACCCAAAAGGGTACCAGTGGGCTTTTGGTATAGCTGCCTTGGAGATGGAGGAAACTAAACAGCTGTCCACCTTGCCCAGTCTCTCGGAGGACCCTTCTGTTCTGGGGTTGCTGAAGGTCAAAGAACAACAGGTGCCAATTGCTACCACAACGGTGCACCAGTGGCAATATTGCACCGAGACTCCCTGATTCCCATCCATAAGCTGATTTGTCGACTGGAGAGCCAAGGAGTGATCAGCAAGACTCACTCACCTTCTAACAGTCTATATGGCCAGTGTGGAAGTCTAACAGAGAGTGGAGACTAACAGTAGACTATTGCAGCCTGAGTGAAGTTATGCCACCGCTGAGTGCTGCTGTGCCAGACATACTAGAAGTTCAATACAAATTGGAGTCAAAGGCAGCCAAATGGTACGCTACAACTGATACTTCTAGTGTGTTCTTCTCAATCCCTTTGGCAGTAGAGCGCAGGCCACAGTTTGCTTTCACTTGGAGGGTTGTCTAGTACACTTGGAATTGACTGCCCCAGGGGTGGAAACACACTCCTACCATTTGTCATGGACTGATCCAGACTGCACTGGAACAGAGTGAAGCTCCAGAACATCTGCAATATATTGATGACATCATCACGTGGGGCAATAAGCAGAAGTTTTGAGAAAGGGAAGAAAATAGTCCAAATCCTTCTGAAAGCTGGTTTAGCCATAAAACAAAGTAAGGTCAAGGGACCTGCACAGGAGATCCAGTTTTTGGGAATCAAATGGCAAGATGGATGTCATCAGATCCCAGTGGATGTAATCAACAAAAAACCAACCATGTCTCCACCAACCAGCAAAAAAGGAAACACAAGCTTTCTTGGGCGTTGTGGGTTTTTGGGGAATGCATATTCCAAATTACAGTCCGATCATAAGCCCTCTCTATCAAGTGACCCTGAAGAAGACCGATTTCAAATGGGGCCCTGAGCAACTACAAGCCTTTGTACAAATTAAACAGGAGATAGTTTATGCAGTAGCCCTTGGGCCAGTCTGGGCAGGACAAGATGTAAAAAATGTGCTCTACACTGCAGCGGGGGAGACTTGAGGTTGACCCCTAGGGTTTTGGAGTTGGGGATACAGAGGATCTGAGGCCCACTATACTCCAACTGAAAAAGAGATATTGGCAGCATATGAAGGCGTTTGAGCTGCTTCAGAAGTGGTTGGTACTGAAGCACAGCTCTTCCTGGCACCCCGACTGCTGGGCTCGATATTCAAGGGGAGGGTCCTCCTCATGCAACTGATGCTATGTGGAGTAAGTGGGTCACACTGATCACACAACGGGCTTGAATAGGAAACCCCAGTTGCCCAGGAGTCTTAGAAGTGATCATGGATTGGCCAGAAGGCAAAGACTGCAGAATATCGCCAAAGGAGGAGGTGATGCACACTGAAGAGGCCCCACTGTATAATAAACTATCAGAAAATGAGAAACAACATGCTCTGTTCACTGATGGATTCTGCTGTATTGTAGGAAAGCATTGGAGATGGAAAGCTGCTGCATGGAGTTCTGTATGCAAGTTGTAGAAACTGATGAAGGGGGAATTGAGCCAATTTGCAGAAGTCAAGGCCATCCAGCTAGCTTTAGACATTGCTGACCAAGAAAGGTGGCTGGTGCTTTATCTCTATGCTGACTCATGGATGGTGGCAATGCTCTGTGGGGGGTGGTTACAGTGATGGAAGCAGAGTAACTGGCAGCACAGAGGCAAACCCATCTGGGCTGCCACATTGTGGCAAGATATTACTGCCTGGGTAGAAAACCTGGCTGTAAAAGTATGTCGTGTAGATGCTCACATACCCAAGAATTGGGTCACTGAAGAATATCAAAACAACCAGCGGGTGGATCATGCTACTAAGATTGAAGTGGCTCAGGTGGATCTGGACTGGCAGAATAAGGATGAATTATTTATAGCTTGGTAGGCCCATGACACCTCAGACCATAAAGGAAGATGTGCAACATATAGATGGGCTTGTGATTGAGGGGTAGACTGAAATGTAAACATGGGGAGGCCTGGCAGATTGATTATATTGCACTCTCACAAACCTGCCAAGGCAAGTACTATGTGCTTACAATGGTGGAAGCAACCACCGGATGGCTGGAAACATATCCTGTGTCCCATGCCACCCCTGGAACACTATCCTGGGTCTTGAAAAGAAGTCCTATGGCAACATGACACTCCAGAAAGAATTGAGTCAGACCATGGGACTTGTTTCTGAAACAACGTCATAGATACCTGGGCCAAAGAGCATGGCATTGAGTGGGTATATCACATGACATAGATGGTACAGAATAAGGGGTGGTTACTGTCCTGATTTTGGCTGGGATAGAGTTAATTTTCTTCCTGGTAATAATAGCTGGTATAATGCTGTGTTTTGGATTTAGCATGAGAATAGTATTGATAACACACTGATGTTTTAGTTGTTGCTAAGTAGTGCTTACACTAAGTCAAGTGTCTCAGCTTGCCATGCTCTGCCAGCTGCACAAGAAGCTGGGAGGGGGCACAGCCAGGACAGCTGACCCAGACTGGCCAAAGGGCTATTCCATACCGTATGATGTCATGCTCAGTATATAAATTGGGGTGTGTTGGCTGGAGGGGCAGTGATCGCTGCTTGGGGACTGGCTGGGCATCAGTCAACAGGTGGTGAGTGGCTGCATCCCTTGTTTTCTGGGGTTTTGTTCTCTCCCCGCCCTTTTCATTACAATTTTTTTTTTTTTAATTTCAATTATTAAACTGTCCTTATCTCCACCCATGAGTTTTCTTACTTTTGCTCTTCAGATTCTCTCCCCCATCCCACTGGGGGTGAGGGGGAGCGAGCAGCTGTGTGGTGCTTGGTTGCCAACTGGGGTTAAACCACAACAGATGTGGGGCGCAGGTGGTCCTGGCTTTGGCTGGGCTGGTCCTCCTGGCTGCCCTGTGTGGTGTGTGTGCAGGATCTGTGACCACAGCAAGTCTGCAGAAGGTCTCCAGGTCTCTGCCTGCCTCCCCACCTCTGCCTCCCTCTCTGTCTGCTCATCTGCCTGTCTGGTTCCCCAAACCATTTCCTCTTCTGCCAACTCTGCCCTGTACCCCCTTGCTGTTTAAACTTCTATGTCTCCTCTATCTCGCACCATACCTGTATTTTTTACTTTCTTCCTGTGCTTAATTTTCCCCATTCCGGCTCCCTCCCCCACCTCTTCTGGTGTCCCTCCTTCCTCCCTGTGTCCTGCTGCCCTGGGGCACTGCGCTTCGAGGATGCTCTCTGCCAGGATGTCTCATGTCCCTGGGTGAATAAATATTTCTCTGTCCCTCTGTGCCCCTGGATACATCTGCAGGGTCCTGGGGAGTGGTGGGGACCTGTGGGGTGGGCTGAGTCAGCCCAGGTGGGACCCATGAGGTGGGGCTGGGCTGATGGTTTAAAAGGCTGCAGGTGAGGATGGGCTGGGGCAGCCCCAGGTGCAGGTGGAGAGGTTCCTACTCTGCACAGAGCTCCTCTGGGACGCTTCGTGGGAGAGGAGCGTTGAGGCACTCACTGCCTGCTCCTGAGTGGGTGAGGGTCAGGCAGCTGGTAGTGCAGAGGAAGAAGGGGCAGAGCCAGAAAGAGAAGCCTCGGGGCAGTGAAGGTCTCCTGTCAGCACTAGGAGCTGTGGTGAATTGTGCATCCCCTTCCATGCATTTGTGCCCATCCCTGCCATGCTTCTCCAGATCTCTGCCTGTCCCTTTGCCTGTCCCTCCCTCTGTCTCCCTTTTGGGCTGTCCAGCTCCCCAAAGCTCTTTGCTCTTCTGCTAGCACTGCCCTATACACTGTCTCCTTCTACATTTCCTTTCTGTGCCTCTCCCTTTCTGGCTGCCCACCTGCTATTACTTCAGTCTTCCCACATTGCCTTCTTCCCAATTGCTTGTGAAAATGCAATTTCTAGGTCTCCCTCTACCCAGCAACCTGTCCCTGTTTTCAGTGACTCCCTCTGCTCTGCATCCCGTCGCTCTGCCCATGTCCTTTCCCTGTGGCTGTCTGTCTGGCTCCTCCTCCTGATATTTAGCTTCTTCCCTGTATGGCCAGTACCCTGTTGCTTTCTAAATTTTCTCTCTGTCTACATTTATCCTGTTCCCTCTCTGTGTTTTTTAATTCTTACTGCCTGTCCTCTACTTCATAACTCTTAAAATTTTGTTTCAATGTCTTCATTTATTTACTTCACTGACCCTATTTCTTATTTTTTTCTTCTATTTTCTTAATCCCTTTGCTTTTAAAATATTCTTTCTATGTCAACTTTTATTCATTTTTCTCTCTCTACTTTTTAATTTTTCCTCTCTGTTCTTTTATGCTGTTGCTTTTTCAATTTTCTTTTGATGTCTCTGTTGATTGATTTAGTTGGTGCTTTCTAAATTTTCTTTCTAGGTGTCCATTTATCTAGTTCCACTTCTGTGTTTTCATTTCTTCCTGCATGTCCTCTACTTCTTCACTTTTTAAATTTGTTTCAATGTCTTAATTTCTTTACTTTGCTGACCCTATTTTTATTTTTTCTCTCTGTTTTTAGTCCCTTTGCTTTTCAAATGTCCTTTCTACATCACTTTTTAGTTCACCATCACTACTTTTGAAGTTGTCCCTTATTTATTTAATCACCATTGCTTTTAAAATTTTCTGTCTACTTTCATTCCATTTGCTGTCTTTATTTTTAATTATTTCTTGCCTTTAATAGTGCTTTTGCTTTTTAAATTGTCTTTATACATCTCTGGTTTAGTTTGCTGTCCCTATTTTTTAATTTTTTCCTTTATTTCCCTAATGCCCCTTAGTGTTTAAACATTCTGTCTATGTCTACTTTTTCCCCTTCTTTAATTTTTTATTTTTAATTATTTCTTGTCTTTCCTTAGTGCCCTCGCTTTTTAGATTTTCTTTCTATGTCTCTGTTTTAGTTTGCCATCACTTCGTTTAATTTTTTCTATTTATTTCCTTAATCCCTGTCACTTTTTAATTTTCTACATTTATCCTGTTCACTGTCTTTCCTTTTAATTATTTCTTGCCTTTCCTTAGTGCCCTTGCTTCTTAAATTTTCTTTCTACATCTCTTTTAGTTCACTGTCCCTATTGCATAATTTTTCCTGTATTTCCCTAATACTCATTGCTTTTTAGTTGTTCTTTCTATGTCTACTTTTATTCCCTTCACTGTTGTTTTTTTAATGTTTCCTTCTCTTTCCTTAGTGCCCTTGCTTTTAAAATTTTCTTTCTGTGTCTCTGTTTTAGTTTGCCATCACCATTTATTAATTTTTTCCCTATTTAATGACTGTTGCTTTTAAAATTTTCTGCCTACTTTTATCCCATTCACTGTCTTTAATTCTTTCTTGTCTTTCCTAAAAGCCATTGCTTTTTAAAATTTCTATCTATGTCTGCATTTTAGTTCGCTGTCACTATTTTTTTAGTTTTTTTCTCTCTTAATCCCTTGGCTTTTAAAATTTTCTACTTTTTTCTCATTTGCTGTCATTAGTTTTTAATTACTTTTGTTTTCATTTGCATTGCTTGTTTTTCTTGGGTTTTAGTTTCCTCTATCTTTGTCTGGGTTTTTTTCCCCCCCCTTACTTTTTTTTTTAACTTCTTTTTAATTATTAAACTGTTTTGACATCAACCCCTGAGTTCTTCTCACATTTACCCTTCCGATTCTCCCCCCATCCCACTGTGGGGGAGTGAGTGAGCATCTGTATGGTGCTTAGTTGCCAGCTGGGGTTAAACCATGATGATATGTCCACTTTTGTGAAGCTGCCTATTGCTATTTCTTAAATATTTCCTGTCTGTCAGGAACCCCATTGCTTTTAAAATATTCTTTCAAATGTCTACTCTTATCCAGTTCACCGGTTTTATTTTTTTCCCCTCTCTGCCCTGTGCCCCATTGCTTCTAAATTTCCTTTCTATTTCTGTTTTAGTTCACTGTCATTATTTTTTTTTAAGTTTTTCCCATCTGTCCTGTACCCAATCACTTTTTAAATTTTCCTTCTATATCTACTTTTATCAAGCTGCATATTGCTGTTTTTTAATTCTTTCCTGGCTATCGTGTACTGTATCATTTTTGACATTGTCTTTTTATGTCTACTTTAACCTATTCACAGTCATTATTTCTGTAATCACCATTGTTTTTAAAATTTTCTGTCTACTTTTATGTCATTCACTGTCTCTGTTTCTTAATAATTCCTTGTCTTTTCTTAGTGCCCTCGCTGTTTAAATTTTCCTTCTCCATCTCTGAATTTGCTGTCCCTATTTTTTAATTTTTCTCTCCATTTCGCTACTTCCCCACACTTTTTAAATGTTCTTTCTATGCCTACTTTTTTCCCTTCAATGTGTTTTTTTTAAATTTTTCTTCTTTCATTAGTGCTGTTACTTCTGAAATTTTCTTTCTACATCTCTGCTTTTGTTTGCTGTTGCTATTTTTCAGTTTTTCTTTATTTCCTTAATCATTGTTGCTTTTAAAAGTTTGTCTACTTTTATCCCATTCCCTGTCTTCATTTTACTGTCTTTTTTTTTTTTTAATAATTTCTTGTCTTTCCTTAGTGCTGCCACTTTTTAAATTTCTATCTATGTCATACTATCTTTAGTGCGCTGTCACCATGGTTTAGTTCTTTCCTCTCTTAATCTTTTGGCTTGAAAAATTTACTACTTTCATCTCATTCCCTGTTCTTATTTTTTAATTACTTTTTTCTTGTTTTTCCTTAGTGCCATTGCTTTTTAAATTTTCTTTTTACGTCTGTTTTACTTCACCGTGTCTATATATTAATTTTTTTCTTATTTCCTTAATCTTATTTGCTTCCAAAATTTTCTGTCTACTTTTATTCTGTTTGCTGTCTCCATTTTTTAATTATTTCTTGTCTTTATTAGTGCCTTTGCTGTTTAAATTTTCTTTCTACATCTCTGTTTTAGTGTGCTGTCCCTATTTTTAAATCTTTCTCTTTATTGCCATATTCCCTATTGTTTTTTAAATATTTTTTCTACTCCTACTTGTTTTCCATTTGCTGTCTTTTTGTAATTATTTGTTGTCTTTCCTTAGTGCTGTCACTTTTTAGATTTTCTTTCTCCATCTCCATGTTAGTTTGTCAATGCTATTTTTTAATTTTTTCCTTATTCCCTTAAGCCCTGTTGCTTTTAAAATTTTTTGTCCATTTTTATCCCATTTGATGTCTTTATTTCACTGTCTTTATTTTTTTAATTATCTTTTGTCTTACTTTAGTGCCCTTGCCTTTAAGATTTTCTTTTTACATCTCTGTTTTAGTTTGCTGTCCCTATTTCTTTTTTTTTTCCCTTTATATCCCTAATCCCTCTCACTTTTAAAATGTCCTTTCTATGCTTACTTTTGTTCCCTTTGCTGTTTTTTTTAATTATTTCTTGTCTTTCCTTAGTGCTCTTGCTTTTTAAATTTTCTTTCTCCATCTCTTTGAGTTTGCTGCCCCGATTTCATAAGTTTTTCCTTTATTTTGTAATGTCTCTTGTTTTTTAATGTTGTTTCTATGCCTACTTTTATTCCCTTCACTGTCTTTTTTTTAATTATTTCTTGTCTTTTCTTAGTGCTGTTGGTTTTTAGATTTTATTTCTACATCTTTGTTTTAGCTTGCTGTTGCTATTTTTAAATTTTTTCCTTATTTCATTAATCATTCTTTCTTTCTACCTTTATCCCATTCATGGTTTTAATTTCTTCATTATTTCTTGTCTTTCCTTAGTGCCCTCACTTTTAAAATTTTTTTTATATGTCTGTTTTCATTTGTTATCAATATTGTTTAATTCTTTCCTCTATTAATCTCTTGGCTTTTAAAATATTTCTTCTATGTCTACTTCTATCTAGTTTGCTCTCTTTATTATTAGTTCTTTCCTGTCTGTCCTGTACCTCATCACTTTTTAAATTTTTGTTCTATGCCTACTTTTGTCAAGCTCCTTATCCTTTTTTTTTAATTTGTTTCCTGCCTGTTATGTACCCTGCTGCTTTAAAAACTTACTTTGTATGTCTCTGTTTGTTTGTTGTCCCTATTCTTTAATTTTTGTTCTTTATTTCTCCTAGTCCTTGTCACTTTTAAAATGTTCTACGTCTACTTTTATCCTGTTCGATGTCTTTAGCTTTGAATTATTTCTTGTCTTTCCTTAGTGCTGCCTGTTTTAAAATTTTACTTCTATGTCTCCGTTCTAATTTGCTGTCTGTATTTTTTACTCTTTTCATCTCTTAATCCCTTGGCTTTTAAAATTTTGTTTCTATGTCTACTTTAATCTGCTTTGGTGTCCTTATTTTATTTTTTGCCTCTATGTCCTGTACCTCATTGCTTTTAAAATTTGCTTTCCATGACCACTCTTATCAACAGGCCAATCTTTTTATTTTTTTAATTCTTTCCTGTCTGCAATTTAACATGTTGCTTTTAAATTTTTTTCTTGGTCTGCTTTTATCCAGTTGACTGTCTTTAAGAAAATGCAAGATATAATAAAAAATAGTGCTCTTGCTTTTTAAATTATCTGTCTGCCTTTATTTAGTTTGCTGTCCTTATTTTTTAATTCTTTCCTGTGTTAAACCCTTAGATTTTCAAATTTTGTTTCTATGTCTACTTTTGTCAAGCTCCCTCTCCCTATATTTTATTTCTTTCCTGTCTGTTATGTACCATGTCACTTTTAAAATGTCCTTGCTATGTCTCCATTTTAGTTTGCTGTCCCTGTTCTCTAAGTTTTGTGTCTTAATGCCATGGCTTTTAAAATTTTTTTGTCTACTTTTATTTAGTTTTCTGTCTCTCTTTTTTAATCTTTTCCTCTCTTAATCTCCATCACTTTAAAAATTTACTTTCTGTGTTTGTTTTAGTTTGCTGTCCTTATTTTTTTTCCCTTTATTTCCCTAATTCCTGTTAATATTTTCTGCCTCCTTTTATCCAGCTCACTGTCTTTATTTTTTAATTTTTTCTTGTCTGCCCTTTACACCTTTGCTTTTCAAATTTCTTTCTATGTCTGCGTTTTAGTTCATTGTCTTCTTTTTTCTTTATTTTCCTAATCCTTTTTTTAAATGCTTTGTCTACTTTTATCCTATTCACTGCTTTTATTTTTTAATTGTTTCTTGTCTTTCCTTAGAGCTGTCACTTTTAAAATTTTCCTTCTATGTCTACTTTTATCAAGATCCCATCCCTATTTTTTAATTTTCTTGTCTGTCGTGTACCCTGTTGGTTTTTAAATTTACTTTCTATGTCTCCATTTTAGTTTGCTGTCCCTATTTTTTTATTTTCCTTTATTTCCTTATCCTTAAAATGTTCTTTCTATGTCTACTTTTATCCAGTTCCTGTTTCTATTTCTTAATTCTTTCCTGTCTGTCATAAACCACATTGCATTTTAAATTTTCTATGCCTAATTTTATCTGGCTAACAGTCCCTGTTTTTCAATTTTTTAATCTCATAATTCTTTTAGTTTTGAAATTTTCTTTCTAGGTGTACTTTTATTTTGTTGTCTGTCTCTATTTTTAAATTTCTTCCTGTATCCTGTTGATTTTAAAATTTTTGTTCTATATCTAGTTTTATCAAGATGTGTCTCCCTGGTTTTGAATTGTTTCCTGTCTGTCCTGTACCCTGTTGCTTTTAAGTTTTCTTTCCTCATCTATTTTTATCCAGTTTGCTGTCTTCTAGTCTGTCCTCTACCCAGTTGCTTTTAAAAATTTCTTTCTATGTCCCTGTCTATTTAGGGTCTATTTTTTTTCCTCTTTTAATGTCTCCACTTTTAAATTTTTGTTTCTGTGTTCACTTTTATGTATTTTTCTGTCTCTATTATTTACTTTTTTCCTATCTGTCCTTTACACTGTCAATTTTAAAATGTTGTCTACTTTTATCCAGATGTCTGACCCTATTTTTTTATTATTTCCTGTCTGGCCTGTGTCACATTGCTTTTAAATTTTTTTGTAAACTTTCATACAGTTCACGTCTTTATTTTTTATTTCATTCTAGTCTGTGCTGTACCCTGTTACTTCTTAAATTTTGTTTCTATGTCTTTGTTTTAGTTTGCTTTTAGTTTGCTTTAGAGGGTCTCTTTGGCATGCTGTTACCTCTGGAGCATAATTTGTACCCCTGTTGTGGTTTAACCGCAGCCAACAACTAAGCACCACACAGCTGCTTGCTTACTCCCCCCTGGTGGGATGAGGGAGAGAATTGGAAGAGTAAATGTGAGAAAAATCATGAGTTGAGATAATAAAGACAGTTTAATAAGTAACACAAAAGCCATGTGCGCAAGCAAAGCAAAACAAGGAATTTATTTGCTGGTTCCCATTGGCAGGCAGGTGTTCAGCCATCTACAGGAAAGCAGGGCTCTATCACATGTAACAGTTAATTGGGAAGACAAATGCCATCACTCCAAATGTTCCCCCTTCCTCCCCCAGCTTTATATGCTGAGCATGATGTCATACAGTATGGAATATCCCTTTGGTCAGTTGGGGTCAGCTGTCCCAGCTGTGTCCCCTCCCAACTTCTTGTGCACCCCCAGCCTACTCACTGGTGGGGTGTTGGGAGAAGCAGAAAAGGCCTTGACTCTGTGGAAGCACTGCTCAGCAATAACTAAAACATCCCTGTATTACCAACAGTGTTTCCAGCACAAATCCAAAGAATAGCCCCGCACTAGCTACTATGAAGAAAATTAACTCTACCCCAGACAAAACCAGCACAACCCCTCTTGGTTTGTCAGAACATCTCCTGAGGTCATCCCTCTTTCTCAGGGCAGTCTTTTTGTCCTCTCCTCTATCTCGCTTACTTCCAGTGGGTCAGTGTCTCCCTCATGACATCTGTACTCTGTTCAAATCCACTCCTGAGTACCTTTGCGCACTTGAGCCTTCTTCTATCTCTCTGGCCATATCAGCACCCCTCTATTTCTGTCACAATGCTTCCTGCAAGCATCCTTGTGTTCCACAGCCATCCTTTAGTTGTGCAGCAGGCTTTGTATCGTTCCTATTCAGAGACAACTCTTCCTCAGGCTTTTCATTTTGCTTCAGAGCACTCTTACCTTCTCCTCTGCCATGTCAGATGCCTCCCTTTGATCCCTTGAGGACACATGTACTCTGTTCAGATCCCCTCCTGAGTACCTCATTATGTCAGCAATCCTTTGTTTGTCTCTCTGTCCCTATTTCCCCCCCCCCCCCCCAGCCCTCTCCTTCCTGTCGAAATGCCTTCTGAGACTGTCCTCGTGCCCCACAGCACCCTTTGAGCTCTGCAGCCCTCCTTGTATCTCTCTTATTTAGACAGAACCCTTCCTCAGGCTTTCTCTGTGTCCCAGAGCTCTCTTACCTTATTCACTGCCATCCAGGATGTCTCCATTCAGTCACGCATTCCCTGAGGACATCTGTACATTGTTGGGACACCTTCTTGAGTTTTGCATTGTGTCCCAGAGCCTCTCTCTCTCTCTCTCTCTCTCCCCCCCCTCCCCCCCTCTCCCTCTCCCTCTCTCCCCCTCTCTCTCCCCCTCTCGCTCTCTCTCCCCCCCTCCCCGCTCCCTCCCTCTTCCCCTCCCTCCCTCCCTCCCTCTCCCTCTCTCCCCCTCCCCCCGCCTCCTCCCCCTCCCCCCCTCTCTCTCCCTCTCTCCCCCCCTCTCTCTCCCTCTCCCTCTCCCCCCTCTCTCCCCCTCCCTCTCCCTCCCCCTCTCTCCCTCCCTCTCTCCCCCTCTCTCTCCCCCCTCTCTCTCTCCCTCTCCCTCTCCCCCCCCCTCCCCCCCTCCCCCCCTCTCCCTCCCTCTATCTCCCTCTCTCTCCCTCCCCCTCTCCCTCTCTCCCCCTCTGCCCCTCCCTCTCCCTCTCCCTCCCTCCTCCCCCCCCCCCCCCTTCTGCTATCATAATGCCTCCTGAGGCTATGCTCCTGCCCCACAGCCCTCTTTTCACTCTGTGCTAGCTAGGGTACCTCTGTTCAGTCTCTGGTTCCCTGAGGACATCTGTACAAATCCCCTCTGGAATATTTCATCGTGTCCTCAAGACTTCTTTTGTCTGCCCCTCTCAGAACCCCTCTGCTACTGTCACGATGCCTCCTGAGGTCTTAGATGTTCCCCGCAGCACGCTTTTAGCTCTGTAAGCCCCCTTTGGACTCATTTTGTTCCAATCGCACCTCTCCTAAGATCTCCGTTCCCAAAAAACAGCATTCTTTTTCTTCTCTATGCCATCTAGGATGCCTCCTGAGACCTTCCTTGTGCCGCACAGCATTTTGGTAGCATTTTACCTCCTTTTCAATCTCTCTTATTCCTCCGAGCCTTTCATGACCCCTCTGCTCTCAGTCACCATGCCTCCTGAGACCTTCTTTGTGTACCACAGCCCTGTTTTAGCTCGGTAGTGGACTTTGATGCTCTCTCATCCCCTCAAACCCATCCTTGAGTTGGTTTTTGCTTCAGAGCACTCTTATCATCCTCTCTTCCATCTAGGGTGCCTTCATTTGGTCTCCAGCCACCTGAGGACATCTGTACTCTGTTCAAATCCCCTCTAGACTTCCTCCTTGTGTCCCTGAGCCTTCTTTGGTCTCTCTGGCCCATTCAGGACCCTTCTAATTAAAGGAAAATTAAAGAATAGGAAAAGCAAGCAAAATTTTAAAAATAATACCAAAAAAAATTTTGAAAAGCAACAAGATACAGAACAGACAAAATGAATTAAAAAGACAGTGAACTGGATAAAAGTAGACATAGAAAGAATATAAAAGTAACAGGATACAGAACAAACAAGAAATAAACAAAAAATAAGGATAGACATCTTGACAGAAGTAGACATGGGAAGAAAATTTTAAAAGCAAGAACAGGACAGACAGAAAAAAGTACAAACAAGGACTAGATAAACAGAAATGTAGAAAGAAAATTTTAAAAGTGATACAGTACAGGACAGACAAGAAAGAATTAAAAAATGAAGTGAACCACATAAAAGTAGACCTAGAAAGAAAGCGTAAAAATTGACATCACTAAGGAAAGAGAAGAAAAAATTAAAAAACAAGGATAGAGTAAAAAAGACAGAAAAACAGAAAGTAAATTTCTAAAACAGAGTACGTGAGAGAGGAAAAAAATAAAAAAGAGATAGTTTGATAACAGTGGACATAGAAAAAAAATTAATAAAACAATCAGGGTACAGGACAGAGAAGAAAAAAATTTAAAATAAAGACAGCATTATGGAAATTACACATACCAGCCACCACAGCCACAGTTCAACTCTAAGTTTCCACTGAGTCAGTAAGCCAAAAAGAGATTTTTCTATGAAGTTCTTTTTATTAATAGCACTACAGCTCAAGCTGCGTGCCTCCGAAGAGGGACCCCAAACAAAGAAATCACTGGGCAATTATACCTTTACAGTCTAAGTTCCCCACCCATCATGCAACGCTTCAGACCAATAGTAATGTTAAGGTCTGAGGTCTTCCCATTCTTCATTGGGTCCCCTTCATTGTCTCTAGATGGGCTGTTTCTTTTCTTATCTCTGAGGTTGCAGCTTCTGCTGAGATTGTAGGTTATCTTCCGGCTTGAACGGCTCTAGGGCCTTCTTTTACTTAACTAGATAGAAGTTTGAGGGGAACGTTCACAGCTTGTGGTGATACCTGCAAATATAGATAGAAGCTCCTGAATACTCCTCTTTACCAAACAAAAGCAAATCTTTGTGAATAGTTAAGACACTTCTAAAATAAGCTCCTGAATACCCCCCCTTTAGACAGCTAGGCCCTGGGAGAGCAGATATGCGGAGCCATGAGGATAAGAAAGTTGCAAGATGACCAGCAGACCAGAAAAAACCGACCTTGAAGGACATAGTATATGTGATCCCAGAACTGAGTTTGCGCAGAAGTAAAGGTCAGTCAGCGAACACAGTGAAGACGACTACGAGCCTTCATCTGAAGACCCCCAAAGACCACCTGAAGACCACCACAGAAGATGATGGTGTATGCAGATGGGACATTTACATATGTTAGTAAGTTCCAGGAAATCTCATGTTTATGTAGACAAATTCTCAGAAATCCTATGAATATGTATATTTTCATAGTGTATAATTACTGAAAGTCTATCAAGCCTTCGGAGCGCTTATGGTGGAATTATGCCCGGTGCTGCAATAAAGAATGCCTGCTTTCTGAAACTCCAAAATTAAGTTTTAGAGAGTGAATTATTTTGCCGCTTTCCGGTAACAGCAGCGTAAGGCTTCAGCAAATTTAGCTACTAATGCTAAGCAAGTTCTATATTAGTATACCAAATCACACAACAACAGTGAACTGGATAAAAGTAGACATAGAAAGAAAATCTAAAACACGACAGGGTGGAAGACTGACAGTAAAAACTTAAAAAATAAAGAGAATGTATTGGTTTGAAAGACAAAAGAAAGAAAATGTAAAAAGCAATGGGGGTGCACGACAGAAGAAAAAAAATTAAAAACAGAGTGAACTGGATAAAAGTTTACACAAAAGGAAAGCTGAAATATCAATGTCATTAAGGAAAATACAAGAAAAATAAAAAAATAGGAACAGAGTGAAAATAAAGAGAGACACAAAATCTAAAAAGCAACAGGATACAGGACAGAAAGAAAAAAATTTTAAAGGGGATAGCAACCTTGCTAAGACTAAACATAGAAAGAAAATTTAACAAAGCAGCGGGGTACGTGACAGGAAAAAATTAAAAAACAGGGACAGTAAACTAAAACAAAGACCAAGAAAGAAAATTTAAAAAGCAACAGTGTTAAGGAAAGAGAGGGAAAAACTTAAAAATAAGGATGGGGTGAAAAATAGACACATACTGAAAATTCATTTTAAAAGTGACAGGGGTACACAACAGAGGAAAGAATTAAAAATTGTGGATGGGAGCTTGATAAAAGTAGGAATACGAACCTGAAAAAGGGTTGGTGTTCCAGACAGAGAAGAAAATTTTTAAAAATATGCACAGAAAACTGGAAAAAAAGGGAACATATAAAGAAAACTTTAAAAGTGAAGGCATCAAGAAAAAAAATAGAAAATAAGAAGAGGGTGAAAAAGAGAAAGAGACACTTGAAAATTTCAAAAGCAACAGGGTACAGGACAGACAGCAAAAATTTAAAAAACAGAGACAGCAAATATAATAAAAATTGACATGGAAAGAAAATTTTAAAATAGATGTCATTAAGGGAAGAAAAGAAAACATTAAAAATTAAGGGTAGGTTGAAAAAGAGAGACACAGAAAGAAAATTTAAAAAGCAACAGGGTACACATCAAAGAGGAAAGAATTAAAAAATAGGGACGGTGAGCTAAATAAATGGATAGAATGGAAAGAAAATGTAAAAAGCAACAGGGTTGAGCGCAGAGAGGATAAACATTTAAAAATAAAGACCATGAGCTAGATGAAAGTTGACATAGAAAGAAAGCGTAAATATTGATGTCATTAAGGAAAGAGAAGAAAAAATTAAAAAATAAGGGTAGGGTGAAAAATAGAGAGACACACAGAAAATTAGAAAAGCAATGGGGTACAGGATAGACAGAAAAAAAATTAGGGACAGCAAACGAAATAAACAGATGTATAAAGAAAATTTTAAAACCAACAGGGTACACAACAGACAAGAAAGAATTAAAAAATAGGGATGGGATCTTGATAAAAGTAGACATAGAAAGAAAATTTAAAAAGCAACAGCACTAAGGAAAGACAAGAAATAATTTAAAAAAAAGACAGCGAATGGAATAAAAGCAGAGAGAGAAATGACATTAAAAAAAAAAAAGGATTAAGAAAATAAAGGAAGAAAATTAAAAATAAGGACAGCAAACCAAAACGCAGACCTAGAAAGAAAATTTGAAAAGCAAAGGTGTAAAGGACAGACAAGAAAAAATTAAAAAGTAAAGACAGTGAGCTGGATAAAAGGAGACAGAAAATATTAAAAGTGATGGGAAAATAAAGGAAAAAAATTAAAAATAAGGACAGTGAACTAAATAAATGGAAACACAGAAAGTAAATTTTTAAAGTGATGAAGATTAAGAGAGGAAAAGATTAAAAAATAGAGAAAGGAAACTAGATAAAAGTAGACATTAAAAAAATTTTAAAAGCCAAGGGATTAAGAGAGAAAAAAAATAAAAATAAGGACAGCAAACTAAGTAAACAGAGAGAGCAAGTACATTTTAAAAGCAGCAGGGTAAATGACAGACATGAAAGAAATAAAATATAGGGATAGGGAGCTTGACAAAAGTAGACATAGAAACAAAATTTGAAAATCCAAGGAATTAAGAGAGGGAAGAATTAAAAAATAGGGACAGCAAACTAAATAGTCGAAGACAGAGACAAAAAATTTAAAAAGTGAGGGCACTTAGGAGAGACAAGAAATAATTACAAAAAAGAGTGAAGGGGGAAAAAAGTAGCCATCGAAGAAACATTTAAAAAGCGACAGGGACTAGAAGAATAAAGGGAAAAAAAATAAGAATAGGGACAACTAAATCAATCAACAGAGACATCAAAAGAAAATTGAAAAAGCGACAGCATAAAAGAACAGAGAGGAAAAATTAAAAGAAGTGAAGAAGTTTTTCCTAATATCCAACCTAAACCTCCCCTGGAGCAGCTTGAGGCCGTTTCCTCTCGTCCTATCACTTGTTACTAGGGAAAAGAGACTGATCCCCACCTCACTACAGCCTCCTTTCATGTAGTTGTAGAGAGCAATAAGGTCACCCCTCAGCCTCCTCTTCTCCAGGCTAAACAACCCCAGCTCCCTCAGCCACTCCTCATAAGACTTCTTCTCTAGACCCTTCACCATCTTCGTTGCCCTTCTTTGGATACGCTCCAGCACCTCCGTGTCCTTCTTGTAGTGAGGGGCCCAAAACTGAACACAGTACGCAAGGTGTGTCCTCACCAGTGCCGAGTACAGGGGGACGATCACCTCCCTGGTCCTGCTGGCCACACTATTCCTGATACAAGCCAGGATGCCATTGGCCTTCTTGGCCACTTGGGCACACTGCTGGCTCATGTTCAGCTGGCTGTCAACCAACACCCCCAGGTCCTTTTCTGCCAGGCAGCTCTCCAGCCACTCTTCCCCAAGCCTGTAGCGTTGCATGGGGTGGTTGTGACCGAAGTGCAGGACCCAGCACTTAGCCTTGTTGAACGTCACACAGTTGGCCCTGGCCCAACAATCCAGCCTGTCCAGGTCCCTCTGCAGGGCCTTCCTACCCTCCAGCAGATCGACACTTCCACCCAACTTGGTGTCATCTGCAAACTTACTGAGGGTGCACTGAATCCCCTCATCCAGATCATCAATGAAGATGTTGAACAGGACCAGCCCCAATACTGAGCCCTGGGGAGCACCACTCGTGACCGGCCGCCAACTGGATTTGACTCCATTCACCACCACTCTCTGGGCTCGTCCGTCCAGCCAGTTTTTGACCCAGCGCAGAGTGCACCCATCCAAGCCGTGAGCAGCCAGCTGTATGTAGACATAGAGAGAAAATTTAGAAAGCAACAGGGTACTGGCCATACAGGGAAGAAGTTAAATATCAGGAGGAGGAGCCAGACAGACAGCCACAGGGAAAGGACATGGGCAGAGCGACGGGATGCAGAGCAGAGGGAGTCACTGAAAACAGGGACAGGTTGCTGGGTAGAGGGAGACCTAGAAATTGCATTTTCACAAGCAATTGGGAAGAAGGCAATGTGGGAAGACTGAAGTAATAGCAGGTGGGCAGCCAGAAAGGGAGAGGCACAGAAAGGAAATGTAGAAGGAGACAGTGTATAGGGCAGTGCTAGCAGAAGAGCAAAGAGCTTTGGGGAGCTGGACAGCCCAAAAGGGAGACAGAGGGAGGGACAGGCAAAGGGACAGGCAGAGATCTGGAGAAGCATGGCAGGGATGGGCACAAATGCATGGAAGGGGATGCACAATTCACCACAGCTCCTAGTGCTGACAGGAGACCTTCACTGCCCCGAGGCTTCTCTTTCTGGCTCTGCCCCTTCTTCCTCTGCACTACCAGCTGCCTGACCCTCACCCACTCAGGAGCAGGCAGTGAGTGCCTCAACGCCCATCTTCCATGAGGCTTCCTGGATGCACAGTGGCTCACATGTGCAACCAACTGAGGCATCAGGCTCTCAGTGCCATGTGCTGATGGTGCGCTTTGTCAGGTGTGGCTGGGAGGGATCCTTCCTCACTGTGGGGACCAGCCATTCCTTGCTGGAGGCAGCTGCCTGTGGAAGCTCCTTCATTTCACTCCTCAGCTAGTTCCCACAGGTAGATGTACCCAGGCAGCCCCCTCAGCAGCACCCCTCACCCGCAGCACAGCAGAACCAACCTCATCCTCACCAGCTGTACCTGGGACTACCCCATCCTATCCCTACCTGCAGACTTTTTAAATCCTTGGCCCAGTCCCATCCTCACCTCATGGGTCCCACCTGGTTGCCCCAGCTGGAGCCCTTTGGGAACATGGGACCATCACCCCAGCACATCACTCCCTTCCCTGGATCCAGCCACAGCCACCCACCCAGAGCCTAGCAGCTGGAAACACATCTAGGATCACACAGGCAGTAGCAAGTGTTTGTTCCTTCACGCACATCAGAAATCCTGGCAATGAGTTGGCTACAAGGCTTGGTGCCCAAAGGCAGCAGGACAGAGGGAAAAGAGAGACGAGGAAAGCAGAAGGAAGGACAGAGGGAGGTAGAGAAGAAGTGTGGGACAGGGAGCCAGAAAATGGGATACTGGGAATAAGAGAGGGACTGCACGAGGGTGTCGAGAGACAGAGAAATGGAGCTCAGTGAGGAGGAAGATGGGGAGATGGAGCAAAGAACCACAGGAACAGGGAGATGGAGCAATAAATAAGAGGCAGGGGGGAGTAGGGGAGAGAGATGGAAGGGACTGAGCAGGACAACAGGAATGGCAGAGAGGGACAGAGAGAATAAGAGACACACAGGCAGCAGATGAGGGGGAGCAGGATTTTACAATGATAGGGAACTGGATAGAGGGAGGCAGAGAGAAAAATACAACAGGGGGAAAAAGCAGAAAGAATATAAAAAAAAAAGTGACAGGAAGCTGGATAGAGGCAGTCATAGAAATAGAAATTAAAAAATGACCAACACAGGAAAGAATTAAAAAAAGAGAACATAAGTGGATAGAGTGAGAAATAGAAAGGGAACAGGACAGAGAGGCAGGAAATATAAAAAATTGTTAAAGGGAGCTATGTAGAGGGACATTTGCAAGAGAAAATAAAAAGCAATGGGCTACAGGAAACACAGGAAAGAATTAAAAAATAGGAACAGGGATGAGAATAGAAGGAAACGTTGAAAGAAAATTTAAAAAGTGAGGGTATACGAAGAAAGGGAGGAATTAAAATTTAGGGAAAGGGAGCCAGATAAAAGGAATTATTGAAAGAGAAATTAAATTGCAATGGGGTACAAATACTGGGAAGAATTATAAAAATCTAGAAAGGGAGACAGATAGACGGAGACGTAGAAGGAATTTAAAAAAGCAACTGAGTACAAGACATATAGACAAGAATGAAACCATACGGACAAGGAGGTGGATAGAAGACAACACAGAAAATTTAAACAGTGATCAGATAAAAGAAACATGGGAATATAAAAAAAAACCAGGGATGGGAGATGGATAGAAGAACCATAGAAAGAAAATTTTAAAAGTGATGAGGTACAGGACAGAGGGAGCAATTAAAAAACAGGGACAGGGTGCTGGAAAGAGGGAAATGCAGAAAGATAACTTAAAACGCAATGGGGTACAGAAAATACAGGGAAGCGTTAAAAAATAGGGAGATGGAGACGCAGAGAGGGAAACATAGAAAAAATTAATAATTGAAGTGGTATAGGGCAGAATTGGCAGAAGAGTATAGAATCATAGAATGGTTTGGGTTGGAAGGGACTTTAAAGATCATCTAGTTCCAACCCCCCTGCCATGGGCAGGGACACCTTCCACTAGACCAGGTTGCTCAAAGCCCCATCCAACCTGTCCTTGAACACTTCTAGGGAGGGGGCATCCACAGCTTCTCTGGGCAACCTGTTCCAGTGTCTCACCACCCTCACAGTAGGAATTTCTTCCTAATATCTAATCTAAAAGTACCTTCTTTCAGTTTAAAACCGTTATTCCTCATCCTATCACTACACTCCCTGATAAAGGGTTCCCTTCCCATCTTTCCTATGGACACCTATAAGTAATGAAAGGCTGCTATAAGGTGTCCTCGGAGCCTTCTGTTCTCTAGGCTAAACAGCACCAACTCTGTCAGCCTGTCCTCACAGGGGAGGTGCTCCATTCTCCTGATCATTTTTGTGGAGGTGCTCCAACAGGTCCATGTCTTCTACTGAGGACTTCAGAGCTGGATGCAGTACTCCAGGTGGGGTCTCAACAGAGCAGAGTGGAGGGGCCTCCGCCAGAGGAGTAATATCCTACTCCCCGCAGAGTAGAATCACCTCCCCCAGCCTGCTAGCCACACGTCTTTTGATGCAGTCCAGGACATGATTGCCTTTCTGGGCTGCAAGCACACATTGCCGGCTCATATTCAGTTTTTCATTCACCAGTACCCCCATCTCTACAGAACTACTCTCAATCCACTCATTTCCAGGCCTGTATCCATGTTTGGGATTGCCCTGAACTAGGTGCAGGACCTTGCACGAGTCCTTGTTGAACTTCATGAAGATCTCATGGACCCCCTTCTAGCCTGTCAAGGTCCCTCTGCATGGCATCCCTTCCCTCTAGAGTATCACCCACTCCACTCAGCTTGGTGACATCTGCAAACTTGCTGAGTGTTCACTCAACCCACTCTCCACATCCCTGACAAAGATGTTAAATAATACTCGTCCAAGTACAGGCCCCTGGTCTCCACCCAGACATCGAGCTGTTGACAGCAACTCTTTGAGTGTGAACATCCAGACAATTCCTTATCTACCGAGTGGTCCATCTGTTGAATCCATTTCTCTCCAATTTAGAGAAAAGGATGTCATGCGGGACAGTGTCAAATGCTTTGCACAAGTCCAGGTAGATGATGTCAGTCATCTTCTCTTATCCACCAACCTTGTAACCCTGCTGTAGAAGGCAATCAAATTTGTCAGGCAAGTGCAAAGCCACAGCATTTCTGGGGCTGTGAAAAGGCTTCCAAGGATCATTGAGGACCAGCAACAGCTTTTAGTCCTGGCAGGTCTAGTATTAGGGAAATCACTGGACATTTGCAATTTCAGAAGGGCTCTCTGGCTACATTGATGGAGGGAGTGTACAGAGAGTGGAGCCATTTTGAAGGCTATGCAAGCGCAGAGCCCGTGTATGTTGTGGGGCTGTGAAAATGCTGCCAATGAAAGGTGAGGACCAGCAACAGATTTCAGTTTTGGCTGCTCTGGTATGGGAGAAATCCCTGCATATTTGAAATTTTGAAGCTGGGCACTGGCTGTAATGACGACAGGGGACAAAGGGAGTGTTGGGACCTTTACTATGCTAGGCAAGCACAGAGCTGCCGTGTTTATGGGGCTGTGAATGGAGTTCCCAGGATACTTGAGGACAAGCAAGAGCTTTCAGTGGTGGCACCTCTGGTGTGGGAGAAATTGCTGGACGTTTGCAATTTCCAAGCTGGGCTCTGGGTGTAATGAGAAGAAAGAGGGTGTTGGGAACTTTACTATGCTAGGCAAGCGCAGAGTACCAGAGTTTGTGCGGCTGTGAACGGCATCCTAAAGATTGAATATGGGCAGAAACTGCTTTCACTCCTGGCACCACTGGTGTGGGAGAAATCACAGGACACCCAGAATGTATGAGATGGACACTGGCTATAACAAGCGTGGAGTGCCAAACCCCATTCACATCCCCACAAATGCTGGTGCTCTCTGGTTCTGGAGTCTCACAAATAGCTTAAGAATCACTTTCCTTAGCCCGCTAATTTAAGGCAGACTGCAAACATCATGGCATTCCTCCCACACGAAAGGAGCCATGACCAAAAGCTATTGATGCTCTTCAACTCTCCAGGCAACCCCATTCACAGCCCCACAAACGCTGCCGCTCTCTCTTTCTAGAACATCCCAAAGTCCAACACAATTGGCCTAGGACGTTGAGTACAGCCGGATCCCAGCTAAGAAACTGCGAAGGTCCACGGATTCCTCTCACACCAGAGGAGCCACGACCAAACACAGTTGCAGCTCTTCAAGTCTCCAGGCAACACCATTCACAGCCCCACAAACACTGCCGCTCTCTCTTTCGAGAGCCTCCCAAAGGCCAACAAAATCGGCCTGGGCCGCTGAGTAGTGCCGCATCCCAGCTCGGAAACTGCGAACATCCAGGGATTCCTCCCACACCAAAGGGGCCACGACCAAAAGCTCTTGCTGCTCTTCAAGTAGCCAGGCAACCCCATTCACAGCCCCACAAACGTTGGACGCTCCCTCTTTCTGCACCCTCCCAAAGTCCAAAACAACCGCTCTTCCTGGGCCGAAGAGCAGGCCGGAGCCCAGCTCAGCAATTCCCAACGTCCAGGGATTCCTCCCACCCCAAAGGTGCCAGGACCAAAAGCTCTTGCTGCTCTTCAAGTAGCCAGGCAACCCCATTCGCAGCTCCACAAATGCTGGCGCTCCCTCTTTCTGCGGCCTCCCAAACTCCAATACATCTCTCTGCCTGGGCCGCTCAGTACAGCCGGAGCCCAGCTCAGCATTTGTGAACGTCCAGGGATTCCTCCCACACCAAAGGGGCCAGGACAAAAAGCTCTTGCTGCTCTTCAAGTAGCCAGGCAAGCCCATTCACACTGCCACAAATGCTGCCGATCTTTAATTCTGCAGCCTCCCAAAGGCCAAGAGAATCTCTCCCTGCCTCGCTGAGCGCTGCTGGATCCCAGCTCAGCATTTGTGAACGTCCAGGGATTCCTCCCACACCAAAGGGGCCCACGACCAAAAGCTCTTGCTGCTCATCAAGTCTCCAGGCAGCCCCATTCACAGCCCCACAAATGCTGCCGCTCTCTCTTTCTAGAGCCTCTCAGAGACCAACACAATGGGCCTGGGCCGTTGAGTAATGCCAGATCGCAGCTCGGAAACTGCGAACGTCCAGGCATTCCTCCCACACCAAAGGGGCCCACGACCAAAAGCTCTTGCTGCTCTTCAAGTCTCCAGGCAACCCCATTCACAGCCCCACAAGTGCTGCCACTCTCTCTTTCTAGAGCCTCCCAAAGGCCAACACAATCTAAGTGGGCCACTGAGTAGTGCTGGATCCCAGCTCGGAAACTGCGAACCTCCAGGCATTCCTCCCACACCACAGGAGCCATGACCAAAAGCTCTTGCTGCTATTCAAGTAGCCAGGCAACCCCATTCGCAGCCCCACAAACGCTGGCGCTCCCTCTTTCTGCAGCCTCCCAAAGTCCAAAACAACCGCTCTTCCTGGGCCGATGAGCAGGCCGGAGCCCAGCTCAGCAATTCCCAACGTCCAGGGATTCCTCCCACCCCAAAGGTGCCAGGACCAAAAGCTCTTGCTGCTCTTCAAGTAGCCAGGCAACCCATTCACAATTGCAAAAACGCTGCCATTCTGTCTTTCTAGAGCCTCCAAGAGGCCAACACAATCGGCCTGGGCCGCTGAGTAGTGCCGGATCCCAGCTCAGAAACTGCGAACGTCCAGGCATTCCTCCCACACCAAAGGGGCCACGACCAAAAGCTCTTGCTGCTCTCCAAGTAGCCAGGCAACCCCATTCACAGCCCCACAAACGCTGGCGCTCCCTCTTTCTGCAGCCTCCCAATGGCCAAAACAACCGCTCTTCCTGGGCCGATGAGTACAGCCGGAGCCCAGCTCAGCAATTGCCAACGTTCAGGGATTCCTCCCACACCACAGGAGCCACGACCAAAAGCTCTTGCTGCTCTTCAAGTAGCCAGGCAACCCCATTCGCAGCCCCACAAACGCTGGCGCTCCCTATTTCTGCACCCTCCCAAAGTCCAAAACAACCGCTCTTCCTGGGCCGATGAGCAGGCCGGAGCCCAGCTCAGCAATTGCCAACGTCCAGGGATTCCTCCCACACCACAGGAGCCACGACCAAAAGCTCTTGCTGCTCTTCAAGTAGCCAGGCAACCCCATTCGCAGCCCCACAAATGCTGCCGCTCTCTCTTTCGGCAGCCTCCCAAAGGCCAAGAGAATCTCTCCCTGACTCGATGTGAAGAGCGGGATCCCAGCTCAGCATTTGTGAACGTCCAGGGATTCCTCCCACACCAAAGGGGCCCACGACCAAAAGCTCTTGCTGCTCTTCAAGTCTCCAGGCAACCCCATTCACAACTGCAAAAACGCTGCCATTCTGTCTTTCTAGAGCCTCCAAGAGGCCAACACAATCTAAATGGGCCACTGAGTAGTGCTGCATCCCAGCTCAGAAACTGCGAACGTCCAGGCATTCCTCCCACACCAAAGGGGCCAGGACCAAAAGCTCTTGCTGCTCTTCAAGTCTCCAGGCAAGCCCATTCAAAGCCCCACAAACGCTGCCATTCTGTCTTTCTAGAGCCTCCAAGAGGCCAACACAATCTAAATGGGCCGCTGAGTAGTGCTGCATCCCAGCTCAGAAACTGCGAACGTCCAGGCATTCCTCCCACACCAAAGGGGCCAGGACCAAAAGCTCTTGCTGCTCTTCAAGTCTCCAGGCAAGCCCATTCACAGCCCCACAAACGCTGCCGCTCTCTCTTTCGGCAGCCTCCCAAAGGCCAAGAGAGCCTCTCCCTGACTCGCTGCGCAGAGTGGGATCCCAGCTCAGCAATTCCCAACGTCCAGGGATTCCTCCCACCCCAAAGGTGCCAGGACAAAAAGCTCTTGCTGCTCTTCAAGTAGCCAGGCAACCCCATTCGCAGCCCCACAAATGCTGCCACTCTCTCTTTCGGCAGCCTCCCAAAGGCCAAGAGAGTCTCTCCCTGCCTGGATGCGAAGAGCGGGATCCCAGCTCAGCATTTGTGAACGTCCAGGGATTCCTCCCACACCAAAGGGGCCCACGACCAAAAGCTCTTGCTGCTCTTCAAGTAGCCAGGCAACCCCATTCACAACTGCAAAAACGCTGCCATTCTGTCTTTCTAGAGCCTCCAAGAGGCCAACACAATCTAAATGGGCCGCTGAGTAGTGCTGCATCCCAGCTCAGAAACTGCGAACGTCCAGGCATTCCTCCCACACCAAAGGGGCCAGGACCAAAAGCTCTTGCTGCTCTTCAAGTCTCCAGGCAACCCCATTCACAACTGCAAAAACGCTGCCATTCTGTCTTTCTAGAGCCTCCAAGAGGCCAACACAATCTAAATGGGCCGCTGAGTAGTGCTGCATCCCAGCTCAGAAACTGCGAACGTCCAGGCATTCCTCCCACCCCAAAGGTGCCAGGACCAAAAGCTCTTGCTGCTCTTCAAGTAGCCAGGCAAGCCCATTCACAGCCCCACAAACGCTGCCGCTCTCTCTTTCGGCAGCCTCCCAAAGGCCAAGAGAGCCTCTCCCTGACTCGCTGCGCAGAGTGGGATCCCAGCTCAGCATTTGCCAACGTCCAGGGATTCCTCCCACCCCAAAGGTGCCAGGACTAAAAGCTCTTGCTGCTCTTCAAGTAGCCAGGCAACCCCATTCGCAGCTCCACAAACGCTGGCCCTCCCTCTTTCTGCACCGTCCCAAAGTTCAGTAGAATGTCTCTGCCTGGGCTGCTGAGCAGGCTGGACCCCAGCTGAGCAATTGCAAACGTCCAGGGATTCCTCCCACCCCAAAGGTGCCACGACCAAAAGCTCTTGCTGCTCTTCAAGTAGCCAGGCAACCCCATTCACAGCCCCACAAAAGCTGTCGCTCCCTCTTTCTGCAGCCTCCCAAACTCCAATACAATCTCTCTGCCTGGGCCGATGAGTACAGCCGGAGCCCAGCTCAGCAATTGCCAACGTCCAGGGATTCCTCCCACCCCAAAGGTGCCAGGACCAAAAGCTCTTGCTGCTCTTCAAGTAGCCAGGCAACCCCATTCGCAGCCCCACAAATGCTGCCACTCTCTCTTTCGGCAGCCTCCCAAAGGCCAAGAGAATCTCTCCCTGACTCGATGCGAAGAGCGGGATCCCAGCTCAGCATTTGTGAACGTCCAGGGATTCCTCCCACACCAAAGGGGCCCACGACCAAAAGCTCTTGCTGCTCTTCAAGTCTCCAGGCAACCCCATTCACAACTGCAAAAACGCTGCCATTCTGTCTTTCTAGAGCCTCCAAGAGGCCAACACAATCTAAATGGGCCGCTGAGTAGTGCTGCATCCCAGCTCAGAAACTGCGAACGTCCAGGCATTCCTCCCACACCAAAGGTTCCACGACCAAAAGCTCTTGCTGCTCTTCAAGTAGCCAGGCAAGCCCATTCACAGCCCCACAAACGCTGCCGCTCTCTCTTTCGGCAGCCTCCCAAAGGCCAAGAGAGCCTCTCCCTGACTCGCTGCGCAGAGTGGGATCCCAGCTCAGCATTTGCCAACGTCCAGGGATTCCTCCCACCCCAAAGGTGCCAGGACCAAAAGCTCTTGCTGCTCTTCAAGGATCCAGGCAACCCCATTCACAGCCCCACAAAAGCTGTCGCTCCCTCTTTCTGCAGCCTCCCAAACTCCAATACAATCTCTCTGTCTGGGCCGCAGAGAGAGTATCGCTGGGTTACGGTTAGGGTTTAGGGTTAGGGTTAGGGATAGGGTTAGGGTTAGGGAAAGGGTTAGGGTTAGGGATAGGGTTAGGGTTAGGGTTCAGGATTAGGGTTAGGGTATAGGTTAAGGTTAGGCTTAGGGTTAGCGTTAGTGTTCAGCGGGAGCTGAGCTCAGCAATGGCCAACGTCCAGGGATTCCTCCCACCCCAAAAGGTGCCAGGACCAAAAGCTCTTGCTGCTCTTCAAGTAGCCAGGCAACCCCATTCACAGCCCCACAAACGCTGGCGCTCCCTCTTTCTGCAGCCTCCCAAAGTCCAAAACAACCGCTCTTCCTGGGCCGATGAGTACAGCCGGAGCCCAGCTCAGCAATTGCCAACGTCCAGGGATTCCTCCCACACCACAGGAGCCACGACCAAAAGCTCTTGCTGCTCTTCAAGTAGCCAGGCAACCCCATTCGCAGCCCCACAAATGCTGCCACTCTCTCTTTCGGCAGCCTCCCAAAGGCCAAGAGAATCTCTCCCTGACTCGATGCGAAGAGCGGGATCCCAGCTCAGCATTTGTGAACGTCCAGGGATTCCTCCCACACCAAAGGGGCCCACGACCAAAAGCTCTTGCTGCTCTTCAAGTCTCCAGGCAACCCCATTCACAACTGCAAAAACGCTGCCATTCTGTCTTTCTAGATCCTCCAAGAGGCCAACACAATCTAAATGGGCCACTGAGTAGTGCTGCATCCCAGCTCAGAAACTGCGAACGTCCAGGCATTCCTCCCACTCCAAAGGGGCCAGGACCAAAAGCTCTTGCTGCTCTTCAAGGATCCAGGCAACCCCATTCAAAGCCCCACAAACGCTGCCATTCTGTCTTTCTAGAGCCTCCAAGAGGCCAACACAATCTAAATGGGCCGCTGAGTAGTGCTGCATCCCAGCTCAGAAACTGCGAACGTCGAGGCATTCCTCCCACACCAAAGGGGCCACGACCAAAAGCTCTTGCTGCTCTTCAAGTCTCCAGGCAAGCCCATTCACAGCCCCACAAACGCTGCCGCTCTCTCTTTCGGGAGCCTCCCAAAGGCCAAGAGAGCCTCTCCCTGACTCGCTGCGCAGAGTGGGATCCCAGCTCAGCAATTCCCAACGTCCAGGGATTCCTCCCACACCACAGGAGCCACGACCAAAAGCTCTTGCTGCTCTTCAAGTAGCCAGGCAACCCCATTCGCAGCCCCACAAATGCTGCCACTCTTTCTTTCGGCAGCCTCCCAAAGGCCAAGAGAATCTCTCCCTGACTCGATGCGAAGAGCGGGATCCCAGCTCAGCATTTGTGAACGTCCAGGGATTCCTCCCACACCAAAGGGGCCCACGACCAAAAGCTCTTGCTGCTCTTCAAGTCTCCAGGCAACCCCATTCACAGCCCCAGAAACGCTGCCATTCTGTCTTTCTAGAGCCTCCAAGAGGCCAACACAATCTAAATGGGCCGCTGAGTAGTGCGGGATCCCAGCTCAGAAACTGCGAACGTCCAGGGATTACTCCCACACCACAGGAGCCACGACCAAATGCTCTTGCTGCTCTTCAAGTCTCCAGGCAAGCCCATTCACAGCCCCACAAACGCTGCCGCTCTCTCTTTCGGCAGCCTCCCAAAGGCCAAGAGAGCCTCTCCCTGACTCGCTGCGCAGAGTGGGATCCCAGCTCAGCATTTGCCAACGTCCAGGGATTCCTCCCACCCCAAAGGTGCCAGGACTAAAAGCTCTTGCTGCTCTTCAAGGATCCAGGCAACCCCATTCACAGCCCCACAAAAGCTGTCGCTCCCTCTTTCTGCAGCCTCCCAAACTCCAATACAATCTCTCTGCCTAGGCCGATGAGTACAGCCGGAGCCCAGCTCAGCAATTCCCAACGTCCAGGGATTCCTCCCACCCCAAAGGTGCCAGGACCAAAAGCTCTTGCTGCTCTTCAAGTAGCCAGGCAACCCCATTCGCAGCTCCACAAACGCTGGCACTCCCTCTTTCTGCACCGTCCCAAAGTTCAGTAGAATGTCTCTGCCTGGGCCGCTGAGCAGGCTGGACCCCAGCTGAGCAATTGCGAACGTCCAGGGATTCCTCCCACCCCAAAGGTGCTAGGACCAAAAGCTCTTGCTGCTCTTCAAGTAGCCAGGCAACCCAATTCACAGCCCCACAAAAGCTGGCGCTCCCTCTTTCTGCAGCCTCCCAAACTCCAATACAATCTCTCTGCCTGGGCCGATGAGTACAGCCGGAGCCCAGCTCAGCAATTGCCAACGTCCAGGGATTCCTCCCACCCCAAAGGTGCCAGGACCAAAAGCTCTTGCTGCTCTTCAAGTAGCCAGGCAACCCCATTCGCAGCTCCACAAACGCTGGCCCTCCCTCTTTCTGCACCGTCCCAAAGTTCAGTAGAATGTCTCTGCCTGGGCCGCTGAGCAGGCTGGACCCCAGCTGAGCAATTGCAAACGTCCAGGGATTCCTCCCACCCCAAAGGTGCCACGACCAAAAGCTCTTGCTGCTCTTCAAGTAGCCAGGCAACCCCATTCACAGCCCCACAAAAGCTGTCGCTCCCTCTTTCTGCAGCCTCCCAAACTCCAATACAATCTCTCTGCCTGGGCCGATGAGTACAGCCGGAGCCCAGCTCAGCAATTGCCAACGTCCAGGGATTCCTCCCACCCCAAAGGTGCCAGGACCAAAAGCTCTTGCTGCTCTTCAAGTAGCCAGGCAACCCCATTCGCAGCCCCACAAATGCTGCCACTCTCTCTTTCGGCAGCCTCCTAAAGGCCAAGAGAATCTCTCCCTGACTCGATGCGAAGAGCGGGATCCCAGCTCAGCATTTGTGAACGTCCAGGGATTCCTCCCACACCAAAGGGGCCCACGACCAAAAGCTCTTGCTGCTCTTCAAGTCTCCAGGCAACCCCATTCACAACTGCAAAAACGCTGCCATTCTGTCTTTCTAGAGCCTCCAAGAGGCCAACACAATCTAAATGGGCCGCTGAGTAGTGCTGCATCCCAGCTCAGAAACTGCGAACGTCCAGGCATTCCTCCCACACCAAAGGTTCCACGACCAAAAGCTCTTGCTGCTCTTCAAGTAGCCAGGCAAGCCCATTCACAGCCCCACAAACGCTGCCGCTCTCTCTTTCGGCAGCCTCCCAAAGGCCAAGAGAGCCTCTCCCTGACTCGCTGCGCAGAGTGGGATCCCAGCTCAGCATTTGCCAACGTCCAGGGATTCCTCCCACCCCAAAGGTGCCAGGACCAAAAGCTCTTGCTGCTCTTCAAGGATCCAGGCAACCCCATTCACAGCCCCACAAAAGCTGTCGCTCCCTCATTCTGCAGCCTCCCAAACTCCAATACAATCTCTCTGTCTGGGCCGCAGAGAGAGTATCGCTGGGTTAGGGTTAGGGTTTAGGGTTAGGGTTAGGGATAGGGTTAGGGTTAGGGATAGGGTTAGGGTTAGGGATAGGGTTAGGGTTACGCTTCAGGATTAGGGTTAGGGTATAGGTTAAGGTTAGGCTTAGGGTTAGCGTTAGTGTTCAGCGGGAGCTGAGCTCAGCAATGGCCAACGTCCAGGGATTCCTCCCACCCCAAAAGGTGCCAGGACCAAAAGCTCTTGCTGCTCTTCAAGTAGCCAGGCAACCCCATTCACAGCCCCACAAACGCTGGCGCTCCCTATTTCTGCACCCTCCCAAAGTCCAAAACAACCGCTCTTCCTGGGCCGATGAGCAGGCCGGAGCCCAGCTCAGCAATTGCCAACGTCCAGGGATTCCTCCCACACCGCAGGAGCCACGACCAAAAGCTCTTGCTGCTCTTCAAGTAGCCAGGCAACCCCATTCGCAGCCCCACAAATGCTGCCGCTCTCTCTTTCGGCAGCCTCCCAAAGGCCAAGAGAATCTCTCCCTGCCTCGATGCGAAGAGCGGGATCCCAGCTCAGCATTTGTGAACGTCCAGGGATTCCTCCCACACCAAAGGGGCCCACGACCAAAAGCTCTTGCTGCTCTTCAAGTCTCCAGGCAACCCCATTCACAACTGCAAAAACGCTGCCATTCTGTCTTTCTAGAGCCTCCAAGAGGCCAACACAATCTAAGTGGGCCGCTGAGTAGTGCTGCATCCCAGCTCAGAAACTGCGAACGTCCAGGCATTCCTCCCACACCAAAGGGGCCACGACCAAAAGCTCTTGCTGCTCTTCAAGTAGCCAGGCAAGCCCATTCACAGCCCCACAAACGCTGCCGCTCTCTCTTTCGGCAGCCTCCCAAAGGCCAAGAGAGCCTCTCCCTGAGTCGCTGCGCAGAGTGGGATCCCAGCTCAGCATTTGCCAACGTCCAGGGATTCCTCCCACCCCAAAGGTGCCAGGACTAAAAGCTCTTGCTGCTCTTCAAGGATCCAGGCAACCCCATTCACAGCCCCACAAAAGCTGTCGCTCCCTCTTTCTGCAGCCTCCCAAACTCCAATACAATCTCTCTGTCTGGGCCGCAGAGAGAGTATCGCTGGGTTAGGGTTAGGGTTTAGGGTTAGGGTTAGGGATAGGGTTAGGGTTAGGGTTCAGGATTAGGGTTAGGGTATAGGTTAAGGTTAGGCTTAGGGTTAGCGTTAGTGTTCAGCGGGAGCTGAGCTCAGCAATGGCCAACGTCCAGGGATTCCTCCCACCCCAAAAGGTGCCAGGACCAAAAGCTCTTGCTGCTCTTCAAGTAGCCAGGCAACCCCATTCACAGCCCCACAAACGCTGGCGCTCCCTCTTTCTGCAGCCTCCCAAAGTCCAAAACAACCGCTCTTCCTGGGCCGATGAGTACAGCCGGAGCCCAGCTCAGCAATTGCCAACGTCCAGGAATTCCTCCCATACCACAGGAGCCGCGACCAAAAGCTCTTGCTGCTCTTCAAGTAGCCAGGCAACCCCATTCGCAGCCCCACAAATGCTGCCACTCTCTCTTTCGGCAGCCTCCCAAAGGCCAAGAGAGTCTCTCCCTGACTCGATGCGAAGAGCGGGATCCCAGCTCAGCATTTGTGAACGTCCAGGGATTCCTCCCACACCAAAGGGGCCAGGACCAAAAGCTCTTGCTGCTCTTCAAGTAGCCAGGCAAGCCCATTCACAGCCCCACAAACGCTGCCGCTCTCTCTTTCGGCAGCCTCCCAAAGGCCAAGAGAGCCTCTCCCTGACTCGCTGCGCAGAGTGGGATCCCAGCTCAGCAATTCCCAACGTCCAGGGATTCCTCCCACCCCAAAGGTGCCAGGACTAAAAGCTCTTGCTGCTCTTCAAGGAACCAGGCAACCCCATTCACAGCCCCACAAAAGCTGTCGCTCCCTCTTTCTGCAGCCTCCCAAACTCCAATACAATCTCTCTGTCTGGGCCGCAGAGAGAGTAACGCTGGGTTAGGGTTAGGGTTTAGGGTTAGTGTTAGGGATAGGGTTAGGGTTAGGGATAGGGTTAGGGTTACGCTTCGAGATTAGGGTTAGGTTATAGGTTAAGGTTAGGCTTAGGGTTAGCGTTAGTGTTCAGCGGGAGCTGAGCTCAGCAATGGCCAACGTCCAGGGATTCCTCCCACCCCAAAAGGTGCCAGGACCAAAAGCTCTTGCTGCTCTTCAAGTAGCCAGGCAACCCCATTCGCAGCCCCACAAATGCTGCCGCTCTCTCTTTCGGCAGCCTCCCAAAGGCCAAGAGAATCTCTCCCTGACTCGATGCGAAGAGCGGGATCCCAGCTCAGCATTTGTGAACGTCCAGGGATTCCTCCCACACCAAAGGGGCCCACGACCAAAAGCTCTTGCTGCTCTTCAAGTCTCCAGGCAACCCCTTTCACAACTGCAAAAACGCTGCCATTCTGTCTTTCTAGAGCCTCCAAGAGGCCAACACAATCTAAGTGGGCCGCTGAGTAGTGCTGCATCCCAGCTCAGAAACTGCGAACGTCCAGGCATTCCTCCCACACCAAAGGGGCCAGGACCAAAAGCTCTTGCTGCTCTTCAAGTAGCCAGGCAAGCCCATTCACAGCCCCACAAACGCTGCCGCTCTCTCTTTCGGCAGCCTCCCAAAGGCCAAGAGAGCCTCTCCCTGAGTCGCTGCGCAGAGTGGGATCCCAGCTCAGCATTTGTGAACGTCCAGGGATTCCTCCCACCCCAAAGGTGCCAGGACTAAAAGCTCTTGCTGCTCTTCAAGGATCCAGGCAACCCCATTCACAGCCCCACAAAAGCTGTCGCTCCCTCTTTCTGCAGCCTCCCAAACTCCAATACAATCTCTCTGTCTGGGCCGCAGAGAGAGTAACGCTGGGTTAGGGTTAGGGTTTAGGGTTAGGGTTAGGGATAGGGTTAGGGTTAAGGATTAGGGTTAGGGTATAGGTTAAGGTTAGGCTTAGGGTTAGCGTTAGTGTTCAGCGGGAGCTGAGCTCAGCAATGGCCAACGTCCAGGGATTCCTCCCACCCCGAAAGGTGCCAGGACCAAAAGCTCTTGCTGCTCTTCAAGTAGCCAGGCAACCCCATTCACAGCCCCACAAACGCTGGCGCTCCCTCTTTCTGCAGCCTCCCAAAGTCCAAAACAACCGCTCTTCCTGGGCCGATGAGTACAGCCGGAGCCCAGCTCAGCAATTGCCAACGTCCAGGGATTCCTCCCACACCACAGGAGCCACGACCAAAAGCTCTTGCTGCTCTTCAAGTAGCCAGGCAACCCCATTCACAGCCACACAAACGCTGCCGCTCTCTCTTTCTGCAGCCTCCCAAACTCCAATACAATCTCTCTGCCTGGGCCGATGAGTACAGCCGGAGCCCAGCTCAGCAATTCCCAACGTCCAGGGATTCCTCCCACCCCAAAGGTGCCAGGACCAAAAGCTCTTGCTGCTCTTCAAGTAGCCAGGCAACCCCATTCGCAGCCCCACAAATGCTGCCACTCTCTCTTTCGGCAGCCTCCTAAAGGCCAAGAGAATCTCTCCCTGACTCGATGCGAAGAGCGGGATCCCAGCTCAGCATTTGTGAACGTCCAGGGATTCCTCCCACACCAAAGGGGCCCACGACCAAAAGATCTTGCTGCTCTTCAAGTCTCCAGGCAACCCCATTCACAACTGCAAAAACGCTGCCATTCTGTCTTTCTAGAGCCTCCAAGAGGCCAACACAATCTAAATGGGCCGCTGAGTAGTGCTGCATCCCAGCTCAGAAACTGCGAACGTCCAGGCATTCCTCCCACACCAAAGGTTCCACGACCAAAAGCTCTTGCTGCTCTTCAAGTAGCCAGGCAAGCCCATTCACAGCCCCACAAACGCTGCCGCTCTCTCTTTCGGCAGCCTCCCAAAGGCCAAGAGAGCCTCTCCCTGACTCGCTGCGCAGAGTGGGATCCCAGCTCAGCATTTGCCAACGTCCAGGGATTCCTCCCACCCCAAAGGTGCCAGGACCAAAAGCTCTTGCTGCTCTTCAAGGATCCAGGCAACCCCATTCACAGCCCCACAAAAGCTGTCGCTCCCTCTTTCTGCAGCCTCCCAAACTCCAATACAATCTCTCTGTCTGGGCCGCAGAGAGAGTAACGCTGGGTTAGGGTTAGGGTTTAGGGTTAGGGTTAGGGATAGGGTTAGGGTTAGGGATAGGGTTAGGGTTAGGGATAGGGTTAGGGTTACGCTTCAGGATTAGGGTTAGGGTATAGGTTAAGGTTAGGCTTAGGGTTAGCGTTAGTGTTCAGCGGGAGCTGAGCTCAGCAATGGCCAACGTCCAGGGATTCCTCCCACCCCAAAAGGTGCCAGGACCAAAAGCTCTTGCTGCTCTTCAAGTAGCCAGGCAACCCCATTCACAGCCCCACAAACGCTGGCGCTCCCTCTTTCTGCACCCTCCCAAAGTCCAAAACAACCGCTCTTCCTGGGCCGATGAGCAGGCCGGAGCCCAGCTCAGCAATTGCCAACGTCCAGGGATTCCTCCCACACCGCAGGAGCCACGACCAAAAGCTCTTGCTGCTCTTCAAGTAGCCAGGCAACCCCATTCGCAGCCCCACAAATGCTGCCGCTCTCTCTTTCGGCAGCCTCCCAAAGGCCAAGAGAATCTCTCCCTGACTCGATGCGAAGAGCGGGATCCCAGCTCAGCATTTGTGAACGTCCAGGGATTCCTCCCACACCAAAGGGGCCCACGACCAAAAGCTCTTGCTGCTCTTCAAGTCTCCAGGCAACCCCATTCACAACTGCAAAAACGCTGCCATTCTGTCTTTCTAGAGCCTCCAAGAGGCCAACACAATCTAAGTGGGCCGCTGAGTAGTGCTGCATCCCAGCTCAGAAACTGCGAACGTCCAGGCATTCCTCCCACACCAAAGGGGCCACGACCAAAAGCTCTTGCTGCTCTTCAAGTAGCCAGGCAAGCCCATTCACAGCCCCACAAACGCTGCCGCTCTCTCTTTCGGCAGCCTCCCAAAGGCCAAGAGAGCCTCTCCCTGCCTCGATGCGCAGAGTGGGATCCCAGCTCAGCATTTGCCAACGTCCAGGGATTCCTCCCACCCCAAAGGTGCCAGGACTAAAAGCTCTTGCTGCTCTTCAAGGATCCAGGCAACCCCATTCACAGCCCCACAAAAGCTGTCGCTCCCTCTTTCTGCAGCCTCCCAAACTCCAATACAATCTCTCTGTCTGGGCCGCAGAGAGAGTATCGCTGGGTTAGGGTTAGGGTTTAGGGTTAGGGTTAGGGATAGGGTTAGGGTTAGGGTTCAGGATTAGGGTTAGGGTATAGGTTAAGGTTAGGCTTAGGGTTAGCGTTAGTGTTCAGCGGGAGCTGAGCTCAGCAATGGCCAACGTCCAGGGATTCCTCCCACCCCAAAAGGTGCCAGGACCAAAAGCTCTTGCTGCTCTTCAAGTAGCCAGGCAACCCCATTCACAGCCCCACAAACGCTGGCGCTCCCTCTTTCTGCAGCCTCCCAAAGTCCAAAACAACCGCTCTTCCTGGGCCGATGAGTACAGCCGGAGCCCAGCTCAGCAATTGCCAACGTCCAGGAATTCCTCCCATACCACAGGAGCCACGACCAAAAGCTCTTGCTGCTCTTCAAGTAGCCAGGCAACCCCATTCGCAGCCCCACAAATGCTGCCACTCTCTCTTTCGGCAGCCTCCCAAAGGCCAAGAGAGTCTCTCCCTGCCTCGATGCGAAGAGCGGGATCCCAGCTCAGCATTTGTGAACGTCCAGGGATTCCTCCCACACCAAAGGGGCCAGGACCAAAAGCTCTTGCTGTTCTTCAAGTAGCCAGGCAAGCCCATTCACAGCCCCACAAACGCTGCCGCTCTCTCTTTCGGCAGCCTCCCAAAGGCCAAGAGAGCCTCTCCCTGACTCGCTGCGCAGAGTGGGATCCCAGCTCAGCAATTCCCAACGTCCAGGGATTCCTCCCACCCCAAAGGTGCCAGGACTAAAAGCTCTTGCTGCTCTTCAAGGAACCAGGCAACCCCATTCACAGCCCCACAAAAGCTGTCGCTCCCTCTTTCTGCAGCCTCCCAAACTCCAATACAATCTCTCTGTCTGGGCCGCAGAGAGAGTAACGCTGGGTTAGGGTTAGGGTTTAGGGTTAGGGTTAGGGATAGGGTTAGGGTTAGGGATAGGGTTAGGGTTACGCTTCGAGATTAGGGTTAGGGTATAGGTTAAGGTTAGGCTTAGGGTTAGCGTTAGTGTTCAGCGGGAGCTGAGCTCAGCAATGGCCAACGTCCAGGGATTCCTCCCACACCGCAGGAGCCACGACCAAAAGCTCTTGCTGCTCTTCAAGTAGCCAGGCAACCCCATTCGCAGCCCCACAAATGCTGCCGCTCTCTCTTTCGGCAGCCTCCCAAAGGCCAAGAGAATCTCTCCCTGACTCGATGCGAAGAGCGGGATCCCAGCTCAGCATTTGTGAACGTCCAGGGATTCCTCCCACACCAAAGGGGCCCACGACCAAAAGCTCTTGCTGCTCTTCAAGTCTCCAGGCAACCCCATTCACAACTGCAAAAACGCTGCCATTCTGTCTTTCTAGAGCCTCCAAGAGGCCAACACAATCTAAATGGGCCACTGAGTAGTGCTGCATCCCAGCTCAGAAACTGCGAACGTCCAGGCATTCCTCCCACACCAAAGGGGCCAGGACCAAAAGCTCTTGCTGCTCTTCAAGTCTCCAGGCAACCCCATTCAAAGCCCCACAAACGCTGCCATTCTGTCTTTCTAGAGCCTCCAAGAGGCCAACACAATCTAAATGGGCCGCTGAGTAGTGCTGCATCCCAGCTCAGAAACTGCGAACGTCCAGGCATTCCTCCCACACCAAAGGGGCCAGGACCAAAAGCTCTTGCTGCTCTTCAAGTCTCCAGGCAAGCCCATTCACAGCCCCACAAACGCTGCCGCTCTCTCTTTCGGCAGCCTCCCAAAGGCCAAGAGAGCCTCTCCCTGACTCGCTGCGCAGAGTGGGATCCCAGCTCAGCAATTCCCAACGTCCAGGGATTCCTCCCACCCCAAAGGTGCCAGGACAAAAAGCTCTTGCTGCTCTTCAAGTAGCCAGGCAACCCCATTCGCAGCCCCACAAATGCTGCCACTCTCTCTTTCGGCAGCCTCCCAAAGGCCAAGAGAGTCTCTCCCTGCCTGGATGCGAAGAGCGGGATCCCAGCTCAGCATTTGTGAACGTCCAGGGATTCCTCCCACACCAAAGGGGCCCACGACCAAAAGCTCTTGCTGCTCTTCAAGTAGCCAGGCAACCCCATTCACAACTGCAAAAACGCTGCCATTCTGTCTTTCTAGAGCCTCCAAGAGGCCAACACAATCTAAATGGGCCGCTGAGTAGTGCTGCATCCCAGCTCAGAAACTGCGAACGTCCAGGCATTCCTCCCACACCAAAGGGGCCAGGACCAAAAGCTCTTGCTGCTCTTCAAGTCTCCAGGCAACCCCATTCACAACTGCAAAAACGCTGCCATTCTGTCTTTCTAGAGCCTCCAAGAGGCCAACACAATCTAAATGGGCCGCTGAGTAGTGCTGCATCCCAGCTCAGAAACTGCGAACGTCCAGGCATTCCTCCCACCCCAAAGGTGCCAGGACCAAAAGCTCTTGCTGCTCTTCAAGTAGCCAGGCAAGCCCATTCACAGCCCCACAAACGCTGCCGCTCTCTCTTTCGGCAGCCTCCCAAAGGCCAAGAGAGCCTCTCCCTGACTCGCTGCGCAGAGTGGGATCCCAGCTCAGCATTTGCCAACGTCCAGGGATTCCTCCCACCCCAAAGGTGCCAGGACTAAAAGCTCTTGCTGCTCTTCAAGTAGCCAGGCAACCCCATTCGCAGCTCCACAAACGCTGGCCCTCCCTCTTTCTGCACCGTCCCAAAGTTCAGTAGAATGTCTCTGCCTGGGCTGCTGAGCAGGCTGGACCCCAGCTGAGCAATTGCAAACGTCCAGGGATTCCTCCCACCCCAAAGGTGCCACGACCAAAAGCTCTTGCTGCTCTTCAAGTAGCCAGGCAACCCCATTCACAGCCCCACAAAAGCTGTCGCTCCCTCTTTCTGCAGCCTCCCAAACTCCAATACAATCTCTCTGCCTGGGCCGATGAGTACAGCCGGAGCCCAGCTCAGCAATTGCCAACGTCCAGGGATTCCTCCCACCCCAAAGGTGCCAGGACCAAAAGCTCTTGCTGCTCTTCAAGTAGCCAGGCAACCCCATTCGCAGCCCCACAAATGCTGCCACTCTCTCTTTCGGCAGCCTCCCAAAGGCCAAGAGAATCTCTCCCTGACTCGATGCGAAGAGCGGGATCCCAGCTCAGCATTTGTGAACGTCCAGGGATTCCTCCCACACCAAAAGGGCCCACGACCAAAAGCTCTTGCTGCTCTTCAAGTCTCCAGGCAACCCCATTCACAACTGCAAAAACGCTGCCATTCTGTCTTTCTAGAGCCTCCAAGAGGCCAACACAATCTAAATGGGCCGCTGAGTAGTGCTGCATCCCAGCTCAGAAACTGCGAACGTCCAGGCATTCCTCCCACACCAAAGGTTCCACGACCAAAAGCTCTTGCTGCTCTTCAAGTAGCCAGGCAAGCCCATTCACAGCCCCACAAACGCTGCCGCTCTCTCTTTCGGCAGCCTCCCAAAGGCCAAGAGAGCCTCTCCCTGACTCGCTGCGCAGAGTGGGATCCCAGCTCAGCATTTGCCAACGTCCAGGGATTCCTCCCACCCCAAAGGTGCCAGGACCAAAAGCTCTTGCTGCTCTTCAAGGATCCAGGCAACCCCATTCACAGCCCCACAAAAGCTGTCGCTCCCTCTTTCTGCAGCCTCCCAAACTCCAATACAATCTCTCTGTCTGGGCCGCAGAGAGAGTATCGCTGGGTTACGGTTAGGGTTTAGGGTTAGGGTTAGGGATAGGGTTAGGGTTAGGGAAAGGGTTAGGGTTAGGGATAGGGTTAGGGTTAGGGTTCAGGATTAGGGTTAGGGTATAGGTTAAGGTTAGGCTTAGGGTTAGCGTTAGTGTTCAGCGGGAGCTGAGCTCAGCAATGGCCAACGTCCAGGGATTCCTCCCACCCCAAAAGGTGCCAGGACCAAAAGCTCTTGCTGCTCTTCAAGTAGCCAGGCAACCCCATTCACAGCCCCACAAACGCTGGCGCTCCCTCTTTCTGCAGCCTCCCAAAGTCCAAAACAACCGCTCTTCCTGGGCCGATGAGTACAGCCGGAGCCCAGCTCAGCAATTGCCAACGTCCAGGGATTCCTCCCACACCACAGGAGCCACGACCAAAAGCTCTTGCTGCTCTTCAAGTAGCCAGGCAACCCCATTCGCAGCCCCACAAATGCTGCCACTCTCTCTTTCGGCAGCCTCCCAAAGGCCAAGAGAATCTCTCCCTGACTCGATGCGAAGAGCGGGATCCCAGCTCAGCATTTGTGAACGTCCAGGGATTCCTCCCACACCAAAGGGGCCCACGACCAAAAGCTCTTGCTGCTCTTCAAGTCTCCAGGCAACCCCATTCACAACTGCAAAAACGCTGCCATTCTGTCTTTCTAGATCCTCCAAGAGGCCAACACAATCTAAATGGGCCACTGAGTAGTGCTGCATCCCAGCTCAGAAACTGCGAACGTCCAGGCATTCCTCCCACTCCAAAGGGGCCAGGACCAAAAGCTCTTGCTGCTCTTCAAGGATCCAGGCAACCCCATTCAAAGCCCCACAAACGCTGCCATTCTGTCTTTCTAGAGCCTCCAAGAGGCCAACACAATCTAAATGGGCCGCTGAGTAGTGCTGCATCCCAGCTCAGAAACTGCGAACGTCGAGGCATTCCTCCCACACCAAAGGGGCCACGACCAAAAGCTCTTGCTGCTCTTCAAGTCTCCAGGCAAGCCCATTCACAGCCCCACAAACGCTGCCGCTCTCTCTTTCGGGAGCCTCCCAAAGGCCAAGAGAGCCTCTCCCTGACTCGCTGCGCAGAGTGGGATCCCAGCTCAGCAATTCCCAACGTCCAGGGATTCCTCCCACACCACAGGAGCCACGACCAAAAGCTCTTGCTGCTCTTCAAGTAGCCAGGCAACCCCATTCGCAGCCCCACAAATGCTGCCACTCTTTCTTTCGGCAGCCTCCCAAAGGCCAAGAGAATCTCTCCCTGACTCGATGCGAAGAGCGGGATCCCAGCTCAGCATTTGTGAACGTCCAGGGATTCCTCCCACACCAAAGGGGCCCACGACCAAAAGCTCTTGCTGCTCTTCAAGTCTCCAGGCAACCCCATTCACAGCCCCACAAACGCTGCCATTCTGTCTTTCTAGAGCCTCCAAGAGGCCAACACAATCTAAATGGGCCGCTGAGTAGTGCGGGATCCCAGCTCAGAAACTGCGAACGTCCAGGGATTACTCCCACACCACAGGAGCCACGACCAAATGCTCTTGCTGCTCTTCAAGTCTCCAGGCAAGCCCATTCACAGCCCCACAAACGCTGCCGCTCTCTCTTTCGGCAGCCTCCCAAAGGCCAAGAGAGCCTCTCCCTGACTCGCTGCGCAGAGTGGGATCCCAGCTCAGCATTTGCCAACGTCCAGGGATTCCTCCCACCCCAAAGGTGCCAGGACTAAAAGCTCTTGCTGCTCTTCAAGGATCCAGGCAACCCCATTCACAGCCCCACAAAAGCTGTCGCTCCCTCTTTCTGCAGCCTCCCAAACTCCAATACAATCTCTCTGCCTAGGCCGATGAGTACAGCCGGAGCCCAGCTCAGCAATTCCCAACGTCCAGGGATTCCTCCCACCCCAAAGGTGCCAGGACCAAAAGCTCTTGCTGCTCTTCAAGTAGCCAGGCAACCCCATTCGCAGCTCCACAAACGCTGGCACTCCCTCTTTCTGCACCGTCCCAAAGTTCAGTAGAATGTCTCTGCCTGGGCCGCTGAGCAGGCTGGACCCCAGCTGAGCAATTGCGAACGTCCAGGGATTCCTCCCACCCCAAAGGTGCTAGGACCAAAAGCTCTTGCTGCTCTTCAAGTAGCCAGGCAACCCAATTCACAGCCCCACAAAAGCTGGCGCTCCCTCTTTCTGCAGCCTCCCAAACTCCAATACAATCTCTCTGCCTGGGCCGATGAGTACAGCCGGAGCCCAGCTCAGCAATTGCCAACGTCCAGGGATTCCTCCCACCCCAAAGGTGCCAGGACCAAAAGCTCTTGCTGCTCTTCAAGTAGCCAGGCAACCCCATTCGCAGCTCCACAAACGCTGGCCCTCCCTCTTTCTGCACCGTCCCAAAGTTCAGTAGAATGTCTCTGCCTGGGCCGCTGAGCAGGCTGGACCCCAGCTGAGCAATTGCAAACGTCCAGGGATTCCTCCCACCCCAAAGGTGCCACGACCAAAAGCTCTTGCTGCTCTTCAAGTAGCCAGGCAACCCCATTCACAGCCCCACAAAAGCTGTCGCTCCCTCTTTCTGCAGCCTCCCAAACTCCAATACAATCTCTCTGCCTGGGCCGATGAGTACAGCCGGAGCCCAGCTCAGCAATTGCCAACGTCCAGGGATTCCTCCCACCCCAAAGGTGCCAGGACCAAAAGCTCTTGCTGCTCTTCAAGTAGCCAGGCAACCCCATTCGCAGCCCCACAAATGCTGCCACTCTCTCTTTCGGCAGCCTCCTAAAGGCCAAGAGAATCTCTCCCTGACTCGATGCGAAGAGCGGGATCCCAGCTCAGCATTTGTGAACGTCCAGGGATTCCTCCCACACCAAAGGGGCCCACGACCAAAAGCTCTTGCTGCTCTTCAAGTCTCCAGGCAACCCCATTCACAACTGCAAAAACGCTGCCATTCTGTCTTTCTAGAGCCTCCAAGAGGCCAACACAATCTAAATGGGCCGCTGAGTAGTGCTGCATCCCAGCTCAGAAACTGCGAACGTCCAGGCATTCCTCCCACACCAAAGGTTCCACGACCAAAAGCTCTTGCTGCTCTTCAAGTAGCCAGGCAAGCCCATTCACAGCCCCACAAACGCTGCCGCTCTCTCTTTCGGCAGCCTCCCAAAGGCCAAGAGAGCCTCTCCCTGACTCGCTGCGCAGAGTGGGATCCCAGCTCAGCATTTGCCAACGTCCAGGGATTCCTCCCACCCCAAAGGTGCCAGGACCAAAAGCTCTTGCTGCTCTTCAAGGATCCAGGCAACCCCATTCACAGCCCCACAAAAGCTGTCGCTCCCTCATTCTGCAGCCTCCCAAACTCCAATACAATCTCTCTGTCTGGGCCGCAGAGAGAGTATCGCTGGGTTAGGGTTAGGGTTTAGGGTTAGGGTTAGGGATAGGGTTAGGGTTAGGGATAGGGTTAGGGTTAGGGATAGGGTTAGGGTTACGCTTCAGGATTAGGGTTAGGGTATAGGTTAAGGTTAGGCTTAGGGTTAGCGTTAGTGTTCAGCGGGAGCTGAGCTCAGCAATGGCCAACGTCCAGGGATTCCTCCCACCCCAAAAGGTGCCAGGACCAAAAGCTCTTGCTGCTCTTCAAGTAGCCAGGCAACCCCATTCACAGCCCCAGAAACGCTGGCGCTCCCTATTTCTGCACCCTCCCAAAGTCCAAAACAACCGCTCTTCCTGGGCCGATGAGCAGGCCGGAGCCCAGCTCAGCAATTGCCAACGTCCAGGGATTCCTCCCACACCGCAGGAGCCACGACCAAAAGCTCTTGCTGCTCTTCAAGTAGCCAGGCAACCCCATTCGCAGCCCCACAAATGCTGCCGCTCTCTCTTTCGGCAGCCTCCCAAAGGCCAAGAGAATCTCTCCCTGCCTCGATGCGAAGAGCGGGATCCCAGCTCAGCATTTGTGAACGTCCAGGGATTCCTCCCACACCAAAGGGGCCCACGACCAAAAGCTCTTGCTGCTCTTCAAGTCTCCAGGCAACCCCATTCACAACTGCAAAAACGCTGCCATTCTGTCTTTCTAGAGCCTCCAAGAGGCCAACACAATCTAAGTGGGCCGCTGAGTAGTGCTGCATCCCAGCTCAGAAACTGCGAACGTCCAGGCATTCCTCCCACACCAAAGGGGCCACGACCAAAAGCTCTTGCTGCTCTTCAAGTAGCCAGGCAAGCCCATTCACAGCCCCACAAACGCTGCCGCTCTCTCTTTCGGCAGCCTCCCAAAGGCCAAGAGAGCCTCTCCCTGACTCGCTGCGCAGAGTGGGATCCCAGCTCAGCATTTGCCAACGTCCAGGGATTCCTCCCACCCCAAAGGTGCCAGGACTAAAAGCTCTTGCTGCTCTTCAAGGAACCAGGCAACCCCATTCACAGCCCCACAAAAGCTGTCGCTCCCTCTTTCTGCAGCCTCCCAAACTCCAATACAATCTCTCTGTCTGGGCCGCAGAGAGAGTATCGCTGGGTTAGGGTTAGGGTTTAGGGTTAGGGTTAGGGATAGGGTTAGGGTTAGGGTTCAGGATTAGGGTTAGGGTATAGGTTAAGGTTAGGCTTAGGGTTAGCGTTAGTGTTCAGCGGGAGCTGAGCTCAGCAATGGCCAACGTCCAGGGATTCCTCCCACCCCAAAAGGTGCCAGGACCAAAAGCTCTTGCTGCTCTTCAAGTAGCCAGGCAACCCCATTCACAGCCCCACAAACGCTGGCGCTCCCTCTTTCTGCAGCCTCCCAAAGTCCAAAACAACCGCTCTTCCTGGGCCGATGAGTACAGCCGGAGCCCAGCTCAGCAATTGCCAACGTCCAGGAATTCCTCCCATACCACAGGAGCCGCGACCAAAAGCTCTTGCTGCTCTTCAAGTAGCCAGGCAACCCCATTCGCAGCCCCACAAATGCTGCCACTCTCTCTTTCGGCAGCCTCCCAAAGGCCAAGAGAGTCTCTCCCTGACTCGATGCGAAGAGCGGGATCCCAGCTCAGCATTTGTGAACGTCCAGGGATTCCTCCCACACCAAAGGGGCCAGGACCAAAAGCTCTTGCTGCTCTTCAAGTAGCCAGGCAAGCCCATTCACAGCCCCACAAACGCTGCCGCTCTCTCTTTCGGCAGCCTCCCAAAGGCCAAGAGAGCCTCTCCCTGACTCGCTGCGCAGAGTGGGATCCCAGCTCAGCAATTCCCAACGTCCAGGGATTCCTCCCACCCCAAAGGTGCCAGGACTAAAAGCTCTTGCTGCTCTTCAAGGAACCAGGCAACCCCATTCACAGCCCCACAAAAGCTGTCGCTCCCTCTTTCTGCAGCCTCCCAAACTCCAATACAATCTCTCTGTCTGGGCCGCAGAGAGAGTAACGCTGGGTTAGGGTTAGGGTTTAGGGTTAGTGTTAGGGATAGGGTTAGGGTTAGGGATAGGGTTAGGGTTACGCTTCGAGATTAGGGTTAGGTTATAGGTTAAGGTTAGGCTTAGGGTTAGCGTTAGTGTTCAGCGGGAGCTGAGCTCAGCAATGGCCAACGTCCAGGGATTCCTCCCACCCCAAAAGGTGCCAGGACCAAAAGCTCTTGCTGCTCTTCAAGTAGCCAGGCAACCCCATTCGCAGCCCCACAAATGCTGCCGCTCTCTCTTTCGGCAGCCTCCCAAAGGCCAAGAGAATCTCTCCCTGACTCGATGCGAAGAGCGGGATCCCAGCTCAGCATTTGTGAACGTCCAGGGATTCCTCCCACACCAAAGGGGCCCACGACCAAAAGATCTTGCTGCTCTTCAAGTCTCCAGGCAACCCCTTTCACAACTGCAAAAACGCTGCCATTCTGTCTTTCTAGAGCCTCCAAGAGGCCAACACAATCTAAGTGGGCCGCTGAGTAGTGCTGCATCCCAGCTCAGAAACTGCGAACGTCCAGGCATTCCTCCCACACCAAAGGGGCCAGGACCAAAAGCTCTTGCTGCTCTTCAAGTAGCCAGGCAAGCCCATTCACAGCCCCACAAACGCTGCCGCTCTCTCTTTCGGCAGCCTCCCAAAGGCCAAGAGAGCCTCTCCCTGACTCGCTGCGCAGAGTGGGATCCCAGCTCAGCATTTGCCAACGTCCAGGGATTCCTCCCACCCCAAAGGTGCCAGGACTAAAAGCTCTTGCTGCTCTTCAAGGATCCAGGCAACCCCATTCACAGCCCCACAAAAGCTGTCACTCCCTCTTTCTGCAGCCTCCCAAACTCCAATACAATCTCTCTGTCTGGGCCGCAGAGAGAGTAACGCTGGGTTAGGGTTAGGGTTTAGGGTTAGGGTTAGGGATAGGGTTAGGGTTAGGGTTCAGGATTAGGGTTAGGGTATAGGTTAAGGTTAGGCTTAGGGTTAGCGTTAGTGTTCAGCGGGAGCTGAGCTCAGCAATGGCCAACGTCCAGGGATTCCTCCCACCCCGAAAGGTGCCAGGACCAAAAGCTCTTGCTGCTCTTCAAGTAGCCAGGCAACCCCATTCACAGCCCCACAAACGCTGGCGCTCCCTCTTTCTGCAGCCTCCCAAAGTCCAAAACAACCGCTCTTCCTGGGCCGATGAGTACAGCCGGAGCCCAGCTCAGCAATTGCCAACGTCCAGGGATTCCTCCCACACCACAGGAGCCACGACCAAAAGCTCTTGCTGCTCTTCAAGTAGCCAGGCAACCCCATTCACAGCCCCACAAACGCTGGCGCTCCCTCTTTCTGCAGCCTCCCAAACTCCAATACAATCTCTCTGCCTGGGCCGATGAGTACAGCCGGAGCCCAGCTCAGCAATTGCCAACGTCCAGGGATTCCTCCCACCCCAAAGGTGCCAGGACCAAAAGCTCTTGCTGCTCTTCAAGTAGCCAGGCAACCCCATTCGCAGCCCCACAAATGCTGCCACTCTCTCTTTCGGCAGCCTCCTAAAGGCCAAGAGAATCTCTCCCTGACTCGATGCGAAGAGCGGGATCCCAGCTCAGCATTTGTGAACGTCCAGGGATTCCTCCCACACCAAAGGGGCCCACGACCAAAAGATCTTGCTGCTCTTCAAGTCTCCAGGCAACCCCATTCACAACTGCAAAAACGCTGCCATTCTGTCTTTCTAGAGCCTCCAAGAGGCCAACACAATCTAAATGGGCCGCTGAGTAGTGCTGCATCCCAGCTCAGAAACTGCGAACGTCCAGGCATTCCTCCCACACCAAAGGTTCCACGACCAAAAGCTCTTGCTGCTCTTCAAGTAGCCAGGCAAGCCCATTCACAGCCCCACAAACGCTGCCGCTCTCTCTTTCGGCAGCCTCCCAAAGGCCAAGAGAGCCTCTCCCTGACTCGCTGCGCAGAGTGGGATCCCAGCTCAGCATTTGCCAACGTCCAGGGATTCCTCCCACCCCAAAGGTGCCAGGACCAAAAGCTCTTGCTGCTCTTCAAGGATCCAGGCAACCCCATTCACAGCCCCACAAAAGCTGTCGCTCCCTCTTTCTTCAGCCTCCCAAACTCCAATACAATCTCTCTGTCTGGGCCGCAGAGAGAGTAACGCTGGGTTAGGGTTAGGGTTTAGGGTTAGGGTTAGGGATAGGGTTAGGGTTAGGGATAGGGTTAGGGTTAGGGATAGGGTTAGGGTTACGCTTCAGGATTAGGGTTAGGGTATAGGTTAAGGTTAGGCTTAGGGTTAGCGTTAGTGTTCAGCGGGAGCTGAGCTCAGCAATGGCCAACGTCCAGGGATTCCTCCCACCCCAAAAGGTGCCAGGACCAAAAGCTCTTGCTGCTCTTCAAGTAGCCAGGCAACCCCATTCACAGCCCCACAAACGCTGGCGCTCCCTCTTTCTGCACCCTCCCAAAGTCCAAAACAACCGCTCTTCCTGGGCCGATGAGCAGGCCGGAGCCCAGCTCAGCAATTGCCAACGTCCAGGGATTCCTCCCACACCGCAGGAGCCACGACCAAAAGCTCTTGCTGCTCTTCAAGTAGCCAGGCAACCCCATTCGCAGCCCCACAAATGCTGCCGCTCTCTCTTTCGGCAGCCTCCCAAAGGCCAAGAGAATCTCTCCCTGACTCGATGCGAAGAGCGGGATCCCAGCTCAGCATTTGTGAACGTCCAGGGATTCCTCCCACACCAAAGGGGCCCACGACCAAAAGCTCTTGCTGCTCTTCAAGTCTCCAGGCAACCCCATTCACAACTGCAAAAACGCTGCCATTCTGTCTTTCTAGAGCCTCCAAGAGGCCAACACAATCTAAGTGGGCCGCTGAGTAGTGCTGCATCCCAGCTCAGAAACTGCGAACGTCCAGGCATTCCTCCCACACCAAAGGGGCCACGACCAAAAGCTCTTGCTGCTCTTCAAGTAGCCAGGCAAGCCCATTCACAGCCCCACAAACGCTGCCGCTCTCTCTTTCGGCAGCCTCCCAAAGGCCAAGAGAGCCTCTCCCTGCCTCGATGCGCAGAGTGGGATCCCAGCTCAGCATTTGCCAACGTCCAGGGATTCCTCCCACCCCAAAGGTGCCAGGACTAAAAGCTCTTGCTGCTCTTCAAGGATCCAGGCAACCCCATTCACAGCCCCACAAAAGCTGTCGCTCCCTCTTTCTGCAGCCTCCCAAACTCCAATACAATCTCTCTGTCTGGGCCGCAGAGAGAGTATCGCTGGGTTAGGGTTAGGGTTTAGGGTTAGGGTTAGGGATAGGGTTAGGGTTAGGGTTCAGGATTAGGGTTAGGGTATAGGTTAAGGTTAGGCTTAGGGTTAGCGTTAGTGTTCAGCGGGAGCTGAGCTCAGCAATGGCCAACGTCCAGGGATTCCTCCCACCCCAAAAGGTGCCAGGACCAAAAGCTCTTGCTGCTCTTCAAGTAGCCAGGCAACCCCATTCACAGCCCCACAAACGCTGGCGCTCCCTCTTTCTGCAGCCTCCCAAAGTCCAAAACAACCGCTCTTCCTGGGCCGATGAGTACAGCCGGAGCCCAGCTCAGCAATTGCCAACGTCCAGGAATTCCTCCCATACCACAGGAGCCACGACCAAAAGCTCTTGCTGCTCTTCAAGTAGCCAGGCAACCCCATTCGCAGCCCCACAAATGCTGCCACTCTCTCTTTCGGCAGCCTCCCAAAGGCCAAGAGAGTCTCTCCCTGCCTCGATGCGAAGAGCGGGATCCCAGCTCAGCATTTGTGAACGTCCAGGGATTCCTCCCACACCAAAGGGGCCAGGACCAAAAGCTCTTGCTGTTCTTCAAGTAGCCAGGCAACCCCATTCACAGCCCCACAAACGCTGCCGCTCTCTCTTTCGGCAGCCTCCCAAAGGCCAAGAGAGCCTCTCCCTGACTCGCTGCGCAGAGTGGGATCCCAGCTCAGCAATTCCCAACGTCCAGGGATTCCTCCCACCCCAAAGGTGCCAGGACTAAAAGCTCTTGCTGCTCTTCAAGGAACCAGGCAACCCCATTCACAGCCCCACAAAAGCTGTCGCTCCCTCTTTCTGCAGCCTCCCAAACTCCAATACAATCTCTCTGTCTGGGCCGCAGAGAGAGTAACGCTGGGTTAGGGTTAGGGTTTAGGGTTAGGGTTAGGGATAGGGTTAGGGTTAGGGATAGGGTTAGGGTTACGCTTCGAGATTAGGGTTAGGGTATAGGTTAAGGTTAGGCTTAGGGTTAGCGTTAGTGTTCAGCGGGAGCTGAGCTCAGCAATGGCCAACGTCCAGGGATTCCTCCCACACCGCAGGAGCCACGACCAAAAGCTCTTGCTGCTCTTCAAGTAGCCAGGCAACCCCATTCGCAGCCCCACAAATGCTGCCGCTCTCTCTTTCGGCAGCCTCCCAAAGGCCAAGAGAATCTCTCCCTGACTCGATGCGAAGAGCGGGATCCCAGCTCAGCATTTGTGAACGTCCAGGGATTCCTCCCACACCAAAGGGGCCCACGACCAAAAGCTCTTGCTGCTCTTCAAGTCTCCAGGCAACCCCATTCACAGCCCCACAAACGCTGCCATTCTGTCTTTCTAGAGCCTCCAAGAGGCCAACACAATCTAAATGGGCCGCTGAGTAGTGCGGGATCCCAGCTCAGAAACTGCGAACGTCCAGGGATTCCTCCCACACCACAGGAGCCACGACCAAATGCTCTTGCTGCTCTTCAAGTCTCCAGGCAAGCCCATTCACAGCCCCACAAACGCTGCCGCTCTCTCTTTCGGCAGCCTCCCAAAGGCCAAGAGAGCCTCTCCCTGCCTCGATGCGCAGAGTGGGATCCCAGCTCAGCATTTGCCAACGTCCAGGGATTCCTCCCACCCCAAAGGTGCCAGGACTAAAAGCTCTTGCTGCTCTTCAAGGATCCAGGCAACCCCATTCACAGCCCCACAAAAGCTGTCGCTCCCTCTTTCTGCAGCCTCCCAAACTCCAATACAATCTCTCTGCCTAGGCCGATGAGTACAGCCGGAGCCCAGCTCAGCAATTCCCAACGTCCAGGGATTCCTCCCACCCCAAAGGTGCTAGGACCAAAAGCTCTTGCTGCTCTTCAAGTAGCCAGGCAACCCCATTCACAGCCCCACAAAAGCTGGCGCTCCCTCTTTCTGCAGCCTCCCAAACTCCAATACAATCTCTCTGCCTGGGCCGATGAGTACAGCCGGAGCCCAGCTCAGCAATTGCCAACGTCCAGGGATTCCTCCCACCCCAAAGGTGCCAGGACCAAAAGCTCTTGCTGCTCTTCAAGTAGCCAGGCAACCCCATTCGCAGCTCCACAAACGCTGGCCCTCCCTCTTTCTGCACCGTCCCAAAGTTCAGTAGAATGTCTCTGCCTGGGCCGCTGAGCAGGCTGGACCCCAGCTGAGCAATTGCAAACGTCCAGGGATTCCTCCCACCCCAAAGGTGCCAGGACCAAAAGCTCTTGCTGCTCTTCAAGGATCCAGGCAACCCCATTCACAGCCCCACAAAAGCTGTCGCTCCCTCTTTCTGCAGCCTCCCAAACTCCAATACAATCTCTCTGTCTGGGCCGCAGAGAGAGTAACGCTGGGTTAGGGTTAGGGTTTAGGGTTAGGGTTAGGGATAGGGTTAGGGTTAGGGATAGGGTTAGGGTTAGGGATAGGGTTAGGGTTAGGGATAGGGTTAGGGTTACGCTTCAGGATTAGGGTTAGGGTATAGGTTAAGGTTAGGCTTAGGGTTAGCGTTAGTGTTCAGCGGGAGCTGAGCTCAGCAATGGCCAACGTCCAGGGATTCCTCCCACCCCAAAAGGTGCCAGGACCAAAAGCTCTTGCTGCTCTTCAAGTAGCCAGGCAACCCCATTCACAGCCCCACAAACGCTGGCGCTCCCTCTTTCTGCAGCCTCCCAAAGTCCAAAACAACCGCTCTTCCTGGGCCGATGAGTACAGCCGGAGCCCAGCTCAGCAATTGCCAACGTCCAGGGATTCCTCCCACCCAAAAGGTGCCAGGACCAAAAGCTCTTGCTGCTCTTCAAGTAGCCAGGCAACCCCATTCGCAGCCCCACAAATGCTGCCACTCTCTCTTTCGGCAGCCTCCCAAAGGCCAAGAGAATCTCTCCCTGACTCGATGCGAAGAGCGGGATCCCAGCTCAGCATTTGTGAACGTCCAGGGATTCCTCCCACACCAAAGGGGCCCACGACCAAAAGCTCTTGCTGCTCTTCAAGTCTCCAGGCAAGCCCATTCACAACTGCAAAAACGCTGCCATTCTGTCTTTCTAGAGCCTCCAAGAGGCCAACACAATCTAAATGGGCCGCTGAGTAGTGCTGCATCCCAGCTCAGAAACTGCGAACGTCCAGGCATTCCTCCCACACCAAAGGGGCCAGGACCAAAAGCTCTTGCTGCTCTTCAAGTAGCCAGGCAAGCCCATTCACAGCCCCACAAACGCTGCCGCTCTCTCTTTCGGCAGCCTCCCAAAGGCCAAGAGAGCCTCTCCCTGACTCGCTGCGCAGAGTGGGATCCCAGCTCAGCATTTGCCAACGTCCAGGGATTCCTCCCACCCCAAAGGTGCCAGGACCAAAAGCTCTTGCTGCTCTTCAAGTCTCCAGGCAAGCCCATTCACAACTGCAAAAACGCTGCCATTCTGTCTTTCTAGAGCCTCCAAGAGGCCAACACAATCTAAATGGGCCGCTGAGTAGTGCTGCATCCCAGCTCAGAAACTGCGAACGTCCAGGCATTCCTCCCACACCAAAGGGGCCAGGACCAAAAGCTCTTGCTGCTCTTCAAGTAGCCAGGCAAGCCCATTCACAGCCCCACAAACGCTGCCGCTCTCTCTTTCGGCAGCCTCCCAAAGGCCAAGAGAGCCTCTCCCTGAGTCGCTGCGCAGAGTGGGATCCTAGCTCAGCATTTGCCAACGTCCAGGGATTCCTCCCACCCCAAAGGTGCCAGGACTAAAAGCTCTTGCTGCTCTTCAAGGATCCAGGCAACCCCATTCACAGCCCCACAAAAGCTGTCGCTCCCTCTTTCTGCAGCCTCCCAAACTCCAATACAATCTCTCTGTCTGGGCCGCAGAGAGAGTAACGCTGGGTTAGGGTTAGGGTTTAGGGTTAGGGTTAGGGATAGGGTTAGGGTTAGGGATAGGGTTAGGGTTAGGGTTCAGGATTAGGGTTAGGGTATAGGTTAAGGTTAGGCTTAGGGTTAGCGTTAGTGTTCAGCGGGAGCTGAGCTCAGCAATGGCCAACGTCCAGGGATTCCTCCCACCCCAAAAGGTGCCAGGACCAAAAGCTCTTGCTGCTCTTCAAGTAGCCAGGCAACCCCATTCACAGCCCCACAAACGCTGGCGCTCCCTCTTTCTGCAGCCTCCCAAAGGCCAAAACAACCGCTCTTCCTGGGCCGATGAGTACAGCCGGAGCCCAGCTCAGCAATTGCCAACGTCCAGGGATTCCTCCCACACCACAGGAGCCACGACCAAAAGCTCTTGCTGCTCTTCAAGTAGCCAGGCAACCCCATTCGCAGCCCCACAAATGCTGCCACTCTCTCTTTCGGCAGCCTCCCAAAGGCCAAGAGAGTCTCTCCCTGCCTCGATGCGAAGAGCGGGATCCCAGCTCAGCATTTGTGAACGTCCAGGGATTCCTCCCACACCAAAGGGGCCCACGACCAAAAGCTCTTGCTGCTCTTCAAGTCTCCAGGCAACCCCATTCACAGCCCCACAAACGCTGCCATTCTGTCTTTCTAGAGCCTCCAAGAGGCCAACACAATCTAAATGGGCCGCTGAGTAGTGCTGCATCCCAGCTCAGAAACTGCGAACGTCCAGGCATTCCTCCCACACCAAAGGGGCCACGACCAAAAGCTCTTGCTGCTCTTCAAGGATCCAGGCAACCCCATTCACAACTGCAAAAACGCTGCCATTCTGTCTTTCTAGAGCCTCCAAGAGGCCAACACAATCTAAGTGGGCCGCTGAGTAGTGCTGCATCCCAGCTCAGAAACTGCGAACGTCCAGGGATTCCTCCCACACCAAAGGGGCCAGGGCCAAAAGCTCTTGATGCTCTTCAAGTCTCCAGGCTACCCCATTCACAGGTGCACAAGCGCTGCCATTGTCTCTTTCTAGAGCCTCCCAAAGTCCAACACAATCGGCCTGGGACGCTGAGTAGTGCCGGATCCCAGCTCAGCATTTGTGAACTTCCAGGGATTCCTCCCACACCAAAGGGGCCACGGCCAAAAGCTCTTGCTGCTCTTCAAGTCTCAGGGTAACCCCATTCACAGGTGCACAAGCGCTGCCATTCTCTCTTTCTAGAGCCTCCCAAAGGCCAACACAATCGGCCTGGGACGCTGAGTAGTGCCGGATCCCAGCTCAGAAACTGCGAACGTCCAGGGATTCCTCCCACACCAAAGGGGCCAACGACGAAAAGCTCTTGCTGCTCTTCAAGTCTCCAGGCAACCCCATTCACAGCCCCACAAACACTGTTGCTCTCTCTTTCGGCAGTCTCCCGAAGGCCAACAGAGCCTCTCCCTGGCTCGCTGAGCGGTGCTGGATCCCAGCTCAGCATCTGTGAACGTCCAGGGATTCCTCCCGCACCAAAGGGGCCACGGCCAAAATCTCTTGCTGCTCGTCAAGTCTCCAGGCAACCCCACTCACAGGTGCACAAGCGCTGCCATTCTCTCTTTCTAGTGCCTCACAAAGGCCAACACAATCGGCCTGGGCTGCTGCGTAGTGCGGGATCCCAGCTCAAAAACTGCGAACGTCCAGGGATTCCTCCCACACCACAGGAGCCACGACCAAAAGCTCTTGCTGCTCTTCAAGTAGCCAGGCAAGCCCATTCACAGCCCCAGAAATGCTGTCTCTCTCTTTCTAGTGACTCCCAAAAGCCTGCACAATCGGCCTGGGCCGCTGAGTAGTGCCGGATCCCAGCTCAGAAACTGCGAACATCCAGGGATTCCTCCCACACCAAAGGGGCCAGCGCCAAAAGCTCTTGATGCTCTTCAAGTCTCCAGGCTACCCCATTCACAGGTGCACAAGCGCTGCCATTCTCTCTTTCTAGTGCCTCCCAAAGCCCAACAAAATCGGCCTGGGCTGCTGAGTAGTGCCGGATCCCAGCTAAGAAACTGCGAACGTCCAGGGATTCCTCCCACACCAAAGGGGCCACGGCCAAAAGCTCTTGCTGCTCTTCAAGTCTCCAGGCAACCTCATTCACAGCCCCACAAAAACTGTCGCTCTCTCTTTCTGCAGTCTCCCGAAGGCCAAGAGAGACTCTCCCTGGCTCGCTGAGCGGTGCTGGATCCCAGCTCAGCATTTGTGAACTTCCAGGGATTCCTCCCACACCAAAGGGGCCACGGCCAAAAGCTCTTGCTGCTCTTCAAGTCTCAGGGTAACCCCATTCACAGGTGCACAAGCGCTGCCATTCTCTCTTTCTAGAGCCTCCCAAAGGCCAACACAATCGGCCTGGGACGCTGAGTAGTGCCGGATCCCAGCTCAGAAACTGCGAACGTCCAGGGATTCCTCCCACACCAAAGGGGCCCACGACCAAAAGCTCTTGCTGCTCTTCAAGTCTCCAGGCAACCCCATTCACATCCCCACAAACACTGTTGCTCTCTCTTTCTGCAGTCTCCCGAAGGCCAAGAGAGCCTCTCCCTGGCTCGCTGAGCGGTGCTGGATCCCAGCTCAGCATCTGTGAACGTCCAGGGATTCCTCCCGCACCAAAGGGGCCACAGCCAAAATCTCTTGCTGCTCGTCAAGTCTCCAGGCAACCCCACTCACAGGTGCACAAGCGCTGCCATTCTCTCTTTCTAGTGCCTCACAAAGGCCAACACAATTGGCCTGGGCTGCTGCGTAGTGCGGGATCCCAGCTCAAAAACTGCGAACGTCCAGGGATTCCTCCCACACCACAGGAGCCACGACCAAAAGCTCTTGCTGCTCTTCAAGTCTCCAGGCAACCCCATTCACAGCCCCACAAAAGCTGTCGCTCCCTCTTTCTGCAGCCTCCCAAACTCCAATACAATCTCTCTGTCTGGGCCGCAGAGAGAGTAACGCTGGGTTAGGGTTAGGGTTTAGGGTTAGGGTTAGGGATAGGGTTAGGGTTAGGGATAGGGTTAGGGTTACGCTTCAGGATTAGGGTTAGGGTATAGGTTAAGGTTAGGCTTAGGGTTAGCGTTAGTGTTCAGCGGGAGCTGAGCTCAGCAATGGCCAACGTCCAGGGATTCCTCCCACCCCAAAAGGTGCCAGGACCAAAAGCTCTTGCTGCTCTTCAAGTAGCCAGGCAACCCCATTCACAGCCCCACAAACGCTGGCGCTCCCTCTTTCTGCACCCTCCCAAAGTCCAAAACAACCGCTCTTCCTGGGCCGATGAGTACAGCCGGAGCCCAGCTCAGCAATTGCCAACGTCCAGGGATTCCTCCCACCCCAAAGGTGCCAGGACCAAAAGCTCTTGCTGCTCTTCAAGTAGCCAGGCAACCCCATTCGCAGCCCCACAAATGCTGCCACTCTCTCTTTCGGCAGCCTCCTAAAGGCCAAGAGAATCTCTCCCTGACTCGATGCGAAGAGCGGGATCCCAGCTCAGCATTTGTGAACGTCCAGGGATTCCTCCCACACCAAAGGGGCCCACGACCAAAAGCTCTTGCTGCTCTTCAAGTCTCCAGGCAACCCCATTCACAACTGCAAAAACGCTGCCATTCTGTCTTTCTAGAGCCTCCAAGAGGCCAACACAATCTAAATGGGCCGCTGAGTAGTGCTGCATCCCAGCTCAGAAACTGCGAACGTCCAGGCATTCCTCCCACACCAAAGGGGCCAGGACCAAAAGCTCTTGCTGCTCTTCAAGTAGCCAGGCAAGCCCATTCACAGCCCCACAAATGCTGCCGCTCTCTCTTTCGGCAGCCTCCCAAAGGCCAAGAGAGCCTCTCCCTGACTCGCTGCGCAGAGTGGGATCCCAGCTCAGCATTTGCCAACGTCCAGGGATTCCTCCCACCCCAAAGGTGCCAGGACCAAAAGCTCTTGCTGCTCTTCAAGTCTCCAGGCAACCCCATTCACAACTGCAAAAACGCTGCCATTCTGTCTTTCTAGAGCCTCCAAGAGGCCAACACAATCTAAATGGGCCGCTGAGTAGTGCTGCATCCCAGCTCAGAAACTGCGAACGTCCAGGGATTCCTCCCACCCCAAAGGTGCCAGGACCAAAAGCTCTTGCTGCTCTTCAAGTAGCCAGGCAAGCCCATTCACAGCCCCACAAACGCTGCCGCTCTCTCTTTCGGCAGCCTCCCAAAGGCCAAGAGAGCCTCTCCCTGAGTCGCTGCGCAGAGTGGGATCCTAGCTCAGCATTTGCCAACGTCCAGGGATTCCTCCCACCCCAAAGGTGCCAGGACTAAAAGCTCTTGCTGCTCTTCAAGTAGCCAGGCAACCCCATTCACAGCCCCACAAAAGCTGTCGCTCCCTCTTTCTGCAGCCTCCCAAACTCCAATACAATCTCTCTGTCTGGGCCGCAGAGAGAGTAACGCTGGGTTAGGGTTAGGGTTTAGGGTTAGGGTTAGGGATAGGGTTAGGGTTAGGGATAGGGTTAGGGTTAGGGTTCAGGATTATGGTTAGGGTATAGGTTAAGGTTAGGCTTAGGGTTAGCGTTAGTGTTCAGCGGGAGCTGAGCTCAGCAATGGCCAATGTCCAGGGATTCCTCCCACCCCAAAAGGTGCCAGGACCAAAAGCTCTTGCTGCTCTTCAAGTAGCCAGGCAACCCCATTCACAGCCCCACAAACGCTGGCGCTCCCTCTTTCTGCAGCCTCCCAAAGTCCAAAACAACCGCTCTTCCTGGGCCGATGAGTACAGCCGGAGCCCAGCTCAGCAATTGCCAACGTCCAGGGATTCCTCCCACACCACAGGAGCCACGACCAAAAGCTCTTGCTCCTCTTCAAGTAGCCAGGCAACCCCATTCGCAGCCCCACAAATGCTGCCACTCTTTCTTTCGGCAGCCTCCCAAAGGCCAAGAGAGTCTCTCCCTGCCTCGATGCGAAGAGCGGGATCCCAGCTCAGCATTTGTGAACGTCCAGGGATTCCTCCCACACCAAAGGGGCCCACGACCAAAAGCTCTTGCTGCTCTTCAAGTCTCCAGGCAACCCCATTCACAGCCCCACAAACGCTGCCATTCTGTCTTTCTAGAGCCTCCAAGAGGCCAACACAATCTAAATGGGCCGCTGAGTAGTGCTGCATCCCAGCTCAGAAACTGCGAACGTCCAGGCATTCCTCCCACACCAAAGGGGCCACGACCAAAAGCTCTTGCTGCTCTTCAAGGATCCAGGCAACCCCATTCACAACTGCAAAAACGCTGCCATTCTGTCTTTCTAGAGCCTCCAAGAGGCCAACACAATCTAAGTGGGCCGCTGAGTAGTGCTGCATCCCAGCTCAGAAACTGCGAACGTCCAGGCATTCCTCCCACACCAAAGGGGCCAGGACCAAAAGCTCTTGCTGCTCTTCAAGTAGCCAGGCAAGCCCATTCACAGCCCCACAAACGCTGCCGCTCTCTCTTTCGGCAGCCTCCCAAAGGCCAAGAGAGCCTCTCCCTGACTCGCTGCGCAGAGTGGGATCCCAGCTCAGCATTTGCCAACGTCCAGGGATTCCTCCCACCCCAAAGGTGCCAGGACTAAAAGCTCTTGCTGCTCTTCAAGGATCCAGGCAACCCCATTCACAGCCCCACAAAAGCTGTCGCTCCCTCTTTCTGCAGCCTCCCAAACTCCAATACAATCTCTCTGTCTGGGCCGCAGAGAGAGTAACGCTGGGTTAGGGTTAGGGTTTAGGGTTAGGGTTAGGGATAGGGTTAGGGTTAGGGATAGGGTTAGGGTTAGGGTTCAGGATTAGGGTTAGGGTATAGGTTAAGGTTAGGCTTAGGGTTAGCGTTAGTGTTCAGCGGGAGCTGAGCTCAGCAATGGCCAACGTCCAGGGATTCCTCCCACCCCAAAAGGTGCCAGGACCAAAAGCTCTTGCTGCTCTTCAAGTAGCCAGGCAACCCCATTCACAGCCCCACAAACGCTGGCGCTCCCTCTTTCTGCAGCCTCCCAAAGGCCAAAACAACCGCTCTTCCTGGGCCGATGAGTACAGCCGGAGCCCAGCTCAGCAATTCCCAACGTCCAGGGATTCCTCCCACACCACAGGAGCCACGACCAAAAGCTCTTGCTGCTCTTCAAGTAGCCAGGCAACCCCATTCGCAGCCCCACAAATGCTGCCACTCTCTCTTTCGGCAGCCTCCCAAAGGCCAAGAGAGTCTCTCCCTGCCTGGATGCGAAGAGCGGGATCCCAGCTCAGCATTTGTGAACGTCCAGGGATTCCTCCCACACCAAAGGGGCCCACGACCAAAAGCTCTTGCTGCTCTTCAAGTCTCCAGGCAACCCCATTCACAGCCCCACAAACGCTGCCATTCTGTCTTTCTAGAGCCTCCAAGAGGCCAACACAATCTAAATGGGCCGCTGAGTAGTGCTGCATCCCAGCTCAGAAACTGCGAACGTCCAGGCATTCCACCCACACCAAAGGGGCCACGACCAAAAGCTCTTGCTGCTCTTCAAGTCTCCAGGCAAGCCCATTCACAGCCCCACAAACGCTGCCGCTCTCTCTTTCGGCAGCCTCCCAAAGGCCAAGAGCGCCTCTCCCTGAGTCGCTGCGCAGAGTGGGATCCCAGCTCAGCATTTGCCAACGTCCAGGGATTCCTCCCACCCCAAAGGTGCCAGGACCAAAAGCTCTTGCTGCTCTTCAAGTAGCCAGGCAACCACATTCACAGCCCCAGAAACGCTGGCGCTCCCTCTTTCTGCACCCTCCCAAAGTCCAAAACAACCGCTCTTCCTGGGTCGATGAGCAGGCCGGAGCCCACCTCAGCAATTCCCAACGTCCAGGGATTCCTCCCACCCCAAAGGTGCCAGGACCAAAAGCTCTTCCTGCTCTCCAAGTAGCCAGGCAAGCCCATTCACAGCCCCACAAACGCTGGCGCTCCCTCTTTCTGCAGCCTCCCAAAGGCCAAAACAACCGCTCTTCCTGGGCCGATGAGTACAGCCGGAGCCCAGCTCAGCAATTGCCAACGTCCAGGGATTCCTCCCACACCACAGGAGCCACGACCAAAAGCTCTTGCTGCTCTTCAAGTAGCCAGGCAACCCCATTCGCAGCCCCACAAATGCTGCCACTCTCTCTTTCGGCAGCCTCCCAAAGGCCAAGAGAGCCTCTCCCTGACTCGCTGCGCAGAGCGGGATCCCAGCTCAGCATTTGCCAACGTCCAGGGATTCCTCCCACCCCAAAAGGTGCCAGGACTAAAAGCTCTTGCTGCTCTTCAAGGATCCAGGCAACCCCATTCACAGCCCCACAAACGCTGGCGCTCCCTCTTTCTGCAGCCTCCCAAACTCCAATACAATCTCTCTGCCTAGGCCGATGAGTACAGCCGGAGCCCAGCTCAGCAATTCCCAACGTCCAGGGATTCCCCCCACACCACAGGAGCCATGACCAAAAGCTCTTGCTGCTCTTCAAGTAGCCAGGCAACCCCATTCGCAGGTCCACAAACGCTGGCGCTCCCTCTTTCTGCAGCGTCCCAAAGTTCAGTAGAATGTCTCTGCCTGGGCCGCTGAGCAGGCTGGACCCCAGGTGAGCAATTGCGAACGTCCAGGGATTCCTCCCACCCCAAAGGTGCTAGGACCAAAAGCTCTTGCTGCTCTTCAAGTAGCCAGGCAACCCCATTCACAGCCCCACAAAAGCTGTCGCTCCCTCTTTCTGCAGCCTCCCAAACTCCAATACAATCTCTCTGCCTGGGCCGATGAGTACAGCCGGAGCCCAGCTCAGCAATTCCCAACGTCCAGGGATTCCTCCCACCCCAAAGGTGCCACGACCAAAAGCTCTTGCTGCTCTTCAAGTAGCAAGGCAACCCCATTCGCAGCTCCACAAACGATGGCGCTCCCTCTTTCTGCACCGTCCCAAAGTTCAGTAGAATGTCTCTGCCTGGGCCGATGAGTACAGCCGGAGCCCAGCTCAGCAATTGCCAACGTCCAGGGATTCCTCCCACACCACAGGAGCCACGACCAAAAGCTCTTGCTGCTCTTCAAGTCTCCAGGCAACCCCATTCACAACTGCAAAAACGCTGCCATTCTGTCTTTCTAGAGCCTCCAAGAGGCCAACACAATCTAAATGGGCCGCTGAGTAGTGCTGCATCCCAGCTCAGAAACTGCGAACGTCCAGGCATTCCTCCCACACCAAAGGGGCCACGACCAAAAGCTCTTGCTGCTCTTCAAGTAGCCAGGCAAGCCCATTCACAGCCCCACAAACGCTGCCGCTCTCTCTTTCGGCAGCCTCCCAAAGGCCAAGAGAGCCTCTCCCTGACTCGCTGCGCAGAGTGGGATCCCAGCTCAGCATTTGCCAACGTCCAGGGATTCCTCCCACCCCAAAGGTGCCAGGACTAAAAGCTCTTGCTGCTCTTCAAGGATCCAGGCAACCCCATTCACAGCCCCACAAAAGCTGTCGCTCCCTCTTTCTGCAGCCTCCCAAACTCCAATACAATCTCTCTGTCTGGGCCGCAGAGAGAGTAACGCTGGGTTAGGGTTAGGGTTTAGGGTTAGGGTTAGGGATAGGGTTAGGGTTAGGGATAGGGTTAGGGTTAGGGTTCAGGATTAGGGTTAGGGTATAGGTTAAGGTTAGGCTTAGGGTTAGCGTTAGTGTTCAGCGGGAGCTGAGCTCAGCAATGGCCAACGTCCAGGGATTCCTCCCACCCCAAAGGTGCCAGGACCAAAAGCTCTTGCTGCTCTTCAAGTAGCCAGGCAACCCCATTCACAGCCCCACAAATGCTGCCACTCTCTCTTTCGGCAGCCTCCCAAAGGCCAAGAGAGTCTCTCCCTGACTCGATGCGAAGAGCGGGATCCCAGCTCAGCATTTGTGAACGTCCAGGGATTCCTCCCACACCAAAGGGGCCCACGACCAAAAGCTCTTGCTGCTCTTCAAGTCTCCAGGCAACCCCATTCACAACTGCAAAAACGCTGCCATTCTGTCTTTCTAGAGCCTCCAAGAGGCCAACACAATCTAAATGGGCCGCTGAGTAGTGCTGCATCCCAGCTCAGAAACTGCGAACGTCCAGGCATTCCTCCCACACCAAAGGGGCCACGACCAAAAGCTCTTGCTGCTCTTCAAGTAGCCAGGCAAGCCCATTCACAGCCCCACAAACGCTGCCGCTCTCTCTTTCGGCAGCCTCCCAAAGGCCAAGAGAGCCTCTCCCTGAGTCGCTGCGCAGAGTGGGATCCTAGCTCAGCATTTGCCAACGTCCAGGGATTCCTCCCACCCCAAAGGTGCCAGGACTAAAAGCTCTTGCTGCTCTTCAAGGATCCAGGCAACCCCATTCACAGCCCCACAAAAGCTGTCGCTCCCTCTTTCTGCAGCCTCCCAAACTCCAATACAATCTCTCTGTCTGGGCCGCAGAGAGAGTAACGCTGGGTTAGGGTTAGGGTTTAGGGTTAGGGTTAGGGATAGGGTTAGGGTTAGGGATAGGGTTAGGGTTAGGGTTCAGGATTAGGGTTAGGGTATAGGTTAAGGTTAGGCTTAGGGTTAGCGTTAGTGTTCAGCGGGAGCTGAGCTCAGCAATGGCCAACGTCCAGGGATTCCTCCCACCCCAAAAGGTGCCAGGACCAAAAGCTCTTGCTGCTCTTCAAGTAGCCAGGCAACCCCATTCACAGCCCCACAAACGCTGGCGCTCCCTCTTTCTGCAGCCTCCCAAAGTCCAAAACAACCGCTCTTCCTGGGCCGATGAGTACAGCCGGAGCCCAGCTCAGCAATTGCCAACGTCCAGGGATTCCTCCCACACCACAGGAGCCACGACCAAAAGCTCTTGCTGCTCTTCAAGTAGCCAGGCAACCCCATTCGCAGCCCCACAAATGCTGCCACTCTCTCTTTCGGCAGCCTCCCAAAGGCCAAGAGAGTCTCTCCCTGCCTCGATGCGAAGAGCGGGATCCCAGCTCAGCATTTGTGAACGTCCAGGGATTCCTCCCACACCAAAGGGGCCCACGACCAAAAGCTCTTGCTGCTCTTCAAGTCTCCAGGCAACCCCATTCACAGCCCCACAAACGCTGCCATTCTGTCTTTCTAGAGCCTCCAAGAGGCCAACACAATCTAAATGGGCCGCTGAGTAGTGCTGCATCCCAGCTCAGAAACTGCGAACGTCCAGGCATTCCTCCCACACCAAAGGGGCCACGACCAAAAGCTCTTGCTGCTCTTCAAGGATCCAGGCAACCCCATTCACAACTGCAAAAACGCTGCCATTCTGTCTTTCTAGAGCCTCCAAGAGGCCAACACAATCTAAGTGGGCCGCTGAGTAGTGCTGCATCCCAGCTCAGAAACTGCGAACGTCCAGGCATTCCTCCCACACCAAAGGGGCCAGGACCAAAAGCTCTTGCTGCTCTTCAAGTAGCCAGGCAAGCCCATTCACAGCCCCACAAACGCTGCCGCTCTCTCTTTCGGCAGCCTCCCAAAGGCCAAGAGAGCCTCTCCCTGACTCGCTGCGCAGAGTGGGATCCCAGCTCAGCATTTGCCAACGTCCAGGGATTCCTCCCACCCCAAAGGTGCCAGGACCAAAAGCTCTTGCTGCTCTTCAAGTAGCCAGGCAACCACATTCACAGCCCCAGAAACGCTGGCGCTCCCTCTTTCTGCACCCTCCCAAAGTCCAAAACAACCGCTCTTCCTGGGTCGATGAGCAGGCCGGAGCCCACCTCAGCAATTCCCAACGTCCAGGGATTCCTCCCACCCCAAAGGTGCCAGGACCAAAAGCTCTTGCTGCTCTCCAAGTAGCCAGGCAAGCCCATTCACAGCCCCACAAACGCTGGCGCTCCCTCTTTCTGCAGCCTCCCAAAGGCCAAAACAACCGCTCTTCCTGGGCCGATGAGTACAGCCGGAGCCCAGCTCAGCAATTGCCAACGTCCAGGGATTCCTCCCACACCACAGGAGCCACGACCAAAAGCTCTTGCTGCTCTTCAAGTAGCCAGGCAACCCCATTCGCAGCCCCACAAATGCTGCCACTCTCTCTTTCGGCAGCCTCCCAAAGGCCAAGAGAGCCTCTCCCTGACTCGCTGCGCAGAGCGGGATCCCAGCTCAGCATTTGCCAACGTCCAGGGATTCCTCCCACCCCAAAAGGTGCCAGGACTAAAAGCTCTTGCTGCTCTTCAAGGATCCAGGCAACCCCATTCACAGCCCCACAAACGCTGGCGCTCCCTCTTTCTGCAGCCTCCCAAACTCCAATACAATCTCTCTGCCTAGGCCGATGAGTACAGCCGGAGCCCAGCTCAGCAATTCCCAACGTCCAGGGATTCCCCCCACACCACAGGAGCCATGACCAAAAGCTCTTGCTGCTCTTCAAGTAGCCAGGCAACCCCATTCGCAGGTCCACAAACGCTGGCGCTCCCTCTTTCTGCAGCGTCCCAAAGTTCAGTAGAATGTCTCTGCCTGGGCCGCTGAGCAGGCTGGACCCCAGGTGAGCAATTGCGAACGTCCAGGGATTCCTCCCACCCCAAAGGTGCTAGGACCAAAAGCTCTTGCTGCTCTTCAAGTAGCCAGGCAACCCCATTCACAGCCCCACAAAAGCTGTCGCTCCCTCTTTCTGCAGCCTCCCAAACTCCAATACAATCTCTCTGCCTGGGCCGATGAGTACAGCCGGAGCCCAGCTCAGCAATTCCCAACGTCCAGGGATTCCTCCCACCCCAAAGGTGCCACGACCAAAAGCTCTTGCTGCTCTTCAAGTAGCAAGGCAACCCCATTCGCAGCTCCACAAACGATGGCGCTCCCTCTTTCTGCACCGTCCCAAAGTTCAGTAGAATGTCTCTGCCTGGGCCGATGAGTACAGCCGGAGCCCAGCTCAGCAATTGCCAACGTCCAGGGATTCCTCCCACACCACAGGAGCCACGACCAAAAGCTCTTGCTGCTCTTCAAGTCTCCAGGCAACCCCATTCACAACTGCAAAAACGCTGCCATTCTGTCTTTCTAGAGCCTCCAAGAGGCCAACACAATCTAAATGGGCCGCTGAGTAGTGCTGCATCCCAGCTCAGAAACTGCGAACGTCCAGGCATTCCTCCCACACCAAAGGGGCCACGACCAAAAGCTCTTGCTGCTCTTCAAGTAGCTAGGCAAGCCCATTCACAGCCCCACAAACGCTGCCGCTCTCTCTTTCGGCAGCCTCCCAAAGGCCAAGAGAGCCTCTCCCTGACTCGCTGCGCAGAGTGGGATCCCAGCTCAGCATTTGCCAACGTCCAGGGATTCCTCCCACCCCAAAGGTGCCAGGACTAAAAGCTCTTGCTGCTCTTCAAGGATCCAGGCAACCCCATTCACAGCCCCACAAAAGCTGTCGCTCCCTCTTTCTGCAGCCTCCCAAACTCCAATACAATCTCTCTGTCTGGGCCGCAGAGAGAGTAACGCTGGGTTAGGGTTAGGGTTTAGGGTTAGGGTTAGGGATAGGGTTAGGGTTAGGGATAGGGTTAGGGTTAGGGTTCAGGATTAGGGTTAGGGTATAGGTTAAGGTTAGGCTTAGGGTTAGCGTTAGTGTTCAGCGGGAGCTGAGCTCAGCAATGGCCAACGTCCAGGGATTCCTCCCACCCCAAAGGTGCCAGGACCAAAAGCTCTTGCTGCTCTTCAAGTAGCCAGGCAACCCCATTCACAGCCCCACAAATGCTGCCACTCTCTCTTTCGGCAGCCTCCCAAAGGCCAAGAGAGTCTCTCCCTGACTCGATGCGAAGAGCGGGATCCCAGCTCAGCATTTGTGAACGTCCAGGGATTCCTCCCACACCAAAGGGGCCCACGACCAAAAGCTCTTGCTGCTCTTCAAGTCTCCAGGCAACCCCATTCACAACTGCAAAAACGCTGCCATTCTGTCTTTCTAGAGCCTCCAAGAGGCCAACACAATCTAAGTGGGCCGCTGAGTAGTGCTGCATCCCAGCTCAGAAACTGCGAACGTCCAGGCATTCCTCCCACACCAAAGGGGCCACGACCAAAAGCTCTTGCTGCTCTTCAAGTCTCCAGGCAAGCCCATTCACAGCCCCACAAACGCTGCCGCTCTCTCTTTCGGCAGCCTCCCAAAGGCCAAGAGAGTCTCTCCCTGACTCGATGCGAAGAGCGGGATCCCAGCTCAGCATTTGTGAACGTCCAGGGATTCCTCCCACACCAAAGGGGCCCACGACCAAAAGCTCTTGCTGCTCTTCAAGTCTCCAGGCAACCCCATTCACAGCCCCACAAACGCTGCCATTCTGTCTTTCTAGAGCCTCCAAGAGGCCAACACAATCTAAATGGGCCGCTGAGTAGTGCTGCATCCCAGCTCAGAAACTGCGAACGTCCAGGCATTCCTCCCACACCAAAGGTTCCACGACCAAAAGCTCTTGCTGCTCTTCAAGTAGCCAGGCAAGCCCATTCACAGCCCCACAAACGCTGCCGCTCTCTCTTTCGGCAGCCTCCCAAAGGCCAAGAGAGCCTCTCCCTGACTCGCTGCGCAGAGTGGGATCCCAGCTCAGCATTTGCCAACGTCCAGGGATTCCTCCCACCCCAAAGGTGCCAGGACTAAAAGCTCTTGCTGCTCTTCAAGGATCCAGGCAACCCCATTCACAGCCCCACAAAAGCTGTCGCTCCCTCTTTCTGCAGCCTCCCAAACTCCAATACAATCTCTCTGTCTGGGCCGCAGAGAGAGTAACGCTGGGTTAGGGTTAGGGTTTAGGGTTAGGGTTAGGGATAGGGTTAGGGTTAGGGATAGGGTTAGGGTTAGGGATAGGGTTAGGGTTACGCTTCAGGATTAGGGTTAGGGTATAGGTTAAGGTTAGGCTTAGGGTTAGCGTTAGTGTTCAGCGGGAGCTGAGCTCAGCAATGGCCAACGTCCAGGGATTCCTCCCACCCCAAAAGGTGCCAGGACCAAAAGCTCTTGCTGCTCTTCAAGTAGCCAGGCAACCCCATTCACAGCCCCACAAACGCTGGCGCTCCCTCTTTCTGCAGCCTCCCAAAGTCCAAAACAACCGCTCTTCCTGGGCCGATGAGCAGGCCGGAGCCCAGCTCAGCAATTCCCAACGTCCAGGGATTCCTCCCACACCACAGGAGCCACGACCAAAAGCTCTTGCTGCTCTTCAAGTAGCCAGGCAACCCCATTCGCAGCCCCACAAATGCTGCCGCTCTCTCTTTCGGCAGCCTCCCAAAGGCCAAGAGAATCTCTCCCTGACTCGATGCGAAGAGCGGGATCCCAGCTCAGCATTTGTGAACGTCCAGGGATTCCTCCCACACCAAAGGGGCCCACGACCAAAAGCTCTTGCTGCTCTTCAAGTCTCCAGGCAACCCCATTCACAACTGCAAAAACGCTGCCATTCTGTCTTTCTAGAGCCTCCAAGAGGCCAACACAATCTAAGTGGGCCGCTGAGTAGTGCTGCATCCCAGCTCAGAAACTGCGAACGTCCAGGCATTCCTCCCACACCAAAGGGGCCAGGACCAAAAGCTCTTGCTGCTCTTCAAGTAGCCAGGCAAGCCCATTCACAGCCCCACAAACGCTGCCGCTCTCTCTTTCGGCAGCCTCCCAAAGGCCAAGAGAGCCTCTCCCTGACTCGCTGCGCAGAGTGGGATCCCAGCTCAGCATTTGCCAACGTCCAGGGATTCCTCCCACCCCAAAGGTGCCAGGACTAAAAGCTCTTGCTGCTCTTCAAGGATCCAGGCAACCCCATTCACAGCCCCACAAAAGCTGTCGCTCCCTCTTTCTGCAGCCTCCCAAACTCCAATACAATCTCTCTGTCTGGGCCGCAGAGAGAGTATCGCTGGGTTAGGGTTAGGGTTTAGGGTTAGGGTTAGGGATAGGGTTAGGGTTAGGGTTCAGGATTAGGGTTAGGGTATAGGTTAAGGTTAGGCTTAGGGTTAGCGTTAGTGTTCAGCGGGAGCTGAGCTCAGCAATGGCCAACGTCCAGGGATTCCTCCCACCCCAAAAGGTGCCAGGACCAAAAGCTCTTGCTGCTCTTCAAGTAGCCAGGCAACCCCATTCACAGCCCCACAAACGCTGGCGCTCCCTCTTTCTGCAGCCTCCCAAAGTCCAAAACAACCGCTCTTCCTGGGCCGATGAGTACAGCCGGAGCCCAGCTCAGCAATTGCCAACGTCCAGGAATTCCTCCCATACCACAGGAGCCACGACCAAAAGCTCTTGCTGCTCTTCAAGTAGCCAGGCAACCCCATTCGCAGCCCCACAAATGCTGCCACTCTCTCTTTCGGCAGCCTCCCAAAGGCCAAGAGAGTCTCTCCCTGCCTCGATGCGAAGAGCGGGATCCCAGCTCAGCATTTGTGAACGTCCAGGGATTCCTCCCACACCAAAGGGGCCAGGACCAAAAGCTCTTGCTGCTCTTCAAGTAGCCAGGCAAGCCCATTCACAGCCCCACAAACGCTGCCGCTCTCTCTTTCGGCAGCCTCCCAAAGGCCAAGAGAGCCTCTCCCTGACTCGCTGCGCAGAGTGGGATCCCAGCTCAGCAATTCCCAACGTCCAGGGATTCCTCCCACCCCAAAGGTGCCAGGACTAAAAGCTCTTGCTGCTCTTCAAGGAACCAGGCAACCCCATTCACAGCCCCACAAAAGCTGTCGCTCCCTCTTTCTGCAGCCTCCCAAACTCCAATACAATCTCTCTGTCTGGGCCGCAGAGAGAGTAACGCTGGGTTAGGGTTAGGGTTTAGGGTTAGGGTTAGGGATAGGGTTAGGGTTAGGGATAGGGTTAGGGTTACCCTTCGAGATTAGGGTTAGGGTATAGGTTAAGGTTAGGCTTAGGGTTAGCGTTAGTGTTCAGCGGGAGCTGAGCTCAGCAATGGCCAACGTCCAGGGATTCCTCCCACACCACAGGAGCCACGACCAAAAGCTCTTGCTGCTCTTCAAGTAGCCAGGCAACCCCATTCGCAGCCCCACAAATGCTGCCGCTCTCTCTTTCGGCAGCCTCCCAAAGGCCAAGAGAATCTCTCCCTGACTCGATGCGAAGAGCGGGATCCCAGCTCAGCATTTGTGAACGTCCAGGGATTCCTCCCACACCAAAGGGGCCCACGACCAAAAGCTCTTGCTGCTCTTCAAGTCTCCAGGCAACCCCATTCACAACTGCAAAAACGCTGCCATTCTGTCTTTCTAGAGCCTCCAAGAGGCCAACACAATCTAAGTGGGCCGCTGAGTAGTGCTGCATCCCAGCTCAGAAACTGCGAACGTCCAGGCATTCCTCCCACACCAAAGGGGCCAGGACCAAAAGCTCTTGCTGCTCTTCAAGTAGCCAGGCAAGCCCATTCACAGCCCCACAAACGCTGCCGCTCTCTCTTTCGGCAGCCTCCCAAAGGCCAAGAGAGCCTCTCCCTGAGTCGCTGCGCAGAGTGGGATCCCAGCTCAGCATTTGTGAACGTCCAGGGATTCCTCCCACCCCAAAGGTGCCAGGACTAAAAGCTCTTGCTGCTCTTCAAGGATCCAGGCAACCCCATTCACAGCCCCACAAAAGCTGTCGCTCCCTCTTTCTGCAGCCTCCCAAACTCCAATACAATCTCTCTGTCTGGGCCGCAGAGAGAGTAACGCTGGGTTAGGGTTAGGGTTTAGGGTTAGGGTTAGGGATAGGGTTAGGGTTAGGGTTCAGGATTAGGGTTAGGGTATAGGTTAAGGTTAGGCTTAGGGTTAGCGTTAGTGTTCAGCGGGAGCTGAGCTCAGCAATGGCCAACGTCCAGGGATTCCTCCCACCCCAAAAGGTGCCAGGACCAAAAGCTCTTGCTGCTCTTCAAGTAGCCAGGCAACCCCATTCACAGCCCCACAAACGCTGGCGCTCCCTCTTTCTGCAGCCTCCCAAAGTCCAAAACAACCGCTCTTCCTGGGCCGATGAGTACAGCCGGAGCCCAGCTCAGCAATTGCCAACGTCCAGGGATTCCTCCCACACCACAGGAGCCACGACCAAAAGCTCTTGCTGCTCTTCAAGTAGCCAGGCAACCCCATTCGCAGCCCCACAAATGCTGCCACTCTCTCTTTCGGCAGCCTCCCAAAGGCCAAGAGAGTCTCTCCCTGCCTCGATGCGAAGAGCGGGATCCCAGCTCAGCATTTGTGAACGTCCAGGCATTCCTCCCACACCAAAGGGGCCAGGACCAAAAGCTCTTGCTGCTCTTCAAGTAGCCAGGCAAGCCCATTCACAGCCCCACAAACGCTGCCGCTCTCTCTTTCGGCAGCCTCCCAAAGGCCAAGAGAGCCTCTCCCTGACTCGCTGCGCAGAGTGGGATCCCAGCTCAGCATTTGCCAACGTCCAGGGATTGTTCCCACCCCAAAGGTGCCAGGACTAAAAGCTCTTGCTGCTCTTCAAGGATCCAGGCAACCCCATTCACAGCCCCACAAAAGCTGTCGCTCCCTCTTTCTGCAGCCTCCCAAACTCCAATACAATCTCTCTGTCTGGGCCGCAGAGAGAGTAACGCTGGGTTAGGGTTAGGGTTTAGGGTTAGGGTTAGGGATAGGGTTAGGGTTAGGGATAGGGTTAGGGTTACGCTTCGAGATTAGGGTTAGGGTATAGGTTAAGGTTAGGCTTAGGGTTAGCGTTAGTGTTCAGCGGGAGCTGAGCTCAGCAATGGCCAACGTCCAGGGATTCCTCCCACCCCAAAAGGTGCCAGGACCAAAAGCTCTTGCTGCTCTTCAAGTAGCCAGGCAACCCCATTCACAGCCCCAGAAATGCTGTCTCTCTCTTTCTAGTGCCTCCAGAAGTCCAACACAATCGGCCTGGGCTGCTGAGTAGTGCCGGATCCCAGCTCAGAAACTGCGACCGTCCAGGGATTCCTCCCACACCATAGGGGCCAGCGCCAAAAGCTCTTGCTGCTCTTCAAGTCTCAGGGTAACCCGATTCACAGGTGCAGAAGCGCTGCCATTCTCTCTTTCTAGAGCCTCCCAAAGGCCTATACAATATACCTGGGACGCTGAGTAGTGCCGGATCCCAGCTCAGCATTTGTGAACGTCCAGGGATTCCTCCCACACCAAAGGGGCCACGGCCAAAAGCTCTTGCTGCTCTTCAAGTCTCCAGGCAACCTCATTCACAGCCCCACAAACACTGTCGCTCTCTCTTCCTGCAGTCTCCCGAAGGCCAAGAGAGACTCTCCCTGGCTCGCTGAGCGGTGCTGGATCCCAGCTCAGCATTTGTGAACTTCCAGGGATTCCTCCCACACCAAAGGGGCCACGGCCAAAAGCTCTTGCTGCTCTTCAAGTCTCAGGGTAACCCCATTCACAGGTGCACAAGCGCTGCCATTCTCTCTTTCTAGAGCCTCCCAAAGGCCAACACAATCGGCCTGGGACGCTGAGTAGTGCCGGATCCCAGCTCAGAAACTGCGAACGTCCAGGGATTCCTCCCACACCAAAGGGGCCAACGACGAAAAGCTCTTGCTGCTCTTCAAGTCTCCAGGCAACCCCATTCACATCCCCACAAACACTGTTGCTCTCTCTTTCGGCAGTCTCCCGAAGGCCAAGAGAGCCTCTCCCTGGCTCGCTGAGCGGTGCTGGATCCCAGCTCAGCATCTGTGAACGTCCAGGGATTCCTCCCACACCAAAGGGGCCACGGCCAAAAGCTCTTGCTGCTCTTCAAGTCTCCAGGCAACCCCATTCACAGCCCCACAAACACTGTCGCTCTCTCTTTCTGCAGTCTCCCGAAGGCCAAGGGAGCCTCTCCCTGGCTCGCTGAGCGGTGCTGGATCCCAGCTCAGATACTGCGAACGTCCAGGAATTCCTCCCACACAAAAGGGGCCAGCGCCAAAAGCTCTTGCTGCTCTTCAAGTCTCAGGCAACCCCATTCACTGGTGCACAAGCGCTGCCATTCTCTCTTTCTAGAGCCTCCCAAAGCCCAACACAATTGGCCTGGGCTGCTAAGTAGTGCGGGATCCCAGCTCAGAAACTGCGAACATCCAGGGATTCCTCCCACACCAAAGGGGCCAGGGCCAAAAGCTCTTGATGCTCTTCAAGTCTCCAGGCTACCCCATTCACAGGTGCACAAGCGCTGCCATTGTCTCTTTCTAGAGCCTCCCAAAGTCCAACACAATCGGCCTGGGACGCTGAGTAGTGCCGGATCCCAGCTCAGCATTTGTGAACTTCCAGGGATTCCTCCCACACCAAAGGGGCCACGGCCAAAAGCTCTTGCTGCTCTTCAAGTCTCAGGGTAACCCCATTCACAGGTACACAAGCGCTGCCATTCTCTCTTTCTAGAGCCTCCCAAAGGCCAACACAATCGGCCTGGGACGCTGAGTAGTGCCGGATCCCAGCTCAGAAACTGCGAACGTCCAGGGATTCCTCCCACACCAAAGGGGCCAACGACGAAAAGCTCTTGCTGCTCTTCAAGTCTCCAGGCAACCCCATTCACAGCCCCACAAACACTGTTGCTCTCTCTTTCGGCAGTCTCCCGAAGGCCAACAGAGCCTCTCCCTGGCTCGCTGAGCGGTGCTGGATCCCAGCTCAGCATCTGTGAACGTCCAGGGATTCCTCCCGCACCAAAGGGGCGACGGCCAAAATCTCTTGCTGCTCGTCAAGTCTCCAGGCAACCCCACTCACAGGTGCACAAGCGCTGCCATTCTCTCTTTCTAGTGCCTCACAAAGGCCAACACAATCGGCCTGGGCTGCTGCGTAGTGCGGGATCCCAGCTCAAAAACTGCGAACGTCCAGGGATTCCTCCCACACCACAGGAGCCACGACCAAAAGCTCTTGCTGCTCTTCAAGTAGCCAGGCAAGCCCATTCACAGCCCCAGAAATGCTGTCTCTCTCTTTCTAGTGACTCCCAAAAGCCTGCACAATCGGCCTGGGCCGCTGAGTAGTGCCGGATCCCAGCTCAGAAACTGCGAACATCCAGGGATTCCTCCCACACCAAAGGGGCCAGCGCCAAAAGCTCTTGATGCTCTTCAAGTCTCCAGGCTACCCCATTCACAGGTGCACAAGCGCTGCCATTCTCTCTTTCTAGTGCCTCCCAAAGCCCAACAAAATCGGCCTGGGCTGCTGAGTAGTGCCGGATCCCAGCTAAGAAACTGCGAACGTCCAGGGATTCCTCCCACACCAAAGGGGCCACGGCCAAAAGCTCTTGCTGCTCTTCAAGTCTCCAGGCAACCTCATTCACAGCCCCACAAACACTGTCGCTCTCTCTTTCTGCAGTCTCCCGAAGGCCAAGAGAGACTCTCCCTGGCTCGCTGAGCGGTGCTGGATCCCAGCTCAGCATTTGTGAACTTCCAGGGATTCCTCCCACACCAAAGGGGCCACGGCCAAAAGCTCTTGCTGCTCTTCAAGTCTCAGGGTAACCCCATTCACAGGTGCACAAGCGCTGCCATTCTCTCTTTCTAGAGCCTCCCAAAGGCCAACACAATCGGCCTGGGACGCTGAGTAGTGCCGGATCCCAGCTCAGAAACTGCGAACGTCCAGGGATTCCTCCCACACCAAAGGGGCCCACGACCAAAAGCTCTTGCTGCTCTTCAAGTCTCCAGGCAACCCCATTCACATCCCCACAAACACTGTTGCTCTCTCTTTCTGCAGTCTCCCGAAGGCCAAGAGAGCCTCTCCCTGGCTCGCTGAGCGGTGCTGGATCCCAGCTCAGCATCTGTGAACGTCCAGGGATTCCTCCCGCACCAAAGGGGCCACAGCCAAAATCTCTTGCTGCTCGTCAAGTCTCCAGGCAACCCCACTCACAGGTGCACAAGCGCTGCCATTCTCTCTTTCTAGTGCCTCACAAAGGCCAACACAATCGGCCTGGGCTGCTGCGTAGTGCGGGATCCCAGCTCAAAAACTGCGAACGTCCAGGGATTCCTCCCACACCACAGGAGCCACGACCAAAAGCTCTTGCTGCTCTTCAAGTCTCCAGGCAACCCCATTCACAGCCCCACAAAAGCTGTCGCTCCCTCTTTCTGCAGCCTCCCAAACTCCAATACAATCTCTCTGTCTGGGCCGCAGAGAGAGTAACGCTGGGTTAGGGTTAGGGTTTAGGGTTAGGGTTAGGGATAGGGTTAGGGTTAGGGATAGGGTTAGGGTTACGCTTCAGGATTAGGGTTAGGGTATAGGTTAAGGTTAGGCTTAGGGTTAGCGTTAGTGTTCAGCGGGAGCTGAGCTCAGCAATGGCCAACGTCCAGGGATTCCTCCCACCCCAAAAGGTGCCAGGACCAAAAGCTCTTGCTGCTCTTCAAGTAGCCAGGCAACCCCATTCACAGCCCCACAAACGCTGGCGCTCCCTCTTTCTGCACCCTCCCAAAGTCCAAAACAACCGCTCTTCCTGGGCCGATGAGTACAGCCGGAGCCCAGCTCAGCAATTGCCAACGTCCAGGGATTCCTCCCACCCCAAAGGTGCCAGGACCAAAAGCTCTTGCTGCTCTTCAAGTAGCCAGGCAACCCCATTCGCAGCCCCACAAATGCTGCCACTCTCTCTTTCGGCAGCCTCCTAAAGGCCAAGAGAATCTCTCCCTGACTCGATGCGAAGAGCGGGATCCCAGCTCAGCATTTGTGAACGTCCAGGGATTCCTCCCACACCAAAGGGGCCCACGACCAAAAGCTCTTGCTGCTCTTCAAGTCTCCAGGCAACCCCATTCACAACTGCAAAAACGCTGCCATTCTGTCTTTCTAGAGCCTCCAAGAGGCCAACACAATCTAAATGGGCCGCTGAGTAGTGCTGCATCCCAGCTCAGAAACTGCGAACGTCCAGGCATTCCTCCCACACCAAAGGGGCCACGACCAAAAGCTCTTGCTGCTCTTCAAGTAGCCAGGCAAGCCCATTCACAGCCCCACAAACGCTGCCGCTCTCTCTTTCGGCAGCCTCCCAAAGGCCAAGAGAGCCTCTCCCTGACTCGCTGCGCAGAGTGGGATCCCAGCTCAGCATTTGCCAACGTCCAGGGATTCCTCCCACCCCAAAGGTGCCAGGACCAAAAGCTCTTGCTGCTCTTCAAGTCTCCAGGCAAGCCCATTCACAACTGCAAAAACGCTGCCATTCTGTCTTTCTAGAGCCTCCAAGAGGCCAACACAATCTAAATGGGCCGCTGAGTAGTGCTGCATCCCAGCTCAGAAACTGCGAACGTCCAGGCATTCCTCCCACACCAAAGGGGCCAGGACCAAAAGCTCTTGCTGCTCTTCAAGTAGCCAGGCAAGCCCATTCACAGCCCCACAAACGCTGCCGCTCTCTCTTTCGGCAGCCTCCCAAAGGCCAAGAGAGCCTCTCCCTGAGTCGCTGCGCAGAGTGGGATCCTAGCTCAGCATTTGCCAACGTCCAGGGATTCCTCCCACCCCAAAGGTGCCAGGACTAAAAGCTCTTGCTGCTCTTCAAGGATCCAGGCAACCCCATTCACAGCCCCACAAAAGCTGTCGCTCCCTCTTTCTGCAGCCTCCCAAACTCCAATACAATCTCTCTGTCTGGGCCGCAGAGAGAGTAACGCTGGGTTAGGGTTAGGGTTTAGGGTTAGGGTTAGGGATAGGGTTAGGGTTAGGGATAGGGTTAGGGTTAGGGTTCAGGATTAGGGTTAGGGTATAGGTTAAGGTTAGGCTTAGGGTTAGCGTTAGTGTTCAGCGGGAGCTGAGCTCAGCAATGGCCAACGTCCAGGGATTCCTCCCACCCCAAAAGGTGCCAGGACCAAAAGCTCTTGCTGCTCTTCAAGTAGCCAGGCAACCCCATTCACAGCCCCACAAACGCTGGCGCTCCCTCTTTCTGCAGCCTCCCAAAGTCCAAAACAACCGCTCTTCCTGGGCCGATGAGTACAGCCGGAGCCCAGCTCAGCAATTGCCAACGTCCAGGGATTCCTCCCACACCACAGGAGCCACGACCAAAAGCTCTTGCTGCTCTTCAAGTAGCCAGGCAACCCCATTCGCAGCCCCACAAATGCTGCCACTCTCTCTTTCGGCAGCCTCCCAAAGGCCAAGAGAGTCTCTCCCTGCCTCGATGCGAAGAGCGGGATCCCAGCTCAGCATTTGTGAACGTCCAGGGATTCCTCCCACACCAAAGGGGCCCACGACCAAAAGCTCTTGCTGCTCTTCAAGTCTCCAGGCAACCCCATTCACAGCCCCACAAACGCTGCCATTCTGTCTTTCTAGAGCCTCCAAGAGGCCAACACAATCTAAATGGGCCGCTGAGTAGTGCTGCATCCCAGCTCAGAAACTGCGAACGTCCAGGCATTCCTCCCACACCAAAGGGGCCACGACCAAAAGCTCTTGCTGCTCTTCAAGGATCCAGGCAACCCCATTCACAACTGCAAAAACGCTGCCATTGTCTCTTTCTAGAGCCTCCAAAAGGCCAAGACAATCTAAGTGGGCCGCTGAGTAGTGCTGCATCCCAGCTCAGAAACTGCGAACGTCCAGGCATTCCTCCCACACCAAAGGGGCCAGGGCCAAAAGCTCTTGATGCTCTTCAAGTCTCCAGGCTACCCCATTCACAGGTGCACAAGCGCTGCCATTGTCTCTTTCTAGAGCCTCCCAAAGTCCAACACAATCGGCCTGGGACGCTGAGTAGTGCCGGATCCCAGCTCAGAAACTGCGAACGTCCAGGGATTCCTCCCACACCAAAGGGGCCAACGACGAAAAGCTCTTGCTGCTCTTCAAGTCTCCAGGCAACCCCATTCACAGCCCCACAAACACTGTTGCTCTCTCTTTCGGCAGTCTCCCGAAGGCCAACAGAGCCTCTCCCTGGCTCGCTGAGCGGTGCTGGATCCCAGCTCAGCATCTGTGAACGTCCAGGGATTCCTCCCGCACCAAAGGGGCGACGGCCAAAATCTCTTGCTGCTCGTCAAGTCTCCAGGCAACCCCACTCACAGGTGCACAAGCGCTGCCATTCTCTCTTTCTAGTGCCTCACAAAGGCCAACACAATCGGCCTGGGCTGCTGCGTAGTGCGGGATCCCAGCTCAAAAACTGCGAACGTCCAGGGATTCCTCCCACACCACAGGAGCCACGACCAAAAGCTCTTGCTGCTCTTCAAGTAGCCAGGCAAGCCCATTCACAGCCCCAGAAATGCTGTCTCTCTCTTTCTAGTGACTCCCAAAAGCCTGCACAATCGGCCTGGGCCGCTGAGTAGTGCCGGATCCCAGCTCAGAAACTGCGAACATCCAGGGATTCCTCCCACACCAAAGGGGCCAGCGCCAAAAGCTCTTGATGCTCTTCAAGTCTCCAGGCTACCCCATTCACAGGTGCACAAGCGCTGCCATTCTCTCTTTCTAGTGCCTCCCAAAGCCCAACAAAATCGGCCTGGGCTGCTGAGTAGTGCCGGATCCCAGCTAAGAAACTGCGAACGTCCAGGGATTCCTCCCACACCAAAGGGGCCACGGCCAAAAGCTCTTGCTGCTCTTCAAGTCTCCAGGCAACCTCATTCACAGCCCCACAAACACTGTCGCTCTCTCTTTCTGCAGTCTCCCGAAGGCCAAGAGAGACTCTCCCTGGCTCGCTGAGCGGTGCTGGATCCCAGCTCAGCATTTGTGAACTTCCAGGGATTCCTCCCACACCAAAGGGGCCACGGCCAAAAGCTCTTGCTGCTCTTCAAGTCTCAGGGTAACCCCATTCACAGGTGCACAAGCGCTGCCATTCTCTCTTTCTAGAGCCTCCCAAAGGCCAACACAATCGGCCTGGGACGCTGAGTAGTGCCGGATCCCAGCTCAGAAACTGCGAACGTCCAGGGATTCCTCCCACACCAAAGGGGCCAACGACGAAAAGCTCTTGCTGCTCTTCAAGTCTCCAGGCAACCCCATTCACATCCCCACAAACACTGTTGCTCTCTCTTTCGGCAGTCTCCCGAAGGCCAAGAGAGCCTCTCCCTGGCTCGCTGAGCGGTGCTGGATCCCAGCTCAGCATCTGTGAACGTCCAGGGATTCCTCCCGCACCAAAGGGGCCACAGCCAAAATCTCTTGCTGCTCGTCAAGTCTCCAGGCAACCCCACTCACAGGTGCACAAGCGCTGCCATTCTCTCTTTCTAGTGCCTCACAAAGGCCAACACAATCGGCCTGGGCTGCTGCGTAGTGCGGGATCCCAGCTCAAAAACTGCGAACGTCCAGGGATTCCTCCCACACCACAGGAGCCACGACCAAAAGCTCTTGCTGCTCTTCAAGTCTCCAGGCAACCCCATTCACAGCCCCACAAAAGCTGTCGCTCCCTCTTTCTGCAGCCTCCCAAACTCCAATACAATCTCTCTGTCTGGGCCGCAGAGAGAGTAACGCTGGGTTAGGGTTAGGGTTTAGGGTTAGGGTTAGGGATAGGGTTAGGGTTAGGGATAGGGTTAGGGTTACGCTTCAGGATTAGGGTTAGGGTATAGGTTAAGGTTAGGCTTAGGGTTAGCGTTAGTGTTCAGCGGGAGCTGAGCTCAGCAATGGCCAACGTCCAGGGATTCCTCCCACCCCAAAAGGTGCCAGGACCAAAAGCTCTTGCTGCTCTTCAAGTAGCCAGGCAACCCCATTCACAGCCCCACAAACGCTGGCGCTCCCTCTTTCTGCACCCTCCCAAAGTCCAAAACAACCGCTCTTCCTGGGCCGATGAGTACAGCCGGAGCCCAGCTCAGCAATTGCCAACGTCCAGGGATTCCTCCCACCCCAAAGGTGCCAGGACCAAAAGCTCTTGCTGCTCTTCAAGTCTCCAGGCAAGCCCATTCACAACTGCAAAAACGCTGCCATTCTGTCTTTCTAGAGCCTCCAAGAGGCCAACACAATCTAAATGGGCCGCTGAGTAGTGCTGCATCCCAGCTCAGAAACTGCGAACGTCCAGGCATTCCTCCCACACCAAAGGGGCCAGGACCAAAAGCTCTTGCTGCTCTTCAAGTAGCCAGGCAAGCCCATTCACAGCCCCACAAACGCTGCCGCTCTCTCTTTCGGCAGCCTCCCAAAGGCCAAGAGAGCCTCTCCCTGAGTCGCTGCGCAGAGTGGGATCCTAGCTCAGCATTTGCCAACGTCCAGGGATTCCTCCCACCCCAAAGGTGCCAGGACTAAAAGCTCTTGCTGCTCTTCAAGGATCCAGGCAACCCCATTCACAGCCCCACAAAAGCTGTCGCTCCCTCTTTCTGCAGCCTCCCAAACTCCAATACAATCTCTCTGTCTGGGCCGCAGAGAGAGTAACGCTGGGTTAGGGTTAGGGTTTAGGGTTAGGGTTAGGGATAGGGTTAGGGTTAGGGATAGGGTTAGGGTTAGGGTTCAGGATTAGGGTTAGGGTATAGGTTAAGGTTAGGCTTAGGGTTAGCGTTAGTGTTCAGCGGGAGCTGAGCTCAGCAATGGCCAACGTCCAGGGATTCCTCCCACCCCAAAAGGTGCCAGGACCAAAAGCTCTTGCTGCTCTTCAAGTAGCCAGGCAACCCCATTCACAGCCCCACAAACGCTGGCGCTCCCTCTTTCTGCAGCCTCCCAAAGGCCAAAACAACCGCTCTTCCTGGGCCGATGAGTACAGCCGGAGCCCAGCTCAGCAATTGCCAACGTCCAGGGATTCCTCCCACACCACAGGAGCCACGACCAAAAGCTCTTGCTGCTCTTCAAGTAGCCAGGCAACCCCATTCGCAGCCCCACAAATGCTGCCACTCTCTCTTTCGGCAGCCTCCCAAAGGCCAAGAGAGTCTCTCCCTGCCTCGATGCGAAGAGCGGGATCCCAGCTCAGCATTTGTGAACGTCCAGGGATTCCTCCCACACCAAAGGGGCCCACGACCAAAAGCTCTTGCTGCTCTTCAAGTCTCCAGGCAACCCCATTCACAGCCCCACAAACGCTGCCATTCTGTCTTTCTAGAGCCTCCAAGAGGCCAACACAATCTAAATGGGCCGCTGAGTAGTGCTGCATCCCAGCTCAGAAACTGCGAACGTCCAGGCATTCCTCCCACACCAAAGGGGCCACGACCAAAAGCTCTTGCTGCTCTTCAAGGATCCAGGCAACCCCATTCACAGCCCCACAAACGCTGCCATTCTGTCTTTCTAGAGCCTCCAAGAGGCCAACACAATCTAAGTGGGCCGCTGAGTAGTGCTGCATCCCAGCTCAGAAACTGCGAACGTCCAGGGATTCCTCCCACACCAAAGGGGCCACGGCCAAAAGCTCTTGATGCTCTTCAAGTCTCCAGGCTACCCCATTCACAGGTGCACAAGCGCTGCCATTGTCTCTTTCTAGAGCCTCCCAAAGTCCAACACAATCGGCCTGGGACGCTGAGTAGTGCCGGATCCCAGCTCAGCATTTGTGAACTTCCAGGGATTCCTCCCACACCAAAGGGGCCACGGCCAAAAGCTCTTGCTGCTCTTCAAGTCTCAGGGTAACCCCATTCACAGGTGCACAAGCGCTGCCATTCTCTCTTTCTAGAGCCTCCCAAAGGCCAACACAATCGGCCTGGGACGCTGAGTAGTGCCGGATCCCAGCTCAGAAACTGCGAACGTCCAGGGATTCCTCCCACACCAAAGGGGCCAACGACGAAAAGCTCTTGCTGCTCTTCAAGTCTCCAGGCAACCCCATTCACAGCCCCACAAACACTGTTGCTCTCTCTTTCGGCAGTCTCCCGAAGGCCAACAGAGCCTCTCCCTGGCTCGCTGAGCGGTGCTGGATCCCAGCTCAGCATCTGTGAACGTCCAGGGATTCCTCCCGCACCAAAGGGGCGACGGCCAAAATCTCTTGCTGCTCGTCAAGTCTCCAGGCAACCCCACTCACAGGTGCACAAGCGCTGCCATTCTCTCTTTCTAGTGCCTCACAAAGGCCAACACAATCGGCCTGGGCTGCTGCGTAGTGCGGGATCCCAGCTCAAAAACTGCGAACGTCCAGGGATTCCTCCCACACCACAGGAGCCACGATCAAAAGCTCTTGCTGCTCTTCAAGTAGCCAGGCAAGCCCATTCACAGCCCCAGAAATGCTGTCTCTCTCTTTCTAGTGACTCCCAAAAGCCTGCACAATCGGCCTGGGCCGCTGAGTAGTGCCGGATCCCAGCTCAGAAACTGCGAACATCCAGGGATTCCTCCCACACCAAAGGGGCCAGCGCCAAAAGCTCTTGATGCTCTTCAAGTCTCCAGGCTACCCCATTCACAGGTGCACAAGCGCTGCCATTCTCTCTTTCTAGTGCCTCCCAAAGCCCAACAAAATCGGCCTGGGCTGCTGAGTAGTGCCGGATCCCAGCTAAGAAACTGCGAACGTCCAGGGATTCCTCCCACACCAAAGGGGCCACGGCCAAAAGCTCTTGCTGCTCTTCAAGTCTCCAGGCAACCTCATTCACAGCCCCACAAACACTGTCGCTCTCTCTTTCTGCAGTCTCCCGAAGGCCAAGAGAGACTCTCCCTGGCTCGCTGAGCGGTGCTGGATCCCAGCTCAGCATTTGTGAACTTCCAGGGATTCCTCCCACACCAAAGGGGCCACGGCCAAAAGCTCTTGCTGCTCTTCAAGTCTCAGGGTAACCCCATGCACAGGTGCACAAGCGCTGCCATTCTCTCTTTCTAGAGCCTCCCAAAGGCCAACACAATCGGCCTGGGACGCTGAGTAGTGCCGGATCCCAGCTCAGAAACTGCGAACGTCCAGGGATTCCTCCCACACCAAAGGGGCCCACGACCAAAAGCTCTTGCTGCTCTTCAAGTCTCCAGGCAACCCCATTCACATCCCCACAAACACTGTTGCTCTCTCTTTCTGCAGTCTCCCGAAGGCCAAGAGAGCCTCTCCCTGGCTCGCTGAGCGGTGCTGGATCCCAGCTCAGCATCTGTGAACGTCCAGGGATTCCTCCCGCACCAAAGGGGCCACAGCCAAAATCTCTTGCTGCTCGTCAAGTCTCCAGGCAACCCCACTCACAGGTGCACAAGCGCTGCCATTCTCTCTTTCTAGTGCCTCACAAAGGCCAACACAATCGGCCTGGGCTGCTGCGTAGTGCGGGATCCCAGCTCAAAAACTGCGAACGTCCAGGGATTCCTCCCACACCACAGGAGCCACGACCAAAAGCTCTTGCTGCTCTTCAAGTCTCCAGGCAACCCCATTCACAGCCCCACAAAAGCTGTCGCTCCCTCTTTCTGCAGCCTCCCAAACTCCAATACAATCTCTCTGTCTGGGCCGCAGAGAGAGTAACGCTGGGTTAGGGTTAGGGTTTAGGGTTAGGGTTAGGGATAGGGTTAGGGTTAGGGATAGGGTTAGGGTTACGCTTCAGGATTAGGGTTAGGGTATAGGTTAAGGTTAGGCTTAGGGTTAGCGTTAGTGTTCAGCGGGAGCTGAGCTCAGCAATGGCCAACGTCCAGGGATTCCTCCCACCCCAAAAGGTGCCAGGACCAAAAGCTCTTGCTGCTCTTCAAGTAGCCAGGCAACCCCATTCACAGCCCCAGAAACGCTGGCGCTCCCTCTTTCTGCAGCCTCCCAAAGTCCAAAACAACCGCTCTTCCTGGGCCGATGAGTACAGCCGGAGCCCAGCTCAGCAATTGCCAACGTCCAGGGATTCCTCCCACCCCAAAGGTGCCAGGACCAAAAGCTCTTGCTGCTCTTCAAGTAGCCAGGCAACCCCATTCACAGCCCCACAAATGCTGCCACTCTCTCTTTCGGCAGCCTCCCAAAGGCCAAGAGAGTCTCTCCCTGACTCGATGCGAAGAGCGGGATCCCAGCTCAGCATTTGTGAACGTCCAGGGATTCCTCCCACACCAAAGGGGCCCACGACCAAAAGCTCTTGCTGCTCTTCAAGTCTCCAGGCAACCCCATTCACAACTGCAAAAACGCTGCCATTCTGTCTTTCTAGAGCCTCCAAGAGGCCAACACAATCTAAATGGGCCGCTGAGTAGTGCTGCATCCCAGCTCAGAAACTGCGAACGTCCAGGCATTCCTCCCACACCAAAGGGGCCACGACCAAAAGCTCTTGCTGCTCTTCAAGTCTCCAGGCAAGCCCATTCACAGCCCCACAAACGCTGCCGCTCTCTCTTTCGGCAGCCTCCCAAAGGCCAAGAGAGTCTCTCCCTGACTCGATGCGAAGAGCGGGATCCCAGCTCAGCAATTGCCAACGTCCAGGGATTCCTCCCACACCAAAGGGGCCCACGACCAAAAGCTCTTGCTGCTCTTCAAGGATCCAGGCAACCCCATTCACAGCCCCACAAACGCTGCCATTCTGTCTTTCTAGAGCCTCCAAGAGGCCAACACAATCTAAATGGGCCGCTGAGTAGTGCTGCATCCCAGCTCAGAAACTGCGAACGTCCAGGCATTCCTCCCACACCAAAGGGGCCAGGACCAAAAGCTCTTGCTGCTCTTCAAGGATCCAGGCAACCCCATTCACAGCCCCAGAAACGCTGCCATTCTGTCTTTCTAGAGCCTCCAAGAGGCCAACACAATCTAAATGGGCCGCTGAGTAGTGCTGCATCCCAGCTCAGAAACTGCGAACGTCCAGGCATTCCTCCCACACCAAAGGGGCCACGACCAAAAGCTCTTGCTGCTCTTCAAGTCTCCAGGCAACCCCATTCACAACTGCAAAAACGCTGCCATTCTGTCTTTCTAGAGCCTCCAAGAGGCCAACACAATCTAAGTGGGCCGCTGAGTAGTGCTGCATCCCAGCTCAGAAACTGCGAACGTCCAGGCATTCCTCCCACACCAAAGGGGCCAGGACCAAAAGCTCTTGCTGCTCTTCAAGTAGCCAGGCAAGCCCATTCACAGCCCCACAAACGCTGCCGCTCTCTCTTTCGGCAGCCTCCCAAAGGCCAAGAGAGCCTCTCCCTGAGTCGCTGCGCAGAGTGGGATCCTAGCTCAGCATTTGCCAACGTCCAGGGATTCCTCCCACCCCAAAGGTGCCAGGACTAAAAGCTCTTGCTGCTCTTCAAGGATCCAGGCAACCCCATTCACAGCCCCACAAAAGCTGTCGCTCCCTCTTTCTGCAGCCTCCCAAACTCCAATACAATCTCTCTGTCTGGGCCGCAGAGAGAGTAACGCTGGGTTAGGGTTAGGGTTTAGGGTTAGGGTTAGGGATAGGGTTAGGGTTAGGGATAGGGTTAGGGTTAGGGTTCAGGATTAGGGTTAGGGTATAGGTTAAGGTTAGGCTTAGGGTTAGCGTTAGTGTTCAGCGGGAGCTGAGCTCAGCAATGGCCAACGTCCAGGGATTCCTCCCACCCCAAAAGGTGCCAGGACCAAAAGCTCTTGCTGCTCTTCAAGTAGCCAGGCAACCCCATTCACAGCCCCACAAACGCTGGCGCTCCCTCTTTCTGCAGCCTCCCAAAGTCCAAAACAACCGCTCTTCCTGGGCCGATGAGTACAGCCGGAGCCCAGCTCAGCAATTGCCAACGTCCAGGGATTCCTCCCACCCCAAAGGTGCCAGGACCAAAAGCTCTTGCTGCTCTTCAAGTAGCCAGGCAACCCCATTCACAGCCCCACAAATGCTGCCACTCTCTCTTTCGGCAGCCTCCCAAAGGCCAAGAGAGTCTCTCCCTGACTCGATGCGAAGAGCGGGATCCCAGCTCAGCATTTGTGAACGTCCAGGGATTCCTCCCACACCAAAGGGGCCCACGACCAAAAGCTCTTGCTGCTCTTCAAGTCTCCAGGCAACCCCATTCACAACTGCAAAAACGCTGCCATTCTGTCTTTCTAGAGCCTCCAAGAGGCCAACACAATCTAAATGGGCCGCTGAGTAGTGCTGCATCCCAGCTCAGAAACTGCGAACGTCCAGGCATTCCTCCCACACCAAAGGGGCCACGACCAAAAGCTCTTGCTGCTCTTCAAGTCTCCAGGCAAGCCCATTCACAGCCCCACAAACGCTGCCGCTCTCTCTTTCGGCAGCCTCCCAAAGGCCAAGAGAGTCTCTCCCTGACTCGATGCGAAGAGCGGGATCCCAGCTCAGCAATTGCCAACGTCCAGGGATTCCTCCCACACCAAAGGGGCCCACGACCAAAAGCTCTTGCTGCTCTTCAAGGATCCAGGCAACCCCATTCACAGCCCCACAAACGCTGCCATTCTGTCTTTCTAGAGCCTCCAAGAGGCCAACACAATCTAAATGGGCCGCTGAGTAGTGCTGCATCCCAGCTCAGAAACTGCGAACGTCCAGGCATTCCTCCCACACCAAAGGGGCCAGGACCAAAAGCTCTTGCTGCTCTTCAAGGATCCAGGCAACCCCATTCACAGCCCCAGAAACGCTGCCATTCTGTCTTTCTAGAGCCTCCAAGAGGCCAACACAATCTAAATGGGCCGCTGAGTAGTGCTGCATCCCAGCTCAGAAACTGCGAACGTCCAGGCATTCCTCCCACACCAAAGGGGCCACGACCAAAAGCTCTTGCTGCTCTTCAAGTCTCCAGGCAACCCCATTCACAACTGCAAAAACGCTGCCATTCTGTCTTTCTAGAGCCTCCAAGAGGCCAACACAATCTAAGTGGGCCGCTGAGTAGTGCTGCATCCCAGCTCAGAAACTGCGAACGTCCAGGCATTCCTCCCACACCAAAGGGGCCAGGACCAAAAGCTCTTGCTGCTCTTCAAGTAGCCAGGCAAGCCCATTCACAGCCCCACAAACGCTGCCGCTCTCTCTTTCGGCAGCCTCCCAAAGGCCAAGAGAGCCTCTCCCTGAGTCGCTGCGCAGAGTGGGATCCTAGCTCAGCATTTGCCAACGTCCAGGGATTCCTCCCACCCCAAAGGTGCCAGGACTAAAAGCTCTTGCTGCTCTTCAAGGATCCAGGCAACCCCATTCACAGCCCCACAAAAGCTGTCGCTCCCTCTTTCTGCAGCCTCCCAAACTCCAATACAATCTCTCTGTCTGGGCCGCAGAGAGAGTAACGCTGGGTTAGGGTTAGGGTTTAGGGTTAGGGTTAGGGATAGGGTTAGGGTTAGGGATAGGGTTAGGGTTACGCTTCAGGATTAGGGTTAGGGTATAGGTTAAGGTTAGGCTTAGGGTTAGCGTTAGTGTTCAGCGGGAGCTGAGCTCAGCAATGGCCAACGTCCAGGGATTCCTCCCACCCCAAAAGGTGCCAGGACCAAAAGCTCTTGCTGCTCTTCAAGTAGCCAGGCAACCCCATTCACAGCCCCACAAACGCTGGCGCTCCCTCTTTCTGCACCCTCCCAAAGTCCAAAACAACCGCTCTTCCTGGGCCGATGAGTACAGCCGGAGCCCAGCTCAGCAATTGCCAACGTCCAGGGATTCCTCCCACCCCAAAGGTGCCAGGACCAAAAGCTCTTGCTGCTCTTCAAGTAGCCAGGCAACCCCATTCGCAGCCCCACAAATGCTGCCACTCTCTCTTTCGGCAGCCTCCTAAAGGCCAAGAGAATCTCTCCCTGACTCGATGCGAAGAGCGGGATCCCAGCTCAGCATTTGTGAACGTCCAGGGATTCCTCCCACACCAAAGGGGCCCACGACCAAAAGCTCTTGCTGCTCTTCAAGTCTCCAGGCAACCCCATTCACAACTGCAAAAACGCTGCCATTCTGTCTTTCTAGAGCCTCCAAGAGGCCAACACAATCTAAATGGGCCGCTGAGTAGTGCTGCATCCCAGCTCAGAAACTGCGAACGTCCAGGCATTCCTCCCACACCAAAGGGGCCAGGACCAAAAGCTCTTGCTGCTCTTCAAGTAGCCAGGCAAGCCCATTCACAGCCCCACAAACGCTGCCGCTCTCTCTTTCGGCAGCCTCCCAAAGGCCAAGAGAGCCTCTCCCTGACTCGCTGCGCAGAGTGGGATCCCAGCTCAGCATTTGCCAACGTCCAGGGATTCCTCCCACCCCAAAGGTGCCAGGACCAAAAGCTCTTGCTGCTCTTCAAGTCTCCAGGCAAGCCCATTCACAACTGCAAAAACGCTGCCATTCTGTCTTTCTAGAGCCTCCAAGAGGCCAACACAATCTAAATGGGCCGCTGAGTAGTGCTGCATCCCAGCTCAGAAACTGCGAACGTCCAGGCATTCCTCCCACACCAAAGGGGCCAGGACCAAAAGCTCTTGCTGCTCTTCAAGTAGCCAGGCAAGCCCATTCACAGCCCCACAAACGCTGCCGCTCTCTCTTTCGGCAGCCTCCCAAAGGCCAAGAGAGCCTCTCCCTGAGTCGCTGCGCAGAGTGGGATCCTAGCTCAGCATTTGCCAACGTCCAGGGATTCCTCCCACCCCAAAGGTGCCAGGACTAAAAGCTCTTGCTGCTCTTCAAGGATCCAGGCAACCCCATTCACAGCCCCACAAAAGCTGTCGCTCCCTCTTTCTGCAGCCTCCCAAACTCCAATACAATCTCTCTGTCTGGGCCGCAGAGAGAGTAACGCTGGGTTAGGGTTAGGGTTTAGGGTTAGGGTTAGGGATAGGGTTAGGGTTAGGGATAGGGTTAGGGTTAGGGTTCAGGATTAGGGTTAGGGTATAGGTTAAGGTTAGGCTTAGGGTTAGCGTTAGTGTTCAGCGGGAGCTGAGCTCAGCAATGGCCAACGTCCAGGGATTCCTCCCACCCCAAAAGGTGCCAGGACCAAAAGCTCTTGCTGCTCTTCAAGTAGCCAGGCAACCCCATTCACAGCCCCACAAACGCTGGCGCTCCCTCTTTCTGCAGCCTCCCAAAGTCCAAAACAACCGCTCTTCCTGGGCCGATGAGTACAGCCGGAGCCCAGCTCAGCAATTGCCAACGTCCAGGGATTCCTCCCACACCACAGGAGCCACGACCAAAAGCTCTTGCTGCTCTTCAAGTAGCCAGGCAACCCCATTCGCAGCCCCACAAATGCTGCCACTCTCTCTTTCGGCAGCCTCCCAAAGGCCAAGAGAGTCTCTCCCTGCCTCGATGCGAAGAGCGGGATCCCAGCTCAGCATTTGTGAACGTCCAGGGATTCCTCCCACACCAAAGGGGCCCACGACCAAAAGCTCTTGCTGCTCTTCAAGTCTCCAGGCAACCCCATTCACAGCCCCACAAACGCTGCCATTCTGTCTTTCTAGAGCCTCCAAGAGGCCAACACAATCTAAATGGGCCGCTGAGTAGTGCTGCATCCCAGCTCAGAAACTGCGAACGTCCAGGCATTCCTCCCACACCAAAGGGGCCACGACCAAAAGCTCTTGCTGCTCTTCAAGGATCCAGGCAACCCCATTCACAACTGCAAAAACGCTGCCATTCTGTCTTTCTAGAGCCTCCAAGAGGCCAACACAATCTAAGTGGGCCGCTGAGTAGTGCTGCATCCCAGCTCAGAAACTGCGAACGTCCAGGCATTCCTCCCACACCAAAGGGGCCAGGGCCAAAAGCTCTTGATGCTCTTCAAGTCTCCAGGCTACCCCATTCACAGGTGCACAAGCGCTGCCATTGTCTCTTTCTAGAGCCTCCCAAAGTCCAACACAATCGGCCTGGGACGCTGAGTAGTGCCGGATCCCAGCTCAGAAACTGCGAACGTCCAGGGATTCCTCCCACACCAAAGGGGCCAACGACGAAAAGCTCTTGCTGCTCTTCAAGTCTCCAGGCAACCCCATTCACAGCCCCACAAACACTGTTGCTCTCTCTTTCGGCAGTCTCCCGAAGGCCAACAGAGCCTCTCCCTGGCTCGCTGAGCGGTGCTGGATCCCAGCTCAGCATCTGTGAACGTCCAGGGATTCCTCCCGCACCAAAGGGGCGACGGCCAAAATCTCTTGCTGCTCGTCAAGTCTCCAGGCAACCCCACTCACAGGTGCACAAGCGCTGCCATTCTCTCTTTCTAGTGCCTCACAAAGGCCAACACAATCGGCCTGGGCTGCTGCGTAGTGCGGGATCCCAGCTCAAAAACTGCGAACGTCCAGGGATTCCTCCCACACCACAGGAGCCACGACCAAAAGCTCTTGCTGCTCTTCAAGTAGCCAGGCAAGCCCATTCACAGCCCCAGAAATGCTGTCTCTCTCTTTCTAGTGACTCCCAAAAGCCTGCACAATCGGCCTGGGCCGCTGAGTAGTGCCGGATCCCAGCTCAGAAACTGCGAACATCCAGGGATTCCTCCCACACCAAAGGGGCCAGCGCCAAAAGCTCTTGATGCTCTTCAAGTCTCCAGGCTACCCCATTCACAGGTGCACAAGCGCTGCCATTCTCTCTTTCTAGTGCCTCCCAAAGCCCAACAAAATCGGCCTGGGCTGCTGAGTAGTGCCGGATCCCAGCTAAGAAACTGCGAACGTCCAGGGATTCCTCCCACACCAAAGGGGCCACGGCCAAAAGCTCTTGCTGCTCTTCAAGTCTCCAGGCAACCTCATTCACAGCCCCACAAACACTGTCGCTCTCTCTTTCTGCAGTCTCCCGAAGGCCAAGAGAGACTCTCCCTGGCTCGCTGAGCGGTGCTGGATCCCAGCTCAGCATTTGTGAACTTCCAGGGATTCCTCCCACACCAAAGGGGCCACGGCCAAAAGCTCTTGCTGCTCTTCAAGTCTCAGGGTAACCCCATTCACAGGTGCACAAGCGCTGCCATTCTCTCTTTCTAGAGCCTCCCAAAGGCCAACACAATCGGCCTGGGACGCTGAGTAGTGCCGGATCCCAGCTCAGAAACTGCGAACGTCCAGGGATTCCTCCCACACCAAAGGGGCCCACGACCAAAAGCTCTTGCTGCTCTTCAAGTCTCCAGGCAACCCCATTCACATCCCCACAAACACTGTTGCTCTCTCTTTCTGCAGTCTCCCGAAGGCCAAGAGAGCCTCTCCCTGGCTCGCTGAGCGGTGCTGGATCCCAGCTCAGCATCTGTGAACGTCCAGGGATTCCTCCCACACCAAAGGGGCCACAGCCAAAATCTCTTGCTGCTCGTCAAGTCTCCAGGCAACCCCACTCACAGGTGCACAAGCGCTGCCATTCTCTCTTTCTAGTGCCTCACAAAGGCCAACACAATCGGCCTGGGCTGCTGCGTAGTGCGGGATCCCAGCTCAAAAACTGCGAACGTCCAGGCATTCCTCCCACACCAAAGGGGCCACGACCAAAAGCTCTTGCTGCTCTTCAAGGATCCAGGCAACCCCATTCACAGCCCCACAAAAGCTGTCGCTCCCTCTTTCTGCAGCCTCCCAAACTCCAATACAATCTCTCTGTCTGGGCCGCAGAGAGAGTAACGCTGGGTTAGGGTTAGGGTTTAGGGTTAGGGTTAGGGATAGGGTTAGGGTTAGGGATAGGGTTAGGGTTACGCTTCAGGATTAGGGTTAGGGTATAGGTTAAGGTTAGGCTTAGGGTTAGCGTTAGTGTTCAGCGGGAGCTGAGCTCAGCAATGGCCAACGTCCAGGGATTCCTCCCACCCCAAAAGGTGCCAGGACCAAAAGCTCTTGCTGCTCTTCAAGTAGCCAGGCAACCCCATTCACAGCCCCACAAACGCTGGCGCTCCCTCTTTCTGCACCCTCCCAAAGTCCAAAACAACCGCTCTTCCTGGGCCGATGAGTACAGCCGGAGCCCAGCTCAGCAATTGCCAACGTCCAGGGATTCCTCCCACCCCAAAGGTGCCAGGACCAAAAGCTCTTGCTGCTCTTCAAGTAGCCAGGCAACCCCATTCGCAGCCCCACAAATGCTGCCACTCTCTCTTTCGGCAGCCTCCTAAAGGCCAAGAGAATCTCTCCCTGACTCGATGCGAAGAGCGGGATCCCAGCTCAGCATTTGTGAACGTCCAGGGATTCCTCCCACACCAAAGGGGCCCACGACCAAAAGCTCTTGCTGCTCTTCAAGTCTCCAGGCAACCCCATTCACAACTGCAAAAACGCTGCCATTCTGTCTTTCTAGAGCCTCCAAGAGGCCAACACAATCTAAATGGGCCGCTGAGTAGTGCTGCATCCCAGCTCAGAAACTGCGAACGTCCAGGCATTCCTCCCACACCAAAGGGGCCAGGACCAAAAGCTCTTGCTGCTCTTCAAGTAGCCAGGCAAGCCCATTCACAGCCCCACAAACGCTGCCGCTCTCTCTTTCGGCAGCCTCCCAAAGGCCAAGAGAGCCTCTCCCTGACTCGCTGCGCAGAGTGGGATCCCAGCTCAGCATTTGCCAACGTCCAGGGATTCCTCCCACCCCAAAGGTGCCAGGACCAAAAGCTCTTGCTGCTCTTCAAGTCTCCAGGCAAGCCCATTCACAACTGCAAAAACGCTGCCATTCTGTCTTTCTAGAGCCTCCAAGAGGCCAACACAATCTAAATGGGCCGCTGAGTAGTGCTGCATCCCAGCTCAGAAACTGCGAACGTCCAGGCATTCCTCCCACACCAAAGGGGCCAGGACCAAAAGCTCTTGCTGCTCTTCAAGTAGCCAGGCAAGCCCATTCACAGCCCCACAAACGCTGCCGCTCTCTCTTTCGGCAGCCTCCCAAAGGCCAAGAGAGCCTCTCCCTGAGTCGCTGCGCAGAGTGGGATCCTAGCTCAGCATTTGCCAACGTCCAGGGATTCCTCCCACCCCAAAGGTGCCAGGACTAAAAGCTCTTGCTGCTCTTCAAGGATCCAGGCAACCCCATTCACAGCCCCACAAAAGCTGTCGCTCCCTCTTTCTGCAGCCTCCCAAACTCCAATACAATCTCTCTGTCTGGGCCGCAGAGAGAGTAACGCTGGGTTAGGGTTAGGGTTTAGGGTTAGGGTTAGGGATAGGGTTAGGGTTAGGGATAGGGTTAGGGTTAGGGTTCAGGATTAGGGTTAGGGTATAGGTTAAGGTTAGGCTTAGGGTTAGCGTTAGTGTTCAGCGGGAGCTGAGCTCAGCAATGGCCAACGTCCAGGGATTCCTCCCACCCCAAAAGGTGCCAGGACCAAAAGCTCTTGCTGCTCTTCAAGTAGCCAGGCAACCCCATTCACAGCCCCACAAACGCTGGCGCTCCCTCTTTCTGCAGCCTCCCAAAGGCCAAAACAACCGCTCTTCCTGGGCCGATGAGTACAGCCGGAGCCCAGCTCAGCAATTGCCAACGTCCAGGGATTCCTCCCACACCACAGGAGCCACGACCAAAAGCTCTTGCTGCTCTTCAAGTAGCCAGGCAACCCCATTCGCAGCCCCACAAATGCTGCCACTCTCTCTTTCGGCAGCCTCCCAAAGGCCAAGAGAGTCTCTCCCTGCCTCGATGCGAAGAGCGGGATCCCAGCTCAGCATTTGTGAACGTCCAGGGATTCCTCCCACACCAAAGGGGCCCACGACCAAAAGCTCTTGCTGCTCTTCAAGTCTCCAGGCAACCCCATTCACAGCCCCACAAACGCTGCCATTCTGTCTTTCTAGAGCCTCCAAGAGGCCAACACAATCTAAATGGGCCGCTGAGTAGTGCTGCATCCCAGCTCAGAAACTGCGAACGTCCAGGCATTCCTCCCACACCAAAGGGGCCACGACCAAAAGCTCTTGCTGCTCTTCAAGGATCCAGGCAACCCCATTCACAGCCCCACAAACGCTGCCATTCTGTCTTTCTAGAGCCTCCAAGAGGCCAACACAATCTAAGTGGGCCGCTGAGTAGTGCTGCATCCCAGCTCAGAAACTGCGAACGTCCAGGGATTCCTCCCACACCAAAGGGGCCACGGCCAAAAGCTCTTGATGCTCTTCAAGTCTCCAGGCTACCCCATTCACAGGTGCACAAGCGCTGCCATTGTCTCTTTCTAGAGCCTCCCAAAGTCCAACACAATCGGCCTGGGACGCTGAGTAGTGCCGGATCCCAGCTCAGCATTTGTGAACTTCCAGGGATTCCTCCCACACCAAAGGGGCCACGGCCAAAAGCTCTTGCTGCTCTTCAAGTCTCAGGGTAACCCCATTCACAGGTGCACAAGCGCTGCCATTCTCTCTTTCTAGAGCCTCCCAAAGGCCAACACAATCGGCCTGGGACGCTGAGTAGTGCCGGATCCCAGCTCAGAAACTGCGAACGTCCAGGGATTCCTCCCACACCAAAGGGGCCAACGACGAAAAGCTCTTGCTGCTCTTCAAGTCTCCAGGCAACCCCATTCACAGCCCCACAAACACTGTTGCTCTCTCTTTCGGCAGTCTCCCGAAGGCCAACAGAGCCTCTCCCTGGCTCGCTGAGCGGTGCTGGATCCCAGCTCAGCATCTGTGAACGTCCAGGGATTCCTCCCGCACCAAAGGGGCGACGGCCAAAATCTCTTGCTGCTCGTCAAGTCTCCAGGCAACCCCACTCACAGGTGCACAAGCGCTGCCATTCTCTCTTTCTAGTGCCTCACAAAGGCCAACACAATCGGCCTGGGCTGCTGCGTAGTGCGGGATCCCAGCTCAAAAACTGCGAACGTCCAGGGATTCCTCCCACACCACAGGAGCCATGATCAAAAGCTCTTGCTGCTCTTCAAGTAGCCAGGCAAGCCCATTCACAGCCCCAGAAATGCTGTCTCTCTCTTTCTAGTGACTCCCAAAAGCCTGCACAATCGGCCTGGGCCGCTGAGTAGTGCCGGATCCCAGCTCAGAAACTGCGAACATCCAGGGATTCCTCCCACACCAAAGGGGCCAGCGCCAAAAGCTCTTGATGCTCTTCAAGTCTCCAGGCTACCCCATTCACAGGTGCACAAGCGCTGCCATTGTCTCTTTCTAGAGCCTCCCAAAGTCCAACACAATCGGCCTGGGACGCTGAGTAGTGCCGGATCCCAGCTCAGCATTTGTGAACTTCCAGGGATTCCTCCCACACCAAAGGGGCCACGGCCAAAAGCTCTTGCTGCTCTTCAAGTCTCAGGGTAACCCCATTCACAGGTGCACAAGCGCTGCCATTCTCTCTTTCTAGAGCCTCCCAAAGGCCAACACAATCGGCCTGGGACGCTGAGTAGTGCCGGATCCCAGCTCAGAAACTGCGAACGTCCAGGGATTCCTCCCACACCAAAGGGGCCCACGACCAAAAGCTCTTGCTGCTCTTCAAGTCTCCAGGCAACCCCATTCACATCCCCACAAACACTGTTGCTCTCTCTTTCTGCAGTCTCCCGAAGGCCAAGAGAGCCTCTCCCTGGCTCGCTGAGCGGTGCTGGATCCCAGCTCAGCATCTGTGAACGTCCAGGGATTCCTCCCGCACCAAAGGGGCCACAGCCAAAATCTCTTGCTGCTCGTCAAGTCTCCAGGCAACCCCACTCACAGGTGCACAAGCGCTGCCATTCTCTCTTTCTAGTGCCTCACAAAGGCCAACACAATCGGCCTGGGCTGCTGCGTAGTGCGGGATCCCAGCTCAAAAACTGCGAACGTCCAGGGATTCCTCCCACACCACAGGAGCCACGACCAAAAGCTCTTGCTGCTCTTCAAGTCTCCAGGCAACCCCATTCACAGCCCCACAAAAGCTGTCGCTCCCTCTTTCTGCAGCCTCCCAAACTCCAATACAATCTCTCTGTCTGGGCCGCAGAGAGAGTAACGCTGGGTTAGGGTTAGGGTTTAGGGTTAGGGTTAGGGATAGGGTTAGGGTTAGGGATAGGGTTAGGGTTACGCTTCAGGATTAGGGTTAGGGTATAGGTTAAGGTTAGGCTTAGGGTTAGCGTTAGTGTTCAGCGGGAGCTGAGCTCAGCAATGGCCAACGTCCAGGGATTCCTCCCACCCCAAAAGGTGCCAGGACCAAAAGCTCTTGCTGCTCTTCAAGTAGCCAGGCAACCCCATTCACAGCCCCACAAACGCTGGCGCTCCCTCTTTCTGCACCCTCCCAAAGTCCAAAACAACCGCTCTTCCTGGGCCGATGAGTACAGCCGGAGCCCAGCTCAGCAATTGCCAACGTCCAGGGATTCCTCCCACCCCAAAGGTGCCAGGACCAAAAGCTCTTGCTGCTCTTCAAGTAGCCAGGCAACCCCATTCGCAGCCCCACAAATGCTGCCACTCTCTCTTTCGGCAGCCTCCTAAAGGCCAAGAGAATCTCTCCCTGACTCGATGCGAAGAGCGGGATCCCAGCTCAGCATTTGTGAACGTCCAGGGATTCCTCCCACACCAAAGGGGCCCACGACCAAAAGCTCTTGCTGCTCTTCAAGTCTCCAGGCAACCCCATTCACAACTGCAAAAACGCTGCCATTCTGTCTTTCTAGAGCCTCCAAGAGGCCAACACAATCTAAATGGGCCGCTGAGTAGTGCTGCATCCCAGCTCAGAAACTGCGAACGTCCAGGCATTCCTCCCACACCAAAGGGGCCAGGACCAAAAGCTCTTGCTGCTCTTCAAGTAGCCAGGCAAGCCCATTCACAGCCCCACAAACGCTGCCGCTCTCTCTTTCGGCAGCCTCCCAAAGGCCAAGAGAGCCTCTCCCTGACTCGCTGCGCAGAGTGGGATCCCAGCTCAGCATTTGCCAACGTCCAGGGATTCCTCCCACCCCAAAGGTGCCAGGACCAAAAGCTCTTGCTGCTCTTCAAGTCTCCAGGCAAGCCCATTCACAACTGCAAAAACGCTGCCATTCTGTCTTTCTAGAGCCTCCAAGAGGCCAACACAATCTAAATGGGCCGCTGAGTAGTGCTGCATCCCAGCTCAGAAACTGCGAACGTCCAGGCATTCCTCCCACACCAAAGGGGCCAGGACCAAAAGCTCTTGCTGCTCTTCAAGTAGCCAGGCAAGCCCATTCACAGCCCCACAAACGCTGCCGCTCTCTCTTTCGGCAGCCTCCCAAAGGCCAAGAGAGCCTCTCCCTGACTCGCTGCGCAGAGTGGGATCCTAGCTCAGCATTTGCCAACGTCCAGGGATTCCTCCCACCCCAAAGGTGCCAGGACTAAAAGCTCTTGCTGCTCTTCAAGGATCCAGGCAACCCCATTCACAGCCCCACAAAAGCTGTCGCTCCCTCTTTCTGCAGCCTCCCAAACTCCAATACAATCTCTCTGTCTGGGCCGCAGAGAGAGTAACGCTGGGTTAGGGTTAGGGTTTAGGGTTAGGGTTAGGGATAGGGTTAGGGTTAGGGATAGGGTTAGGGTTAGGGTTCAGGATTAGGGTTAGGGTATAGGTTAAGGTTAGGCTTAGGGTTAGCGTTAGTGTTCAGCGGGAGCTGAGCTCAGCAATGGCCAACGTCCAGGGATTCCTCCCACCCCAAAAGGTGCCAGGACCAAAAGCTCTTGCTGCTCTTCAAGTAGCCAGGCAACCCCATTCACAGCCCCACAAACGCTGGCGCTCCCTCTTTCTGCAGCCTCCCAAAGTCCAAAACAACCGCTCTTCCTGGGCCGATGAGTACAGCCGGAGCCCAGCTCAGCAATTGCCAACGTCCAGGGATTCCTCCCACACCACAGGAGCCACGACCAAAAGCTCTTGCTGCTCTTCAAGTAGCCAGGCAACCCCATTCGCAGCCCCACAAATGCTGCCACTCTCTCTTTCGGCAGCCTCCCAAAGGCCAAGAGAGTCTCTCCCTGCCTCGATGCGAAGAGCGGGATCCCAGCTCAGCATTTGTGAACGTCCAGGGATTCCTCCCACACCAAAGGGGCCCACGACCAAAAGCTCTTGCTGCTCTTCAAGTCTCCAGGCAACCCCATTCACAGCCCCACAAACGCTGCCATTCTGTCTTTCTAGAGCCTCCAAGAGGCCAACACAATCTAAATGGGCCGCTGAGTAGTGCTGCATCCCAGCTCAGAAACTGCGAACGTCCAGGCATTCCTCCCACACCAAAGGGGCCACGACCAAAAGCTCTTGCTGCTCTTCAAGGATCCAGGCAACCCCATTCACAACTGCAAAAACGCTGCCATTCTGTCTTTCTAGAGCCTCCAAGAGGCCAACACAATCTAAATGGGCCGCTGAGTAGTGCTGCATCCCAGCTCAGAAACTGCGAACGTCCAGGCATTCCTCCCACACCAAAGGGGCCAGGACCAAAAGCTCTTGCTGCTCTTCAAGTAGCCAGGCAAGCCCATTCACAGCCCCACAAACGCTGCCGCTCTCTCTTTCGGCAGCCTCCCAAAGGCCAAGAGAGCCTCTCCCTGACTCGCTGCGCAGAGTGGGATCCCAGCTCAGCATTTGCCAACGTCCAGGGATTCCTCCCACCCCAAAGGTGCCAGGACTAAAAGCTCTTGCTGCTCTTCAAGGATCCAGGCAACCCCATTCACAGCCCCACAAAAGCTGTCGCTCCCTCTTTCTGCAGCCTCCCAAACTCCAATACAATCTCTCTGTCTGGGCCGCAGAGAGAGTAACGCTGGGTTAGGGTTAGGGTTTAGGGTTAGGGTTAGGGATAGGGTTAGGGTTAGGGATAGGGTTAGGGTTAGGGTTCAGGATTAGGGTTAGGGTATAGGTTAAGGTTAGGCTTAGGGTTAGCGTTAGTGTTCAGCGGGAGCTGAGCTCAGCAATGGCAAACGTCCAGGGATTCCTCCCACCCCAAAAGGTGCCAGGACCAAAAGCTCTTGCTGCTCTTCAAGTAGCCAGGCAACCCCATTCACAGCCCCACAAACGCTGGCGCTCCCTCTTTCTGCAGCCTCCCAAAGTCCAAAACAACCGCTCTTCCTGGGCCGATGAGTACAGCCGGAGCCCAGCTCAGCAATTGCCAACGTCCAGGGATTCCTCCCACACCACAGGAGCCACGACCAAAAGCTCTTGCTGCTCTTCAAGTAGCCAGGCAACCCCATTCGCAGCCCCACAAATGCTGCCACTCTCTCTTTCGGCAGCCTCCCAAAGGCCAAGAGAGTCTCTCCCTGCCTGGATGCGAAGAGCGGGATCCCAGCTCAGCATTTGTGAACGTCCAGGGATTCCTCCCACACCAAAGGGGCCCACGACCAAAAGCTCTTGCTGCTCTTCAAGTCTCCAGGCAAGCCCATTCACAGCCCCACAAACGCTGCCATTCTGTCTTTCTAGAGCCTCCAAGAGGCCAACACAATCTAAATGGGCCGCTGAGTAGTGCTGCATCCCAGCTCAGAAACTGCGAACGTCCAGGCATTCCTCCCACACCAAAGGGGCCACGACCAAAAGCTCTTGCTGCTCTTCAAGGATCCAGGCAACCCCATTCACAACTGCAAAAACGCTGCCATTCTGTCTTTCTAGAGCCTCCAAGAGGCCAACACAATCTAAATGGGCCGCTGAGTAGTGCTGCATCCCAGCTCAGAAACTGCGAACGTCCAGGCATTCCACCCACACCAAAGGGGCCACGACCAAAAGCTCTTGCTGCTCTTCAAGTCTCCAGGCAAGCCCATTCACAGCCCCACAAACGCTGCCGCTCTCTCTTTCGGCAGCCTCCCAAAGGCCAAGAGAGCCTCTCCCTGAGTCGCTGCGCAGAGTGGGATCCCAGCTCAGCATTTGCCAACGTCCAGGGATTCCTCCCACCCCAAAGGTGCCAGGACCAAAAGCTCTTGCTGCTCTTCAAGTAGCCAGGCAACCACATTCACAGCCCCAGAAACGCTGGCGCTCCCTCTTTCTGCACCCTCCCAAAGTCCAAAACAACCGCTCTTCCTGGGTCGATGAGCAGGCCGGAGCCCACCTCAGCAATTCCCAACGTCCAGGGATTCCTCCCACCCCAAAGGTGCCAGGACCAAAAGCTCTTCCTGCTCTCCAAGTAGCCAGGCAAGCCCATTCACAGCCCCACAAACGCTGGCGCTCCCTCTTTCTGCAGCCTCCCAAAGGCCAAAACAACCGCTCTTCCTGGGCCGATGAGTACAGCCGGAGCCCAGCTCAGCAATTGCCAACGTCCAGGGATTCCTCCCACACCACAGGAGCCACGACCAAAAGCTCTTGCTGCTCTTCAAGTAGCCAGGCAACCCCATTCGCAGCCCCACAAATGCTGCCACTCTCTCTTTCGGCAGCCTCCCAAAGGCCAAGAGAGCCTCTCCCTGACTCGCTGCGCAGAGCGGGATCCCAGCTCAGCATTTGTGAATGTCCAGGGATTCCTCCCACACCAAAGGGGCCCACGACCAAAAGCTCTTGCTGCTCTTCAAGTCTCCAGGCAACCCCATTCACAACTGCAAAAACGCTGCCATTCTGTCTTTCTAGAGCCTCCAAGAGGCCAACACAATCTAAATGGGCCACTGAGTAGTGCTGCATCCCAGCTCAGAAACTGCGAACGTCCAGGCATTCCTCCCACACCAAAGGGGCCAGGACCAAAAGCTCTTGCTGCTCTTCAAGTAGCCAGGCAAGCCCATTCACAGCCCCACAAACGCTGCCATTCTGTCTTTCTAGAGCCTCCAAGAGGCCAACACAATCTAAATGGGCCGCTGAGTAGTGCTGCATCCCAGCTCAGAAACTGCGAACGTCCAGGCATTCCTCCCACACCAAAGGGGCCACGACCAAAAGCTCTTGCTGCTCTTCAAGTCTCCAGGCAAGCCCATTCACAGCCCCACAAACGCTGCCGCTCTCTCTTACGGCAGCCTCCCAAAGGCCAAGAGAGTCTCTCCCTGACTCGATGCGAAGAGCGGGATCCCAGCTCAGCATTTGTGAACGTCCAGGGATTCCTCCCACACCAAAGGGGCCCACGACCAAAAGCTCTTGCTGCTCTTCAAGTCTCCAGGCAACCCCATTCACAGCCCCACAAACGCTGCCATTCTGTCTTTCTAGAGCCTCCAAGAGGCCAACACAATCTAAATGGGCCGCTGAGTAGTGCTGCATCCCAGCTCAGAAACTGCGAACGTCCAGGCATTCCTCCCACACCAAAGGGGCCACGACCAAAAGCTCTTGCTGCTCTTCAAGTCTCCAGGCAACCCCATTCACAACTGCAAAAACGCTGCCATTCTGTCTTTCTAGAGCCTCCAAGAGGCCAACACAATCTAAATGGGCCGCTGAGTAGTGCTGCATCCCAGCTCAGAAACTGCGAACGTCCAGGCATTCCTCCCACACCAAAGGGGCCACGACCAAAAGCTCTTGCTGCTCTTCAAGTCTCCAGGCAACCCCATTCACAACTGCAAAAACGCTGCCATTCTGTCTTTCTAGAGCCTCCAAGAGGCCAACACAATCTAAGTGGGTCGCTGAGTAGTGCTGCATCCCAGCTCAGAAACTGCGAACGTCCAGGCATTCCTCCCACACCAAAGGGGCCAGGACCAAAAGCTCTTGCTGCTCTTCAAGTAGCCAGGCAAGCCCATTCACAGCCCCACAAACGCTGCCGCTCTCTCTTTCGGCAGCCTCCCAAAGGCCAAGAGAGCCTCTCCCTGAGTCGCTGCGCAGAGTGGGATCCTAGCTCAGCATTTGCCAACGTCCAGGGATTCCTCCCACCCCAAAGGTGCCAGGACTAAAAGCTCTTGCTGCTCTTCAAGGATCCAGGCAACCCCATTCACAGCCCCACAAAAGCTGTCGCTCCGTCTTTCTGCAGCCTCCCAAACTCCAATACAATCTCTCTGTCTGGGCCGCAGAGAGAGTAACGCTGGGTTAGGGTTAGGGTTTAGGGTTAGGGTTAGGGATAGGGTTAGGGTTAGGGATAGGGTTAGGGTTAGGGTTCAGGATTAGGGTTAGGGTATAGGTTAAGGTTAGGCTTAGGGTTAGCGTTAGTGTTCAGCGGGAGCTGAGCTCAGCAATGGCCAACGTCCAGGGATTCCTCCCACCCCAAAAGGTGCCAGGACCAAAAGCTCTTGCTGCTCTTCAAGTAGCCAGGCAACCCCATTCACAGCCCCACAAACGCTGGCGCTCCCTCTTTCTGCAGCCTCCCAAAGGCCAAAACAACCGCTCTTCCTGGGCCGATGAGTACAGCCGGAGCCCAGCTCAGCAATTGCCAACGTCCAGGGATTCCTCCCACACCACAGGAGCCACGACCAAAAGCTCTTGCTGCTCTTCAAGTAGCCAGGCAACCCCATTCGCAGCCCCACAAATGCTGCCACTCTCTCTTTCGGCAGCCTCCCAAAGGCCAAGAGAGTCTCTCCCTGCCTCGATGCGAAGAGCGGGATCCCAGCTCAGCATTTGTGAACGTCCAGGGATTCCTCCCACACCAAAGGGGCCCACGACCAAAAGCTCTTGCTGCTCTTCAAGTCTCCAGGCAACCCCATTCACAGCCCCAGAAACGCTGCCATTCTGTCTTTCTAGAGCCTCCAAGAGGCCAACACAATCTAAATGGGCCGCTGAGTAGTGCTGCATCCCAGCTCAGAAACTGCGAACGTCCAGGCATTCCTCCCACACCAAAGGGGCCACGACCAAAAGCTCTTGCTGCTCTTCAAGTCTCCAGGCAACCCCATTCACAACTGCAAAAACGCTGCCATTCTGTCTTTCTAGAGCCTCCAAGAGGCCAACACAATCTAAATGGGCCGCTGAGTAGTGCTGCATCCCAGCTCAGAAACTGCGAACGTCCAGGCATTCCTCCCACACCAAAGGGGCCAGGACCAAAAGCTCTTGCTGCTCTTCAAGTAGCCAGGCAAGCCCATTCACAGCCCCACAAACGCTGCCGCTCTCTCTTTCGGCAGCCTCCCAAAGGCCAAGAGAGCCTCTCCCTGACTCGCTGCGCAGAGTGGGATCCCAGCTCAGCATTTGCCAACGTCCAGGGATTCCTCCCACCCCAAAGGTGCCAGGACTAAAAGCTCTTGCTGCTCTTCAAGGATCCAGGCAACCCCATTCACAGCCCCACAAAAGCTGTCGCTCCCTCTTTCTGCAGCCTCCCAAACTCCAATACAATCTCTCTGTCTGGGCCGCAGAGAGAGTAACGCTGGGTTAGGGTTAGGGTTTAGGGTTAGGGTTAGGGATAGGGTTAGGGTTAGGGATAGGGTTAGGGTTAGGGTTCAGGATTAGGGTTAGGGTATAGGTTAAGGTTAGGCTTAGGGTTAGCGTTAGTGTTCAGCGGGAGCTGAGCTCAGCAATGGCCAACGTCCAGGGATTCCTCCCACCCCGAAAGGTGCCAGGACCAAAAGCTCTTGCTGCTCTTCAAGTAGCCAGGCAACCCCATTCACAGCCCCACAAACGCTGGCGCTCCCTCTTTCTGCAGCCTCCCAAAGTCCAAAACAACCGCTCTTCCTGGGCCGATGAGTACAGCCGGAGCCCAGCTCAGCAATTGCCAACGTCCAGGGATTCCTCCCACCCCAAAGGTGCCAGGACCAAAAGCTCTTGCTGCTCTTCAAGTAGCCAGGCAACCCCATTCACAGCCCCACAAATGCTGCCACTCTCTCTTTCGGCAGCCTCCCAAAGGCCAAGAGAGTCTCTCCCTGACTCGATGCGAAGAGCGGGATCCCAGCTCAGCATTTGTGAACGTCCAGGGATTCCTCCCACACCAAAGGGGCCCACGACCAAAAGCTCTTGCTGCTCTTCAAGTCTCCAGGCAACCCCATTCACAACTGCAAAAACGCTGCCATTCTGTCTTTCTAGAGCCTCCAAGAGGCCAACACAATCTAAATGGGCCGCTGAGTAGTGCTGCATCCCAGCTCAGAAACTGCGAACGTCCAGGCATTCCTCCCACACCAAAGGGGCCACGACCAAAAGCTCTTGCTGCTCTTCAAGTCTCCAGGCAAGCCCATTCACAGCCCCACAAACGCTGCCGCTCTCTCTTTCGGCAGCCTCCCAAAGGCCAAGAGAGTCTCTCCCTGACTCGATGCGAAGAGCGGGATCCCAGCTCAGCATTTGTGAACGTCCAGGGATTCCTCCCACACCAAAGGGGCCCACGACCAAAAGCTCTTGCTGCTCTTCAAGTCTCCAGGCAACCCCATTCACAGCCCCACAAACGCTGCCATTCTGTCTTTCTAGAGCCTCCAAGAGGCCAACACAATCTAAATGGGCCGCTGAGTAGTGCTGCATCCCAGCTCAGAAACTGCGAACGTCCAGGCATTCCTCCCACACCAAAGGGGCCAGGACCAAAAGCTCTTGCTGCTCTTCAAGGATCCAGGCAACCCCATTCACAGCCCCAGAAACGCTGCCATTCTGTCTTTCTAGAGCCTCCAAGAGGCCAACACAATCTAAATGGGCCGCTGAGTAGTGCTGCATCCCAGCTCAGAAACTGCGAACGTCGAGGCATTCCTCCCACACCAAAGGGGCCACGACCAAAAGCTCTTGCTGCTCTTCAAGGATCCAGGCAACCCCATTCACAACTGCAAAAACGCTGCCATTCTGTCTTTCTAGAGCCTCCAAGAGGCCAACACAATCTAAGTGGGCCGCTGAGTAGTGCTGCATCCCAGCTCAGAAACTGCGAACGTCCAGGCATTCCTCCCACACCAAAGGGGCCAGGACCAAAAGCTCTTGCTGCTCTTCAAGTAGCCAGGCAAGCCCATTCACAGCCCCACAAACGCTGCCGCTCTCTCTTTCGGCAGCCTCCCAAAGGCCAAGAGAGCCTCTCCCTGAGTCGCTGCGCAGAGTGGGATCCTAGCTCAGCATTTGCCAACGTCCAGGGATTCCTCCCACCCCAAAGGTGCCAGGACTAAAAGCTCTTGCTGCTCTTCAAGGATCCAGGCAACCCCATTCACAGCCCCACAAAAGCTGTCGCTCCCTCTTTCTGCAGCCTCCCAAACTCCAATACAATCTCTCTGTCTGGGCCGCAGAGAGAGTAACGCTGGGTTAGGGTTAGGGTTTAGGGTTAGGGTTAGGGATAGGGTTAGGGTTAGGGATAGGGTTAGGGTTAGGGTTCAGGATTAGGGTTAGGGTATAGGTTAAGGTTAGGCTTAGGGTTAGCGTTAGTGTTCAGCGGGAGCTGAGCTCAGCAATGGCCAACGTCCAGGGATTCCTCCCACCCCAAAAGGTGCCAGGACCAAAAGCTCTTGCTGCTCTTCAAGTAGCCAGGCAACCCCATTCACAGCCCCACAAACGCTGGCGCTCCCTCTTTCTGCAGCCTCCCAAAGTCCAAAACAACCGCTCTTCCTGGGCCGATGAGTACAGCCGGAGCCCAGCTCAGCAATTGCCAACGTCCAGGGATTCCTCCCACACCACAGAAGCCACGACCAAAAGCTCTTGCTGCTCTTCAAGTAGCCAGGCAACCCCATTCGCAGCCCCACAAATGCTGCCACTCTCTCTTTCGGCAGCCTCCCAAAGGCCAAGAGAGTCTCTCCCTGCCTCGATGCGAAGAGCGGGATCCCAGCTCAGCATTTGTGAACGTCCAGGGATTCCTCCCACACCAAAGGGGCCCACGACCAAAAGCTCTTGCTGCTCTTCAAGTCTCCAGGCAACCCCATTCACAGCCCCACAAACGCTGCCATTCTGTCTTTCTAGAGCCTCCAAGAGGCCAACACAATCTAAATGGGCCGCTGAGTAGTGCTGCATCCCAGCTCAGAAACTGCGAACGTCCAGGCATTCCTCCCACACCAAAGGGGCCCACGACCAAAAGCTCTTGCTGCTCTTCAAGGATCCAGGCAACCCCATTCACAACTGCAAAAACGCTGCCATTCTGTCTTTCTAGAGCCTCCAAGAGGCCAACACAATCTAAATGGGCCGCTGAGTAGTGCTGCATCCCAGCTCAGAAACTGCGAACGTCCAGGCATTCCTCCCACACCAAAGGGGCCAGGACCAAAAGCTCTTGCTGCTCTTCAAGTAGCCAGGCAAGCCCATTCACAGCCCCACAAACGCTGCCGCTCTCTCTTTCGGCAGCCTCCCAAAGGCCAAGAGAGCCTCTCCCTGACTCGCTGCGCAGAGTGGGATCCCAGCTCAGCATTTGCCAACGTCCAGGGATTCCTCCCACCCCAAAGGTGCCAGGACTAAAAGCTCTTGCTGCTCTTCAAGGATCCAGGCAACCCCATTCACAGCCCCACAAAAGCTGTCGCTCCCTCTTTCTGCAGCCTCCCAAACTCCAATACAATCTCTCTGTCTGGGCCGCAGAGAGAGTAACGCTGGGTTAGGGTTAGGGTTTAGGGTTAGGGTTAGGGATAGGGTTAGGGTTAGGGATAGGGTTAGGGTTAGGGTTCAGGATTAGGGTTAGGGTATAGGTTAAGGTTAGGCTTAGGGTTAGCGTTAGTGTTCAGCGGGAGCTGAGCTCAGCAATGGCCAACGTCCAGGGATTCCTCCCACCCCGAAAGGTGCCAGGACCAAAAGCTCTTGCTGCTCTTCAAGTAGCCAGGCAACCCCATTCACAGCCCCACAAACGCTGGCGCTCCCTCTTTCTGCAGCCTCCCAAAGTCCAAAACAACCGCTCTTCCTGGGCCGATGAGTACAGCCGGAGCCCAGCTCAGCAATTGCCAACGTCCAGGGATTCCTCCCACCCCAAAGGTGCCAGGACCAAAAGCTCTTGCTGCTCTTCAAGTAGCCAGGCAACCCCATTCACAGCCCCACAAATGCTGCCACTCTCTCTTTCGGCAGCCTCCCAAAGGCCAAGAGAGTCTCTCCCTGACTCGATGCGAAGAGCGGGATCCCAGCTCAGCATTTGTGAACGTCCAGGGATTCCTCCCACACCAAAGGGGCCCACGACCAAAAGCTCTTGCTGCTCTTCAAGGATCCAGGCAACCCCATTCACAACTGCAAAAACGCTGCCATTCTGTCTTTCTAGAGCCTCCAAGAGGCCAACACAATCTAAATGGGCCGCTGAGTAGTGCTGCATCCCAGCTCAGAAACTGCGAACGTCCAGGCATTCCTCCCACACCAAAGGGGCCAGGACCAAAAGCTCTTGCTGCTCTTCAAGTAGCCAGGCAAGCCCATTCACAGCCCCACAAACGCTGCCGCTCTCTCTTTCGGCAGCCTCCCAAAGGCCAAGAGAGCCTCTCCCTGACTCGCTGCGCAGAGTGGGATCCCAGCTCAGCATTTGCCAACGTCCAGGGATTCCTCCCACCCCAAAGGTGCCAGGACTAAAAGCTCTTGCTGCTCTTCAAGGATCCAGGCAACCCCATTCACAGCCCCACAAAAGCTGTCGCTCCCTCTTTCTGCAGCCTCCCAAACTCCAATACAATCTCTCTGTCTGGGCCGCAGAGAGAGTAACGCTGGGTTAGGGTTAGGGTTTAGGGTTAGGGTTAGGGATAGGGTTAGGGTTAGGGATAGGGTTAGGGTTAGGGTTCAGGATTAGGGTTAGGGTATAGGTTAAGGTTAGGCTTAGGGTTAGCGTTAGTGTTCAGCGGGAGCTGAGCTCAGCAATGGCCAACGTCCAGGGATTCCTCCCACCCCGAAAGGTGCCAGGACCAAAAGCTCTTGCTGCTCTTCAAGTAGCCAGGCAACCCCATTCACAGCCCCACAAACGCTGGCGCTCCCTCTTTCTGCAGCCTCCCAAAGTCCAAAACAACCGCTCTTCCTGGGCCGATGAGTACAGCCGGAGCCCAGCTCAGCAATTGCCAACGTCCAGGGATTCCTCCCACCCCAAAGGTGCCAGGACCAAAAGCTCTTGCTGCTCTTCAAGTAGCCAGGCAACCCCATTCACAGCCCCACAAATGCTGCCACTCTCTCTTTCGGCAGCCTCCCAAAGGCCAAGAGAGTCTCTCCCTGACTCGATGCGAAGAGCGGGATCCCAGCTCAGCATTTGTGAACGTCCAGGGATTCCTCCCACACCAAAGGGGCCCACGACCAAAAGCTCTTGCTGCTCTTCAAGTCTCCAGGCAACCCCATTCACAACTGCAAAAACGCTGCCATTCTGTCTTTCTAGAGCCTCCAAGAGGCCAACACAATCTAAATGGGCCGCTGAGTAGTGCTGCATCCCAGCTCAGAAACTGCGAACGTCCAGGCATTCCTCCCACACCAAAGGGGCCACGACCAAAAGCTCTTGCTGCTCTTCAAGTCTCCAGGCAAGCCCATTCACAGCCCCACAAACGCTGCCGCTCTCTCTTTCGGCAGCCTCCCAAAGGCCAAGAGAGTCTCTCCCTGACTCGATGCGAAGAGCGGGATCCCAGCTCAGCATTTGTGAACGTCCAGGGATTCCTCCCACACCAAAGGGGCCCACGACCAAAAGCTCTTGCTGCTCTTCAAGTCTCCAGGCAACCCCATTCACAGCCCCACAAACGCTGCCATTCTGTCTTTCTAGAGCCTCCAAGAGGCCAACACAATCTAAATGGGCCGCTGAGTAGTGCTGCATCCCAGCTCAGAAACTGCGAACGTCCAGGCATTCCTCCCACACCAAAGGGGCCAGGACCAAAAGCTCTTGCTGCTCTTCAAGGATCCAGGCAACCCCATTCACAGCCCCAGAAACGCTGCCATTCTGTCTTTCTAGAGCCTCCAAGAGGCCAACACAATCTAAATGGGCCGCTGAGTAGTGCTGCATCCCAGCTCAGAAACTGCGAACGTCGAGGCATTCCTCCCACACCAAAGGGGCCACGACCAAAAGCTCTTGCTGCTCTTCAAGGATCCAGGCAACCCCATTCACAACTGCAAAAACGCTGCCATTCTGTCTTTCTAGAGCCTCCAAGAGGCCAACACAATCTAAGTGGGCCGCTGAGTAGTGCTGCATCCCAGCTCAGAAACTGCGAACGTCCAGGCATTCCTCCCACACCAAAGGGGCCAGGACCAAAAGCTCTTGCTGCTCTTCAAGTAGCCAGGCAAGCCCATTCACAGCCCCACAAACGCTGCCGCTCTCTCTTTCGGCAGCCTCCCAAAGGCCAAGAGAGCCTCTCCCTGAGTCGCTGCGCAGAGTGGGATCCTAGCTCAGCATTTGCCAACGTCCAGGGATTCCTCCCACCCCAAAGGTGCCAGGACTAAAAGCTCTTGCTGCTCTTCAAGGATCCAGGCAACCCCATTCACAGCCCCACAAAAGCTGTCGCTCCCTCTTTCTGCAGCCTCCCAAACTCCAATACAATCTCTCTGTCTGGGCCGCAGAGAGAGTAACGCTGGGTTAGGGTTAGGGTTTAGGGTTAGGGTTAGGGATAGGGTTAGGGTTAGGGATAGGGTTAGGGTTAGGGTTCAGGATTAGGGTTAGGGTATAGGTTAAGGTTAGGCTTAGGGTTAGCGTTAGTGTTCAGCGGGAGCTGAGCTCAGCAATGGCCAACGTCCAGGGATTCCTCCCACCCCAAAAGGTGCCAGGACCAAAAGCTCTTGCTGCTCTTCAAGTAGCCAGGCAACCCCATTCACAGCCCCACAAACGCTGGCGCTCCCTCTTTCTGCAGCCTCCCAAAGTCCAAAACAACCGCTCTTCCTGGGCCGATGAGTACAGCCGGAGCCCAGCTCAGCAATTGCCAACGTCCAGGGATTCCTCCCACACCACAGAAGCCACGACCAAAAGCTCTTGCTGCTCTTCAAGTAGCCAGGCAACCCCATTCGCAGCCCCACAAATGCTGCCACTCTCTCTTTCGGCAGCCTCCCAAAGGCCAAGAGAGTCTCTCCCTGCCTCGATGCGAAGAGCGGGATCCCAGCTCAGCATTTGTGAACGTCCAGGGATTCCTCCCACACCAAAGGGGCCCACGACCAAAAGCTCTTGCTGCTCTTCAAGTCTCCAGGCAACCCCATTCACAGCCCCACAAACGCTGCCATTCTGTCTTTCTAGAGCCTCCAAGAGGCCAACACAATCTAAATGGGCCGCTGAGTAGTGCTGCATCCCAGCTCAGAAACTGCGAACGTCCAGGCATTCCTCCCACACCAAAGGGGCCCACGACCAAAAGCTCTTGCTGCTCTTCAAGGATCCAGGCAACCCCATTCACAACTGCAAAAACGCTGCCATTCTGTCTTTCTAGAGCCTCCAAGAGGCCAACACAATCTAAATGGGCCGCTGAGTAGTGCTGCATCCCAGCTCAGAAACTGCGAACGTCCAGGCATTCCTCCCACACCAAAGGGGCCAGGACCAAAAGCTCTTGCTGCTCTTCAAGTAGCCAGGCAAGCCCATTCACAGCCCCACAAACGCTGCCGCTCTCTCTTTCGGCAGCCTCCCAAAGGCCAAGAGAGCCTCTCCCTGACTCGCTGCGCAGAGTGGGATCCCAGCTCAGCATTTGCCAACGTCCAGGGATTCCTCCCACCCCAAAGGTGCCAGGACTAAAAGCTCTTGCTGCTCTTCAAGGATCCAGGCAACCCCATTCACAGCCCCACAAAAGCTGTCGCTCCCTCTTTCTGCAGCCTCCCAAACTCCAATACAATCTCTCTGTCTGGGCCGCAGAGAGAGTAACGCTGGGTTAGGGTTAGGGTTTAGGGTTAGGGTTAGGGATAGGGTTAGGGTTAGGGATAGGGTTAGGGTTAGGGTTCAGGATTAGGGTTAGGGTATAGGTTAAGGTTAGGCTTAGGGTTAGCGTTAGTGTTCAGCGGGAGCTGAGCTCAGCAATGGCCAACGTCCAGGGATTCCTCCCACCCCAAAAGGTGCCAGGACCAAAAGCTCTTGCTGCTCTTCAAGTAGCCAGGCAACCCCATTCACAGCCCCACAAACGCTGGCGCTCCCTCTTTCTGCAGCCTCCCAAAGTCCAAAACAACCGCTCTTCCTGGGCCGATGAGTACAGCCGGAGCCCAGCTCAGCAATTGCCAACGTCCAGGGATTCCTCCCACCCCAAAGGTGCCAGGACCAAAAGCTCTTGCTGCTCTTCAAGTAGCCAGGCAACCCCATTCACAGCCCCACAAATGCTGCCACTCTCTCTTTCGGCAGCCTCCCAAAGGCCAAGAGAGTCTCTCCCTGACTCGATGCGAAGAGCGGGATCCCAGCTCAGCATTTGTGAACGTCCAGGGATTCCTCCCACACCAAAGGGGCCCACGACCAAAAGCTCTTGCTGCTCTTCAAGTCTCCAGGCAACCCCATTCACAACTGCAAAAACGCTGCCATTCTGTCTTTCTAGAGCCTCCAAGAGGCCAACACAATCTAAATGGGCCGCTGAGTAGTGCTGCATCCCAGCTCAGAAACTGCGAACGTCCAGGCATTCCTCCCACACCAAAGGGGCCACGACCAAAAGCTCTTGCTGCTCTTCAAGTCTCCAGGCAAGCCCATTCACAGCCCCACAAACGCTGCCGCTCTCTCTTTCGGCAGCCTCCCAAAGGCCAAGAGAGTCTCTCCCTGACTCGATGCGAAGAGCGGGATCCCAGCTCAGCATTTGTGAACGTCCAGGGATTCCTCCCACACCAAAGGGGCCCACGACCAAAAGCTCTTGCTGCTCTTCAAGTCTCCAGGCAACCCCATTCACAGCCCCACAAACGCTGCCATTCTGTCTTTCTAGAGCCTCCAAGAGGCCAACACAATCTAAATGGGCCGCTGAGTAGTGCTGCATCCCAGCTCAGAAACTGCGAACGTCCAGGCATTCCTCCCACACCAAAGGGGCCACGACCAAAAGCTCTTGCTGCTCTTCAAGGATCCAGGCAACCCCATTCACAGCCCCAGAAACGCTGCCATTCTGTCTTTCTAGAGCCTCCAAGAGGCCAACACAATCTAAATGGGCCGCTGAGTAGTGCTGCATCCCAGCTCAGAAACTGCGAACGTCCAGGCATTCCTCCCACACCAAAGGGGCCACGACCAAAAGCTCTTGCTGCTCTTCAAGGATCCAGGCAACCCCATTCACAGCCCCACAAACGCTGCCATTCTGTCTTTCTAGAGCCTCCAAGAGGCCAACACAATCTAAGTGGGCCGCTGAGTAGTGCTGCATCCCAGCTCAGAAACTGCGAACGTCCAGGCATTCCTCCCACACCAAAGGGGCCAGGACCAAAAGCTCTTGCTGCTCTTCAAGTAGCCAGGCAAGCCCATTCACAGCCCCACAAACGCTGCCGCTCTCTCTTTCGGCAGCCTCCCAAAGGCCAAGAGAGCCTCTCCCTGAGTCGCTGCGCAGAGTGGGATCCTAGCTCAGCATTTGCCAACGTCCAGGGATTCCTCCCACCCCAAAGGTGCCAGGACTAAAAGCTCTTGCTGCTCTTCAAGGATCCAGGCAACCCCATTCACAGCCCCACAAAAGCTGTCGCTCCCTCTTTCTGCAGCCTCCCAAACTCCAATACAATCTCTCTGTCTGGGCCGCAGAGAGAGTAACGCTGGGTTAGGGTTAGGGTTTAGGGTTAGGGTTAGGGATAGGGTTAGGGTTAGGGATAGGGTTAGGGTTAGGGTTCAGGATTAGGGTTAGGGTATAGGTTAAGGTTAGGCTTAGGGTTAGCGTTAGTGTTCAGCGGGAGCTGAGCTCAGCAATGGCCAACGTCCAGGGATTCCTCCCACCCCAAAAGGTGCCAGGACCAAAAGCTCTTGCTGCTCTTCAAGTAGCCAGGCAACCCCATTCACAGCCCCACAAACGCTGGCGCTCCCTCTTTCTGCAGCCTCCCAAAGTCCAAAACAACCGCTCTTCCTGGGCCGATGAGTACAGCCGGAGCCCAGCTCAGCAATTGCCAACGTCCAGGGATTCCTCCCACACCACAGGAGCCACGACCAAAAGCTCTTGCTGCTCTTCAAGTAGCCAGGCAACCCCATTCGCAGCCCCACAAATGCTGCCACTCTCTCTTTCGGCAGCCTCCCAAAGGCCAAGAGAGTCTCTCCCTGCCTCGATGCGAAGAGCGGGATCCCAGCTCAGCATTTGTGAACGTCCAGGGATTCCTCCCACACCAAAGGGGCCCACGACCAAAAGCTCTTGCTGCTCTTCAAGTCTCCAGGCAACCCCATTCACAGCCCCACAAACGCTGCCATTCTGTCTTTCTAGAGCCTCCAAGAGGCCAACACAATCTAAATGGGCCGCTGAGTAGTGCTGCATCCCAGCTCAGAAACTGCGAACGTCCAGGCATTCCTCCCACACCAAAGGGGCCACGACCAAAAGCTCTTGCTGCTCTTCAAGGATCCAGGCAACCCCATTCACAACTGCAAAAACGCTGCCATTCTGTCTTTCTAGAGCCTCCAAGAGGCCAACACAATCTAAATGGGCCACTGAGTAGTGCTGCATCCCAGCTCAGAAACTGCGAACGTCCAGGCATTCCTCCCACACCAAAGGGGCCAGGACCAAAAGCTCTTGCTGCTCTTCAAGTAGCCAGGCAAGCCCATTCACAGCCCCACAAACGCTGCCGCTCTCTCTTTCGGCAGCCTCCCAAAGGCCAAGAGAGCCTCTCCCTGACTCGCTGCGCAGAGTGGGATCCCAGCTCAGCATTTGCCAACGTCCAGGGATTCCTCCCACCCCAAAGGTGCCAGGACTAAAAGCTCTTGCTGCTCTTCAAGGATCCAGGCAACCCCATTCACAGCCCCACAAAAGCTGTCGCTCCCTCTTTCTGCAGCCTCCCAAACTCCAATACAATCTCTCTGTCTGGGCCGCAGAGAGAGTAACGCTGGGTTAGGGTTAGGGTTTAGGGTTAGGGTTAGGGATAGGGTTAGGGTTAGGGATAGGGTTAGGGTTAGGGTTCAGGATTAGGGTTAGGGTATAGGTTAAGGTTAGGCTTAGGGTTAGCGTTAGTGTTCAGCGGGAGCTGAGCTCAGCAATGGCAAACGTCCAGGGATTCCTCCCACCCCAAAAGGTGCCAGGACCAAAAGCTCTTGCTGCTCTTCAAGTAGCCAGGCAACCCCATTCACAGCCCCACAAACGCTGGCGCTCCCTCTTTCTGCAGCCTCCCAAAGTCCAAAACAACCGCTCTTCCTGGGCCGATGAGTACAGCCGGAGCCCAGCTCAGCAATTCCCAACGTCCAGGGATTCCTCCCACACCACAGGAGCCACGACCAAAAGCTCTTGCTGCTCTTCAAGTAGCCAGGCAACCCCATTCGCAGCCCCACAAATGCTGCCACTCTCTCTTTCGGCAGCCTCCCAAAGGCCAAGAGAGTCTCTCCCTGCCTCGATGCGAAGAGCGGGATCCCAGCTCAGCATTTGTGAACGTCCAGGGATTCCTCCCACACCAAAGGGGCCCACGACCAAAAGCTCTTGCTGCTCTTCAAGGATCCAGGCAACCCCATTCACAGCCCCACAAACGCTGCCATTCTGTCTTTCTAGAGCCTCCAAGAGGCCAACACAATCTAAATGGGCCGCTGAGTAGTGCTGCATCCCAGCTCAGAAACTGCGAACGTCCAGGCATTCCTCCCACACCAAAGGGGCCCACGACCAAAAGCTCTTGCTGCTCTTCAAGGATCCAGGCAACCCCATTCACAGCCCCAGAAACGCTGCCATTCTGTCTTTCTAGAGCCTCCAAGAGGCCAACACAATCTAAATGGGCCGCTGAGTAGTGCTGCATCCCAGCTCAGAAACTGCGAACGTCCAGGCATTCCACCCACACCAAAGGGGCCACGACCAAAAGCTCTTGCTGCTCTTCAAGTCTCCAGGCAAGCCCATTCACAGCCCCACAAACGCTGCCGCTCTCTCTTTCGGCAGCCTCCCAAAGGCCAAGAGAGCCTCTCCCTGAGTCGCTGCGCAGAGTGGGATCCCAGCTCAGCATTTGCCAACGTCCAGGGATTCCTCCCACCCCAAAGGTGCCAGGACTAAAAGCTCTTGCTGCTCTTCAAGGATCCAGGCAACCCCATTCACAGCCCCACAAAAGCTGTCGCTCCCTCTTTCTGCAGCCTCCCAAACTCCAATACAACCTCTCTGTCTGGGCCGCATAGAGAGTAACGCTGGGTTAGGGTTAGGGTTTAGGGTTAGGGTTAGGGATAGGGTTAGGGTTACCCTTTAGGATTAGGGTTAGGGTATAGGTTAGGGTTAGGCTTAGGGTTAGCGTTAGTGTTCAGCGGGAGCTGAGCTCAGCAATGGCCAACGTCCAGGGATTCCTCCCACCCCAAAAGGTGCCAGGACCAAAAGCTCTTGCTGCTCTTCAAGTAGCCAGGCAACCACATTCACAGCCCCAGAAACGCTGGCGCTCCCTCTTTCTGCACCCTCCCAAAGTCCAAAACAACCGCTCTTCCTGGGTCGATGAGCAGGCCGGAGCCCACCTCAGCAATTCCCAACGTCCAGGGATTCCTCCCACCCCAAAGGTGCCAGGACCAAAAGCTCTTCCTGCTCTCCAAGTAGCCAGGCAAGCCCATTCACAGCCCCACAAACGCTGGCGCTCCCTCTTTCTGCAGCCTCCCAAAGGCCAAAACAACCGCTCTTCCTGGGCCGATGAGTACAGCCGGAGCCCAGCTCAGCAATTGCCAACGTTCAGGGATTCCTCCCACACCACAGGAGCCACGACCAAAAGCTCTTGCTGCTCTTCAAGTAGCCAGGCAACCCCATTCGCAGCCCCACAAATGCTGCCACTCTCTCTTTCGGCAGCCTCCCAAAGGCCAAGAGAGCCTCTCCCTGACTCGCTGCGCAGAGCGGGATCCCAGCTCAGCATTTGTGAATGTCCAGGGATTCCTCCCACACCAAAGGGGCCCACGACCAAAAGCTCTTGCTGCTCTTCAAGTCTCCAGGCAACCCCATTCACAACTGCAAAAACGCTGCCATTCTGTCTTTCTAGAGCCTCCAAGAGGCCAACACAATCTAAATGGGCCACTGAGTAGTGCTGCATCCCAGCTCAGAAACTGCGAACGTCCAGGCATTCCTCCCACACCAAAGGGGCCACGACCAAAAGCTCTTGCTGCTCTTCAAGTAGCCAGGCAAGCCCATTCACAGCCCCACAAACGCTGCCATTCTGTCTTTCTAGAGCCTCCAAGAGGCCAACACAATCTAAATGGGCTGCTGAGTAGTGCTGCATCCCAGCTCAGAAACTGCGAACGTCCAGGCATTCCTCCCACACCAAAGGGGCCACGACCAAAAGCTCTTGCTGCTCTTCAAGTAGCCAGGCAAGCCCATTCACAGCCCCACAAACGCTGCCGCTCTCTCTTTCGGCAGCCTCCCAAAGGCCAAGAGAGCCTCTCCCTGAGTCGCTGCGCAGAGTGGGATCCCAGCTCAGCAATTCCCAACGTCCCGGGATTCCTCCCACCCCAAAGGTGCCAGGACCAAAAGCTCTTGCTGCTCTTCAAGTCTCCAGGCAACCCCATTCGCAGCCCCACAAATGCTGCCACTCTTTCTTTCGGCAGCCTCCCAAAGGCCAAGAGAATCTCTCCCTGACTCGATGCGAAGAGCGGGATCCCAGCTCAGCATTTATGAACGTCCAGGGATTCCTCACACACCAAAGGGGCCACGACCAAAAGCTCTTGCTGCTCTTCAAGTCTCCAGGCAAGCCCATTCACAGCCCCACAAACGCTGCCGCTCTCTCCATCGGCAGCCTCCCAAAGGCCAAGAGAGCCTCTCCCTGACTCGCTGCGCAGAGTGGGATCCCAGCTCAGCATTTGCCAACGTCCAGGGATTCCTCCCACCCCAAAGGTGCCAGGACTAAAAGCTCTTGCTGCTCTTCAAGGATCCAGGCAACCCCATTCACAGCCCCACAAAAGCTGTCGCTCCCTCTTTCTGCAGCCTCCCAAACTCCAATACAATCTCTCTGTCTGGGCCGCAGAGAGAGTAACGCTGGGTTAGGGTTAGGGTTTAGGGTTAGGGTTAGGGATAGGGTTAGGGTTAGGGATAGGGTTAGGGTTCAGGATTAGGGTTAGGGTATAGGTTAAGGTTAGGCTTAGGGTTAGCGTTAGTGTTCAGCGGGAGCTGAGCTCAGCAATGGCCAACGTCCAGGGATTCCTCCCACCCCAAAAGGTGCCAGGACCAAAAGCTCTTGCTGCTCTTCAAGTAGCCAGGCAACCCCATTCACAGCCCCACAAACGCTGGCGCTCCCTCTTTCTGCACCCTCCCAAAGTCCAAAACAACCGCTCTTCCTGGGCCGATGAGCAGGCCGGAGCCCAGCTCAGCATTTGTGAACGTCCAGGGATTCCTCCCACACCAAAGGGGCCCACGACCAAAAGCTCTTGCTGCTCTTCAAGGATCCAGGCAACCCCATTCACAACTGCAAAAACGCTGCCATTCTGTCTTTCTAGAGCCTCCAAGAGGCCAACACAATCTAAATGGGCCGCTGAGTAGTGCTGCATCCCAGCTCAGAAACTGCGAACGTCCAGGCATTCCTCCCACAACAAAGGGGCCACGACCAAAAGCTCTTGCTGCTCTTCAAGTCTCCAGGCAAGCCCATTCACAGCCCCACAAACGCTGCCGCTCTCTCTTTCGGCAGCCTCCCAAAGGCCAAGAGAGCCTCTCCCTGACTCGCTGCGCAGAGTGGGATCCCAGCTCAGCATTTGCCAACGTCCAGGGATTCCTCCCACCCCAAAGGTGCCAGGACTAAAAGCTCTTGCTGCTCTTCAAGGATCCAGGCAACCCCATTCACAGCCCCACAAAAGCTGTCGCTCCCTCTTTCTGCAGCCTCCCAAACTCCAATACAATCTCTCTATCTGGGCCGCAGAGAGAGTAACGCTGGGTTAGGGTTAGGGTTTAGGGTTAGGGTTAGGGATAGGGTTAGGGTTAGGGTTCAGGATTAGGGTTAGGGTATAGGTTAAGGTTAGGCTTAGGGTTAGCGTTAGTGTTCAGCGGGAGCTGAGCTCAGCAATGGCCAACGTCCAGGGATTCCTCCCACCCCAAAAGGTGCCAGGACCAAAAGCTCTTGCTGCTCTTCAAGTAGCCAGGCAACCCCATTCACAGCCCCACAAACGCTGGCGCTCCCTCTTTCTGCAGCCTCCCAAAGTCCAAAACAACCGCTCTTCCTGGGCCGATGAGTACAGCCGGAGCCCAGCTCAGCAATTGCCAACGTCCAGGGATTCCTCCCACCCCAAAGGTGCCAGGACCAAAAGCTCTTGCTGCTCTTCAAGTAGCCAGGCAACCCCATTCACAGCCCCACAAACGCTGCCACTCTCTCTTTCGGCAGCCTCCCAAAGGCCAAGAGAGTCTCTCCCTGCCTCGATGCGAAGAGCGGGATCCCAGCTCAGCATTTGTGAACGTCCAGGGATTCCTCCCACACCAAAGGGGCCCACGACCAAAAGCTCTTGCTGCTCTTCAAGGATCCAGGCAACCCCATTCACAGCCCCACAAACGCTGCCATTCTGTCTTTCTAGAGCCTCCAAGAGGCCAACACAATCTAAATGGGCCGCTGAGTAGTGCTGCATCCCAGCTCAGAAACTGCGAACGTCCAGGCATTCCTCCCACACCAAAGGGGCCACGACCAAAAGCTCTTGCTGCTCTTCAAGTCTCCAGGCAAGCCCATTCACAGCCCCACAAACGCTGCCGCTCTCTCTTTCGGCAGCCTCCCAAAGGCCAAGAGAGTCTCTCCCTGACTCGATGCGAAGAGCGGGATCCCAGCTCAGCATTTGTGAACGTCCAGGGATTCCTCCCACACCAAAGGGGCCCACGACCAAAAGCTCTTGCTGCTCTTCAAGTCTCCAGGCAACCCCATTCACAGCCCCACAAACGCTGCCATTCTGTCTTTCTAGAGCCTCCAAGAGGCCAACACAATCTAAATGGGCCGCTGAGTAGTGCTGCATCCCAGCTCAGAAACTGCGAACGTCCAGGCATTCCTCCCACACCAAAGGGGCCAGGACCAAAAGCTCTTGCTGCTCTTCAAGGATCCAGGCAACCCCATTCACAGCCCCAGAAACGCTGCCATTCTGTCTTTCTAGAGCCTCCAAGAGGCCAACACAATCTAAATGGGCCGCTGAGTAGTGCTGCATCCCAGCTCAGAAACTGCGAACGTCCAGGCATTCCTCCCACACCAAAGGGGCCACGACCAAAAGCTCTTGCTGCTCTTCAAGTCTCCAGGCAAGCCCATTCACAAGTGCAAAAACGCTGCCATTCTGTCTTTCTAGAGCCTCCAAGAGGCCAACACAATCTAAGTGGGCCGCTGAGTAGTGCTGCATCCCAGCTCAGAAACTGCGAACGTCCAGGCATTCCTCCCACACCAAAGGGGCCAGGACCAAAAGCTCTTGCTGCTCTTCAAGTAGCCAGGCAAGCCCATTCACAGCCCCACAAACGCTGCCGCTCTCTCTTTCGGCAGCCTCCCAAAGGCCAAGAGAGCCTCTCCCTGAGTCGCTGCGCAGAGTGGGATCCTAGCTCAGCATTTGCCAACGTCCAGGGATTCCTCCCACCCCAAAGGTGCCAGGACTAAAAGCTCTTGCTGCTCTTCAAGGATCCAGGCAACCCCATTCACAGCCCCACAAAAGCTGTCGCTCCCTCTTTCTGCAGCCTCCCAAACTCCAATACAATCTCTCTGTCTGGGCCGCAGAGAGAGTAACGCTGGGTTAGGGTTAGGGTTTAGGGTTAGGGTTAGGGATAGGGTTAGGGTTAGGGATAGGGTTAGGGTTAGGGTTCAGGATTAGGGTTAGGGTATAGGTTAAGGTTAGGCTTAGGGTTAGCGTTAGTGTTCAGCGGGAGCTGAGCTCAGCAATGGCCAACGTCCAGGGATTCCTCCCACCCCAAAAGGTGCCAGGACCAAAAGCTCTTGCTGCTCTTCAAGTAGCCAGGCAACCCCATTCACAGCCCCACAAACGCTGGCGCTCCCTCTTTCTGCAGCCTCCCAAAGTCCAAAACAACCGCTCTTCCTGGGCCGATGAGTACAGCCGGAGCCCAGCTCAGCAATTGCCAACGTCCAGGGATTCCTCCCACACCACAGGAGCCACGACCAAAAGCTCTTGCTGCTCTTCAAGTAGCCAGGCAACCCCATTCGCAGCCCCACAAATGCTGCCACTCTCTCTTTCGGCAGCCTCCCAAAGGCCAAGAGAGTCTCTCCCTGCCTCGATGCGAAGAGCGGGATCCCAGCTCAGCATTTGTGAACGTCCAGGGATTCCTCCCAAACCAAAGGGGCCCACGACCAAAAGCTCTTGCTGCTCTTCAAGTCTCCAGGCAACCCCATTCACAGCCCCACAAACGCTGCCATTCTGTCTTTCTAGAGCCTCCAAGAGGCCAACACAATCTAAATGGGCCGCTGAGTAGTGCTGCATCCCAGCTCAGAAACTGCGAACGTCCAGGCATTCCTCCCACACCAAAGGGGCCACGACCAAAAGCTCTTGCTGCTCTTCAAGGATCCAGGCAACCCCATTCACAACTGCAAAAACGCTGCCATTCTGTCTTTCTAGAGCCTCCAAGAGGCCAACACAATCTAAATGGGCCGCTGAGTAGTGCTGCATCCCAGCTCAGAAACTGCGAACGTCCAGGCATTCCTCCCACACCAAAGGGGCCAGGACCAAAAGCTCTTGCTGCTCTTCAAGTAGCCAGGCAAGCCCATTCACAGCCCCACAAACGCTGCCGCTCTCTCTTTCGGCAGCCTCCCAAAGGCCAAGAGAGCCTCTCCCTGACTCGCTGCGCAGAGTGGGATCCCAGCTCAGCATTTGCCAACGTCCAGGGATTCCTCCCACCCCAAAGGTGCCAGGACTAAAAGCTCTTGCTGCTCTTCAAGGATCCAGGCAACCCCATTCACAGCCCCACAAAAGCTGTCGCTCCCTCTTTCTGCAGCCTCCCAAACTCCAATACAATCTCTCTGTCTGGGCCGCAGAGAGAGTAACGCTGGGTTAGGGTTAGGGTTTAGGGTTAGGGTTAGGGATAGGGTTAGGGTTAGGGATAGGGTTAGGGTTAGGGTTCAGGATTAGGGTTAGGGTATAGGTTAAGGTTAGGCTTAGGGTTAGCGTTAGTGTTCAGCGGGAGCTGAGCTCAGCAATGGCAAACGTCCAGGGATTCCTCCCACCCCAAAAGGTGCCAGGACCAAAAGCTCTTGCTGCTCTTCAAGTAGCCAGGCAACCCCATTCACAGCCCCACAAACGCTGGCGCTCCCTCTTTCTGCAGCCTCCCAAAGTCCAAAACAAACGCTCTTCCTGGGCCGATGAGTACAGCCGGAGCCCAGCTCAGCAATTCCCAACGTCCAGGGATTCCTCCCACACCACAGGAGCCACGACCAAAAGCTCTTGCTGCTCTTCAAGTAGCCAGGCAACCCCATTCGCAGCCCCACAAATGCTGCCACTCTCTCTTTCGGCAGCCTCCCAAAGGCCAAGAGAGTCTCTCCCTGCCTCGATGCGAAGAGCGGGATCCCAGCTCAGCATTTGTGAACGTCCAGGGATTCCTCCCACACCAAAGGGGCCCACGACCAAAAGCTCTTGCTGCTCTTCAAGGATCCAGGCAACCCCATTCACAGCCCCACAAACGCTGCCATTCTGTCTTTCTAGAGCCTCCAAGAGGCCAACACAATCTAAATGGGCCGCTGAGTAGTGCTGCATCCCAGCTCAGAAACTGCGAACGTCCAGGCATTCCTCCCACACCAAAGGGGCCCACGACCAAAAGCTCTTGCTGCTCTTCAAGGATCCAGGCAACCCCATTCACAGCCCCAGAAACGCTGCCATTCTGTCTTTCTAGAGCCTCCAAGAGGCCAACACAATCTAAATGGGCCGCTGAGTAGTGCTGCATCCCAGCTCAGAAACTGCGAACGTCCAGGCATTCCACCCACACCAAAGGGGCCACGACCAAAAGCTCTTGCTGCTCTTCAAGTAGCCAGGCAAGCCCATTCACAGCCCCACAAACGCTGCCGCTCTCTCTTTCGGCAGCCTCCCAAAGGCCAAGAGAGCCTCTCCCTGAGTCGCTGCGCAGAGTGGGATCCCAGCTCAGCATTTGCCAACGTCCAGGGATTCCTCCCACCCCAAAGGTGCCAGGACTAAAAGCTCTTGCTGCTCTTCAAGGATCCAGGCAACCCCATTCACAGCCCCACAAAAGCTGTCGCTCCCTCTTTCTGCAGCCTCCCAAACTCCAATACAACCTCTCTGTCTGGGCCGCATAGAGAGTAACGCTGGGTTAGGGTTAGGGTTTAGGGTTAGGGTTAGGGATAGGGTTAGGGTTACCCTTTAGGATTAGGGTTAGGGTATAGGTTAGGGTTAGGCTTAGGGTTAGCGTTAGTGTTCAGCGGGAGCTGAGCTCAGCAATGGCCAACGTCCAGGGATTCCTCCCACCCCAAAAGGTGCCAGGACCAAAAGCTCTTGCTGCTCTTCAAGTAGCCAGGCAACCACATTCACAGCCCCAGAAACGCTGGCGCTCCCTCTTTCTGCACCCTCCCAAAGTCCAAAACAACCGCTCTTCCTGGGTCGATGAGCAGGCCGGAGCCCACCTCAGCAATTCCCAACGTCCAGGGATTCCTCCCACCCCAAAGGTGCCAGGACCAAAAGCTCTTCCTGCTCTCCAAGTAGCCAGGCAAGCCCATTCACAGCCCCACAAACGCTGGCGCTCCCTCTTTCTGCAGCCTCCCAAAGGCCAAAACAACCGCTCTTCCTGGGCCGATGAGTACAGCCGGAGCCCAGCTCAGCAATTGCCAACGTTCAGGGATTCCTCCCACACCACAGGAGCCACGACCAAAAGCTCTTGCTGCTCTTCAAGTAGCCAGGCAACCCCATTCGCAGCCCCACAAATGCTGCCACTCTCTCTTTCGGCAGCCTCCCAAAGGCCAAGAGAGCCTCTCCCTGACTCGCTGCGCAGAGCGGGATCCCAGCTCAGCATTTGTGAATGTCCAGGGATTCCTCCCACACCAAAGGGGCCCACGACCAAAAGCTCTTGCTGCTCTTCAAGTCTCCAGGCAACCCCATTCACAACTGCAAAAACGCTGCCATTCTGTCTTTCTAGAGCCTCCAAGAGGCCAACACAATCTAAATGGGCCACTGAGTAGTGCTGCATCCCAGCTCAGAAACTGCGAACGTCCAGGCATTCCTCCCACACCAAAGGGGCCACGACCAAAAGCTCTTGCTGCTCTTCAAGTAGCCAGGCAAGCCCATTCACAGCCCCACAAACGCTGCCATTCTGTCTTTCTAGAGCCTCCAAGAGGCCAACACAATCTAAATGGGCTGCTGAGTAGTGCTGCATCCCAGCTCAGAAACTGCGAACGTCCAGGCATTCCTCCCACACCAAAGGGGCCACGACCAAAAGCTCTTGCTGCTCTTCAAGTAGCCAGGCAAGCCCATTCACAGCCCCACAAACGCTGCCGCTCTCTCTTTCGGCAGCCTCCCAAAGGCCAAGAGAGCCTCTCCCTGAGTCGCTGCGCAGAGTGGGATCCCAGCTCAGCAATTCCCAACGTCCCGGGATTCCTCCCACCCCAAAGGTGCCAGGACCAAAAGCTCTTGCTGCTCTTCAAGTCTCCAGGCAACCCCATTCGCAGCCCCACAAATGCTGCCACTCTTTCTTTCGGCAGCCTCCCAAAGGCCAAGAGAATCTCTCCCTGACTCGATGCGAAGAGCGGGATCCCAGCTCAGCATTTATGAACGTCCAGGGATTCCTCACACACCAAAGGGGCCACGACCAAAAGCTCTTGCTGCTCTTCAAGTCTCCAGGCAAGCCCATTCACAGCCCCACAAACGCTGCCGCTCTCTCCATCGGCAGCCTCCCAAAGGCCAAGAGAGCCTCTCCCTGACTCGCTGCGCAGAGTGGGATCCCAGCTCAGCATTTGCCAACGTCCAGGGATTCCTCCCACCCCAAAGGTGCCAGGACTAAAAGCTCTTGCTGCTCTTCAAGGATCCAGGCAACCCCATTCACAGCCCCACAAAAGCTGTCGCTCCCTCTTTCTGCAGCCTCCCAAACTCCAATACAATCTCTCTGTCTGGGCCGCAGAGAGAGTAACGCTGGGTTAGGGTTAGGGTTTAGGGTTAGGGTTAGGGATAGGGTTAGGGTTAGGGATAGGGTTAGGGTTCAGGATTAGGGTTAGGGTATAGGTTAAGGTTAGGCTTAGGGTTAGCGTTAGTGTTCAGCGGGAGCTGAGCTCAGCAATGGCCAACGTCCAGGGATTCCTCCCACCCCAAAAGGTGCCAGGACCAAAAGCTCTTGCTGCTCTTCAAGTAGCCAGGCAACCCCATTCACAGCCCCACAAACGCTGGCGCTCCCTCTTTCTGCACCCTCCCAAAGTCCAAAACAACCGCTCTTCCTGGGCCGATGAGCAGGCCGGAGCCCAGCTCAGCATTTGTGAACGTCCAGGGATTCCTCCCACACCAAAGGGGCCCACGACCAAAAGCTCTTGCTGCTCTTCAAGGATCCAGGCAACCCCATTCACAACTGCAAAAACGCTGCCATTCTGTCTTTCTAGAGCCTCCAAGAGGCCAACACAATCTAAATGGGCCGCTGAGTAGTGCTGCATCCCAGCTCAGAAACTGCGAACGTCCAGGCATTCCTCCCACACCAAAGGGGCCAGGACCAAAAGCTCTTGCTGCTCTTCAAGTAGCCAGGCAAGCCCATTCACAGCCCCACAAACGCTGCCGCTCTCTCTTTCGGCAGCCTCCCAAAGGCCAAGAGAGCCTCTCCCTGACTCGCTGCGCAGAGTGGGATCCCAGCTCAGCATTTGCCAACGTCCAGGGATTCCTCCCACCCCAAAGGTGCCAGGACTAAAAGCTCTTGCTGCTCTTCAAGGATCCAGGCAACCCCATTCACAGCCCCACAAAAGCTGTCGCTCCCTCTTTCTGCAGCCTCCCAAACTCCAATACAATCTCTCTGTCTGGGCCGCAGAGAGAGTAACGCTGGGTTAGGGTTAGGGTTTAGGGTTAGGGTTAGGGATAGGGTTAGGGTTAGGGATAGGGTTAGGGTTAGGGTTCAGGATTAGGGTTAGGGTATAGGTTAAGGTTAGGCTTAGGGTTAGCGTTAGTGTTCAGCGGGAGCTGAGCTCAGCAATGGCCAACGTCCAGGGATTCCTCCCACCCCAAAAGGTGCCAGGACCAAAAGCTCTTGCTGCTCTTCAAGTAGCCAGGCAACCCCATTCACAGCCCCACAAACGCTGGCGCTCCCTCTTTCTGCAGCCTCCCAAAGTCCAAAACAACCGCTCTTCCTGGGCCGATGAGTACAGCCGGAGCCCAGCTCAGCAATTGCCAACGTCCAGGGATTCCTCCCACCCCAAAGGTGCCAGGACCAAAAGCTCTTGCTGCTCTTCAAGTAGCCAGGCAACCCCATTCACAGCCCCACAAATGCTGCCACTCTCTCTTTCGGCAGCCTCCCAAAGGCCAAGAGAGTCTCTCCCTGACTCGATGCGAAGAGCGGGATCCCAGCTCAGCATTTGTGAACGTCCAGGGATTCCTCCCACACCAAAGGGGCCCACGACCAAAAGCTCTTGCTGCTCTTCAAGTCTCCAGGCAACCCCATTCACAACTGCAAAAACGCTGCCATTCTGTCTTTCTAGAGCCTCCAAGAGGCCAACACAATCTAAATGGGCCGCTGAGTAGTGCTGCATCCCAGCTCAGAAACTGCGAACGTCCAGGCATTCCTCCCACACCAAAGGGGCCACGACCAAAAGCTCTTGCTGCTCTTCAAGTCTCCAGGCAAGCCCATTCACAGCCCCACAAACGCTGCCGCTCTCTCTTTCGGCAGCCTCCCAAAGGCCAAGAGAGTCTCTCCCTGACTCGATGCGAAGAGCGGGATCCCAGCTCAGCATTTGTGAACGTCCAGGGATTCCTCCCACACCAAAGGGGCCCACGACCAAAAGCTCTTGCTGCTCTTCAAGTCTCCAGGCAACCCCATTCACAACTGCAAAAACGCTGCCATTCTGTCTTTCTAGAGCCTCCAAGAGGCCAACACAATCTAAATGGGCCGCTGAGTAGTGCTGCATCCCAGCTCAGAAACTGCGAACGTCCAGGCATTCCTCCCACACCAAAGGGGCCAGGACCAAAAGCTCTTGCTGCTCTTCAAGGATCCAGGCAACCCCATTCACAGCCCCAGAAACGCTGCCATTCTGTCTTTCTAGAGCCTCCAAGAGGCCAACACAATCTAAATGGGCCGCTGAGTAGTGCTGCATCCCAGCTCAGAAACTGCGAACGTCCAGGCATTCCTCCCACACCAAAGGGGCCACGACCAAAAGCTCTTGCTGCTCTTCAAGTCTCCAGGCAAGCCCATTCACAACTGCAAAAACGCTGCCATTCTGTCTTTCTAGAGCCTCCAAGAGGCCAACACAATCTAAGTGGGCCGCTGAGTAGTGCTGCATCCCAGCTCAGAAACTGCGAACGTCCAGGCATTCCTCCCACACCAAAGGGGCCAGGACCAAAAGCTCTTGCTGCTCTTCAAGTAGCCAGGCAAGCCCATTCACAGCCCCACAAACGCTGCCGCTCTCTCTTTCGGCAGCCTCCCAAAGGCCAAGAGAGCCTCTCCCTGAGTCGCTGCGCAGAGTGGGATCCTAGCTCAGCATTTGCCAACGTCCAGGGATTCCTCCCACCCCAAAGGTGCCAGGACTAAAAGCTCTTGCTGCTCTTCAAGGATCCAGGCAACCCCATTCACAGCCCCACAAAAGCTGTCGCTCCCTCTTTCTGCAGCCTCCCAAACTCCAATACAATCTCTCTGTCTGGGCCGCAGAGAGAGTAACGCTGGGTTAGGGTTAGGGTTTAGGGTTAGGGTTAGGGATAGGGTTAGGGTTAGGGATAGGGTTAGGGTTAGGGTTCAGGATTAGGGTTAGGGTATAGGTTAAGGTTAGGCTTAGGGTTAGCGTTAGTGTTCAGCGGGAGCTGAGCTCAGCAATGGCCAACGTCCAGGGATTCCTCCCACCCCAAAAGGTGCCAGGACCAAAAGCTCTTGCTGCTCTTCAAGTAGCCAGGCAACCCCATTCACAGCCCCACAAACGCTGGCGCTCCCTCTTTCTGCAGCCTCCCAAAGTCCAAAACAACCGCTCTTCCTGGGCCGATGAGTACAGCCGGAGCCCAGCTCAGCAATTGCCAACGTCCAGGGATTCCTCCCACACCACAGGAGCCACGACCAAAAGCTCTTGCTGCTCTTCAAGTAGCCAGGCAACCCCATTCGCAGCCCCACAAATGCTGCCACTCTCTCTTTCGGCAGCCTCCCAAAGGCCAAGAGAGTCTCTCCCTGCCTCGATGCGAAGAGCGGGATCCCAGCTCAGCATTTGTGAACGTCCAGGGATTCCTCCCACACCAAAGGGGCCCACGACCAAAAGCTCTTGCTGCTCTTCAAGTCTCCAGGCAACCCCATTCACAGCCCCACAAACGCTGCCATTCTGTCTTTCTAGAGCCTCCAAGAGGCCAACACAATCTAAATGGGCCGCTGAGTAGTGCTGCATCCCAGCTCAGAAACTGCGAACGTCCAGGCATTCCTCCCACACCAAAGGGGCCACGACCAAAAGCTCTTGCTGCTCTTCAAGGATCCAGGCAACCCCATTCACAACTGCAAAAACGCTGCCATTCTGTCTTTCTAGAGCCTCCAAGAGGCCAACACAATCTAAATGGGCCGCTGAGTAGTGCTGCATCCCAGCTCAGAAACTGCGAACGTCCAGGCATTCCTCCCACACCAAAGGGGCCAGGACCAAAAGCTCTTGCTGCTCTTCAAGTAGCCAGGCAAGCCCATTCACAGCCCCACAAACGCTGCCGCTCTCTCTTTCGGCAGCCTCCCAAAGGCCAAGAGAGCCTCTCCCTGACTCGCTGCGCAGAGTGGGATCCCAGCTCAGCATTTGCCAACGTCCAGGGATTCCTCCCACCCCAAAGGTGCCAGGACTAAAAGCTCTTGCTGCTCTTCAAGGATCCAGGCAACCCCATTCACAGCCCCACAAAAGCTGTCGCTCCCTCTTTCTGCAGCCTCCCAAACTCCAATACAATCTCTCTGTCTGGGCCGCAGAGAGAGTAACGCTGGGTTAGGGTTAGGGTTTAGGGTTAGGGTTAGGGATAGGGTTAGGGTTAGGGATAGGGTTAGGGTTAGGGTTCAGGATTAGGGTTAGGGTATAGGTTAAGGTTAGGCTTAGGGTTAGCGTTAGTGTTCAGCGGGAGCTGAGCTCAGCAATGGCAAACGTCCAGGGATTCCTCCCACCCCAAAAGGTGCCAGGACCAAAAGCTCTTGCTGCTCTTCAAGTAGCCAGGCAACCCCATTCACAGCCCCACAAACGCTGGCGCTCCCTCTTTCTGCAGCCTCCCAAAGTCCAAAACAACCGCTCTTCCTGGGCCGATGAGTACAGCCGGAGCCCAGCTCAGCAATTCCCAACGTCCAGGGATTCCTCCCACACCACAGGAGCCACGACCAAAAGCTCTTGCTGCTCTTCAAGTAGCCAGGCAACCCCATTCGCAGCCCCACAAATGCTGCCACTCTCTCTTTCGGCAGCCTCCCAAAGGCCAAGAGAGTCTCTCCCTGCCTCGATGCGAAGAGCGGGATCCCAGCTCAGCATTTGTGAACGTCCAGGGATTCCTCCCACACCAAAGGGGCCCACGACCAAAAGCTCTTGCTGCTCTTCAAGGATCCAGGCAACCCCATTCACAGCCCCACAAACGCTGCCATTCTGTCTTTCTAGAGCCTCCAAGAGGCCAACACAATCTAAATGGGCCGCTGAGTAGTGCTGCATCCCAGCTCAGAAACTGCGAACGTCCAGGCATTCCTCCCACACCAAAGGGGCCCACGACCAAAAGCTCTTGCTGCTCTTCAAGGATCCAGGCAACCCCATTCACAGCCCCAGAAACGCTGCCATTCTGTCTTTCTAGAGCCTCCAAGAGGCCAACACAATCTAAATGGGCCGCTGAGTAGTGCTGCATCCCAGCTCAGAAACTGCGAACGTCCAGGCATTCCACCCACACCAAAGGGGCCACGACCAAAAGCTCTTGCTGCTCTTCAAGTCTCCAGGCAAGCCCATTCACAGCCCCACAAACGCTGCCGCTCTCTCTTTCGGCAGCCTCCCAAAGGCCAAGAGAGCCTCTCCCTGACTCGCTGCGCAGAGTGGGATCCCAGCTCAGCATTTGCCAACGTCCAGGGATTCCTCCCACCCCAAAGGTGCCAGGACTAAAAGCTCTTGCTGCTCTTCAAGGATCCAGGCAACCCCATTCACAGCCCCACAAAAGCTGTCGCTCCCTCTTTCTGCAGCCTCCCAAACTCCAATACAACCTCTCTGTCTGGGCCGCATAGAGAGTAACGCTGGGTTAGGGTTAGGGTTTAGGGTTAGGGTTAGGGATAGGGTTAGGGTTACCCTTTAGGATTAGGGTTAGGGTATAGGTTAGGGTTAGGCTTAGGGTTAGCGTTAGTGTTCAGCGGGAGCTGAGCTCAGCAATGGCCAACGTCCAGGGATTCCTCCCACCCCAAAAGGTGCCAGGACCAAAAGCTCTTGCTGCTCTTCAAGTAGCCAGGCAACCACATTCACAGCCCCAGAAACGCTGGCGCTCCCTCTTTCTGCACCCTCCCAAAGTCCAAAACAACCGCTCTTCCTGGGTCGATGAGCAGGCCGGAGCCCACCTCAGCAATTCCCAACGTCCAGGGATTCCTCCCACCCCAAAGGTGCCAGGACCAAAAGCTCTTCCTGCTCTCCAAGTAGCCAGGCAAGCCCATTCACAGCCCCACAAACGCTGGCGCTCCCTCTTTCTGCAGCCTCCCAAAGGCCAAAACAACCGCTCTTCCTAAGCCGATGAGTACAGCCGGAGCCCAGCTCAGCAATTGCCAACGTTCAGGGATTCCTCCCACACCACAGGAGCCACGACCAAAAGCTCTTGCTGCTCTTCAAGTAGCCAGGCAACCCCATTCGCAGCCCCACAAATGCTGCCACTCTCTCTTTCGGCAGCCTCCCAAAGGCCAAGAGAGCCTCTCCCTGACTCGCTGCGCAGAGCGGGATCCCAGCTCAGCATTTGTGAATGTCCAGGGATTCCTCCCACACCAAAGGGGCCCACGACCAAAAGCTCTTGCTGCTCTTCAAGTCTCCAGGCAACCCCATTCACAACTGCAAAAACGCTGCCATTCTGTCTTTCTAGAGCCTCCAAGAGGCCAACACAATCTAAATGGGCCACTGAGTAGTGCTGCATCCCAGCTCAGAAACTGCGAACGTCCAGGCATTCCTCCCACACCAAAGGGGCCACGACCAAAAGCTCTTGCTGCTCTTCAAGTAGCCAGGCAAGCCCATTCACAGCCCCACAAACGCTGCCATTCTGTCTTTCTAGAGCCTCCAAGAGGCCAACACAATCTAAATGGGCTGCTGAGTAGTGCTGCATCCCAGCTCAGAAACTGCGAACGTCCAGGCATTCCTCCCACACCAAAGGGGCCACGACCAAAAGCTCTTGCTGCTCTTCAAGTAGCCAGGCAAGCCCATTCACAGCCCCACAAACGCTGCCGCTCTCTCTTTCGGCAGCCTCCCAAAGGCCAAGAGAGCCTCTCCCTGAGTCGCTGCGCAGAGTGGGATCCCAGCTCAGCAATTCCCAACGTCCCGGGATTCCTCCCACCCCAAAGGTGCCAGGACCAAAAGCTCTTGCTGCTCTTCAAGTCTCCAGGCAACCCCATTCGCAGCCCCACAAATGCTGCCACTCTTTCTTTCGGCAGCCTCCCAAAGGCCAAGAGAATCTCTCCCTGACTCGATGCGAAGAGCGGGATCCCAGCTCAGCATTTATGAACGTCCAGGGATTCCTCACACACCAAAGGGGCCACGACCAAAAGCTCTTGCTGCTCTTCAAGTCTCCAGGCAAGCCCATTCACAGCCCCACAAACGCTGCCGCTCTCTCCATCGGCAGCCTCCCAAAGGCCAAGAGAGCCTCTCCCTGACTCGCTGCGCAGAGTGGGATCCCAGCTCAGCATTTGCCAACGTCCAGGGATTCCTCCCACCCCAAAGGTGCCAGGACTAAAAGCTCTTGCTGCTCTTCAAGGATCCAGGCAACCCCATTCACAGCCCCACAAAAGCTGTCGCTCCCTCTTTCTGCAGCCTCCCAAACTCCAATACAATCTCTCTGTCTGGGCCGCAGAGAGAGTAACGCTGGGTTAGGGTTAGGGTTTAGGGTTAGGGTTAGGGATAGGGTTAGGGTTAGGGATAGGGTTAGGGTTAGGGTTCAGGATTAGGGTTAGGGTATAGGTTAAGGTTAGGCTTAGGGTTAGCGTTAGTGTTCAGCGGGAGCTGAGCTCAGCAATGGCCAACGTCCAGGGATTCCTCCCACCCCAAAAGGTGCCAGGACCAAAAGCTCTTGCTGCTCTTCAAGTAGCCAGGCAACCCCATTCACAGCCCCAGAAACGCTGGCGCTCCCTCTTTCTGCACCCTCCCAAAGTCCAAAACAACCGCTCTTCCTGGGCCGATGAGCAGGCCGGAGCCCAGCTCAGCAATTCCCAACGTCCAGGGATTCCTCCCACCCCAAAGGTGCCAGGACCAAAAGCTCTTGCTGCTCTTCAAGTAGCCAGGCAACCCCATTCACAGCCCCACAAACGCTGCCGCTCTCTCTTTCGGCAGCCTCCCAAAGTCCAAAACAACCGCTCTTCCTGGGCCGATGAGTACAGCCGGAGCCCAGATCAGCAATTGCCAACGTCCAGGGATTCCTCCCACACCACAGGAGCCACGACCAAAAGCTCTTGCTGCTCTTCAAGTCTCCAGGCAACCCCATTCACAACTGCAAAAACGCTGCCATTCTGTCTTTCTAGAGCCTCCAAGAGGCCAACACAATCTAAATGGGCCGCTGAGTAGTGCTGCATCCCAGCTCAGAAACTGCGAACGTCCAGGCATTCCTCCCACACCAAAGGGGCCACGACCAAAAGCTCTTGCTGCTCTTCAAGTAGCCAGGCAAGCCCATTCACAGCCCCACAAACGCTGCCGCTCTCTCTTTCGGCAGCCTCCCAAAGGCCAAGAGAGCCTCTCCCTGACTCGCTGCGCAGAGTGGGATCCCAGCTCAGCATTTGCCAACGTCCAGGGATTCCTCCCACCCCAAAGGTGCCAGGACTAAAAGCTCTTGCTGCTCTTCAAGGATCCAGGCAACCCCATTCACAGCCCCACAAAAGCTGTCGCTCCCTCTTTCTGCAGCCTCCCAAACTCCAATACAATCTCTCTGTCTGGGCCGCAGAGAGAGTAACGCTGGGTTAGGGTTAGGGTTTAGGGTTAGGGTTAGGGATAGGGTTAGGGTTAGGGATAGGGTTAGGGTTAGGGTTCAGGATTAGGGTTAGGGTATAGGTTAAGGTTAGGCTTAGGGTTAGCGTTAGTGTTCAGCGGGAGCTGAGCTCAGCAATGGCCAACGTCCAGGGATTCCTCCCACCCCAAAAGGTGCCAGGACCAAAAGCTCTTGCTGCTCTTCAAGTAGCCAGGCAACCCCATTCACAGCCCCACAAACGCTGGCGCTCCCTCTTTCTGCACCCTCCCAAAGTCCAAAACAACCGCTCTTCCTGGGCCGATGAGCAGGCCGGAGCCCAGCTCAGCAATTCCCAACGTCCAGGGATTCCTCCCACCCCAAAGGTGCCAGGACCAAAAGCTCTTGCTGCTCTTCAAGTAGCCAGGCAACCCCATTCACAGCCCCACAAAAGCTGTCGCTCCCTCTTTCTGCAGCCTCCCAAACTCCAATACAATCTCTCTGTCTGGGCCGCAGAGAGAGTAACGCTGGGTTAGGGTTAGGGTTTAGGGTTAGGGTTAGGGATAGGGTTAGGGTTAGGGATAGGGTTAGGGTTAGGGTTCAGGATTAGGGTTAGGGTATAGGTTAAGGTTAGGCTTAGGGTTAGCGTTAGTGTTCAGCGGGAGCTGAGCTCAGCAATGGCAAACGTCCAGGGATTCCTCCCACCCCAAAAGGTGCCAGGACCAAAAGCTCTTGCTGCTCTTCAAGTAGCCAGGCAACCCCATTCACAGCCCCACAAACGCTGGCGCTCCCTCTTTCTGCAGCCTCCCAAAGTCCAAAACAACCGCTCTTCCTGGGCCGATGAGTACAGCCGGAGCCCAGCTCAGCAATTCCCAACGTCCAGGGATTCCTCCCACACCACAGGAGCCACGACCAAAAGCTCTTGCTGCTCTTCAAGTAGCCAGGCAACCCCATTCGCAGCCCCACAAATGCTGCCACTCTCTCTTTCGGCAGCCTCCCAAAGGCCAAGAGAGTCTCTCCCTGCCTCGATGCGAAGAGCGGGATCCCAGCTCAGCATTTGTGAACGTCCAGGGATTCCTCCCACACCAAAGGGGCCCACGACCAAAAGCTCTTGCTGCTCTTCAAGGATCCAGGCAACCCCATTCACAGCCCCACAAACGCTGCCATTCTGTCTTTCTAGAGCCTCCAAGAGGCCAACACAATCTAAATGGGCCGCTGAGTAGTGCTGCATCCCAGCTCAGAAACTGCGAACGTCCAGGCATTCCTCCCACACCAAAGGGGCCCACGACCAAAAGCTCTTGCTGCTCTTCAAGGATCCAGGCAACCCCATTCACAACTGCAAAAACGCTGCCATTCTGTCTTTCTAGAGCCTCCAAGAGGCCAACACAATCTAAATGGGCCGCTGAGTAGTGCTGCATCCCAGCTCAGAAACTGCGAACGTCCAGGCATTCCACCCACACCAAAGGGGCCACGACCAAAAGCTCTTGCTGCTCTTCAAGTCTCCAGGCAAGCCCATTCACAGCCCCACAAACGCTGCCGCTCTCTCTTTCGGCAGCCTCCCAAAGGCCAAGAGAGCCTCTCCCTGACTCGCTGCGCAGAGTGGGATCCCAGCTCAGCATTTGCCAACGTCCAGGGATTCCTCCCACCCCAAAGGTGCCAGGACTAAAAGCTCTTGCTGCTCTTCAAGGATCCAGGCAACCCCATTCACAGCCCCACAAAAGCTGTCGCTCCCTCTTTCTGCAGCCTCCCAAACTCCAATACAACCTCTCTGTCTGGGCCGCATAGAGAGTAACGCTGGGTTAGGGTTAGGGTTTAGGGTTAGGGTTAGGGATAGGGTTAGGGTTACCCTTTAGGATTAGGGTTAGGGTATAGGTTAGGGTTAGGCTTAGGGTTAGCGTTAGTGTTCAGCGGGAGCTGAGCTCAGCAATGGCCAACGTCCAGGGATTCCTCCCACCCCAAAAGGTGCCAGGACCAAAAGCTCTTGCTGCTCTTCAAGTAGCCAGGCAACCACATTCACAGCCCCAGAAACGCTGGCGCTCCCTCTTTCTGCACCCTCCCAAAGTCCAAAACAACCGCTCTTCCTGGGTCGATGAGCAGGCCGGAGCCCACCTCAGCAATTCCCAACGTCCAGGGATTCCTCCCACCCCAAAGGTGCCAGGACCAAAAGCTCTTCCTGCTCTCCAAGTAGCCAGGCAAGCCCATTCACAGCCCCACAAACGCTGGCGCTCCCTCTTTCTGCAGCCTCCCAAAGGCCAAAACAACCGCTCTTCCTAAGCCGATGAGTACAGCCGGAGCCCAGCTCAGCAATTGCCAACGTTCAGGGATTCCTCCCACACCACAGGAGCCACGACCAAAAGCTCTTGCTGCTCTTCAAGTAGCCAGGCAACCCCATTCGCAGCCCCACAAATGCTGCCACTCTCTCTTTCGGCAGCCTCCCAAAGGCCAAGAGAGCCTCTCCCTGACTCGCTGCGCAGAGCGGGATCCCAGCTCAGCATTTGTGAATGTCCAGGGATTCCTCCCACACCAAAGGGGCCCACGACCAAAAGCTCTTGCTGCTCTTCAAGTCTCCAGGCAACCCCATTCACAACTGCAAAAACGCTGCCATTCTGTCTTTCTAGAGCCTCCAAGAGGCCAACACAATCTAAATGGGCCACTGAGTAGTGCTGCATCCCAGCTCAGAAACTGCGAACGTCCAGGCATTCCTCCCACACCAAAGGGGCCACGACCAAAAGCTCTTGCTGCTCTTCAAGTAGCCAGGCAAGCCCATTCACAGCCCCACAAACGCTGCCATTCTGTCTTTCTAGAGCCTCCAAGAGGCCAACACAATCTAAATGGGCTGCTGAGTAGTGCTGCATCCCAGCTCAGAAACTGCGAACGTCCAGGCATTCCTCCCACACCAAAGGGGCCACGACCAAAAGCTCTTGCTGCTCTTCAAGTAGCCAGGCAAGCCCATTCACAGCCCCACAAACGCTGCCGCTCTCTCTTTCGGCAGCCTCCCAAAGGCCAAGAGAGCCTCTCCCTGAGTCGCTGCGCAGAGTGGGATCCCAGCTCAGCAATTCCCAACGTCCCGGGATTCCTCCCACCCCAAAGGTGCCAGGACCAAAAGCTCTTGCTGCTCTTCAAGTCTCCAGGCAACCCCATTCGCAGCCCCACAAATGCTGCCACTCTTTCTTTCGGCAGCCTCCCAAAGGCCAAGAGAATCTCTCCCTGACTCGATGCGAAGAGCGGGATCCCAGCTCAGCATTTATGAACGTCCAGGGATTCCTCACACACCAAAGGGGCCACGACCAAAAGCTCTTGCTGCTCTTCAAGTCTCCAGGCAAGCCCATTCACAGCCCCACAAACGCTGCCGCTCTCTCCATCGGCAGCCTCCCAAAGGCCAAGAGAGCCTCTCCCTGACTCGCTGCGCAGAGTGGGATCCCAGCTCAGCATTTGCCAACGTCCAGGGATTCCTCCCACCCCAAAGGTGCCAGGACTAAAAGCTCTTGCTGCTCTTCAAGGATCCAGGCAACCCCATTCACAGCCCCACAAAAGCTGTCGCTCCCTCTTTCTGCAGCCTCCCAAACTCCAATACAATCTCTCTGTCTGGGCCGCAGAGAGAGTAACGCTGGGTTAGGGTTAGGGTTTAGGGTTAGGGTTAGGGATAGGGTTAGGGTTAGGGATAGGGTTAGGGTTAGGGTTCAGGATTAGGGTTAGGGTATAGGTTAAGGTTAGGCTTAGGGTTAGCGTTAGTGTTCAGCGGGAGCTGAGCTCAGCAATGGCCAACGTCCAGGGATTCCTCCCACCCCAAAAGGTGCCAGGACCAAAAGCTCTTGCTGCTCTTCAAGTAGCCAGGCAACCCCATTCACAGCCCCAGAAACGCTGGCGCTCCCTCTTTCTGCACCCTCCCAAAGTCCAAAACAACCGCTCTTCCTGGGCCGATGAGCAGGCCGGAGCCCAGCTCAGCAATTCCCAACGTCCAGGGATTCCTCCCACCCCAAAGGTGCCAGGACCAAAAGCTCTTGCTGCTCTTCAAGTAGCCAGGCAACCCCATTCACAGCCCCACAAACGCTGCCGCTCTCTCTTTCGGCAGCCTCCCAAAGTCCAAAACAACCGCTCTTCCTGGGCCGATGAGTACAGCCGGAGCCCAGATCAGCAATTGCCAACGTCCAGGGATTCCTCCCACACCACAGGAGCCACGACCAAAAGCTCTTGCTGCTCTTCAAGTCTCCAGGCAACCCCATTCACAACTGCAAAAACGCTGCCATTCTGTCTTTCTAGAGCCTCCAAGAGGCCAACACAATCTAAATGGGCCGCTGAGTAGTGCTGCATCCCAGCTCAGAAACTGCGAACGTCCAGGCATTCCTCCCACACCAAAGGGGCCACGACCAAAAGCTCTTGCTGCTCTTCAAGTAGCCAGGCAAGCCCATTCACAGCCCCACAAACGCTGCCGCTCTCTCTTTCGGCAGCCTCCCAAAGGCCAAGAGAGCCTCTCCCTGACTCGCTGCGCAGAGTGGGATCCCAGCTCAGCATTTGCCAACGTCCAGGGATTCCTCCCACCCCAAAGGTGCCAGGACTAAAAGCTCTTGCTGCTCTTCAAGGATCCAGGCAACCCCATTCACAGCCCCACAAAAGCTGTCGCTCCCTCTTTCTGCAGCCTCCCAAACTCCAATACAATCTCTCTGTCTGGGCCGCAGAGAGAGTAACGCTGGGTTAGGGTTAGGGTTTAGGGTTAGGGTTAGGGATAGGGTTAGGGTTAGGGATAGGGTTAGGGTTCAGGATTAGGGTTAGGGTATAGGTTAAGGTTAGGCTTAGGGTTAGCGTTAGTGTTCAGCGGGAGCTGAGCTCAGCAATGGCCAACGTCCAGGGATTCCTCCCACCCCAAAAGGTGCCAGGACCAAAAGCTCTTGCTGCTCTTCAAGTAGCCAGGCAACCCCATTCACAGCCCCACAAACGCTGGCGCTCCCTCTTTCTGCAGCCTCCCAAAGGCCAAAACAACCGCTCTTCCTGGGCCGATGAGTACAGCCGGAGCCCAGCTCAGCAATTGCCAACGTCCAGGGATTCCTCCCACACCACAGGAGCCACGACCAAAAGCTCTTGCTGCTCTTCAAGTAGCCAGGCAACCCCATTCGCAGCCCCACAAATGCTGCCACTCTCTCTTTCGGCAGCCTCCCAAAGGCCAAGAGAGTCTCTCCCTGCCTCGATGCGAAGAGCGGGATCCCAGCTCAGCATTTGTGAACGTCCAGGGATTCCTCCCACACCAAAGGGGCCCACGACCAAAAGCTCTTGCTGCTCTTCAAGTCTCCAGGCAACCCCATTCACAGCCCCACAAACGCTGCCATTCTGTCTTTCTAGAGCCTCCAAGAGGCCAACACAATCTAAATGGGCCGCTGAGTAGTGCTGCATCCCAGCTCAGAAACTGCGAACGTCCAGGCATTCCTCCCACACCAAAGGGGCCACGACCAAAAGCTCTTGCTGCTCTTCAAGGATCCAGGCAACCCCATTCACAGCCCCAGAAACGCTGCCATTCTGTCTTTCTAGAGCCTCCAAGAGGCCAACACAATCTAAATGGGCCGCTGAGTAGTGCTGCATCCCAGCTCAGAAACTGCGAACGTCCAGGGATTCCTCCCACACCAAAGGGGCCACGACCAAAAGCTCTTGCTGCTCTTCAAGTCTCCAGGCAAGCCCATTCACAGCCCCACAAACGCTGCCGCTCTCTCTTTCGGCAGCCTCCCAAAGGCCAAGAGAGCCTCTCCCTGAGTCGCTGCGCAGAGTGGGATCCCAGCTCAGCATTTGCCAACGTCCAGGGATTCCTCCCACCCCAAAGGTGCCAGGACTAAAAGCTCTTGCTGCTCTTCAAGGATCCAGGCAACCCCATTCACAGCCCCACAAAAGCTGTCGCTCCCTCTTTCTGCAGCCTCCCAAACTCCAATACAATCTCTCTGTCTGGGCCGCAGAGAGAGTAACGCTGGGTTAGGGTTAGGGTTTAGGGTTAGGGTTAGGGATAGGGTTAGGGTTAGGGATAGGGTTAGGGTTAGGGTTCAGGATTAGGGTTAGGGTATAGGTTAAGGTTAGGCTTAGGGTTAGCGTTAGTGTTCAGCGGGAGCTGAGCTCAGCAATGGCCAACGTCCAGGGATTCCTCCCACCCCAAAAGGTGCCAGGACCAAAAGCTCTTGCTGCTCTTCAAGTAGCCAGGCAACCCCATTCACAGCCCCAGAAACGCTGGCGCTCCCTCTTTCTGCAGCCTCCCAAAGTCCAAAACAACCGCTCTTCCTGGGCCGATGAGTACAGCCGGAGCCCAGCTCAGCAATTGCCAACGTCCAGGGATTCCTCCCACACCACAGGAGCCACGACCAAAAGCTCTTGCTGCTCTTCAAGTAGCCAGGCGACCCCATTCGCAGCCCCACAAATGCTGCCACTCTCTCTTTCGGCAGCCTCCCAAAGGCCAAGAGAGTCTCTCCCTGCCTCGATGCGAAGAGCGGGATCCCAGCTCAGCATTTGTGAACGTCCAGGGATTCCTCCCACACCAAAGGGGCCCACGAACAAAAGCTCTTGCTGCTCTTCAAGTCTCCAGGCAACCCCATTCACAGCCCCACAAACGCTGCCGCTCTCTCTTTCGGCAGCCTCCCAAAGTCCAAAACAACCGCTCTTCCTGGGCCGATGAGTACAGCCGGAGCCCAGCTCAGCAATTGCCAACGTCCAGGGATTCCTCCCACACCACAGGAGCCACGAACAAAAGCTCTTGCTGCTCTTCAAGTCTCCAGGCAACCCCATTCACAACTGCAAAAACGCTGCCATTCTGTCTTTCTAGAGCCTCCAAGAGGCCAACACAATGTAAATGGGCCGCTGAGTAGTGCTGCATCCCAGCTCAGAAACTGCGAACGTCCAGGCATTCCTCCCACAACAAAGGGGCCACGACCAAAAGCTCTTGCTGCTCTTCAAGTAGCCAGGCAAGCCCATTCACAGCCCCACAAACGCTGCCGCTCTCTCTTTCGGCAGCCTCCCAAAGGCCAAGAGAGCCTCTCCCTGACTCGCTGCGCAGAGTGGGATCCCAGCTCAGCATTTGCCAACGTCCAGGGATTCCTCCCACCCCAAAGGTGCCAGGACCAAAAGCTCTTGCTGCTCTTCAAGGATCCAGGCAACCCCATTCACAGCCCCACAAAAGCTGTCGCTCCCTCTTTCTGCAGCCTCCCAAACTCCAATACAATCTCTCTGTCTGGGCCGCAGAGAGAGTAACGCTGGGTTAGGGTTAGGGTTTAGGGTTAGGGTTAGGGATAGGGTTAGGGTTAGGGATAGGGTTAGGGTTACGCTTCAGGATTAGGGTTAGGGTATAGGTTAAGGTTAGGCTTAGGGTTAGCGTTAGTGTTCAGCGGGAGCTGAGCTCAGCAATGGCCAACGTCCAGGGATTCCTCCCACCCCAAAAGGTGCCAGGACCAAAAGCTCTTGCTGCTCTTCAAGTAGCCAGGCAACCCCATTCACAGCCCCACAAACGCTGGCGCTCCCTCTTTCTGCAGCCTCCCAAAGTCCAAAACAACCGCTCTTCCTGGGCCGATGAGCAGGCCGGAGCCCAGCTCAGCAATTGCCAACGTCCAGGGATTCCTCCCACACCACAGGAGCCACGACCAAAAGCTCTTGCTGCTCTTCAAGTCTCCAGGCAACCCCATTCACAACTGCAAAAACGCTGCCATTCTGTCTTTCTAGAGCCTCCAAGAGGCCAACACAATCTAAATGGGCCGCTGAGTAGTGCTGCATCCCAGCTCAGAAACTGCGAACGTCCAGGCATTCCTCCCACAACAAAGGGGCCACGACCAAAAGCTCTTGCTGCTCTTCAAGTAGCCAGGCAAGCCCATTCACAGCCCCACAAAAGCTGTCGCTCCCTCTTTCTGCAGCCTCCCGAACTCCACTACAATCTCTCTGTCTGGGCCGCAGAGAGAGTAACTCTGGGTTAGGGTTAGGGTTTAGGGTTAGGGTTAGGGATAGGGTTAGGGTTAGGGATAGGGTTAGGGTTACGCTTCAGGATTAGGGTTAGGGTATAGGTTAAGGTTAGGCTTAGGGTTAGCGTTAGTGTTCAGCGGGAGCTGAGCTCAGCAATGGCCAACGTCCAGGGATTCCTCCCACCCCAAAGGAGCCACGACCAAAAGCTCTTGCTGCTCTTCAAGTAGCCAGGCAACCCCATTCGCAGCCCCACAAATGCTGCCACTCTCTCTTTCGGCAGCCTCCCAAAGGCCAAGAGAACCTCTCCCTGACTCGATGCGAAGAGCGGGATCCCAGCTCAGCATTTGTGAACGTCCAGGGATTCCTCCCACACCAAAGGGGCCCACGACCAAAAGCTCTTGCTGCTCTTCAAGTCTCCAGGCAACCCCATTCACAACTGCAAAAACGCTGCCATTCTGTCTTTCTAGAGCCTCCAAGAGGCCAACACAATCTAAATGGGCCGCTGAGTAGTGCTGCACCCCAGCTCAGAAACTGCGAACGCCCAGGGATTCCTCCCACACCACAGGAGCCACGAACAAAAGCTCTTGCTGCTCTTCAAGTCTCCAGGCAAGCCCATTCACAGCCCCACAAACGCTGCCGCTCTCTCTTTCGGCAGCCTCCCAAAGGCCAAGAGAGCCTCTCCCTGACTCGCTGCGCAGAGTGGGATCCCAGCTCAGCATTTGACAACGTCCAGGGATTCCTCCCACCCCAAAGGTGCCAGGACTAAAAGCTCTTGCTGCTCTTCAAGGATCCAGGCAACCCCATTCACAGCCCCACAAAAGCTGTCGCTCCCTCTTTCTGCAGCCTCCCAAACTCCAATACAATCTCTCTGTCTGGGCCGCAGAGAGAGTAACGCTGGGTTAGGGTTAGGGTTTAGGGTTAGGGTTAGGGATAGGGTTAGGGTTAGGGATAGGGTTAGGGTTAGGGTTCAGGATTAGGGTTAGGGTATAGGTTAAGGTTAGGCTTAGGGTTAGCGTTAGTGTTCAGCGGGAGCTGAGCTCAGCAATGGCCAACGTCCAGGGATTCCTCCCACCCCAAAAGGTGCCAGGACCAAAAGCTCTTGCTGCTCTTCAAGTAGCCAGGCAACCCCATTCACAGCCCCAGAAACGCTGGCGCTCCCTCTTTCTGCAGCCTCCCAAAGTCCAAAACAACCGCTCTTCCTGGGCCGATGAGTACAGCCGGAGCCCAGCTCAGCAATTGCCAACGTCCAGGGATTCCTCCCACACCACAGGAGCCACGACCAAAAGCTCTTGCTGCTCTTCAAGTAGCCAGGCGACCCCATTCGCAGCCCCACAAATGCTGCCACTCTCTCTTTCGGCAGCCTCCCAAAGGCCAAGAGAGTCTCTCCCTGCCTCGATGCGAAGAGCGGGATCCCAGCTCAGCATTTGTGAACGTCCAGGGATTCCTCCCACACCAAAGGGGCCCACGACCAAAAGCTCTTGCTGCTCTTCAAGTCTCCAGGCAACCCCATTCACAGCCCCACAAACGCTGCCGCTCTCTCTTTCGGCAGCCTCCCAAAGTCCAAAACAACCGCTCTTCCTGGGCCGATGAGTACAGCCGGAGCCCAGCTCAGCAATTGCCAACGTCCAGGGATTCCTCCCACACCACAGGAGCCACGAACAAAAGCTCTTGCTGCTCTTCAAGTCTCCAGGCAACCCCATTCACAACTGCAAAAACGCTGCCATTCTGTCTTTCTAGAGCCTCCAAGAGGCCAACACAATGTAAATGGGCCGCTGAGTAGTGCTGCATCCCAGCTCAGAAACTGCGAACGTCCAGGGATTCCTCCCACACCACAGCAGCCACGACCAAAAGCTCTTGCTGCTCTTCAAGTCTCCAGGCAAGCCCATTCACAGCCCCACAAACGCTGCCGCTCTCTCTTTCGGCAGCCTCCCAAAGGCCAAGAGAGCCTCTCCCTGACTCGCTGCGCAGAGTGGGATCCCAGCTCAGCATTTGCCAACGTCCAGGGATTCCTCCCACCCCAAAGGTGCCACGACCAAAAGCTCTTGCTGCTCTTCAAGGATCCAGGCAACCCCATTCACAGCCCCACAAAAGCTGTCGCTCCCTCTTTCTGCAGCCTCCCAAACTCCAATACAATCTCTCTGTCTGGGCCGCAGAGAGAGTAACGCTGGGTTAGGGTTAGGGTTTAGGGTTAGGGTTAGGGATAGGGTTAGGGTTAGGGATAGGGTTAGGGTTACGCTTCAGGATTAGGGTTAGGGTATAGGTTAAGGTTAGGCTTAGGGTTAGCGTTAGTGTTCAGCGGGAGCTGAGCTCAGCAATGGCCAACGTCCAGGGATTCCTCCCACCCCAAAAGGTGCCAGGACCAAAAGCTCTTGCTGCTCTTCAAGTAGCCAGGCAACCCCATTCACAGCCCCACAAACGCTGGCGCTCCCTCTTTCTGCACCCTCCCAAAGTCCAAAACAACCGCTCTTCCTGGGCCGATGAGCAGGCCGGAGCCCAGCTCAGCAATTCCCAACGTCCAGGGATTCCTCCCACACCACAGGAGCCACGACCAAAAGCTCTTGCTGCTCTTCAAGTAGCCAGGCAACCCCATTCGCAGCCCCACAAATGCTGCCGCTCTCTCTTTCGGCAGCCTCCCAAAGGCCAAGAGAATCTCTCCCTGACTCGATGCGAAGAGCGGGATCCCAGCTCAGCATTTGTGAACGTCCAGGGATTCCTCCCACACCAAAGGGGCCCACGACCAAAAGCTCTTGCTGCTCTTCAAGTCTCCAGGCAACCCCATTCACAACTGCAAAAACGCTGCCATTCTGTCTTTCTAGAGCCTCCAAGAGGCCAACACAATCTAAGTGGGCCGCTGAGTAGTGCTGCATCCCAGCTCAGAAACTGCGAACGTCCAGGCATTCCTCCCACACCAAAGGGGCCAGGACCAAAAGCTCTTGCTGCTCTTCAAGTAGCCAGGCAAGCCCATTCACAGCCCCACAAACGCTGCCGCTCTCTCTTTCGGCAGCCTCCCAAAGGCCAAGAGAGCCTCTCCCTGACTCGCTGCGCAGACTGGGATCCCAGCTCAGCATTTGCCAACGTCCAGGGATTCCTCCCACCCCAAAGGTGCCAGGACTAAAAGCTCTTGCTGCTCTTCAAGGATCCAGGCAACCCCATTCACAGCCCCACAAAAGCTGTCGCTCCCTCTTTCTGCAGCCTCCCAAACTCCAATACAATCTCTCTGTCTGGGCCGCAGAGAGAGTAACGCTGGGTTAGGGTTAGGGTTTAGGGTTAGGGTTAGGGATAGGGTTAGGGTTAGGGATAGGGTTAGGGTTATGCTTCAGGATTAGGGTTAGGGTATAGGTTAAGGTTAGGCTTAGGGTTAGCGTTAGTGTTCAGCGGGAGCTGAGCTCAGCAATGGCCAACGTCCAGGGATTCCTCCCACCCCAAAAGGTGCCAGGACCAAAAGCTCTTGCTGCTCTTCAAGTAGCCAGGCAACCCCATTCACAGCCCCACAAACGCTGGCGCTCCCTCTTTCTGCACCCTCCCAAAGTCCAAAACAACCGCTCTTCCTGGGCCGATGAGCAGGCCGGAGCCCAGCTCAGCAATTCCCAACGTCCAGGGATTCCTCCCACCCCAAAGGTGCCAGGACCAAAAGCTCTTGCTGCTCTTCAAGTAGCCAGGCAACCCCATTCGCAGCCCCACAAATGCTGCCACTCTCTCTTTCGGCAGCCTCCCAAAGGCCAAGAGAGTCTCTCCCTGCCTCGATGCGAAGAGCGGGATCCCAGCTCAGCATTTGTGAACGTCCAGGGATTCCTCCCACACCAAAGGGGCCCACGACCAAAAGCTCTTGCTGCTCTTCAAGTCTCCAGGCAACCCCATTCACAGCCCCACAAACGCTGCCATTCTGTCTTTCTAGAGCCTCCAAGAGGCCAACACAATCTAAATGGGCCGCTGAGTAGTGCTGCATCCCAGCTCAGAAACTGCGAACGTCCAGGCATTCCTCCCACACCAAAGGGGCCACGACCAAAAGCTCTTGCTGCTCTTCAAGGATCCAGGCAACCCCATTCACAGCCCCAGAAACGCTGCCATTCTGTCTTTCTAGAGCCTCCAAGAGGCCAACACAATCTAAATGGGCCGCTGAGTAGTGCTGCATCCCAGCTCAGAAACTGCGAACGTCCAGGCATTCCTCCCACACCAAAGGGGCCACGACCAAAAGCTCTTGCTGCTCTTCAAGTCTCCAGGCAACCCCATTCACAGCCCCACAAAAGCTGTCGCTCCCTCTTTCTGCAGCCTCCCAAACTCCAATACAATCTCTCTGTCTGGGCCGCAGAGAGAGTAACGCTGGGTTAGGGTTAGGGTTTAGGGTTAGGGTTAGGGATAGGGTTAGGGTTAGGGATAGGGTTAGGGTTAGGGTTCAGGATTAGGGTTAGGGTATAGGTTAAGGTTAGGCTTAGGGTTAGCGTTAGTGTTCAGCGGGAGCTGAGCTCAGCAATGGCCAACGTCCAGGGATTCCTCCCACCCCAAAGGTGCCAGGACCAAAAGCTCTTGCTGCTCTTCAAGGAGCCAGGCAACCCCATTCACAGCCCCACAAATGCTGCCACTCTCTCTTTCGGCAGCCTCCCAAAGGCCAAGAGAGTCTCTCCCTGACTCGATGCGAAGAGCGGGATCCCAGCTCAGCATTTGTGAACGTCCAGGGATTCCTCCCACACCAAAGGGGCCCACGACCAAAAGCTCTTGCTGCTCTTCAAGGATCCAGGCAACCCCATTCACAACTGCAAAAACGCTGCCATTCTGTCTTTCTAGAGCCTCCAAGAGGCCAACACAATCTAAGTGGGCCGCTGAGTAGTGCTGCATCCCAGCTCAGAAACTGCGAACGTCCAGGCATTCCTCCCACACCAAAGGGGCCACGACCAAAAGCTCTTGCTGCTCTTCAAGTAGCCAGGCAAGCCCATTCACAGCCCCACAAACGCTGCCGCTCTCTCTTTCGGCAGCCTCCCAAAGGCCAAGAGAGCCTCTCCCTGACTCGCTGCGCAGAGTGGGATCCCAGCTCAGCATTTGCCAACGTCCAGGGATTCCTCCCACCCCAAAGGTGCCAGGACTAAAAGCTCTTGCTGCTCTTCAAGGATCCAGGCAACCCCATTCACAGCCCCACAAAAGCTGTCGCTCCCTCTTTCTGCAGCCTCCCAAACTCCAATACAATCTCTCTGTCTGGGCCGCAGAGAGAGTAACGCTGGGTTAGGGTTAGGGTTTAGGGTTAGGGTTAGGGATAGGGTTAGGGTTAGGGATAGGGTTAGGGTTACGCTTCAGGATTAGGGTTAGGGTATAGGTTAAGGTTAGGCTTAGGGTTAGCGTTAGTGTTCAGCGGGAGCTGAGCTCAGCAATGGCCAACGTCCAGGGATTCCTCCCACCCCAAAAGGTGCCAGGACCAAAAGCTCTTGCTGCTCTTCAAGTAGCCAGGCAACCCCATTCACAGCCCCACAAACGCTGCCGCTCTCTCTTTCGGCAGCCTCCCAAAGTCCAAAACAACCGCTCTTCCTGGGCCGATGAGTACAGCCGGAGCCCAGATCAGCAATTGCCAACGTCCAGGGATTCCTCCCACACCACAGGAGCCACGACCAAAAGCTCTTGCTGCTCTTCAAGTCTCCAGGCAACCCCATTCACAACTGCAAAAACGCTGCCATTCTGTCTTTCTAGAGCCTCCAAGAGGCCAACACAATCTAAATGGGCCGCTGAGTAGTGCTGCATCCCAGCTCAGAAACTGCGAACGTCCAGGCATTCCTCCCACACCAAAGGGGCCACGACCAAAAGCTCTTGCTGCTCTTCAAGTAGCCAGGCAAGCCCATTCACAGCCCCACAAACGCTGCCGCTCTCTCTTTCGGCAGCCTCCCAAAGGCCAAGAGAGCCTCTCCCTGACTCGCTGCGCAGAGTGGGATCCCAGCTCAGCATTTGCCAACGTCCAGGGATTCCTCCCACCCCAAAGGTGCCAGGACTAAAAGCTCTTGCTGCTCTTCAAGGATCCAGGCAACCCCATTCACAGCCCCACAAAAGCTGTCGCTCCCTCTTTCTGCAGCCTCCCAAACTCCAATACAATCTCTCTGTCTGGGCCGCAGAGAGAGTAACGCTGGGTTAGGGTTAGGGTTTAGGGTTAGGGTTAGGGATAGGGTTAGGGTTAGGGATAGGGTTAGGGTTCAGGATTAGGGTTAGGGTATAGGTTAAGGTTAGGCTTAGGGTTAGCGTTAGTGTTCAGCGGGAGCTGAGCTCAGCAATGGCCAACGTCCAGGGATTCCTCCCACCCCAAAAGGTGCCAGGACCAAAAGCTCTTGCTGCTCTTCAAGTAGCCAGGCAACCCCATTCACAGCCCCACAAACGCTGGCGCTCCCTCTTTCTGCACCCTCCCAAAGTCCAAAACAACCGCTCTTCCTGGGCCGATGAGCAGGCCGGAGCCCAGCTCAGCAATTCCCAACGTCCAGGGATTCCTCCCACCCCAAAGGTGCCAGGACCAAAAGCTCTTGCTGCTCTTCAAGTAGCCAGGCAACCCCATTCGCAGCCCCACAAATGCTGCCACTCTCTCTTTCGGCAGCCTCCCAAAGGCCAAGAGAGTCTCTCCCTGCCTCGATGCGAAGAGCGGGATCCCAGCTCAGCATTTGTGAACGTCCAGGGATTCCTCCCACACCAAAGGGGCCCACGACCAAAAGCTCTTGCTGCTCTTCAAGTCTCCAGGCAACCCCATTCACAGCCCCACAAACGCTGCCATTCTGTCTTTCTAGAGCCTCCAAGAGGCCAACACAATCTAAATGGGCCGCTGAGTAGTGCTGCATCCCAGCTCAGAAACTGCGAACGTCCAGGCATTCCTCCCACACCAAAGGGGCCACGACCAAAAGCTCTTGCTGCTCTTCAAGGATCCAGGCAACCCCATTCACAGCCCCAGAAACGCTGCCATTCTGTCTTTCTAGAGCCTCCAAGAGGCCAACACAATCTAAATGGGCCGCTGAGTAGTGCTGCATCCCAGCTCAGAAACTGCGAACGTCCAGGCATTCCTCCCACACCAAAGGGGCCACGACCAAAAGCTCTTGCTGCTCTTCAAGTAGCCAGGCAAGCCCATTCACAGCCCCACAAACGCTGCCGCTCTCTCTTTCGGCAGCCTCCCAAAGGCCAAGAGAGCCTCTCCCTGACTCGCTGCGCAGAGTGGGATCCCAGCTCAGCATTTGCCAACGTCCAGGGATTCCTCCCACCCCAAAGGTGCCAGGACTAAAAGCTCTTGCTGCTCTTCAAGGATCCAGGCAACCCCATTCACAGCCCCACAAAAGCTGTCGCTCCCTCTTTCTGCAGCCTCCCAAACTCCAATACAATCTCTCTGTCTGGGCCGCAGAGAGAGTAACGCTGGGTTAGGGTTAGGGTTTAGGGTTAGGGTTAGGGATAGGGTTAGGGTTAGGGATAGGGTTAGGGTTAGGGTTCAGGATTAGGGTTAGGGTATAGGTTAAGGTTAGGCTTAGGGTTAGCGTTAGTGTTCAGCGGGAGCTGAGCTCAGCAATGGCCAACGTCCAGGGATTCCTCCCACCCCAAAAGGTGCCAGGACCAAAAGCTCTTGCTGCTCTTCAAGTAGCCAGGCAACCCCATTCACAGCCCCACAAACGCTGGCGCTCCCTCTTTCTGCAGCCTCCCAAAGTCCAAAACAACCGCTCTTCCTGGGCCGATGAGTACAGCCGGAGCCCAGCTCAGCAATTGCCAACGTCCAGGGATTCCTCCCACACCACAGGAGCCACGACCAAAAGCTCTTGCTGCTCTTCAAGTAGCCAGGCGACCCCATTCGCAGCCCCACAAATGCTGCCACTCTCTCTTTCGGCAGCCTCCCAAAGGCCAAGAGAGTCTCTCCCTGACTCGATGCGAAGAGCGGGATCCCAGCTCAGCATTTGTGAACGTCCAGGGATTCCTCCCACACCAAAGGGGCCCACGACCAAAAGCTCTTGCTGCTCTTCAAGTCTCCAGGCAACCCCATTCACAACTGCAAAAACGCTGCCATTCTGTCTTTCTAGAGCCTCCAAGAGGCCAACACAATCTAAATGGGCCGCTGAGTAGTGCTGCATCCCAGCTCAGAAACTGCGAACGTCCAGGCATTCCTCCCACACCAAAGGGGCCACGACCAAAAGCTCTTGCTGCTCTTCAAGGATCCAGGCAACCCCATTCACAGCCCCACAAAAGCTGTCGCTCCCTCTTTCTGCAGCCTCCCAAACTCCAATACAATCTCTCTGTCTGGGCCGCAGAGAGAGTAACTCTGGGTTAGGGTTAGGGTTTAGGGTTAGGGTTAGGGATAGGGTTAGGGTTAGGGATAGGGTTAGGGTTACGCTTCAGGATTAGGGTTAGGGTATAGGTTAAGGTTAGGCTTAGGGTTAGCGTTAGTGTTCAGCGGGAGCTGAGCTCAGCAATGGCCAACGTCCAGGGATTCCTCCCACCCCAAAGGAGCCACGACCAAAAGCTCTTGCTGCTCTTCAAGTAGCCAGGCAACCCCATTCGCAGCCCCACAAATGCTGCCACTCTCTCTTTCGGCAGCCTCCCAAAGGCCAAGAGAGTCTCTCCCTGACTCGATGCGAAGAGCGGGATCCCAGCTCAGCATTTGTGAACGTCCAGGGATTCCTCCCACACCAAAGGGGCCCACGACCAAAAGCTCTTGCTGCTCTTCAAGTCTCCAGGCAACCCCATTCACAGCCCCACAAACGCTGCCATTCTGTCTTTCTAGAGCCTCCAAGAGGCCAACACAATCTAAATGGGCCGCTGAGTAGTGCTGCACCCCAGCTCAGAAACTGCGAACGCCCAGGGATTCCTCCCACACCACAGGAGCCACGAACAAAAGCTCTTGCTGCTCTTCAAGTCTCCAGGCAAGCCCATTCACAGCCCCACAAACGCTGCCGCTCTCTCTTTCGGCAGCCTCCCAAAGGCCAAGAGAGCCTCTCCCTGACTCGCTGCGCAGAGTGGGATCCCAGCTCAGCATTTGCCAACGTCCAGGGATTCCTCCCACCCCAAAGGTGCCAGGACTAAAAGCTCTTGCTGCTCTTCAAGGATCCAGGCAACCCCATTCACAGCCCCACAAAAGCTGTCGCTCCCTCTTTCTGCAGCCTCCCAAACTCCAATACAATCTCTCTGTCTGGGCCGCAGAGAGAGTAACGCTGGGTTAGGGTTAGGGTTTAGGGTTAGGGTTAGGGATAGGGTTAGGGTTAGGGATAGGGTTAGGGTTACGCTTCAGGATTAGGGTTAGGGTATAGGTTAAGGTTAGGCTTAGGGTTAGCGTTAGTGTTCAGCGGGAGCTGAGCTCAGCAATGGCCAACGTCCAGGGATTCCTCCCACCCCAAAAGGTGCCAGGACCAAAAGCTCTTGCTGCTCTTCAAGTAGCCAGGCAACCCCATTCACAGCCCCAGAAACGCTGGCGCTCCCTCTTTCTGCAGCCTCCCAAAGTCCAAAACAACCGCTCTTCCTGGGCCGATGAGTACAGCCGGAACCCAGCTCAGCAATTGCCAACGTCCAGGGATTCCTCCCACACCACAGGAGCCACGACCAAAAGCTCTTGCTGCTCTTCAAGTAGCCAGGCGACCCCATTCGCAGCCCCACAAATGCTGCCACTCTCTCTTTCGGCAGCCTCCCAAAGGCCAAGAGAGTCTCTCCCTGACTCGATGCGAAGAGCGGGATCCCAGCTCAGCATTTGTGAACGTCCAGGGATTCCTCCCACACCAAAGGGGCCCACGACCAAAAGCTCTTGCTGCTCTTCAAGTCTCCAGGCAACCCCATTCACAACTGCAAAAACGCTGCCATTCTGTCTTTCTAGAGCCTCCAAGAGGCCAACACAATCTAAATGGGCCGCTGAGTAGTGCTGCATCCCAGCTCAGAAACTGCGAACGTCCAGGCATTCCTCCCACACCAAAGGGGCCACGACCAAAAGCTCTTGCTGCTCTTCAAGGATCCAGGCAACCCCATTCACAGCCCCACAAAAGCTGTCGCTCCCTCTTTCTGCAGCCTCCCAAACTCCAATACAATCTCTCTGTCTGGGCCGCAGAGAGAGTAACTCTGGTTTAGGGTTAGGGTTTAGGGTTAGGGTTAGGGATAGGGTTAGGGTTAGGGATAGGGTTAGGGTTACGCTTCAGGATTAGGGTTAGGGTATAGGTTAAGGTTAGGCTTAGGGTTAGCGTTAGTGTTCAGCGGGAGCTGAGCTCAGCAATGGCCAACGTCCAGGGATTCCTCCCACCCCAAAGGAGCCACGACCAAAAGCTCTTGCTGCTCTTCAAGTAGCCAGGCAACCCCATTCGCAGCCCCACAAATGCTGCCACTCTCTCTTTCGGCAGCCTCCCAAAGGCCAAGAGAGTCTCTCCCTGACTCGATGCGAAGAGCGGGATCCCAGCTCAGCATTTGTGAACGTCCAGGGATTCCTCCCACACCAAAGGGGCCCACGACCAAAAGCTCTTGCTGCTCTTCAAGTCTCCAGGCAACCCCATTCACAGCCCCACAAACGCTGCCATTCTGTCTTTCTAGAGCCTCCAAGAGGCCAACACAATCTAAATGGGCCGCTGAGTAGTGCTGCACCCCAGCTCAGAAACTGCGAACGCCCAGGGATTCCTCCCACACCACAGGAGCCACGAACAAAAGCTCTTGCTGCTCTTCAAGTCTCCAGGCAAGCCCATTCACAGCCCCACAAACGCTGCCGCTCTCTCTTTCGGCAGCCTCCCAAAGGCCAAGAGAGCCTCTCCCTGACTCGCTGCGCAGAGTGGGATCCCAGCTCAGCATTTGCCAACGTCCAGGGATTCCTCCCACCCCAAAGGTGCCAGGACTAAAAGCTCTTGCTGCTCTTCAAGGATCCAGGCAACCCCATTCACAGCCCCACAAAAGCTGTCGCTCCCTCTTTCTGCAGCCTCCCAAACTCCAATACAATCTCTCTGTCTGGGCCGCAGAGAGAGTAACGCTGGGTTAGGGTTAGGGTTTAGGGTTAGGGTTAGGGATAGGGTTAGGGTTAGGGATAGGGTTAGGGTTAGGGTTCAGGATTAGGGTTAGGGTATAGGTTAAGGTTAGGCTTAGGGTTAGCGTTAGTGTTCAGCGGGAGCTGAGCTCAGCAATGGCCAACGTCCAGGGATTCCTCCCACCCCAAAAGGTGCCAGGACCAAAAGCTCTTGCTGCTCTTCAAGTAGCCAGGCAACCCCATTCACAGCCCCAGAAACGCTGGCGCTCCCTCTTTCTGCAGCCTCCCAAAGTCCAAAACAACCGCTCTTCCTGGGCCGATGAGTACAGCCGGAGCCCAGCTCAGCAATTGCCAACGTCCAGGGATTCCTCCCACACCACAGGAGCCACGACCAAAAGCTCTTGCTGCTCTTCAAGTAGCCAGGCGACCCCATTCGCAGCCCCACAAATGCTGCCACTCTCTCTTTCGGCAGCCTCCCAAAGGCCAAGAGAGTCTCTCCCTGACTCGATGCGAAGAGCGGGATCCCAGCTCAGCATTTGTGAACGTCCAGGGATTCCTCCCACACCAAAGGGGCCCACGACCAAAAGCTCTTGCTGCTCTTCAAGTCTCCAGGCAACCCCATTCACAACTGCAAAAACGCTGCCATTCTGTCTTTCTAGAGCCTCCAAGAGGCCAACACAATCTAAATGGGCCGCTGAGTAGTGCTGCATCCCAGCTCAGAAACTGCGAACGTCCAGGCATTCCTCCCACACCAAAGGGGCCACGACCAAAAGCTCTTGCTGCTCTTCAAGTCTCCAGGCAAGCCCATTCACAGCCCCACAAACGCTGCCGCTCTCTCTTTCGGCAGCCTCCCAAAGGCCAAGAGAGCCTCTCCCTGACTCGCTGCGCAGAGTGGGATCCCAGCTCAGCATTTGCCAACGTCCAGGGATTCCTCCCACCCCAAAGGTGCCACGACCAAAAGCTCTTGCTGCTCTTCAAGGATCCAGGCAACCCCATTCACAGCCCCACAAAAGCTGTCGCTCCCTCTTTCTGCAGCCTCCCAAACTCCAATACAATCTCTCTGTCTGGGCCGCAGAGAGAGTAACGCTGGGTTAGGGTTAGGGTTTAGGGTTAGGGTTAGGGATAGGGTTAGGGTTAGGGATAGGGTTAGGGTTACGCTTCAGGATTAGGGTTAGGGTATAGGTTAAGGTTAGGCTTAGGGTTAGCGTTAGTGTTCAGCGGGAGCTGAGCTCAGCAATGGCCAACGTCCAGGGATTCCTCCCACCCCAAAGGAGCCACAACCAAAAGCTCTTGCTGCTCTTCAAGTAGCCAGGCAACCCCATTCGCAGCCCCACAAATGCTGCCACTCTCTCTTTCGGCAGCCTCCCAAAGGCCAAGAGAGTCTCTCCCTGACTCGATGCGAAGAGCGGGATCCCAGCTCAGCATTTGTGAACGTCCAGGGATTCCTCCCACACCAAAGGGGCCCACGACCAAAAGCTCTTGCTGCTCTTCAAGTCTCCAGGCAACCCCATTCACAACTGCAAAAACGCTGCCATTCTGTCTTTCTAGAGCCTCCAAGAGGCCAACACAATCTAAATGGGCCGCTGAGTAGTGCTGCATCCCAGCTCAGAAACTGCGAACGTCCAGGCATTCCTCCCACACCAAAGGGGCCACGACCAAAAGCTCTTGCTGCTCTTCAAGTCTCCAGGCAAGCCCATTCACAGCCCCACAAACGCTGCCGCTCTCTCTTTCGGCAGCCTCCCAAAGGCCAAGAGAGCCTCTCCCTGACTCGCTGCGCAGAGTGGGATCCCAGCTCAGCATTTGCCAACGTCCAGGGATTCCTCCCACCCCAAAGGTGCCAGGACTAAAAGCTCTTGCTGCTCTTCAAGGATCCAGGCAACCCCATTCACAGCCCCACAAAAGCTGTCGCTCCCTCTTTCTGCAGCCTCCCAAACTCCAATACAATCTCTCTGTCTGGGCCGCAGAGAGAGTAACGCTGGGTTAGGGTTAGGGTTTAGGGTTAGGGTTAGGGATAGGGTTAGGGTTAGGGATAGGGTTAGGGTTACGCTTCAGGATTAGGGTTAGGGTATAGGTTAAGGTTAGGCTTAGGGTTAGCGTTAGTGTTCAGCGGGAGCTGAGCTCAGCAATGGCCAACGTCCAGGGATTCCTCCCACCCCAAAAGGTGCCAGGACCAAAAGCTCTTGCTGCTCTTCAAGTAGCCAGGCAACCCCATTCACAGCCCCACAAACGCTGGCGCTCCCTCTTTCTGCAGCCTCCCAAAGTCCAAAACAACCGCTCTTCCTGGGCCGATGAGCAGGCCGGAGCCCAGCTCAGCAATTCCCAACGTCCAGGGATTCCTCCCACCCCAAAGGTGCCAGGACCAAAAGCTCTTGCTGCTCTTCAAGTAGCCAGGCAACCCCATTCGCAGCCCCACAAATGCTGCCACTCTCTCTTTCGGCAGCCTCCCAAAGGCCAAGAGAGTCTCTCCCTGCCTCGATGCGAAGAGCGGGATCCCAGCTCAGCATTTGTGAACGTCCAGGGATTCCTCCCACACCAAAGGGGCCCACGACCAAAAGCTCTTGCTGCTCTTCAAGTCTCCAGGCAACCCCATTCACAACTGCAAAAACGCTGCCATTCTGTCTTTCTAGAGCCTCCAAGAGGCCAACACAATCTAAATGGGCCGCTGAGTAGTGCTGCATCCCAGCTCAGAAACTGCGAACGTCCAGGCATTCCTCCCACACCAAAGGGGCCACGACCAAAAGCTCTTGCTGCTCTTCAAGGATCCAGGCAACCCCATTCACAGCCCCAGAAACGCTGCCATTCTGTCTTTCTAGAGCCTCCAAGAGGCCAACACAATCTAAATGGGCCGCTGAGTAGTGCTGCATCCCAGCTCAGAAACTGCGAACGTCCAGGCATTCCTCCCACACCAAAGGGGCCACGACCAAAAGCTCTTGCTGCTCTTCAAGTCTCCAGGCAAGCCCATTCACAGCCCCACAAACGCTGCCGCTCTCTCTTTCGGCAGCCTCCCAAAGGCCAAGAGAGCCTCTCCCTGACTCGCTGCGCAGAGTGGGATCCCAGCTCAGCATTTGCCAACGTCCAGGGATTCCTCCCACCCCAAAGGTGCCAGGACTAAAAGCTCTTGCTGCTCTTCAAGGATCCAGGCAACCCCATTCACAGCCCCACAAAAGCTGTCGCTCCCTCTTTCTGCAGCCTCCCAAACTCCAATACAATCTCTCTGTCTGGGCCGCAGAGAGAGTAACGCTGGGTTAGGGTTAGGGTTTAGGGTTAGGGTTAGGGATAGGGTTAGGGTTAGGGATAGGGTTAGGGTTACGCTTCAGGATTAGGGTTAGGGTATAGGTTAAGGTTAGGCTTAGGGTTAGCGTTAGTGTTCAGCGGGAGCTGAGCTCAGCAATGGCCAACGTCCAGGGATTCCTCCCACCCCAAAAGGTGCCAGGACCAAAAGCTCTTGCTGCTCTTCAAGTAGCCAGGCAACCCCATTCACAGCCCCAGAAACGCTGGCGCTCCCTCTTTCTGCAGCCTCCCAAAGGCCAAAACAACCGCTCTTCCTGGGCCGATGAGTACAGCCGGAGCCCAGCTCAGCAATTGCCAACGTCCAGGGATTCCTCCCACACCACAGGAGCCACGACCAAAAGCTCTTGCTGCTCTTCAAGTAGCCAGGCGACCCCATTCGCAGCCCCACAAATGCTGCCACTCTCTCTTTCGGCAGCCTCCCAAAGGCCAAGAGAGTCTCTCCCTGACTCGATGCGAAGAGCGGGATCCCAGCTCAGCATTTGTGAACGTCCAGGGATTCCTCCCACACCAAAGGGGCCCACGACCAAAAGCTCTTGCTGCTCTTCAAGTCTCCAGGCAACCCCATTCACAACTGCAAAAACGCTGCCATTCTGTCTTTCTAGAGCCTCCAAGAGGCCAACACAATCTAAATGGGCCGCTGAGTAGTGCTGCATCCCAGCTCAGAAACTGCGAACGTCCAGGGATTCCTCCCACACCAAAGGGGCCACGACCAAAAGCTCTTGCTGCTCTTCAAGGATCCAGGCAAGCCCATTCACAGCCCCACAAAAGCTGTCGCTCCCTCTTTCTGCAGCCTCCCGAACTCCACTACAATCTCTCTGTCTGGGCCGCAGAGAGAGTAACTCTGGGTTAGGGTTAGGGTTTAGGGTTAGGGTTAGGGATAGGGTTAGGGTTAGGGATAGGGTTAGGGTTACGCTTCAGGATTAGGGTTAGGGTATAGGTTAAGGTTAGGCTTAGGGTTAGCGTTAGTGTTCAGCGGGAGCTGAGCTCAGCAATGGCCAACGTCCAGGGATTCCTCCCACCCCAAAGGTGCCAGGACCAAAAGCTCTTGCTGCTCTTCAAGTAGCCAGGCAACCCCATTCGCAGCCCCACAAATGCTGCCACTCTCTCTTTCGGCAGCCTCCCAAAGGCCAAGAGAATCTCTCCCTGACTCGATGCGAAGAGCGGGATCCCAGCTCAGCATTTGTGAACGTCCAGGGATTCCTCCCACACCAAAGGGGCCCACGACCAAAAGCTCTTGCTGCTCTTCAAGTCTCCAGGCATCCCCATTCACAGCCCCACAAACGCTGCCATTCTGTCTTTCTAGAGCCTCCAAGAGGCCAACACAATCTAAATGGGCCGCTGAGTAGTGCTGCACCCCAGCTCAGAAACTGCGAACGCCCAGGGATTCCTCCCACACCACAGGAGCCACGAACAAAAGCTCTTGCTGCTCTTCAAGTCTCCAGGCAAGCCCATTCACAGCCCCACAAACGCTGCCGCTCTCTCTTTCTGCAGCCTCCCAAAGGCCAAGAGAGCCTCTCCCTGACTCGCTGCGCAGAGTGGGATCCCAGCTCAGCAATTGCCAACGTCCAGGGATTCCTCCCACCCCAAAGGTGCCAGGACCAAAAGCTCTTGCTGCTCTTCAAGTAGCCAGGCAACCCCATTCGCAGCCCCACAAATGCTGCCACTCTTTCTTTCGGCAGCCTCCCAAAGGCCAAGAGAATCTCTCCCTGACTCGATGCGAAGAGCGGGATCCCAGCTCAGCATTTGTGAACGTCCAGGGATTCCTCCCACACCAAAGGGGCCCACGACCAAAAGCTCTTGCTGCTCTTCAAGTCTCCAGGCAACCCCATTCACAACTGCAAAAACGCTGCCATTCTGTCTTTCTAGAGCCTCCAAGAGGCCAACACAATCTAAATGGGCCGCTGAGTAGTGCTGCATCCCAGCTCAGAAACTGCGAACGTCCAGGCATTCCTCCCACACCAAAGGGGCCACGACCAAAAGCTCTTGCTGCTCTTCAAGTCTCCAGGCAAGCCCATTCACAGCCCCACAAACGCTGCCGCTCTCTCTTTCGGCAGCCTCCCAAAGGCCAAGAGAGCCTCTCCCTGACTCGCTGCGCAGAGTGGGATCCCAGCTCAGCATTTGCCAACGTCCAGGGATTCCTCCCACCCCAAAGGTGCCACGACCAAAAGCTCTTGCTGCTCTTCAAGGATCCAGGCAACCCCATTCACAGCCCCACAAAAGCTGTCGCTCCCTCTTTCTGCAGCCTCCCAAACTCCAATACAATCTCTCTGTCTGGGCCGCAGAGAGAGTAACTCTGGGTTAGGGTTAGGGTTTAGGGTTAGGGTTAGGGATAGGGTTAGGGTTAGGGATAGGGTTAGGGTTACGCTTCAGGATTAGGGTTAGGGTATAGGTTAAGGTTAGGCTTAGGGTTAGCGTTAGTGTTCAGCGGGAGCTGAGCTCAGCAATGGCCAACGTCCAGGGATTCCTCCCACCCCAAAGGAGCCACAACCAAAAGCTCTTGCTGCTCTTCAAGTAGCCAGGCAACCCCATTCGCAGCCCCACAAATGCTGCCACTCTCTCTTTCGGCAGCCTCCCAAAGGCCAAGAGAGTCTCTCCCTGACTCGATGCGAAGAGCGGGATCCCAGCTCAGCATTTGTGAACGTCCAGGGATTCCTCCCACACCAAAGGGGCCCACGACCAAAAGCTCTTGCTGCTCTTCAAGTCTCCAGGCAACCCCATTCACAACTGCAAAAACGCTGCCATTCTGTCTTTCTAGAGCCTCCAAGAGGCCAACACAATCTAAATGGGCCGCTGAGTAGTGCTGCATCCCAGCTCAGAAACTGCGAACGTCCAGGCATTCCTCCCACACCAAAGGGGCCACGACCAAAAGCTCTTGCTGCTCTTCAAGTCTCCAGGCAAGCCCATTCACAGCCCCACAAACGCTGCCGCTCTCTCTTTCGGCAGCCTCCCAAAGGCCAAGAGAGCCTCTCCCTGACTCGCTGCGCAGAGTGGGATCCCAGCTCAGCATTTGCCAACGTCCAGGGATTCCTCCCACCCCAAAGGTGCCAGGACTAAAAGCTCTTGCTGCTCTTCAAGGATCCAGGCAACCCCATTCACAGCCCCACAAAAGCTGTCGCTCCCTCTTTCTGCAGCCTCCCAAACTCCAATACAATCTCTCTGTCTGGGCCGCAGAGAGAGTAACGCTGGGTTAGGGTTAGGGTTTAGGGTTAGGGTTAGGGATAGGGTTAGGGTTAGGGATAGGGTTAGGGTTACGCTTCAGGATTAGGGTTAGGGTATAGGTTAAGGTTAGGCTTAGGGTTAGCGTTAGTGTTCAGCGGGAGCTGAGCTCAGCAATGGCCAACGTCCAGGGATTCCTCCCACCCCAAAAGGTGCCAGGACCAAAAGCTCTTGCTGCTCTTCAAGTAGCCAGGCAACCCCATTCACAGCCCCACAAACGCTGGCGCTCCCTCTTTCTGCAGCCTCCCAAAGTCCAAAACAACCGCTCTTCCTGGGCCGATGAGCAGGCCGGAGCCCAGCTCAGCAATTCCCAACGTCCAGGGATTCCTCCCACCCCAAAGGTGCCAGGACCAAAAGCTCTTGCTGCTCTTCAAGTAGCCAGGCAACCCCATTCGCAGCCCCACAAATGCTGCCACTCTCTCTTTCGGCAGCCTCCCAAAGGCCAAGAGAGTCTCTCCCTGCCTCGATGCGAAGAGCGGGATCCCAGCTCAGCATTTGTGAACGTCCAGGGATTCCTCCCACACCAAAGGGGCCCACGACCAAAAGCTCTTGCTGCTCTTCAAGTCTCCAGGCAACCCCATTCACAACTGCAAAAACGCTGCCATTCTGTCTTTCTAGAGCCTCCAAGAGGCCAACACAATCTAAATGGGCCGCTGAGTAGTGCTGCATCCCAGCTCAGAAACTGCGAACGTCCAGGCATTCCTCCCACACCAAAGGGGCCACGACCAAAAGCTCTTGCTGCTCTTCAAGGATCCAGGCAACCCCATTCACAGCCCCAGAAACGCTGCCATTCTGTCTTTCTAGAGCCTCCAAGAGGCCAACACAATCTAAATGGGCCGCTGAGTAGTGCTGCATCCCAGCTCAGAAACTGCGAACGTCCAGGCATTCCTCCCACACCAAAGGGGCCACGACCAAAAGCTCTTGCTGCTCTTCAAGTCTCCAGGCAAGCCCATTCACAGCCCCACAAACGCTGCCGCTCTCTCTTTCGGCAGCCTCCCAAAGGCCAAGAGAGCCTCTCCCTGACTCGCTGCGCAGAGTGGGATCCCAGCTCAGCATTTGCCAACGTCCAGGGATTCCTCCCACCCCAAAGGTGCCAGGACTAAAAGCTCTTGCTGCTCTTCAAGGATCCAGGCAACCCCATTCACAGCCCCACAAAAGCTGTCGCTCCCTCTTTCTGCAGCCTCCCAAACTCCAATACAATCTCTCTGTCTGGGCCGCAGAGAGAGTAACGCTGGGTTAGGGTTAGGGTTTAGGGTTAGGGTTAGGGATAGGGTTAGGGTTAGGGATAGGGTTAGGGTTACGCTTCAGGATTAGGGTTAGGGTATAGGTTAAGGTTAGGCTTAGGGTTAGCGTTAGTGTTCAGCGGGAGCTGAGCTCAGCAATGGCCAACGTCCAGGGATTCCTCCCACCCCAAAAGGTGCCAGGACCAAAAGCTCTTGCTGCTCTTCAAGTAGCCAGGCAACCCCATTCACAGCCCCAGAAACGCTGGCGCTCCCTCTTTCTGCAGCCTCCCAAAGGCCAAAACAACCGCTCTTCCTGGGCCGATGAGTACAGCCGGAGCCCAGCTCAGCAATTGCCAACGTCCAGGGATTCCTCCCACACCACAGGAGCCACGACCAAAAGCTCTTGCTGCTCTTCAAGTAGCCAGGCGACCCCATTCGCAGCCCCACAAATGCTGCCACTCTCTCTTTCGGCAGCCTCCCAAAGGCCAAGAGAGTCTCTCCCTGACTCGATGCGAAGAGCGGGATCCCAGCTCAGCATTTGTGAACGTCCAGGGATTCCTCCCACACCAAAGGGGCCCACGACCAAAAGCTCTTGCTGCTCTTCAAGTCTCCAGGCAACCCCATTCACAACTGCAAAAACGCTGCCATTCTGTCTTTCTAGAGCCTCCAAGAGGCCAACACAATCTAAATGGGCCGCTGAGTAGTGCTGCATCCCAGCTCAGAAACTGCGAACGTCCAGGGATTCCTCCCACACCAAAGGGGCCACGACCAAAAGCTCTTGCTGCTCTTCAAGGATCCAGGCAAGCCCATTCACAGCCCCACAAAAGCTGTCGCTCCCTCTTTCTGCAGCCTCCCGAACTCCACTACAATCTCTCTGTCTGGGCCGCAGAGAGAGTAACTCTGGGTTAGGGTTAGGGTTTAGGGTTAGGGTTAGGGATAGGGTTAGGGTTAGGGATAGGGTTAGGGTTACGCTTCAGGATTAGGGTTAGGGTATAGGTTAAGGTTAGGCTTAGGGTTAGCGTTAGTGTTCAGCGGGAGCTGAGCTCAGCAATGGCCAACGTCCAGGGATTCCTCCCACCCCAAAGGTGCCAGGACCAAAAGCTCTTGCTGCTCTTCAAGTAGCCAGGCAACCCCATTCGCAGCCCCACAAATGCTGCCACTCTCTCTTTCGGCAGCCTCCCAAAGGCCAAGAGAATCTCTCCCTGACTCGATGCGAAGAGCGGGATCCCAGCTCAGCATTTGTGAACGTCCAGGGATTCCTCCCACACCAAAGGGGCCCACGACCAAAAGCTCTTGCTGCTCTTCAAGTCTCCAGGCATCCCCATTCACAGCCCCACAAACGCTGCCATTCTGTCTTTCTAGAGCCTCCAAGAGGCCAACACAATCTAAATGGGCCGCTGAGTAGTGCTGCACCCCAGCTCAGAAACTGCGAACGCCCAGGGATTCCTCCCACACCACAGGAGCCACGAACAAAAGCTCTTGCTGCTCTTCAAGTCTCCAGGCAAGCCCATTCACAGCCCCACAAACGCTGCCGCTCTCTCTTTCTGCAGCCTCCCAAAGGCCAAGAGAGCCTCTCCCTGACTCGCTGCGCAGAGTGGGATCCCAGCTCAGCAATTGCCAACGTCCAGGGATTCCTCCCACCCCAAAGGTGCCAGGACCAAAAGCTCTTGCTGCTCTTCAAGTAGCCAGGCAACCCCATTCGCAGCCCCACAAATGCTGCCACTCTTTCTTTCGGCAGCCTCCCAAAGGCCAAGAGAATCTCTCCCTGACTCGATGCGAAGAGCGGGATCCCAGCTCAGCATTTGTGAACGTCCAGGGATTCCTCCCACACCAAAGGGGCCCACGACCAAAAGCTCTTGCTGCTCTTCAAGTCTCCAGGCAACCCCATTCACAGCCCCACAAACGCTGCCATTCTGTCTTTCTAGAGCCTCCAAGAGGCCAACACAATCTAAATGGGCCGCTGAGTAGTGCTGCATCCCAGCTCAGAAACTGCGAACGTCCAGGCATTCCTCCCACACCAAAGGGGCCACGACCAAAAGCTCTTGCTGCTCTTCAAGTCTCCAGGCAAGCCCATTCACAGCCCCACAAACGCTGCCGCTCTCTCTTTCGGCAGCCTCCCAAAGGCCAAGAGAGCCTCTCCCTGACTCGCTGCGCAGAGTGGGATCCCAGCTCAGCATTTGCCAACGTCCAGGGATTCCTCCCACCCCAAAGGTGCCAGGACTAAAAGCTCTTGCTGCTCTTCAAGGATCCAGGCAACCCCATTCACAGCCCCACAAAAGCTGTCGCTCCCTCTTTCTGCAGCCTCCCAAACTCCAATACAATCTCTCTGTCTGGGCCGCAGAGAGAGTATCGCTGGGTTAGGGTTAGGGTTTAGGGTTAGGGTTAGGGATAGGGTTAGGGTTAGGGATAGGGTTAGGGTTACGCTTCAGGATTAGGGTTAGGGTATAGGTTAAGGTTAGGCTTAGGGTTAGCGTTAGTGTTCAGCGGGAGCTGAGCTCAGCAATGGCCAACGTCCAGGGATTCCTCCCACCCCAAAAGGTGCCAGGACCAAAAGCTCTTGCTGCTCTTCAAGTAGCCAGGCAACCCCATTCACAGCCCCACAAACGCTGGCGCTCCCTCTTTCTGCAGCCTCCCAAAGTCCAAAACAACCGCTCTTCCTGGGCCGATGAGCAGGCCGGAGCCCAGCTCAGCAATTGCCAATGTCCAGGGATTCCTCCCACACCACAGGAGCCACGACCAAAAGCTCTTGCTGCTCTTCAAGTCTCCAGGCAACCCCATTCACAACTGCAAAAACGCTGCCATTCTGTCTTTCTAGAGCCTCCTAGAGGCCAACACAATCTAAATGGGCCGCTGAGTAGTGCTGCATCCCAGCTCAGAAACTGCGAACGTCCAGGCATTCCTCCCACACCAAAGGGGCCACGACCAAAAGCTCTTGCTGCTCTTCAAGTAGCCAGGCAAGCCCATTCACAGCCCCACAAACGCTGCCGCTCTCTCTTTCGGCAGCCTCCCAAAGGCCAAGAGAGCCTCTCCCTGACTCGCTGCGCAGAGTGGGATCCCAGCTCAGCATTTGCCAACGTCCAGGGATTCCTCCCACCCCAAAGGTGCCAGGACTAAAAGCTCTTGCTGCTCTTCAAGGATCCAGGCAACCCCATTCACAGCCCCACCAAAGCTGTCGCTCCCTCTTTCTGCAGCCTCCCAAACTCCAATACAATCTCTCTGTCTGGGCCGCAGAGAGAGTAACGCTGGGTTAGGGTTAGGGTTTAGGGTTAGGGTTAGGGATAGGGTTAGGGTTAGGGATAGGGTTAGGGTTACGCTTCAGGATTAGGGTTAGGGTATAGGTTAAGGTTAGGCTTAGGGTTAGCGTTAGTGTTCAGCGGGAGCTGAGCTCAGCAATGGCCAACGTCCAGGGATTCCTCCCACCCCAAAAGGTGCCAGGACCAAAAGCTCTTGCTGCTCTTCAAGTAGCCAGGCAACCCCATTCACAGCCCCACAAACGCTGGCGCTCCCTCTTTCTGCAGCCTCCCAAAGTCCAAAACAACCGCTCTTCCTGGGCCGATGAGTACAGCCGGAGCCCAGCTCAGCAATTCCCAACGTCCAGGGATTCCTCCCACCCCAAAGGTGCCAGGACCAAAAGCTCTTGCTGCTCTTCAAGTAGCCAGGCAACCCCATTCGCAGCCCCACAAATGCTGCCACTCTCTCTTTCGGCAGCCTCTCAAAGGCCAAGAGAGTCTCTCCCTGCCTCGATGCGAAGAGCGGGATCCCAGCTCAGCATTTGTGAACGTCCAGGGATTCCTCCCACACCAAAGGGGCCCACGACCAAAAGCTCTTGCTGCTCTTCAAGTCTCCAGGCAACCCCATTCACAACTGCAAAAACGCTGCCATTCTGTCTTTCTAGAGCCTCCAAGAGGCCAACACAATCTAAGTGGGCCGCTGAGTAGTGCTGCATCCCAGCTCAGAAACTGCGAACGTCCAGGCATTCCTCCCACACCAAAGGGGCCACGACCAAAAGCTCTTGCTGCTCTTCAAGGATCCAGGCAACCCCATTCACAACTGCAAAAACGCTGCCATTCTGTCTTTCTAGAGCCTCCAAGAGGCCAACACAATCTAAATGGGCCGCTGAGTAGTGCTGCATCCCAGCTCAGAAACTGCGAACGTCCAGGCATTCCTCCCACACCAAAGGGGCCAGGACCAAAAGCTCTTGCTGCTCTTCAAGTAGCCAGGCAAGCCCATTCACAGCCCCACAAACGCTGCCGCTCTCTCTTTCGGCAGCCTCCCAAAGGCCAAGAGAGCCTCTCCCTGACTCGCTGCGCAGAGTGGGATCCCAGCTCAGCATTTGCCAACGTCCAGGGATTCCTCCCACTCCAAAGGTGCCAGGACTAAAAGCTCTTGCTGCTCTTCAAGTAGCCAGGCAACCCCATTCGCAGCTCCACAAACGCTGGCCCTCCCTCTTTCTGCACCGTCCCAAAGTTCAGTAGAATGTCTCTGCCTGGGCTGCTGAGCAGGCTGGACCCCAGCTGAGCAATTGCAAACGTCCAGGGATTCCTCCCACCCCAAAGGTGCCACGACCAAAAGCTCTTGCTGCTCTTCAAGGATCCAGGCAACCCCATTCACAGCCCCACAAAAGCTGTCGCTCCGTCTTTCTGCAGCCTCCCAAACTCCAATACAATCTCTCTGTCTGGGCCGCAGAGAGAGTAACGCTGGGTTAGGGTTAGGGTTTAGGGTTAGGGTTAGGGATAGGGTTAGGGTTAGGGATAGGGTTAGGGTTACGCTTCAGGATTAGGGTTAGGGTATAGGTTAAGGTTAGGCTTAGGGTTAGCGTTAGTGTTCAGCGGGAGCTGAGCTCAGCAATGGCCAACGTCCAGTGATTCCTCCCACCCCAAAAGGTGCCAGGACCAAAAGCTCTTGCTGCTCTTCAAGTAGCCAGGCAACCCCATTCACAGCCCCAGAAACGCTGGCGCTCCCTCTTTCTGCAGCCTCCCAAAGTCCAAAACAACCGCTCTTCCTGGGCCGATGAGTACAGCCGGAGCCCAGCTCAGCAATTGCCAACGTCCAGGGATTCCTCCCACACCACAGGAGCCACGACCAAAAGCTCTTGCTGCTCTTCAAGTAGCCAGGCGACCCCATTCGCAGCCCCACAAATGCTGCCACTCTCTCTTTCGGCAGCCTCCCAAAGGCCAAGAGAGTCTCTCCCTGACTCGATGCGAAGAGCGGGATCCCAGCTCAGCATTTGTGAACGTCCAGGGATTCCTCCCACACCAAAGGGGCCCACGACCAAAAGCTCTTGCTGCTCTTCAAGTCTCCAGGCAACCCCATTCACAACTGCAAAAACGCTGCCATTCTGTCTTTCTAGAGCCTCCAAGAGGCCAACACAATCTAAGTGGGCCGCTGAGTAGTGCTGCATCCCAGCTCAGAAACTGCGAACGTCCAGGCATTCCTCCCACACCAAAGGGGCCACGACCAAAAGCTCTTGCTGCTCTTCAAGTCTCCAGGCAAGCCCATTCACAGCCCCACAAACGCTGCCGCTCTCTCTTTCGGCAGCCTCCCAAAGGCCAAGAGAGCCTCTCCCTGACTCGCTGCGCAGACTGGGATCCCAGCTCAGCAATTCCCAACGTCCAGGGATTCCTCCCACCCCAAAGGTGCCAGGACCAAAAGCTCTTGCTGCTCTTCAAGGATCCAGGCAACCCCATTCACAGCCCCACAAAAGCTGTCGCTCCCTCTTTCTGCAGCCTCCCAAACTCCAATACAATCTCTCTGTCTGGGCCGCAGAGAGAGTAACGCTGGGTTAGGGTTAGGGTTTAGGGTTAGGGTTAGGGATAGGGTTAGGGTTAGGGATAGGGTTAGGGTTACGCTTCAGGATTAGGGTTAGGGTATAGGTTAAGGTTAGGCTTAGGGTTAGCGTTAGTGTTCAGCGGGAGCTGAGCTCAGCAATGGCCAACGTCCAGTGATTCCTCCCACCCCAAAAGGTGCCAGGACCAAAAGCTCTTGCTGCTCTTCAAGTAGCCAGGCAACCCCATTCACAGCCCCACAAACGCTGGCGCTCCCTCTTTCTGCAGCCTCCCAAAGGCCAAAACAACCGCTCTTCCTGGGCCGATGAGTACAGCCGGAGCCCAGCTCAGCAATTGCCAACGTCCAGGGATTCCTCCCACACCACAGGAGCCACGACCAAAAGCTCTTGCTGCTCTTCAAGTAGCCAGGCGACCCCATTCGCAGCCCCACAAATGCTGCCACTCTCTCTTTCGGCAGCCTCCCAAAGGCCAAGAGAGTCTCTCCCTGACTCGATGCGAAGAGCGGGATCCCAGCTCAGCATTTGCCAACGTCCAGGGATTCCTCCCACACCAAAGGGGCCCACGACCAAAAGCTCTTGCTGCTCTTCAAGTCTCCAGGCAACCCCATTCACAACTGCAAAAACGCTGCCATTCTGTCTTTCTAGAGCCTCCAAGAGGCCAACACAATCTAAATGGGCCGCTGAGTAGTGCTGCATCCCAGCTCAGAAACTGCGAACGTCCAGGCATTCCTCCCACACCAAAGGGGCCAGGACCAAAAGCTCTTGCTGCTCTTCAAGTAGCCAGGCAAGCCCATTCACAGCCCCACAAACGCTGCCGCTCTCTCTTTCGGCAGCCTCCCAAAGGCCAAGAGAGCCTCTCCCTGACTCGCTGCGCAGAGTGGGATCCCAGTTCAGCATTTGCCAACGTCCAGGGATTCCTCCCACCCCAAAGGTGCCAGGACTAAAAGCTCTTGCTGCTCTTCAAGGATCCAGGCAACCCCATTCACAGCCCCACAAACGCTGGCGCTCCCTCTTTCTGCAGCCTCCCAAACTCCAATACAATCTCTCTGCCTGGGCCGAGGAGTACAGCCGGAGCCCAGCTCAGCATTTGTGAACGTCCAGGGATTCCTCCCACACCACAGGAGCCATGACCAAAAGCTCTTGCTGCTCTTCAAGTAGCCAGGCAACCCCATTCGCAGCCCCACAAATGCTGCCACTCTCTCTTTCAGCAGCCTCCCAAAGGCCAAGAGAATCTCTCCCTGACTCGATGCGAAGAGCGGGATCCCAGCTCAGCATTTGTGAACGTCCAGGGATTCCTCCCACACCAAAGGGGCCCACGACCAAAAGCTCTTGCTGCTCTTCAAGTCTCCAGGCAACCCCATTCACAGCCCCACAAACGCTGCCATTCTGTCTTTCTAGAGCCTCCAAGAGGCCAACACAATCTAAGTGGGCCGCTGAGTAGTGCTGCATCCCAGCTCAGAAACTGCGAACGTCCAGGCATTCCTCCCACACCAAAGGGGCCAGGACCAAAAGCTCTTGCTGCTCTTCAAGTCTCCAGGCAAGCCCATTCACAGCCCCACAAACGCTGCCGCTCTCTCTTTCGGCAGCCTCCCAAAGGCCAAGAGAGCCTCTCCCTGACTCGCTGCGCAGAGTGGGATCCCAGCTCAGCATTTGCCAACGTCCAGGGATTCCTCCCACCCCAAAGGTGCCAGGACTAAAAGCTCTTGCTGCTCTTCAAGGATCCAGGCAACCCCATTCACAGCCCCACAAAAGCTGTCGCTCCCTCTTTCTGCAGCCTCCCAAACTCCAATACAATCTCTCTGTCTGGGCCGCAGAGAGAGTAACGCTGGGTTAGGGTTAGGGTTTAGGGTTAGGGTTAGGGATAGGGTTAGGGTTAGGGATAGGGTTAGGGTTACGCTTCAGGATTAGGGTTAGGGTATAGGTTAAGGTTAGGCTTAGGGTTAGCGTTAGTGTTCAGCGGGAGCTGAGCTCAGCAATGGCCAACGTCCAGGGATTCCTCCCACCCCAAAAGGTGCCAGGACCAAAAGCTCTTGCTGCTCTTCAAGTAGCCAGGCAACCCCATTCACAGCCCCACAAACGCTGGCGCTCCCTCTTTCTGCAGCCTCCCAAAGTCCAAAACAACCGCTCTTCCTGGGCCGATGAGCAGGCCGGAGCCCAGCTCAGCAATTCCCAACGTCCAGGGATTCCTCCCACCCCAAAGGTGCCAGGACCAAAAGCTCTTGCTGCTCTTCAAGTAGCCAGGCAACCCCATTCGCAGCCCCACAAATGCTGCCACTCTCTCTTTCGGCAGCCTCTCAAAGGCCAAGAGAATCTCTCCCTGACTCGATGCGAAGAGCGGGATCCCAGCTCAGCATTTGTGAACGTCCAGGCATTCCTCCCACACCAAAGGGGCCACGACCAAAAGCTCTTGCTGCTCTTCAAGTCTCCAGGCAAGCCCATTCACAGCCCCACAAACGCTGCCGCTCTCTCTTTCGGCAGCCTCCCAAAGGCCAAGAGAGCCTCTCCCTGACTCGCTGCGCAGAGTGGGATCCCAGCTCAGCATTTGCCAACGTCCAGGGATTCCTCCCACCCCAAAGGTGCCAGGACTAAAAGCTCTTGCTGCTCTTCAAGGATCCAGGCAACCCCATTCACAGCCCCACAAAAGCTGTCGCTCCCTCTTTCTGCAGCCTCCCAAACTCCAATACAATCTCTCTGTCTGGGCCGCAGAGAGAGTAACGCTGGGTTAGGGTTAGGGTTTAGGGTTAGGGTTAGGGATAGGGTTAGGGTTAGGGATAGGGTTAGGGTTACGCTTCAGGATTAGGGTTAGGGTATAGGTTAAGGTTAGGCTTAGGGTTAGCGTTAGTGTTCAGCGGGAGCTGAGCTCAGCAATGGCCAACGTCCAGGGATTCCTCCCACCCCAAAAGGTGCCAGGACCAAAAGCTCTTGCTGCTCTTCAAGTAGCCAGGCCACCCCATTCACAGCCCCAGAAACGCTGGCGCTCCCTCTTTCTGCAGCCTCCCAAAGGCCAAAACAACCGCTCTTCCTGGGCCGATGAGTACAGCCGGAGCCCAGCTCAGCAATTGCCAACGTCCAGGGATTCCTCCCACACCACAGGAGCCACGACCAAAAGCTCTTGCTGCTCTTCAAGTAGCCAGGCGACCCCATTCGCAGCCCCACAAATGCTGCCACTCTCTCTTTCGGCAGCCTCCCAAAGGCCAAGAGAGTCTCTCCCTGACTCGATGCGAAGAGCGGGATCCCAGCTCAGCATTTGTGAACGTCCAGGGATTCCTCCCACACCAAAGGGGCCCACGACCAAAAGCTCTTGCTGCTCTTCAAGTCTCCAGGCAACCCCATTCACAACTGCAAAAACGCTGCCATTCTGTCTTTCTAGAGCCTCCAAGAGGCCAACACAATCTAAATGGGCCGCTGAGTAGTGCTGCATCCCAGCTCAGAAACTGCGAACGTCCAGGCATTCCTCCCACACCAAAGGGGCCACGACCAAAAGCTCTTGCTGCTCTTCAAGTAGCCAGGCAAGCCCATTCACAGCCCCACAAACGCTGCCGCTCTCTCTTTCGGCAGCCTCCCAAAGGCCAAGAGAGCCTCTCCCTGACTCGCTGCGCAGAGTGGGATCCCAGCTCAGCATTTGCCAACGTCCAGGGATTCCTCCCACCCCAAAGGTGCCAGGACTAAAAGCTCTTGCTGCTCTTCAAGGATCCAGGCAACCCCATTCACAGCCCCACCAAAGCTGTCGCTCCCTCTTTCTGCAGCCTCCCAAACTCCAATACAATCTCTCTGTCTGGGCCGCAGAGAGAGTAACGCTGGGTTAGGGTTAGGGTTTAGGGTTAGGGTTAGGGATAGGGTTAGGGTTAGGGATAGGGTTAGGGTTACGCTTCAGGATTAGGGTTAGGGTATAGGTTAAGGTTAGGCTTAGGGTTAGCGTTAGTGTTCAGCGGGAGCTGAGCTCAGCAATGGCCAACGTCCAGGGATTCCTCCCACCCCAAAAGGTGCCAGGACCAAAAGCTCTTGCTGCTCTTCAAGTAGCCAGGCAACCCCATTCACAGCCCCAGAAACGCTGGCGCTCCCTCTTTCTGCAGCCTCCCAAAGTCCAAAACAACCGCTCTTCCTGGGCCGATGAGTACAGCCGGAGCCCAGCTCAGCAATTGCCAACGTCCAGGGATTCCTCCCACACCACAGGAGCCACGACCAAAAGCTCTTGCTGCTCTTCAAGTAGCCAGGCGACCCCATTCGCAGCCCCACAAATGCTGCCACTCTCTCTTTCGGCAGCCTCCCAAAGGCCAAGAGTGTCTCTCCCTGACTCGATGCGAAGAGCGGGATCCCAGCTCAGCATTTGTGAACGTCCAGGGATTCCTCCCACACCAAAGGGGCCCACGACCAAAAGCTCTTGCTGCTCTTCAAGTCTCCAGGCAACCCCATTCACAACTGCAAAAACGCTGCCATTCTGTCTTTCTAGAGCCTCCAAGAGGCCAACACAATCTAAATGGGCCGCTGAGTAGTGCTGCATCCCAGCTCAGAAACTGCGAACGTCCAGGCATTCCTCCCACACCAAAGGGGCCACGACCAAAAGCTCTTGCTGCTCTTCAAGTAGCCAGGCAAGCCCATTCACAGCCCCACAAATGCTGCCGCTCTCTCTTTCGGCAGCCTCCCAAAGGCCAAGAGAGCCTCTCCCTGACTCGCTGCGCAGAGTGGGATCCCAGTTCAGCATTTGCCAACGTCCAGGGATTCCTCCCACCCCAAAGGTGCCAGGACTAAAAGCTCTTGCTGCTCTTCAAGGATCCAGGCAACCCCATTCACAGCCCCACAAACGCTGGCGCTCCCTCTTTCTGCAGCCTCCCAAACTCCAATACAATCTCTCTGCCTGGGCCGAGGAGTACAGCCGGAGCCCAGCTCAGCATTTGTGAACGTCCAGGGATTCCTCCCACACCACAGGAGCCATGACCAAAAGCTCTTGCTGCTCTTCAAGTAGCCAGGCAACCCCATTCGCAGCCCCACAAATGCTGCCACTCTCTCTTTCGGCAGCCTCCCAAAGGCCAAGAGAATCTCTCCCTGACTCGATGCGAAGAGCGGGATCCCAGCTCAGCATTTGTGAACGTCCAGGGATTCCTCCCACACCAAAGGGGCCCACGACCAAAAGCTCTTGCTGCTCTTCAAGTCTCCAGGCAACCCCATTCACAACTGCAAAAACGCTGCCATTCTGTCTTTCTAGAGCCTCCAAGAGGCCAACACAATCTAAGTGGGCCGCTGAGTAGTGCTGCATCCCAGCTCAGAAACTGCGAACGTCCAGGCATTCCTCCCACACCAAAGGGGCCAGGACCAAAAGCTCTTGCTGCTCTTCAAGTAGCCAGGCAAGCCCATTCACAGCCCCACAAACGCTGCCGCTCTCTCTTTCGGCAGCCTCCCAAAGGCCAAGAGAGCCTCTCCCTGACTCGCTGCGCAGAGTGGGATCCCAGCTCAGCATTTGCCAACGTCCAGGGATTCCTCCCACCCCAAAGGTGCCAGGACTAAAAGCTCTTGCTGCTCTTCAAGGATCCAGGCAACCCCATTCACAGCCCCACAAAAGCTGTCGCTCCCTCTTTCTGCAGCCTCCCAAACTCCAATACAATCTCTCTGTCTGGGCCGCAGAGAGAGTAACGCTGGGTTAGGGTTAGGGTTTAGGGTTAGGGTTAGGGATAGGGTTAGGGTTAGGGATAGGGTTAGGGTTACGCTTCAGGATTAGGGTTAGGGTATAGGTTAAGGTTAGGCTTAGGGTTAGCGTTAGTGTTCAGCGGGAGCTGAGCTCAGCAATGGCCAACGTCCAGGGATTCCTCCCACCCCAAAAGGTGCCAGGACCAAAAGCTCTTGCTGCTCTTCAAGTAGCCAGGCAACCCCATTCACAGCCCCAGAAACGCTGGCGCTCCCTCTTTCTGCAGCCTCCCAAAGTCCAAAACAACCGCTCTTCCTGGGCCGATGAGCAGGCCGGAGCCCAGCTCAGCAATTCCCAACGTCCAGGGATTCCTCCCACCCCAAAGGTGCCAGGACCAAAAGCTCTTGCTGCTCTTCAAGTAGCCAGGCAACCCCATTCGCAGCCCCACAAATGCTGCCACTCTCTCTTTCGGCAGCCTCTCAAAGGCCAAGAGAATCTCTCCCTGACTCGATGCGAAGAGCGGGATCCCAGCTCAGCATTTGTGAACGTCCAGGCATTCCTCCCACACCAAAGGGGCCACGACCAAAAGCTCTTGCTGCTCTTCAAGTCTCCAGGCAAGCCCATTCACAGCCCCACAAACGCTGCCGCTCTCTCTTTCGGCAGCCTCCCAAAGGCCAAGAGAGCCTCTCCCTGACTCGCTGCGCAGAGTGGGATCCCAGCTCAGCATTTGCCAACGTCCAGGGATTCCTCCCACCCCAAAGGTGCCAGGACTAAAAGCTCTTGCTGCTCTTCAAGGATCCAGGCAACCCCATTCACAGCCCCACAAAAGCTGTCGCTCCCTCTTTCTGCAGCCTCCCAAACTCCAATACAATCTCTCTGTCTGGGCCGCAGAGAGAGTAACGCTGGGTTAGGGTTAGGGTTTAGGGTTAGGGTTAGGGATAGGGTTAGGGTTAGGGATAGGGTTAGGGTTACGCTTCAGGATTAGGGTTAGGGTATAGGTTAAGGTTAGGCTTAGGGTTAGCGTTAGTGTTCAGCGGGAGCTGAGCTCAGCAATGGCCAACGTCCAGGGATTCCTCCCACCCCAAAAGGTGCCAGGACCAAAAGCTCTTGCTGCTCTTCAAGTAGCCAGGCAACCCCATTCACAGCCCCACAAACGCTGGCGCTCCCTCTTTCTGCAGCCTCCCAAAGTCCAAAACAACCGCTCTTCCTGGGCCGATGAGCAGGCCGGAGCCCAGCTCAGCAATTCCCAACGTCCAGGGATTCCTCCCACCCCAAAGGTGCCAGGACCAAAAGCTCTTGCTGCTCTTCAAGTAGCCAGGCAACCCCATTCGCAGCCCCACAAATGCTGCCACTCTCTCTTTCGGCAGCCTCTCAAAGGCCAAGAGAATCTCTCCCTGACTCGATGCGAAGAGCGGGATCCCAGCTCAGCATTTGTGAACGTCCAGGCATTCCTCCCACACCAAAGGGGCCACGACCAAAAGCTCTTGCTGCTCTTCAAGTCTCCAGGCAAGCCCATTCACAGCCCCACAAACGCTGCCGCTCTCTCTTTCGGCAGCCTCCCAAAGGCCAAGAGAGCCTCTCCCTGACTCGCTGCGCAGAGTGGGATCCCAGCTCAGCATTTGCCAACGTCCAGGGATTCCTCCCACCCCAAAGGTGCCAGGACTAAAAGCTCTTGCTGCTCTTCAAGGATCCAGGCAACCCCATTCACAGCCCCACAAAAGCTGTCGCTCCCTCTTTCTGCAGCCTCCCAAACTCCAATACAATCTCTCTGTCTGGGCCGCAGAGAGAGTAACGCTGGGTTAGGGTTAGGGTTTAGGGTTAGGGTTAGGGATAGGGTTAGGGTTAGGGATAGGGTTAGGGTTACGCTTCAGGATTAGGGTTAGGGTATAGGTTAAGGTTAGGCTTAGGGTTAGCGTTAGTGTTCAGCGGGAGCTGAGCTCAGCAATGGCCAACGTCCAGGGATTCCTCCCACCCCAAAAGGTGCCAGGACCAAAAGCTCTTGCTGCTCTTCAAGTAGCCAGGCCACCCCATTCACAGCCCCAGAAACGCTGGCGCTCCCTCTTTCTGCAGCCTCCCAAAGGCCAAAACAACCGCTCTTCCTGGGCCGATGAGTACAGCCGGAGCCCAGCTCAGCAATTGCCAACGTCCAGGGATTCCTCCCACACCACAGGAGCCACGACCAAAAGCTCTTGCTGCTCTTCAAGTAGCCAGGCGACCCCATTCGCAGCCCCACAAATGCTGCCACTCTCTCTTTCGGCAGCCTCCCAAAGGCCAAGAGAGTCTCTCCCTGACTCGATGCGAAGAGCGGGATCCCAGCTCAGCATTTGTGAACGTCCAGGGATTCCTCCCACACCAAAGGGGCCCACGACCAAAAGCTCTTGCTGCTCTTCAAGTCTCCAGGCAACCCCATTCACAACTGCAAAAACGCTGCCATTCTGTCTTTCTAGAGCCTCCAAGAGGCCAACACAATCTAAATGGGCCGCTGAGTAGTGCTGCATCCCAGCTCAGAAACTGCGAACGTCCAGGCATTCCTCCCACACCAAAGGGGCCACGACCAAAAGCTCTTGCTGCTCTTCAAGTAGCCAGGCAAGCCCATTCACAGCCCCACAAACGCTGCCGCTCTCTCTTTCGGCAGCCTCCCAAAGGCCAAGAGAGCCTCTCCCTGACTCGCTGCGCAGAGTGGGATCCCAGCTCAGCATTTGCCAACGTCCAGGGATTCCTCCCACCCCAAAGGTGCCAGGACTAAAAGCTCTTGCTGCTCTTCAAGGATCCAGGCAACCCCATTCACAGCCCCACCAAAGCTGTCGCTCCCTCTTTCTGCAGCCTCCCAAACTCCAATACAATCTCTCTGTCTGGGCCGCAGAGAGAGTAACGCTGGGTTAGGGTTAGGGTTTAGGGTTAGGGTTAGGGATAGGGTTAGGGTTAGGGATAGGGTTAGGGTTACGCTTCAGGATTAGGGTTAGGGTATAGGTTAAGGTTAGGCTTAGGGTTAGCGTTAGTGTTCAGCGGGAGCTGAGCTCAGCAATGGCCAACGTCCAGGGATTCCTCCCACCCCAAAAGGTGCCAGGACCAAAAGCTCTTGCTGCTCTTCAAGTAGCCAGGCAACCCCATTCACAGCCCCAGAAACGCTGGCGCTCCCTCTTTCTGCAGCCTCCCAAAGTCCAAAACAACCGCTCTTCCTGGGCCGATGAGTACAGCCGGAGCCCAGCTCAGCAATTGCCAACGTCCAGGGATTCCTCCCACACCACAGGAGCCACGACCAAAAGCTCTTGCTGCTCTTCAAGTAGCCAGGCGACCCCATTCGCAGCCCCACAAATGCTGCCACTCTCTCTTTCGGCAGCCTCCCAAAGGCCAAGAGTGTCTCTCCCTGACTCGATGCGAAGAGCGGGATCCCAGCTCAGCATTTGTGAACGTCCAGGGATTCCTCCCACACCAAAGGGGCCCACGACCAAAAGCTCTTGCTGCTCTTCAAGTCTCCAGGCAACCCCATTCACAACTGCAAAAACGCTGCCATTCTGTCTTTCTAGAGCCTCCAAGAGGCCAACACAATCTAAATGGGCCGCTGAGTAGTGCTGCATCCCAGCTCAGAAACTGCGAACGTCCAGGCATTCCTCCCACACCAAAGGGGCCACGACCAAAAGCTCTTGCTGCTCTTCAAGTAGCCAGGCAAGCCCATTCACAGCCCCACAAATGCTGCCGCTCTCTCTTTCGGCAGCCTCCCAAAGGCCAAGAGAGCCTCTCCCTGACTCGCTGCGCAGAGTGGGATCCCAGTTCAGCATTTGCCAACGTCCAGGGATTCCTCCCACCCCAAAGGTGCCAGGACTAAAAGCTCTTGCTGCTCTTCAAGGATCCAGGCAACCCCATTCACAGCCCCACAAACGCTGGCGCTCCCTCTTTCTGCAGCCTCCCAAACTCCAATACAATCTCTCTGCCTGGGCCGAGGAGTACAGCCGGAGCCCAGCTCAGCATTTGTGAACGTCCAGGGATTCCTCCCACACCACAGGAGCCATGACCAAAAGCTCTTGCTGCTCTTCAAGTAGCCAGGCAACCCCATTCGCAGCCCCACAAATGCTGCCACTCTCTCTTTCGGCAGCCTCCCAAAGGCCAAGAGAATCTCTCCCTGACTCGATGCGAAGAGCGGGATCCCAGCTCAGCATTTGTGAACGTCCAGGGATTCCTCCCACACCAAAGGGGCCCACGACCAAAAGCTCTTGCTGCTCTTCAAGTCTCCAGGCAACCCCATTCACAACTGCAAAAACGCTGCCATTCTGTCTTTCTAGAGCCTCCAAGAGGCCAACACAATCTAAGTGGGCCGCTGAGTAGTGCTGCATCCCAGCTCAGAAACTGCGAACGTCCAGGCATTCCTCCCACACCAAAGGGGCCAGGACCAAAAGCTCTTGCTGCTCTTCAAGTAGCCAGGCAAGCCCATTCACAGCCCCACAAACGCTGCCGCTCTCTCTTTCGGCAGCCTCCCAAAGGCCAAGAGAGCCTCTCCCTGACTCGCTGCGCAGAGTGGGATCCCAGCTCAGCATTTGCCAACGTCCAGGGATTCCTCCCACCCCAAAGGTGCCAGGACTAAAAGCTCTTGCTGCTCTTCAAGGATCCAGGCAACCCCATTCACAGCCCCACAAAAGCTGTCGCTCCCTCTTTCTGCAGCCTCCCAAACTCCAATACAATCTCTCTGTCTGGGCCGCAGAGAGAGTAACGCTGGGTTAGGGTTAGGGTTTAGGGTTAGGGTTAGGGATAGGGTTAGGGTTAGGGATAGGGTTAGGGTTACGCTTCAGGATTAGGGTTAGGGTATAGGTTAAGGTTAGGCTTAGGGTTAGCGTTAGTGTTCAGCGGGAGCTGAGCTCAGCAATGGCCAACGTCCAGGGATTCCTCCCACCCCAAAAGGTGCCAGGACCAAAAGCTCTTGCTGCTCTTCAAGTAGCCAGGCAACCCCATTCACAGCCCCAGAAACGCTGGCGCTCCCTCTTTCTGCAGCCTCCCAAAGTCCAAAACAACCGCTCTTCCTGGGCCGATGAGCAGGCCGGAGCCCAGCTCAGCAATTCCCAACGTCCAGGGATTCCTCCCACCCCAAAGGTGCCAGGACCAAAAGCTCTTGCTGCTCTTCAAGTAGCCAGGCAACCCCATTCGCAGCCCCACAAATGCTGCCACTCTCTCTTTCGGCAGCCTCTCAAAGGCCAAGAGAATCTCTCCCTGACTCGATGCGAAGAGCGGGATCCCAGCTCAGCATTTGTGAACGTCCAGGCATTCCTCCCACACCAAAGGGGCCACGACCAAAAGCTCTTGCTGCTCTTCAAGTCTCCAGGCAAGCCCATTCACAGCCCCACAAACGCTGCCGCTCTCTCTTTCGGCAGCCTCCCAAAGGCCAAGAGAGCCTCTCCCTGACTCGCTGCGCAGAGTGGGATCCCAGCTCAGCATTTGCCAACGTCCAGGGATTCCTCCCACCCCAAAGGTGCCAGGACTAAAAGCTCTTGCTGCTCTTCAAGGATCCAGGCAACCCCATTCACAGCCCCACAAAAGCTGTCGCTCCCTCTTTCTGCAGCCTCCCAAACTCCAATACAATCTCTCTGTCTGGGCCGCAGAGAGAGTAACGCTGGGTTAGGGTTAGGGTTTAGGGTTAGGGTTAGGGATAGGGTTAGGGTTAGGGATAGGGTTAGGGTTACGCTTCAGGATTAGGGTTAGGGTATAGGTTAAGGTTAGGCTTAGGGTTAGCGTTAGTGTTCAGCGGGAGCTGAGCTCAGCAATGGCCAACGTCCAGGGATTCCTCCCACCCCAAAAGGTGCCAGGACCAAAAGCTCTTGCTGCTCTTCAAGTAGCCAGGCAACCCCATTCACAGCCCCAGAAACGCTGGCGCTCCCTCTTTCTGCAGCCTCCCAAAGGCCAAAACAACCGCTCTTCCTGGGCCGATGAGCAGGCCGGAGCCCAGCTCAGCAATTCCCAACGTCCAGGGATTCCTCCCACCCCAAAGGTGCCAGGACCAAAAGCTCTTGCTGCTCTTCAAGTAGCCAGGCGACCCCATTCGCAGCCCCACAAATGCTGCCACTCTCTCTTTCGGCAGCCTCCCAAAGGCCAAGAGAGTCTCTCCCTGACTCGATGCGAAGAGCGGGATCCCAGCTCAGCATTTGTGAACGTCCAGGGATTCCTCCCACACCAAAGGGGCCCACGACCAAAAGCTCTTGCTGCTCTTCAAGTCTCCAGGCAACCCCATTCACAACTGCAAAAACGCTGCCATTCTGTCTTTCTAGAGCCTCCAAGAGGCCAACACAATCTAAATGGGCCGCTGAGTAGTGCTGCATCCCAGCTCAGAAACTGCGAACGTCCAGGCATTCCTCCCACACCAAAGGGGCCACGACCAAAAGCTCTTGCTGCTCTTCAAGTAGCCAGGCAAGCCCATTCACAGCCCCACAAACGCTGCCGCTCTCTCTTTCGGCAGCCTCCCAAAGGCCAAGAGAGCCTCTCCCTGACTCGCTGCGCAGAGTGGGATCCCAGCTCAGCATTTGCCAACGTCCAGGGATTCCTCCCACCCCAAAGGTGCCAGGACTAAAAGCTCTTGCTGCTCTTCAAGGATCCAGGCAACCCCATTCACAGCCCCACAAAAGCTGTCGCTCCCTCTTTCTGCAGCCTCCCAAACTCCAATACAATCTCTCTGTCTGGGCCGCAGAGAGAGTAACGCTGGGTTAGGGTTAGGGTTTAGGGTTAGGGTTAGGGATAGGGTTAGGGTTAGGGATAGGGTTAGGGTTACGCTTCAGGATTAGGGTTAGGGTATAGGTTAAGGTTAGGCTTAGGGTTAGCGTTAGTGTTCAGCGGGAGCTGAGCTCAGCAATGGCCAACGTCCAGGGATTCCTCCCACCCCAAAAGGTGCCAGGACCAAAAGCTCTTGCTGCTCTTCAAGTAGCCAGGCAACCCCATTCACAGCCCCACAAACGCTGGCGCTCCCTCTTTCTGCAGCCTCCCAAAGTCCAAAACAACCGCTCTTCCTGGGCCGATGAGTACAGCCGGAGCCCAGCTCAGCAATTGCCAACGTCCAGGGATTCCTCCCACCCCAAAGGTGCCAGGACCAAAAGCTCTTGCTGCTCTTCAAGTAGCCAGGCAACCCCATTCACAGCCCCACAAATGCTGCCACTCTCTCTTTCGGCAGCCTCCCAAAGGCCAAGAGAGTCTCTCCCTGACTCGATGCGAAGAGCGGGATCCCAGCTCAGCATTTGTGAACGTCCAGGGATTCCTCCCACACCAAAGGGGCCCACGACCAAAAGCTCTTGCTGCTCTTCAAGTCTCCAGGCAACCCCATTCACAACTGCAAAAACGCTGCCATTCTGTCTTTCTAGAGCCTCCAAGAGGCCAACACAATCTAAGTGGGCCGCTGAGTAGTGCTGCATCCCAGCTCAGAAACTGCGAACGTCCAGGCATTCCTCCCACACCAAAGGGGCCAGGACCAAAAGCTCTTGCTGCTCTTCAAGTAGCCAGGCAAGCCCATTCACAGCCCCACAAACGCTGCCGCTCTCTCTTTCGGCAGCCTCCCAAAGGCCAAGAGAGCCTCTCCCTGACTCGCTGCGCAGAGTGGGATCCCAGCTCAGCATTTGCCAACGTCCAGGGATTCCTCCCACCCCAAAGGTGCCAGGACTAAAAGCTCTTGCTGCTCTTCAAGGATCCAGGCAACCCCATTCACAGCCCCACAAAAGCTGTCGCTCCCTCTTTCTGCAGCCTCCCAAACTCCAATACAATCTCTCTGTCTGGGCCGCAGAGAGAGTAACGCTGGGTTAGGGTTAGGGTTTAGGGTTAGGGTTAGGGATAGGGTTAGGGTTAGGGATAGGGTTAGGGTTAGGGTTCAGGATTAGGGTTAGGGTATAGGTTAAGGTTAGGCTTAGGGTTAGCGTTAGTGTTCAGCGGGAGCTGAGCTCAGCAATGGCCAACGTCCAGTGATTCCTCCCACCCCAAAAGGTGCCAGGACCAAAAGCTCTTGCTGCTCTTCAAGTAGCCAGGCAACCCCATTCACAGCCCCAGAAACGCTGGCGCTCCCTCTTTCTGCAGCCTCCCAAAGGCCAAAACAACCGCTCTTCCTGGGCCGATGAGTACAGCCGGAGCCCAGCTCAGCAATTGCCAACGTCCAGGGATTCCTCCCACACCACAGGAGCCACGACCAAAAGCTCTTGCTGCTCTTCAAGTAGCCAGGCGACCCCATTCGCAGCCCCACAAATGCTGCCACTCTCTCTTTCGGCAGCCTCCCAAAGGCCAAGAGAATCTCTCCCTGACTCGATGCGAAGAGCGGGATCCCAGCTCAGCATTTGTGAACGTCCAGGGATTCCTCCCACACCAAAGGGGCCCACGACCAAAAGCTCTTGCTGCTCTTCAAGTCTCCAGGCAACCCCATTCACAACTGCAAAAACGCTGCCATTCTGTCTTTCTAGAGCCTCCAAGAGGCCAACACAATCTAAGTGGGCCGCTGAGTAGTGCTGCATCCCAGCTCAGAAACTGCGAACGTCCAGGCATTCCTCCCACACCAAAGGGGCCAGGACCAAAAGCTCTTGCTGCTCTTCAAGTAGCCAGGCAAGCCCATTCACAGCCCCACAAACGCTGCCGCTCTCTCTTTCGGCAGCCTCCCAAAGGCCAAGAGAGCCTCTCCCTGACTCGCTGCGCAGAGTGGGATCCCAGCTCAGCATTTGCCAACGTCCAGGGATTCCTCCCACCCCAAAGGTGCTAGGACTAAAAGCTCTTGCTGCTCTTCAAGGATCCAGGCAACCCCATTCACAGCCCCACAAAAGCTGTCGCTCCCTCTTTCTGCAGCCTCCCAAACTCCAATACAATCTCTCTGTCTGGGCCGCAGAGAGAGTAATGCTGGGTTAGGGTTAGGGTTTAGGGTTAGGGTTAGGGATAGGGTTAGGGTTAGGGATAGGGTTAGGGTTACGCTTCAGGATTAGGGTTAGGGTATAGGTTAAGGTTAGGCTTAGGGTTAGCGTTAGTGTTCAGCGGGAGCTGAGCTCAGCAATGGCCAACGTCCAGGGATTCCTCCCACCCCAAAAGGTGCCAGGACCAAAAGCTCTTGCTGCTCTTCAAGTAGCCAGGCAACCCCATTCACAGCCCCACAAACGCTGGCGCTCCCTCTTTCTGCAGCCTCCCAAAGTCCAAAACAACCGCTCTTCCTGGGCCGATGAGCAGGCCGGAGCCCAGCTCAGCAATTGCCAACGTCCAGGGATTCCTCCCACACCACAGGAGCCACGACCAAAAGCTCTTGCTGCTCTTCAAGTAGCCAGGCAACCCCATTCGCAGCCCCACAAATGCTGCCACTCTCTCTTTCGGCAGCCTCCCAAAGGCCAAGAGAATCTCTCCCTGACTCGATGCGAAGAGCGGGATCCCAGCTCAGCATTTGCCAACGTCCAGGGATTCCTCCCACACCAAAGGTGCCACGACCAAAAGCTCTTGCTGCTCTTCAAGTCTCCAGGCAACCCCATTCACAACTGCAAAAACGCTGCCATTCTGTCTTTCTAGAGCCTCCAAGAGGCCAACACAATCTAAATGGGCCGCTGAGTAGTGCTGCATCCCAGCTCAGAAACTGCGAACGTCCAGGCATTCCTCCCACACCAAAGGGGCCACGACCAAAAGCTCTTGCTGCTCTTCAAGTAGCCAGGCAAGCCCATTCACAGCCCCACAAACGCTGCCGCTCTCTCTTTCGGCAGCCTCCCAAAGGCCAAGAGAGCCTCTCCCTGACTCGCTGCGCAGAGTGGGATCCCAGCTCAGCATTTGCCAACGTCCAGGGATTCCTCCCACCCCAAAGGTGCCAGGACTAAAAGCTCTTGCTGCTCTTCAAGGATCCAGGCAACCCCATTCACAGCCCCACAAAAGCTGTCGCTCCCTCTTTCTGCAGCCTCCCAAACTCCAATACAATCTCTCTGTCTGGGCCGCAGAGAGAGTAACGCTGGGTTAGGGTTAGGGTTTAGGGTTAGGGTTAGGGATAGGGTTAGGGTTAGGGATAGGGTTAGGGTTACGCTTCAGGATTAGGGTTAGGGTATAGGTTAAGGTTAGGCTTAGGGTTAGCGTTAGTGTTCAGCGGGAGCTGAGCTCAGCAATGGCCAACGTCCAGGGATTCCTCCCACCCCAAAAGGTGCCAGGACCAAAAGCTCTTGCTGCTCTTCAAGTAGCCAGGCAACCCCATTCACAGCCCCAGAAACGCTGGCGCTCCCTCTTTCTGCAGCCTCCCAAAGTCCAAAACAACCGCTCTTCCTGGGCCGATGAGCAGGCCGGAGCCCAGCTCAGCAATTCCCAACGTCCAGGGATTCCTCCCACCCCAAAGGTGCCAGGACCAAAAGCTCTTGCTGCTCTTCAAGTAGCCAGGCAACCCCATTCACAGCCCCACAAACGCTGCCGCTCTCTCTTTCGGCAGCCTCCCAAAGTCCAAAACAACCGCTCTTCCTGGGCCGATGAGTACAGCCGGAGCCCAGCTCAGCAATTGCCAACGTCCAGGGATTCCTCCCACACCACAGGAGCCACGAACAAAAGCTCTTGCTGCTCTTCAAGTCTCCAGGCAACCCCATTCACAACTGTAAAAACGCTGCCATTCTGTCTTTCTAGAGCCTCCAAGAGGCCAACACAATCTAAATGTGCCGCTGAGTAGTGCTGCATCCCAGCTCAGAAACTGCGAACGTCCAGGCATTCCTCCCACACCAAAGGGGCCACGACCAAAAGCTCTTGCTGCTCTTCAAGTAGCCAGGCAAGCCCATTCACAGCCCCACAAACGCTGCCACTCTCTCTTTCGGCAGCCTCCCAAAGGCCAAGAGAGCCTCTCCCTGACTCGCTGCGCAGAGTGGGATCCCAGCTCAGCATTTGCCAACGTCCAGGGATTCCTCCCACCCCAAAGGTGCCAGGACTAAAAGCTCTTGCTGCTCTTCAAGGATCCAGGCAACCCCATTCACAGCCCCACAAAAGCTGTCGCTCCCTCTTTCTGCAGCCTCCCAAACTCCAATACAATCTCTCTGTCTGGGCCGCAGAGAGAGTAACGCTGGGTTAGGGTTAGGGTTTAGGGTTAGGGTTAGGGATAGGGATAGGGTTAGGGATAGGGTTAGGGTTACGCTTCAGGATTAGGGTTAGGGTATAGGTTAAGGTTAGGCTTAGGGTTAGCGTTAGTGTTCAGCGGGAGCTGAGCTCAGCAATGGCCAACGTCCAGGGATTCCTCCCACCCCAAAAGGTGCCAGGACCAAAAGCTCTTGCTGCTCTTCAAGTAGCCAGGCAACCCCATTCACAGCCCCACAAACGCTGGCGCTCCCTCTTTCTGCACCCTCCCAAAGTCCAAAACAACCGCTCTTCCTGGGCCGATGAGCAGGCCGGAGCCCAGCTCAGCAATTGCCAACGTCCAGGGATTCCTCCCACACCACAGGAGCCACGACCAAAAGCTCTTGCTGCTCTTCAAGTAGCCAGGCAACCCCATTCGCAGCCCCACAAATGCTGCCACTCTCTCTTTCGGCAGCCTCCCAAAGGCCAAGAGAATCTCTCCCTGACTCGATGCGAAGAGCGGGATCCCAGCTCAGCATTTGTGAACGTCCAGGGATTCCTCCCACACCAAAGGGGCCCACGACCAAAAGCTCTTGCTGCTCTTCAAGTCTCCAGGCAACCCCATTCACAACTGCAAAAACGCTGCCATTCTGTCTTTCTAGAGCCTCCAAGAGGCCAACACAATCTAAATGGGCCGCTGAGTAGTGCTGCATCCCAGCTCAGAAACTGCGAACGTCCAGGCATTCCTCCCACACCAAAGGGGCCACGACCAAAAGCTCTTGCTGCTCTTCAAGTAGCCAGGCAAGCCCATTCACAGCCCCACAAACGCTGCCGCTCTCTCTTTCGGCAGCCTCCCAAAGGCCAAGAGAGCCTCTCCCTGACTCGCTGCGCAGAGTGGGATCCCAGCTCAGCATTTGCCAACGTCCAGGGATTCCTCCCACCCCAAAGGTGCCAGGACTAAAAGCTCTTGCTGCTCTTCAAGGATCCAGGCAACCCCATTCACAGCCCCACAAAAGCTGTCGCTCCCTCTTTCTGCAGCCTCCCAAACTCCAATACAATCTCTCTGTCTGGGCCGCAGAGAGAGTAACGCTGGGTTAGGGTTAGGGTTTAGGGTTAGGGTTAGGGATAGGGTTAGGGTTAGGGATAGGGTTAGGGTTAGGGTTCAGGATTAGGGTTAGGGTATAGGTTAAGGTTAGGCTTAGGGTTAGCGTTAGTGTTCAGCGGGAGCTGAGCTCAGCAATGGCCAACGTCCAGGGATTCCTCCCACCCCAAAAGGTGCCAGGACCAAAAGCTCTTGCTGCTCTTCAAGTAGCCAGGCAACCCCATTCACAGCCCCACAAACGCTGGCGCTCCCTCTTTCTGCACCCTCCCAAAGTCCAAAACAACCGCTCTTCCTGGGCCGATGAGCAGGCCGGAGCCCAGCTCAGCAATTCCCAACGTCCAGGGATTCCTCCCACCCCAAAGGTGCCAGGACCAAAAGCTCTTGCTGCTCTTCAAGTAGCCAGGCAACCCCATTCACAGCCCCACAAACGCTGCCGCTCTCTCTTTCGGCAGCCTCCCAAAGTCCAAAACAACCGCTCTTCCTGGGCCGATGAGTACAGCCGGAGCCCAGCTCAGCAATTGCCAACGTCCAGGGATTCCTCCCACACCACAGGAGCCACGAACAAAAGCTCTTGCTGCTCTTCAAGTCTCCAGGCAACCCCATTCACAACTGCAAAAACGCTGCCATTCTGTCTTTCTAGAGCCTCCAAGAGGCCAACACAATCTAAATGGGCCGCTGAGTAGTGCTGCATCCCAGCTCAGAAACTGCGAACGTCCAGGCATTCCTCCCACACCAAAGGGGCCAGGACCAAAAGCTCTTGCTGCTCTTCAAGTAGCCAGGCAAGCCCATTCACAGCCCCACAAACGCTGCCGCTCTCTCTTTCGGCAGCCTCCCAAAGGCCAAGAGAGCCTCTCCCTGACTCGCTGCGCAGAGTGGGATCCCAGCTCAGCATTTGCCAACGTCCAGGGATTCCTCCCACCCCAAAGGTGCCAGGACTAAAAGCTCTTGCTGCTCTTCAAGGATCCAGGCAACCCCATTCACAGCCCCACAAAAGCTGTCGCTCCCTCTTTCTGCAGCCTCCCAAACTCCAATACAATCTCTCTGTCTGGGCCGCAGAGAGAGTAACGCTGGGTTAGGGTTAGGGTTTAGGGTTAGGGTTAGGGATAGGGTTAGGGTTAGGGATAGGGTTAGGGTTACGCTTCAGGATTAGGGTTAGGGTATAGGTTAAGGTTAGGCTTAGGGTTAGCGTTAGTGTTCAGCGGGAGCTGAGCTCAGCAATGGCCAACGTCCAGGGATTCCTCCCACCCCAAAAGGTGCCAGGACCAAAAGCTCTTGCTGCTCTTCAAGTAGCCAGGCAACCCCATTCACAGCCCCACAAACGCTGGCGCTCCCTCTTTCTGCAGCCTCCCAAAGTCCAAAACAACCGCTCTTCCAGGGCCGATGAGTAGGCCGGAGCCCAGCTCAGCAATTGCCAACGTCCAGGGATTCCTCCCACACCACAGGAGCCACGACCAAAAGCTCTTGCTGCTCTTCAAGTAGCCAGGCAACCCCATTCGCAGCCCCACAAATGCTGCCACTCTCTCTTTCGGCAGCCTCCCAAGGGCCAAGAGAATCTCTCCCTGACTCGATGCGAAGAGCGGGATCCCAGCTCAGCATTTGTGAACGTCCAGGGATTCCTCCCACACCAAAGGGGCCCACGACCAAAAGCTCTTGCTGCTCTTCAAGTCCCCAGGCAACCCCATTCACAACTGCAAAAACGCTGCCATTCTGTCTTTCTAGAGCCTCCAAGAGGCCAACACAATCTAAATGGGCCGCTGAGTAGTGCTGCATCCCAGCTCAGAAACTGCGAACGTCCAGGCATTCCTCCCACACCAAAGGGGCCAGGACCAAAAGCTCTTGCTGCTCTTCAAGTAGCCAGGCAAGCCCATTCACAGCCCCACAAACGCTGCCGCTCTCTCTTTCGGCAGCCTCCCAAAGGCCAAGAGAGCCTCTCCCTGACTCGCTGCGCAGAGTGGGATCCCAGCTCAGCATTTGCCAACGTCCAGGGATTCCTCCCACCCCAAAGGTGCCAGGACTAAAAGCTCTTGCTGCTCTTCAAGGATCCAGGCAACCCCATTCACAGCCCCACAAAAGCTGTCGCTCCCTCTTTCTGCAGCCTCCCAAACTCCAATACAATCTCTCTGTCTGGGCCGCAGAGAGAGTAACGCTGGGTTAGGGTTAGGGTTTAGGGTTAGGGTTAGGGATAGGGTTAGGGTTAGGGATAGGGTTAGGGTTACGCTTCAGGATTAGGGTTAGGGTATAGGTTAAGGTTAGGCTTAGGGTTAGCGTTAGTGTTCAGCGGGAGCTGAGCTCAGCAATGGCCAACGTCCAGGGATTCCTCCCACCCCAAAAGGTGCCAGGACCAAAAGCTCTTGCTGCTCTTCAAGTAGCCAGGCAACCCCATTCACAGCCCCACAAACGCTGGCGCTCCCTCTTTCTGCAGCCTCCCAAAGTCCAAAACAACCGCTCTTCCAGGGCCGATGAGTAGGCCGGAGCCCAGCTCAGCAATTGCCAACGTCCAGGGATTCCTCCCACACCACAGGAGCCACGACCAAAAGCTCTTGCTGCTCTTCAAGTAGCCAGGCAACCCCATTCGCAGCCCCACAAATGCTGCCACTCTCTCTTTCGGCAGCCTCCCAAGGGCCAAGAGAATCTCTCCCTGACTCGATGCGAAGAGCGGGATCCCAGCTCAGCATTTGTGAACGTCCAGGGATTCCTCCCACACCAAAGGGGCCCACGACCAAAAGCTCTTGCTGCTCTTCAAGTCCCCAGGCAACCCCATTCACAACTGCAAAAACGCTGCCATTCTGTCTTTCTAGAGCCTCCAAGAGGCCAACACAATCTAAGTGGGCCGCTGAGTAGTGCTGCATCCCAGCTCAGAAACTGCGAACGTCCAGGCATTCCTCCCACACCAAAGGGGCCAGGACCAAAAGCTCTTGCTGCTCTTCAAGTAGCCAGGCAAGCCCATTCACAGCCCCACAAACGCTGCCGCTCTCTCTTTCGGCAGCCTCCCAAAGGCCAAGAGAGCCTCTCCCTGACTCGCTGCGCAGAGTGGGATCCCAGTTCAGCATTTGCCAACGTCCAGGGATTCCTCCCACCCCAAAGGTGCCAGGACTAAAAGCTCTTGCTGCTCTTCAAGGATCCAGGCAACCCCATTCACAGCCCCACAAACGCTGGCGCTCCCTCTTTCTGCAGCCTCCCAAACTCCAATACAATCTCTCTGCCTGGGCCGAGGAGTACAGCCGGAGCCCAGCTCAGCATTTGTGAACGTCCAGGGATTCCTCCCACACCACAGGAGCCATGACCAAAAGCTCTTGCTGCTCTTCAAGTAGCCAGGCAAGCCCATTCGCAGCCCCACAAATGCTGCCACTCTCTCTTTCGGCAGCCTCCCAAAGGCCAAGAGAATCTCTCCCTGACTCGATGCGAAGAGCGGGATCCCAGCTCAGCATTTGCCAACGTCCAGGGATTCCTCCCACACCAAAGGGGCCCACGACCAAAAGCTCTTGCTGCTCTTCAAGTCTCCAGGCAACCCCATTCACAACTGCAAAAACGCTGCCATTCTGTCTTTCTAGAGCCTCCAAGAGGCCAACACAATCTAAGTGGGCCGCTGAGTAGTGCTGCATCCCAGCTCGGGAACTGCGAACGTCCAGGCATTCCTCCCACACCAAAGGGGCCAGGACCAAAAGCTCTTGCTGCTCTTCAAGTAGCCAGGCAAGCCCATTCACAGCCCCACAAACGCTGCCGCTCTCTCTTTCGGCAGCCTCCCAAAGGCCAAGAGAGCCTCTCCCTGACTCGCTGCGCAGAGTGGGATCCCAGCTCAGCATTTGCCAACGTCCAGGGATTCCTCCCACCCCAAAGGTGCCAGGACTAAAAGCTCTTGCTGCTCTTCAAGGATCCAGGCAACCCCATTCACAGCCCCACAAAAGCTGTCGCTCCCTCTTTCTGCAGCCTCCCAAACTCCAATACAATCTCTCTGTCTGGGCCGCAGAGAGAGTAACGCTGGGTTAGGGTTAGGGTTTAGGGTTAGGGTTAGGGATAGGGTTAGGGTTAGGGATAGGGTTAGGGTTAGGGTTCAGGATTAGGGTTAGGGTATAGGTTAAGGTTAGGCTTAGGGTTAGCGTTAGTGTTCAGCGGGAGCTGAGCTCAGCAATGGCCAAGGTCCAGGGATTCCTCCCACCCCAAAAGGTGCCAGGACCAAAAGCTCTTGCTGCTCTTCAAGTAGCCAGGCAACCCCATTCACAGCCCCACAAACGCTGGCGCTCCCTCTTTCTGCAGCCTCCCAAAGTCCAAAACAACCGCTCTTCCTGGGCCGATGAGCAGGCCGGAGCCCAGCTCAGCAATTGCCAACGTCCAGGGATTCCTCCCACCCCAAAGGTGCCAGGACCAAAAGCTCTTGCTGCTCTTCAAGTAGCCAGGCAACCCCATTCGCAGCCCCACAAATGCTGCCACTCTCTCTTTCGGCAGCCTCTCAAAGGCCAAGAGAATCTCTCCCTGACTCGATGCGAAGAGCGGGATCCCAGCTCAGCATTTGTGAACGTCCAGGCATTCCTCCCACACCAAAGGGGCCAGGACCAAAAGCTCTTGCTGCTCTTCAAGTAGCCAGGCAAGCCCATTCACAGCCCCACAAACGCTGCCGCTCTCTCTTTCGGCAGCCTCCCAAAGGCCAAGAGAGCCTCTCCCTGACTCGCTGCGCAGAGTGGGATCCCAGCTCAGCATTTGCCAACGTCCAGGGATTCCTCCCACCCCAAAGGTGCCAGGACCAAAAGCTCTTGCTGCTCTTCAAGTAGCCAGGCAACCCCATTCACAGCCCCACAAACGCTGCCGCTCTCTCTTTCGGCAGCCTCCCAAAGTCCAAAACAACCGCTCTTCCTGGGCCGATGAGTACAGCCGGAGCCCAGCTCAGCAATTGCCAACGTCCAGGGATTCCTCCCACACCACAGGAGCCACGAACAAAAGCTCTTGCTGCTCTTCAAGTCTCTAGGCAACCCCATTCACAACTGCAAAAACGCTGCCATTCTGTCTTTCTAGAGCCTCCAAGAGGCCAACACAATCTAAATGGGCCGCTGAGTAGTGCTGCATCCCAGCTCAGAAACTGCGAACGTCCAGGCATTCCTCCCACACCAAAGGGGCCACGACCAAAAGCTCTTGCTGCTCTTCAAGTAGCCAGGCAAGCCCATTCACCGCCCCACAAACGCTGCCGCTCTCTCTTTCGGCAGCCTCCCAAAGGCCAAGAGAGCCTCTCCCTGACTCGCTGCGCAGAGTGGGATCCCAGCTCAGCATTTGCCAACGTCCAGGGATTCCTCCCACCCCAAAGGTGCCAGGACTAAAAGCTCTTGCTGCTCTTCAAGGATCCAGGCAACCCCATTCACAGCCCCACAAAAGCTGTCGCTCCCTCTTTCTGCAGCCTCCCAAACTCCAATACAATCTCTCTGTCTGGGCCGCAGAGAGAGTAACGCTGGGTTAGGGTTAGGGTTTAGGGTTAGGGTTAGGGATAGGGTTAGGGTTAGGGATAGGGTTAGGGTTAGGGTTCAGGATTAGGGTTAGGGTATAGGTTAAGGTTAGGCTTAGGGTTAGCGTTAGTGTTCAGCGGGAGCTGAGCTCAGCAATGGCCAAGGTCCAGGGATTCCTCCCACCCCAAAAGGTGCCAGGACCAAAAGCTCTTGCTGCTCTTCAAGTAGCCAGGCAACCCCATTCACAGCCCCACAAACGCTGGCGCTCCCTCTTTCTGCAGCCTCCCAAAGTCCAAAACAACCGCTCTTCCTGGGCCGATGAGCAGGCCGGAGCCCAGCTCAGCAATTGCCAACGTCCAGGGATTCCTCCCACCCCAAAGGTGCCAGGACCAAAAGCTCTTGCTGCTCTTCAAGTAGCCAGGCAACCCCATTCGCAGCCCCACAAATGCTGCCACTCTCTCTTTCGGCAGCCTCTCAAAGGCCAAGAGAATCTCTCCCTGACTCGATGCGAAGAGCGGGATCCCAGCTCAGCATTTGTGAACGTCCAGGCATTCCTCCCACACCAAAGGGGCCAGGACCAAAAGCTCTTGCTGCTCTTCAAGTAGCCAGGCAAGCCCATTCACAGCCCCACAAACGCTGCCGCTCTCTCTTTCGGCAGCCTCCCAAAGGCCAAGAGAGCCTCTCCCTGACTCGCTGCGCAGAGTGGGATCCCAGCTCAGCATTTGCCAACGTCCAGGGATTCCTCCCACCCCAAAGGTGCCAGGACCAAAAGCTCTTGCTGCTCTTCAAGTAGCCAGGCAACCCCATTCACAGCCCCACAAACGCTGCCGCTCTCTCTTTCGGCAGCCTCCCAAAGTCCAAAACAACCGCTCTTCCTGGGCCGATGAGTACAGCCGGAGCCCAGCTCAGCAATTGCCAACGTCCAGGGATTCCTCCAACACCACAGGAGCCACGAACAAAAGCTCTTGCTGCTCTTCAAGTCTCTAGGCAACCCCATTCACAACTGCAAAAACGCTGCCATTCTGTCTTTCTAGAGCCTCCAAGAGGCCAACACAATCTAAATGGGCCGCTGAGTAGTGCTGCATCCCAGCTCAGAAACTGCGAACGTCCAGGCATTCCTCCCACACCAAAGGGGCCACGACCAAAAGCTCTTGCTGCTCTTCAAGTAGCCAGGCAAGCCCATTCACCGCCCCACAAACGCTGCCGCTCTCTCTTTCGGCAGCCTCCCAAAGGCCAAGAGAGCCTCTCCCTGACTCGCTGCGCAGAGTGGGATCCCAGCTCAGCATTTGCCAACGTCCAGGGATTCCTCCCACCCCAAAGGTGCCAGGACTAAAAGCTCTTGCTGCTCTTCAAGGATCCAGGCAACCCCATTCACAGCCCCACAAAAGCTGTCGCTCCCTCTTTCTGCAGCCTCCCAAACTCCAATACAATCTCTCTGTCTGGGCCGCAGAGAGAGTAACGCTGGGTTAGGGTTAGGGTTTAGGGTTAGGGTTAGGGATAGGGTTAGGGTTAGGGATAGGGTTAGGGTTAGGGTTCAGGATTAGGGTTAGGGTATAGGTTAAGGTTAGGCTTAGGGTTAGCGTTAGTGTTCAGCGGGAGCTGAGCTCAGCAATGGCCAACGTCCAGGGATTCCTCCCACCCCAAAAGGTGCCAGGACCAAAAGCTCTTGCTGCTCTTCAAGTAGCCAGGCAACCCCATTCACAGCCCCACAAACGCTGGCGCTCCCTCTTTCTGCAGCCTCCCAAAGTCCAAAACAACCGCTCTTCCTGGGCCGATGAGCAGGCCGGAGCCCAGCTCAGCAATTCCCAACGTCCAGGGATTCCTCCCACCCCAAAGGTGCCAGGACCAAAAGCTCTTGCTGCTCTTCAAGTAGCCAGGCAACCCCATTCGCAGCCCCACAAATGCTGCCACTCTCTCTTTCGGCAGCCTCCCAAGGGCCAAGAGAATCTCTCCCTGACTCGATGCGAAGAGCGGGATCCCAGCTCAGCATTTGCCAACGTCCAGGGATTCCTCCCACACCAAAGGGGCCCACGACCAAAAGCTCTTGCTGCTCTTCAAGTCCCCAGGCAACCCCATTCACAACTGCAAAAACGCTGCCATTCTGTCTTTCTAGAGCCTCCAAGAGGCCAACACAATCTAAATGGGCCGCTGAGTAGTGCTGCATCCCAGCTCAGAAACTGCGAACGTCCAGGCATTCCTCCCACACCAAAGGGGCCAGGACCAAAAGCTCTTGCTGCTCTTCAAGTAGCCAGGCAAGCCCATTCACAGCCCCACAAACGCTGCCGCTCTCTCTTTCGGCAGCCTCCCAAAGGCCAAGAGAGCCTCTCCCTGACTCGCTGCGCAGAGTGGGATCCCAGCTCAGCATTTGCCAACGTCCAGGGATTCCTCCCACCCCAAAGGTGCCAGGACTAAAAGCTCTTGCTGCTCTTCAAGGATCCAGGCAACCCCATTCACAGCCCCACAAAAGCTGTCGCTCCCTCTTTCTGCAGCCTCCCAAACTCCAATACAATCTCTCTGTCTGGGCCGCAGAGAGAGTAACGCTGGGTTAGGGTTAGGGTTTAGGGTTAGGGTTAGGGATAGGGTTAGGGTTAGGGATAGGGTTAGGGTTACGCTTCAGGATTAGGGTTAGGGTATAGGTTAAGGTTAGGCTTAGGGTTAGCGTTAGTGTTCAGCGGGAGCTGAGCTCAGCAATGGCCAACGTCCAGGGATTCCTCCCACCCCAAAAGGTGCCAGGACCAAAAGCTCTTGCTGCTCTTCAAGTAGCCAGGCAACCCCATTCACAGCCCCACAAACGCTGGCGCTCCCTCTTTCTGCAGCCTCCCAAAGTCCAAAACAACCGCTCTTCCAGGGCCGATGAGTAGGCCGGAGCCCAGCTCAGCAATTGCCAACGTCCAGGGATTCCTCCCACACCACAGGAGCCACGACCAAAAGCTCTTGCTGCTCTTCAAGTAGCCAGGCAACCCCATTCGCAGCCCCACAAATGCTGCCACTCTCTCTTTCGGCAGCCTCCCAAGGGCCAAGAGAATCTCTCCCTGACTCGATGCGAAGAGCGGGATCCCAGCTCAGCATTTGTGAACGTCCAGGGATTCCTCCCACACCAAAGGGGCCCACGACCAAAAGCTCTTGCTGCTCTTCAAGTCCCCAGGCAACCCCATTCACAACTGCAAAAACGCTGCCATTCTGTCTTTCTAGAGCCTCCAAGAGGCCAACACAATCTAAGTGGGCCGCTGAGTAGTGCTGCATCCCAGCTCAGAAACTGCGAACGTCCAGGCATTCCTCCCACACCAAAGGGGCCAGGACCAAAAGCTCTTGCTGCTCTTCAAGTAGCCAGGCAAGCCCATTCACAGCCCCACAAACGCTGCCGCTCTCTCTTTCGGCAGCCTCCCAAAGGCCAAGAGAGCCTCTCCCTGACTCGCTGCGCAGAGTGGGATCCCAGTTCAGCATTTGCCAACGTCCAGGGATTCCTCCCACACCAAAGGTGCCACGACCAAAAGCTCTTGCTGCTCTTCAAGTCTCCAGGCAACCCCATTCACAACTGCAAAAACGCTGCCATTCTGTCTTTCTAGAGCCTCCAAGAGGCCAACACAATCTAAATGGGCCGCTGAGTAGTGCTGCATCCCAGCTCAGAAACTGCGAACGTCCAGGCATTCCTCCCACACCAAAGGGGCCACGACCAAAAGCTCTTGCTGCTCTTCAAGTAGCCAGGCAAGCCCATTCGCAGCCCCACAAATGCTGCCACTCTCTCTTTCGGCAGCCTCCCAAAGGCCAAGAGAATCTCTCCCTGACTCGATGCGAAGAGCGGGATCCCAGCTCAGCATTTGCCAACGTCCAGGGATTCCTCCCACACCAAAGGGGCCCACGACCAAAAGCTCTTGCTGCTCTTCAAGTCTCCAGGCAACCCCATTCACAACTGCAAAAACGCTGCCATTCTGTCTTTCTAGAGCCTCCAAGAGGCCAACACAATCTAAGTGGGCCGCTGAGTAGTGCTGCATCCCAGCTCGGGAACTGCGAACGTCCAGGCATTCCTCCCACACCAAAGGGGCCAGGACCAAAAGCTCTTGCTGCTCTTCAAGTAGCCAGGCAAGCCCATTCACAGCCCCACAAACGCTGCCGCTCTCTCTTTCGGCAGCCTCCCAAAGGCCAAGAGAGCCTCTCCCTGACTCGCTGCGCAGAGTGGGATCCCAGCTCAGCATTTGCCAACGTCCAGGGATTCCTCCCACCCCAAAGGTGCCAGGACTAAAAGCTCTTGCTGCTCTTCAAGGATCCAGGCAACCCCATTCACAGCCCCACAAAAGCTGTCGCTCCCTCTTTCTGCAGCCTCCCAAACTCCAATACAATCTCTCTGTCTGGGCCGCAGAGAGAGTAACGCTGGGTTAGGGTTAGGGTTTAGGGTTAGGGTTAGGGATAGGGTTAGGGTTAGGGATAGGGTTAGGGTTAGGGTTCAGGATTAGGGTTAGGGTATAGGTTAAGGTTAGGCTTAGGGTTAGCGTTAGTGTTCAGCGGGAGCTGAGCTCAGCAATGGCCAAGGTCCAGGGATTCCTCCCACCCCAAAAGGTGCCAGGACCAAAAGCTCTTGCTGCTCTTCAAGTAGCCAGGCAACCCCATTCACAGCCCCACAAACGCTGGCGCTCCCTCTTTCTGCAGCCTCCCAAAGTCCAAAACAACCGCTCTTCCTGGGCCGATGAGCAGGCCGGAGCCCAGCTCAGCAATTGCCAACGTCCAGGGATTCCTCCCACCCCAAAGGTGCCAGGACCAAAAGCTCTTGCTGCTCTTCAAGTAGCCAGGCAACCCCATTCGCAGCCCCACAAATGCTGCCACTCTCTCTTTCGGCAGCCTCTCAAAGGCCAAGAGAATCTCTCCCTGACTCGATGCGAAGAGCGGGATCCCAGCTCAGCATTTGTGAACGTCCAGGCATTCCTCCCACACCAAAGGGGCCAGGACCAAAAGCTCTTGCTGCTCTTCAAGTAGCCAGGCAAGCCCATTCACAGCCCCACAAACGCTGCCGCTCTCTCTTTCGGCAGCCTCCCAAAGGCCAAGAGAGCCTCTCCCTGACTCGCTGCGCAGAGTGGGATCCCAGCTCAGCATTTGCCAACGTCCAGGGATTCCTCCCACCCCAAAGGTGCCAGGACCAAAAGCTCTTGCTGCTCTTCAAGTAGCCAGGCAACCCCATTCACAGCCCCACAAACGCTGCCGCTCTCTCTTTCGGCAGCCTCCCAAAGTCCAAAACAACCGCTCTTCCTGGGCCGATGAGTACAGCCGGAGCCCAGCTCAGCAATTGCCAACGTCCAGGGATTCCTCCCACACCACAGGAGCCACGAACAAAAGCTCTTGCTGCTCTTCAAGTCTCTAGGCAACCCCATTCACAACTGCAAAAACGCTGCCATTCTGTCTTTCTAGAGCCTCCAAGAGGCCAACACAATCTAAATGGGCCGCTGAGTAGTGCTGCATCCCAGCTCAGAAACTGCGAACGTCCAGGCATTCCTCCCACACCAAAGGGGCCACGACCAAAAGCTCTTGCTGCTCTTCAAGTAGCCAGGCAAGCCCATTCACCGCCCCACAAACGCTGCCGCTCTCTCTTTCGGCAGCCTCCCAAAGGCCAAGAGAGCCTCTCCCTGACTCGCTGCGCAGAGTGGGATCCCAGCTCAGCATTTGCCAACGTCCAGGGATTCCTCCCACCCCAAAGGTGCCAGGACTAAAAGCTCTTGCTGCTCTTCAAGGATCCAGGCAACCCCATTCACAGCCCCACAAAAGCTGTCGCTCCCTCTTTCTGCAGCCTCCCAAACTCCAATACAATCTCTCTGTCTGGGCCGCAGAGAGAGTAACGCTGGGTTAGGGTTAGGGTTTAGGGTTAGGGTTAGGGATAGGGTTAGGGTTAGGGATAGGGTTAGGGTTAGGGTTCAGGATTAGGGTTAGGGTATAGGTTAAGGTTAGGCTTAGGGTTAGCGTTAGTGTTCAGCGGGAGCTGAGCTCAGCAATGGCCAACGTCCAGGGATTCCTCCCACCCCAAAAGGTGCCAGGACCAAAAGCTCTTGCTGCTCTTCAAGTAGCCAGGCAACCCCATTCACAGCCCCACAAACGCTGGCGCTCCCTCTTTCTGCAGCCTCCCAAAGTCCAAAACAACCGCTCTTCCTGGGCCGATGAGCAGGCCGGAGCCCAGCTCAGCAATTCCCAACGTCCAGGGATTCCTCCCACCCCAAAGGTGCCAGGACCAAAAGCTCTTGCTGCTCTTCAAGTAGCCAGGCAACCCCATTCGCAGCCCCACAAATGCTGCCACTCTCTCTTTCGGCAGCCTCCCAAGGGCCAAGAGAATCTCTCCCTGACTCGATGCGAAGAGCGGGATCCCAGCTCAGCATTTGCCAACGTCCAGGGATTCCTCCCACACCAAAGGGGCCCACGACCAAAAGCTCTTGCTGCTCTTCAAGTCCCCAGGCAACCCCATTCACAACTGCAAAAACGCTGCCATTCTGTCTTTCTAGAGCCTCCAAGAGGCCAACACAATCTAAGTGGGCCGCTGAGTAGTGCTGCATCCCAGCTCAGAAACTGCGAACGTCCAGGCATTCCTCCCACACCAAAGGGGCCACGACCAAAAGCTCTTGCTGCTCTTCAAGTAGCCAGGCAAGCCCATTCACAGCCCCACAAACGCTGCCGCTCTCTCTTTCGGCAGCCTCCCAAAGGCCAAGAGAGCCTCTCCCTGACTCGCTGCGCAGAGTGGGATCCCAGTTCAGCATTTGCCAACGTCCAGGGATTCCTCCCACCCCAAAGGTGCCAGGACTAAAAGCTCTTGCTGCTCTTCAAGGATCCAGGCAACCCCATTCACAGCCCCACAAACGCTGGCGCTCCCTCTTTCTGCAGCCTCCCAAACTCCAATACAATCTCTCTGCCTGGGCCGAGGAGTACAGCCGGAGCCCAGCTCAGCATTTGTGAACGTCCAGGGATTCCTCCCACACCACAGGAGCCATGACCAAAAGCTCTTGCTGCTCTTCAAGTAGCCAGGCAAGCCCATTCGCAGCCCCACAAATGCTGCCACTCTCTCTTTCGGCAGCCTCCCAAAGGCCAAGAGAATCTCTCCCTGACTCGATGCGAAGAGCGGGATCCCAGCTCAGCATTTGCCAACGTCCAGGGATTCCTCCCACACCAAAGGGGCCCACGACCAAAAGCTCTTGCTGCTCTTCAAGTCTCCAGGCAACCCCATTCACAACTGCAAAAACGCTGCCATTCTGTCTTTCTAGAGCCTCCAAGAGGCCAACACAATCTAAGTGGGCCGCTGAGTAGTGCTGCATCCCAGCTCGGAAACTGCGAACGTCCAGGGATTCCTCCCACACCAAAGGGGCCACGACCAAAAGCTCTTGCTGCTCTTCAAGTCTCCAGGCAAGCCCATTCACAGCCCCACAAACGCTGCCGCTCTCTCTTTCGGCAGCCTCCCAAAGGCCAAGAGAGCCTCTCCCTGACTCGCTGCGCAGAGTGGGATCCCAGCTCAGCATTTGCCAACGTCCAGGGATTCCTCCCACCCCAAAGGTGCCAGGACTAAAAGCTCTTGCTGCTCTTCAAGGATCCAGGCAACCCCATTCACAGCCCCACAAAAGCTGTCGCTCCCTCTTTCTGCAGCCTCCCAAACTCCAATACAATCTCTCTGTCTGGGCCGCAGAGAGAGTAACGCTGGGTTAGGGTTAGGGTTTAGGGTTAGGGTTAGGGATAGGGTTAGGGTTAGGGATAGGGTTAGGGTTACGCTTCAGGATTAGGGTTAGGGTATAGGTTAAGGTTAGGCTTAGGGTTAGCGTTAGTGTTCAGCGGGAGCTGAGCTCAGCAATGGCCAACGTCCAGGGATTCCTCCCACCCCAAAAGGTGCCAGGACCAAAAGCTCTTGCTGCTCTTCAAGTAGCCAGGCAACCCCATTCACAGCCCCACAAACGCTGGCGCTCCCTCTTTCTGCAGCCTCCCAAAGTCCAAAACAACCGCTCTTCCTGGGCCGATGAGCAGGCCGGAGCCCAGCTCAGCAATTGCCAACGTCCAGGGATTCCTCCCACCCCAAAGGTGCCAGGACCAAAAGCTCTTGCTGCTCTTCAAGTAGCCAGGCAACCCCATTCGCAGCCCCACAAATGCTGCCACTCTCTCTTTCGGCAGCCTCTCAAAGGCCAAGAGAATCTCTCCCTGACTCGATGCGAAGAGCGGGATCCCAGCTCAGCATTTGTGAACGTCCAGGCATTCCTCCCACACCAAAGGGGCCAGGACCAAAAGCTCTTGCTGCTCTTCAAGTAGCCAGGCAAGCCCATTCACAGCCCCACAAACGCTGCCGCTCTCTCTTTCGGCAGCCTCCCAAAGGCCAAGAGAGCCTCTCCCTGACTCGCTGCGCAGAGTGGGATCCCAGCTCAGCATTTGCCAACGTCCAGGGATTCCTCCCACCCCAAAGGTGCCAGGACCAAAAGCTCTTGCTGCTCTTCAAGTAGCCAGGCAACCCCATTCACAGCCCCACAAACGCTGCCGCTCTCTCTTTCGGCAGCCTCCCAAAGTCCAAAACAACCGCTCTTCCTGGGCCGATGAGTACAGCCGGAGCCCAGCTCAGCAATTGCCAACGTCCAGGGATTCCTCCCACACCACAGGAGCCACGAACAAAAGCTCTTGCTGCTCTTCAAGTCTCTAGGCAACCCCATTCACAACTGCAAAAACGCTGCCATTCTGTCTTTCTAGAGCCTCCAAGAGGCCAACACAATCTAAATGGGCCGCTGAGTAGTGCTGCATCCCAGCTCAGAAACTGCGAACGTCCAGGCATTCCTCCCACACCAAAGGGGCCACGACCAAAAGCTCTTGCTGCTCTTCAAGTAGCCAGGCAAGCCCATTCACCGCCCCACAAACGCTGCCGCTCTCTCTTTCGGCAACCTCCCAAAGGCCAAGAGAGCCTCTCCCTGACTCGCTGCGCAGAGTGGGATCCCAGCTCAGCATTTGCCAACGTCCAGGGATTCCTCCCACCCCAAAGGTGCCAGGACTAAAAGCTCTTGCTGCTCTTCAAGGATCCAGGCAACCCCATTCACAGCCCCACAAAAGCTGTCGCTCCCTCTTTCTGCAGCCTCCCAAACTCCAATACAATCTCTCTGTCTGGGCCGCAGAGAGAGTAACGCTGGGTTAGGGTTAGGGTTTAGGGTTAGGGTTAGGGATAGGGTTAGGGTTAGGGATAGGGTTAGGGTTAGGGTTCAGGATTAGGGTTAGGGTATAGGTTAAGGTTAGGCTTAGGGTTAGCGTTAGTGTTCAGCGGGAGCTGAGCTCAGCAATGGCCAACGTCCAGGGATTCCTCCCACCCCAAAAGGTGCCAGGACCAAAAGCTCTTGCTGCTCTTCAAGTAGCCAGGCAACCCCATTCACAGCCCCACAAACGCTGGCGCTCCCTCTTTCTGCAGCCTCCCAAAGTCCAAAACAACCGCTCTTCCTGGGCCGATGAGCAGGCCGGAGCCCAGCTCAGCAATTCCCAACGTCCAGGGATTCCTCCCACCCCAAAGGTGCCAGGACCAAAAGCTCTTGCTGCTCTTCAAGTAGCCAGGCAACCCCATTCGCAGCCCCACAAATGCTGCCACTCTCTCTTTCGGCAGCCTCCCAAGGGCCAAGAGAATCTCTCCCTGACTCGATGCGAAGAGCGGGATCCCAGCTCAGCATTTGCCAACGTCCAGGGATTCCTCCCACACCAAAGGGGCCCACGACCAAAAGCTCTTGCGGCTCTTCAAGTCCCCAGGCAACCCCATTCACAACTGCAAAAACGCTGCCATTCTGTCTTTCTAGAGCCTCCAAGAGGCCAACACAATCTAAGTGGGCCGCTGATTAGTGCTGCATCCCAGCTCGGAAATTGCGAACGTCCAGGCATTCCTCCCACACCAAAGGGGCCACGACCAAAAGCTCTTGCTGCTCTTCAAGTAGCCAGGCAAGCCCATTCACAGCCCCACAAACGCTGCCGCTCTCTCTTTCGGCAGCCTCCCAAAGGCCAAGAGAGCCTCTCCCTGACTCGCTGCGCAGACTGGGATCCCAGCTCAGCATTTGCCAACGTCCAGGGATTCCTCCCACCCCAAAGGTGCCAGGACTAAAAGCTCTTGCTGCTCTTCAAGGATCCAGGCAACCCCATTCACAGCCCCACAAAAGCTGTCGCTCCGTCTTTCTGCAGCCTCCCAAACTCCAATACAATCTCTCTGTCTGGGCCGCAGAGAGAGTAACGCTGGGTTAGGGTTAGGGTTTAGGGTTAGGGTTAGGGATAGGGTTAGGGTTAGGGATAGGGTTAGGGTTACGCTTCAGGATTAGGGTTAGGGTATAGGTTAAGGTTAGGCTTAGGGTTAGCGTTAGTGTTCAGCGGGAGCTGAGCTCAGCAATGGCCAACGTCCAGGGATTCCTCCCACCCCAAAAGGTGCCAGGACCAAAAGCTCTTGCTGCTCTTCAAGTAGCCAGGCAACCCCATTCACAGCCCCACAAACGCTGGCGCTCCCTCTTTCTGCAGCCTCCCAAAGTCCAAAACAACCGCTCTTCCTGGGCCGATGAGCAGGCCGGAGCCCAGCTCAGCAATTGCCAACGTCCAGGGATTCCTCCCACCCCAAAGGTGCCAGGACCAAAAGCTCTTGCTGCTCTTCAAGTAGCCAGGCAACCCCATTCGCAGCCCCACAAATGCTGCCACTCTCTCTTTCGGCAGCCTCTCAAAGGCCAAGAGAATCTCTCCCTGACTCGATGCGAAGAGCGGGATCCCAGCTCAGCATTTGTGAACGTCCAGGGATTCCTCCCACACCAAAGGGGCCACGACCAAAAGCTCTTGCTGCTCTTCAAGTCTCCAGGCAACCCCATTCACAACTGCAAAAACGCTGCCATTCTGTCTTTCTAGAGCCTCCAAGAGGCCAACACAATCTAAATGGGCCGCTGAGTAGTGCTGCATCCCAGCTCAGAAACTGCGAACGTCCAGGCATTCCTCCCACACCAAAGGGGCCACGACCAAAAGCTCTTGCTGCTCTTCAAGGATCCAGGCAACCCCATTCACAGCCCCACAAAAGCTGTCGCTCCCTCTTTCTGCAGCCTCCCAAACTCCAATACAATCTCTCTGTCTGGGCCGCAGAGAGAGTAACGCTGGGTTAGGGTTAGGGTTTAGGGTTAGGGTTAGGGATAGGGTTAGGGTTAGGGATAGGGTTAGGGTTAGGGTTCAGGATTAGGGTTAGGGTATAGGTTAAGGTTAGGCTTAGGGTTAGCGTTAGTGTTCAGCGGGAGCTGAGCTCAGCAATGGCCAACGTCCAGGGATTCCTCCCACCCCAAAAGGTGCCAGGACCAAAAGCTCTTGCTGCTCTTCAAGTAGCCAGGCAACCCCATTCACAGCCCCAGAAACGCTGGCGCTCCCTCTTTCTGCAGCCTCCCAAAGTCCAAAACAACCGCTCTTCCTGGGCCGATGAGTACAGCCGGAGCCCAGCTCAGCAATTGCCAACGTCCAGGGATTCCTCCCACACCACAGGAGCCACGACCAAAAGCTCTTGCTGCTCTTCAAGTAGCCAGGCGACCCCATTCGCAGCCCCACAAATGCTGCCACTCTCTCTTTCGGCAGCCTCCCAAAGGCCAAGAGAATCTCTCCCTGACTCGATGCGAAGAGCGGGATCCCAGCTCAGCATTTGTGAACGTCCAGGGATTCCTCCCACACCAAAGGGGCCCACGACCAAAAGCTCTTGCTGCTCTTCAAGTCTCCAGGCAACCCCATTCACAACTGCAAAAACGCTGCCATTCTGTCTTTCTAGAGCCTCCAAGAGGCCAACACAATCTAAATGGGCCGCTGAGTAGTGCTGCATCCCAGCTCGGAAACTGCGAACGTCCAGGCATTCCTCCCACACCAAAGGGGCCACGACCAAAAGCTCTTGCTGCTCTTCAAGTAGCCAGGCAAGCCCATTCACAGCCCCACAAACGCTGCCGCTCTCTCTTTCGGCAGCCTCCCAAAGGCCAAGAGAGCCTCTCCCTGACTCGCTGCGCAGAGTGGGATCCCAGCTCAGCATTTGCCAACGTCCAGGGATTCCTCCCACCCCAAAGGTGCCAGGACTAAAAGCTCTTGCTGCTCTTCAAGGATCCAGGCAACCCCATTCACAGCCCCACCAAAGCTGTCGCTCCCTCTTTCTGCAGCCTCCCAAACTCCAATACAATCTCTCTGTCTGGGCCGCAGAGAGAGTAACGCTGGGTTAGGGTTAGGGTTTAGGGTTAGGGTTAGGGATAGGGTTAGGGTTAGGGATAGGGTTAGGGTTACGCTTCGAGATTAGGGTTAGGGTATAGGTTAAGGTTAGGCTTAGGGTTAGCGTTAGTGTTCAGCGGGAGCTGAGCTCAGCAATGGCCAACGTCCAGGGATTCCTCCCACCCCAAAAGGTGCCAGGACCAAAAGCTCTTGCTGCTCTTCAAGTAGCCAGGCAACCCCATTCACAGCCCCACAAACGCTGGCGCTCCCTCTTTCTGCAGCCTCCCAAAGTCCAAAACAACCGCTCTTCCTGGGCCGATGAGCAGGCCGGAGCCCAGCTCAGCAATTCCCAACGTCCAGGGATTCCTCCCACCCCAAAGGTGCCAGGACCAAAAGCTCTTGCTGCTCTTGAAGTAGCCAGGCAACCCCATTCGCAGCCCCACAAATGCTGCCACTCTCTCTTTCGGCAGCCTCCCAAAGGCCAAGAGAGTCTCTCCCTGACTCGATGCGAAGAGCGGGATCCCAGCTCAGCATTTGTGAACGTCCAGGGATTCCTCCCACACCAAAGGGGCCCACGACCAAAAGCTCTTGCTGCTCTTCAAGTCTCCAGGCAACCCCATTCACAACTGCAAAAACGCTGCCATTCTGTCTTTCTAGAGCCTCCAAGAGGCCAACACAATCTAAATGGGCCGCTGAGTAGTGCTGCATCCCAGCTCAGAAACTGTGAACGTCCAGGCATTCCTCCCACCCAAAAGGTGCCACGACCAAAAGCTCTTGCTGCTCTTCAAGTAGCCAGGCAACCCCATTCACAGCACCACAAACGCTGGCGCTCCCTCTTTCTGCAGCCTCCCAAAGTCCAAAACAACCGCTCTTCCTGGGCCGATGAGTACAGCCGGAGCCCAGCTCAGCAATTGCCAACGTCCAGGGATTCCTCCCACACCACAGGAGCCAGGACCAAAAGCTCTTGCTGCTCTTCAAGTAGCCAGGCGACCCCATTCACAGCCCCACAAACGCTGCTACTCTCTCTTTCGGCAGCCTCCCAAAGGCCAAGAGAGCCTCTCCCTGACTCGCTGCGCAGAGTGGGATCCCAGCTCAGCAATTCCCAACGTCCAGGGATTCCTCCCACCCCAAAGGTGCCAGGACCAAAAGCTCTTGCTGCTCTTCAAGTAGCCAGGCAAGCCCATTCGCAGCCCCACAAATGCTGCCACTCTCTCTTTCGGCAGCCTCCCAAAGGCCAAGAGAATCTCTCCCTGACTCGATGCGAAGAGCGGGATCCCAGCTCAGCATTTGTGAACGTCCAGGGATTCCTCCCACACCAAAGGGGCCCACGACCAAAAGCTCTTGCTGCTCTTCAAGTCTCCAGGCAACCCCATTCACAACTGCAAAAACGCTGCCATTCTGTCTTTCTAGAGCCTCCAAGAGGCCAACACAATCTAAATGGGCCGCTGAGAAGTGCTGCATCCCAGCTCAGAAACTGCGAACGTCCAGGCATTCCTCCCACACCAAAGGTGCCACGACCAAAAGCTCTTGCTGCTCTTCAAGTAGCCAGGCAAGCCCATTCACAGCCCCACAAACGCTGCCGCTCTCTCTTTCGGCAGCCTCCCAAAGGCCAAGAGAGCCTCTCCCTGACTCGCTGCGCAGACTGGGATCCCAGCTCAGCATTTGCCAACGTCCAGGGATTCCTCCCACCCCAAAGGTGCCAGGACTAAAAGCTCTTGCTGCTCTTCAAGGATCCAGGCAACCCCATTCACAGCCCCACAAAAGCTGTCGCTCCCTCTTTCTGCAGCCTCCCAAACTCCAATACAATCTCTCTGTCTGGGCCGCAGAGAGAGTAACGCTGGGTTAGGGTTAGGGTTTAGGGTTAGGGTTAGGGATAGGGTTAGGGTTAGGGATAGGGTTAGGGTTAGGGTTCAGGATTAGGGTTAGGGTATAGGTTAAGGTTAGGCTTAGGGTTAGCGTTAGTGTTCAGCGGGAGCTGAGCTCAGCAATGGCCAACGTCCAGGGATTCCTCCCACCCCAAAAGGTGCCAGGACCAAAAGCTCTTGCTGCTCTTCAAGTAGCCAGGCAACCCCATTCACAGCCCCACAAACGCTGGCGCTCCCTCTTTCTGCAGCCTCCCAAACTCCAATACAATCTCTCTGCCTGGGCCGAGGAGTACAGCCGGAGCCCACCTCAGCATTTGTGAACGTCCAGGGATTCCTCCCACACCAAAGGGGCCCACGACCAAAAGCTCTTGCTGCTCTTCAAGTCTCCAGGCAACCCCATTCACAACTGCAAAAACGCTGCCATTCTGTCTTTCTAGAGCCTCCAAGAGGCCAACACAATCTAAGTGGGCCGCTGAGTAGTGCTGCATCCCAGCTCAGAAACTGCGAACGTCCAGGCATTCCTCCCACACCAAAGGGGCCACGACCAAAAGCTCTTGCTGCTCTTCAAGTAGCCAGGCAACCCCATTCACAGCCCCACAAACGCTGGCGCTCCCTCTTTCTGCAGCCTCCCAAAGTCCAAAACAACCGCTCTTCCTGGGCCGATGAGTACAGCCGGAGCCCAGCTCAGCAATTCCCAACGTCCAGGGATTCCTCCCACCCCAAAGGTGCCAGGACCAAAAGCTCTTGTTGCTCTTCAAGTAGCCAGGCAACCCCATTCGCAGCCCCACAAATGCTGCCACTCTCTCTTTCGGCAGCCTCCCAAAGGCCAAGAGAGTCTCTCCCTGACTCGATGCGAAGAGCGGGATCCCAGCTCAGCATTTGTGAACGTCCAGGGATTCCTCCCACACCAAAGGGGCCCACGACCAAAAGCTCTTGCTGCTCTTCAAGTCTCCAGGCAACCCCATTCACAGCCCCACAAACGCTGCCATTCTGTCTTTCTAGAGCCTCCAAGAGGCCAACACAATCTAAATGGGCCGCTGAGTAGTGCTGCACCCCAGCTCAGAAACTGCGAACGTCCAGGCATTCCTCCCACACCACAGGAGCCACGACCAAAAGCTCTTGCTGCTCTTCAAGTCTCCAGGCAAGCCCATTCACAGCCCCACAAACGCTGCCGCTCTCTCTTTCGGCAGCCTCCCAAAGGCCAAGAGAGCCTCTCCCTGACTCGCTGCGCAGAGTGGGATCCCAGCTCAGCATTTGCCAATGTCCAGGGATTCCTCCCACCCCAAAGGTGCCAGGACTAAAAGCTCTTGCTGCTCTTCAAGGATCCAGGCAACCCCATTCACAGCCCCACAAAAGCTGTCGCTCCCTCTTTCTGCAGCCTCCCAAACTCCAATACAATCTCTCTGTCTGGGCCGCAGAGAGAGTATCGCTGGGTTAGGGTTAGGGTTTAGGGTTAGGGTTAGGGATAGGGTTAGGGTTAGGGATAGGGTTAGGGTTAGGGTTCAGGATTAGGGTTAGGGTATAGGTTAAGGTTAGGCTTAGGGTTAGCGTTAGTGTTCAGCGGGAGCTGAGCTCAGCAATGGCCAATGTCCAGGGATTCCTCCCACCCCAAAAGGTGCCAGGACCAAAAGCTCTTGCTGCTCTTCAAGTAGCCAGGCAACCCCATTCACAGCCCCACAAACGCTGGCGCTCCCTCTTTCTGCAGCCTCCCAAAGTCCAAAACAACCGCTCTTCCTGGGCCGATGAGTAGGCCGGAGCCCAGCTCAGCAATTCCCAACGTCCAGGGATTCCTCCCACACCACAGGAGCCACGACCAAAAGCTCTTGCTGCTCTTCAAGTAGCCAGGCAACCCCATTCACAGCCCCACAAACGCTGGCGCTCCCTCTTTCTGCAGCCTCCCAAAGTCCAAAACAACCGCTCTTCCTGGGCCGATGAGTAGGCCGGAGCCCAGCTCAGCAATTGCCAACGTCCAGGGATTCCTCCCACACCACAGGAGCCACGACCAAAAGCTCTTGCTGCTCTTCAAGTAGCCAGGCAACCCCATTCGCAGCCCCACAAATGCTGCCACTCTCTTTTTCGGCAGCCTCCCAAAGGCCAAGAGAATCTCTCCCTGACTCGATGCGAAGAGCGGGATCCCAGCTCAGCATTTGTGAACGTCCAGGGATTCCTCGCACAGCAAAGGGGCCACGACCAAAAGCTCTTGCTGCTCTTCAAGTAGCCAGGCAACCCCATTCACAGCCCCACAAACGCTGGCGCTCCCTCTTTCTGCACCCTCCCAAAGTCCAAAACAACCGCTCTTTCTGGGACGATGAGCAGGCCGAAGCCCAGCTCAGCATTTGCCAACGTCCAGGGATTCCTCCCACCCCAAAGGTGCCAGGACCAAAAGCTCTTGCTGCTCTTCAAGTAGCCAGGCGACCCCATTCGCAGCCCCACAAATGCTGGCGCTCCCTCTTTCTGCAGCCTCCCAAAGGCCAAGAGAGTCTCTCCCTGACTCGCTGCGCAGACTGGGATCCCAGCTCAGCATTTGCCAACGTCCAGGGATTCCTCCCACACCAAAGGGGCCCACGACCAAAAGCTCTTGCTGCTCTTCAAGTCTCCAGGCAACCCCATTCACAACTGCAAAAATGCTGCCATTCTGTCTTTCTAGAGCCTCCAAGAGGCCAACACAATCTAAATGGGCCGCTGAGTAGTGCTGCATCCCAGCTCAGAAACTGCGAACGTCCAGGCATTCCTCCCACACCAAAGGGGCCACGACCAAAAGCTCTTGCTGCTCTTCAAGTAGCCAGGCAAGCCCATTCACAGCCCCACAAACGCTGCCGCTCTCTCTTTCGGCAGCCTCCCAAAGGCCAAGAGAGCCTCTCCCTGACTCGCTGCGCAGAGTGGGATCCCAGCTCAGCATTTGCCAACGTCCAGGGATTCCTCCCACCCCAAAGGTGCCAGGACTAAAAGCTCTTGCTGCTCTTCAAGGATCCAGGCAACCCCATTCACAGCCCCACAAAAGCTGTCGCTCCCTCTTTCTGCAGCCTCCCAAACTCCAATACAATCTCTCTGTCTGGGCCGCAGAGAGAGTAACGCTGGGTTAGGGTTAGGGTTTAGGGTTAGGGTTAGGGATAGGGTTAGGGTTAGGGATAGGGTTAGGGTTACGCTTCAGGATTAGGGTTAGGGTATAGGTTAAGGTTAGGCTTAGGGTTAGCGTTAGTGTTCAGCGGGAGCTGAGCTCAGCAATGGCCAACGTCCAGGGATTCCTCCCACCCCAAAAGGTGCCAGGACCAAAAGCTCTTGCTGCTCTTCAAGTAGCCAGGCAACCCCATTCACAGCCCCACAAACGCTGGCGCTCCCTCTTTCTGCAGCCTCCCAAAGTCCAAAACAACCGCTCTTCCTGGGCCGATGAGCAGGCCGGAGCCCAGCTCAGCAATTCCCAACGTCCAGGGATTCCTCCCACCCCAAAGGTGCCAGGACCAAAAGCTCTTGCTGCTCTTCAAGTAGCCAGGCAACCCCATTCGCAGCCCCACAAATGCTGCCACTCTTTCTTTCGGCAGCCTCCCAAAGGCCAAGAGAATCTCTCCCTGACTCGATGCGAAGAGCGGGATCCCAGCTCAGCATTTGTGAACGTCCAGGGATTCCTCCCACACCAAAGGGGCCCACGACCAAAAGCTCTTGCTGCTCTTCAAGTCTCCAGGCAACCCCATTCACAACTGCAAAAACGCTGCCATTCTGTCTTTCTAGAGCCTCCAAGACGCCAACACAATCTAAGTGGGCCGCTGAGTAGTGCTGCATCCCAGCTCAGAAACTGCGAACGTCCAGGCATTCCTCCCACACCAAAGGGGCCACGACCAAAAGCTCTTGCTGCTCTTCAAGTAGCCAGGCAAGCCCATTCACAGCCCCACAAACGCTGCCGCTCTCTCTTTCGGCAGCCTCCCAAAGGCCAAGAGAGCCTCTCCCTGACTCGCTGCGCAGAGTGGGATCCCAGCTCAGCATTTGCCAACGTCCAGGGATTCCTCCCACCCCAAAGGTGCCAGGACTAAAAGCTCTTGCTGCTCTTCAAGGATCCAGGCAACCCCATTCACAGCCCCACAAAAGCTGTCGCTCCCTCTTTCTGCAGCCTCCCAAACTCCAATACAATCTCTCTGTCTGGGCCGCAGAGAGAGTATCGCTGGGTTAGGGTTAGGGTTTAGGGTTAGGGTTAGGGATAGGGTTAGGGTTAGGGATAGGGTTAGGGTTACGCTTCAGGATTAGGGTTAGGGTATAGGTTAAGGTTAGGCTTAGGGTTAGCGTTAGTGTTCAGCGGGAACTGAGCTCAGCAATGGCCAACGTCCAGGGATTCCTCCCACCCCAAAAGGTGCCAGGACCAAGAGCTCTTGCTGCTCTTCAAGTCTCCAGGCAACCGCATTCACAACTGCAGAAACGCTGCCATTCTGTCTTTCTAGAGCCTCCAAGAGGCCAACACAATCTAAGTGGGCCGCTGAGAAGTGCTGCATCCCAGCTCAGAAACTGCGAACGTCCAGGCATTCCTCCCACACCAAAGGGGCCACGACCAAAAGCTCTTGCTGCTCTTCAAGTAGCCAGGCAAGCCCATTCACAGCCCCACAAACGCTGCCGCTCTCTCTTTCGGCAGCCTCCCAAAGGCCAAGAGAGCCTCTCCCTGACTCGCTGCGCAGAGTGGGATACCAGCTCAGCATTTGCCAACGTCCAGGGATTCCTCCCACCCCAAAGGTGCCAGGACTAAAAGCTCTTGCTGCTCTTCAAGGAACCAGGCAACCCCATTCACAGCCCCACAAAAGCTGTCGCTCCCTCTTTCTGCAGCCTCCCAAACTCCAATACAATCTCTCTGTCTGGGCCGCAGAGAGAGTATCGCTGGGTTAGGGTTAGGGTTTAGGGTTAGGGTTAGGGATAGGGTTAGGGTTAGGGATAAGGTTGGGGTTACGCTTCAGGATTAGGGTTAGGGTATAGGTTAAGGTTAGGCTTAGGGTTAGCGTTAGTGTTCAGCGGGACCTGAGCTCAGCAATGGCCAACGTCCAGGGATTCCTCCCACCCCAAAAGGTGCCAGGACCAAAAGCTCTTGCTGCTCTTCAAGTAGCCAGGCAACCCCATTCACAGCCCCACAAACGCTGGCGCTCCCTCTTTCTGCAGCCTCCCAAAGTCCAAAACAACCGCTCTTCCTGGGCCGATGAGTACAGCCGGAGCCCAGCTCAGCAATTCCCAACGTCCAGGGATTCCTCCCACCCCAAAGGTGCCAGGACCAAAAGCTCTTGTTGCTTTTCAAGTAGCCAGGCAACCCCATTCGCAGCCCCACAAATGCTGCCACTCTCTCTTTCGGCAGCCTCCCAAAGGCCAAGAGAGTCTCTCCCTGACTCGATGCGAAGAGCGGGATCCCAGCTCAGCATTTGTGAACGTCCAGGGATTCCTCCCACACCAAAGGGGCCCACGACCAAAAGCTCTTGCTGCTCTTCAAGTCTCCAGGCAACCCCATTCACAACTGCAAAAACGCTGCCATTCTGTCTTTCTAGAGCCTCCAAGAGGCCAACACAATCTAAATGGGCCGCTGAGTAGTGCTGCATCCCAGCTCAGAAACTGCGAACGTCCAGGGATTCCTCCCACACCACAGGAGCCACGACCAAAAGCTCTTGCTGCTCTTCAAGTAGCCAGGCAAGCCCATTCACAGCCCCACAAACGCTGCCGCTCTCTCTTTCGGCAGCCTCCCAAAGGCCAAGAGAGCCTCTCCCTGACTCGCTGCGCAGACTGGGATCCCAGCTCAGCAATTCCCAACGTCCAGGGATTCCTCCCACCCCAAAGGTGCCAGGACCAAAAGCTCTTGCTGCTCTTCAAGTAGCCAGGCAACCCCATTCGCAGCCCCACAAATGCTGCCACTCTTTCTTTCGGCAGCCTCCCAAAGGCCAAGAGAATCTCTCCCTGACTCGATGCGAAGAGCGGGATCCCAGCTCAGCATTTGTGAACGTCCAGGGATTCCTCCCACACCAAAGGGGCCCACGACCAAAAGCTCTTGCTGCTCTTCAAGTCTCCAGGCAACCCCATTCACAACTGCAAAAACGCTGCCATTCTGTCTTTCTAGAGCCTCCAAGAGGCCAACACAATCTAAATGGGCCGCTGAGTAGTGCTGCATCCCAGCTCAGAAACTGTGAACGTCCAGGGATTCCTCCCACCCCAAAGGTGCCACGACCAAAAGCTCTTGCTGCTCTTCAAGTAGCCAGGCAACCCCATTCACAGCCCCAGAAACGCTGGCGCTCCCTCTTTCTGCAGCCTCCCAAAGTCCAAAACAACCGCTCTTCCTGGGCCGATGAGTACAGCCGGAGCCCAGCTCAGCATTTGTGAACGTCCAGGCATTCCTCCCACACCAAAGGGGCCACGACCAAAAGCTCTTGCTGCTCTTCAAGTAGCCAGGCAAGCCCATTCACAGCCCCACAAACGCTGCCGCTCTCTCTTTCGGCAGCCTCCCAAAGGCCAAGAGAGCCTCTCCCTGACTCGCTGCGCAGAGTGGGATACCAGCTCAGCATTTGCCAACGTCCAGGGATTCCTCCCACCCCAAAGGTGCCAGGACTAAAAGCTCTTGCTGCTCTTCAAGGAACCAGGCAACCCCATTCACAGCCCCACAAAAGCTGTCGCTCCCTCTTTCTGCAGCCTCCCAAACTCCAATACAATCTCTCTGTCTGGGCCGCAGAGAGAGTATCGCTGGGTTAGGGTTAGGGTTTAGGGTTAGGGTTAGGGATAGGGTTAGGGTTAGGGATAAGGTTGGGGTTACGCTTCAGGATTAGGGTTAGGGTATAGGTTAAGGTTAGGCTTAGGGTTAGCGTTAGTGTTCAGCGGGACCTGAGCTCAGCAATGGCCAACGTCCAGGGATTCCTCCCACCCCAAAAGGTGCCAGGACTAAAAGCTCTTGCTGCTCTTCAAGTAGCCAGGCAACCCCATTCACAGCCCCACAAACGCTGGCGCTCCCTCTTTCTGCAGCCTCCCAAAGTCCAAAACAACCGCTCTTCCTGGGCCGATGAGTACAGCCGGAGCCCAGCTCAGCAATTCCCAACGTCCAGGGATTCCTCCCACCCCAAAGGTGCCAGGACCAAAAGCTCTTGTTGCTTTTCAAGTAGCCAGGCAACCCCATTCGCAGCCCCACAAATGCTGCCACTCTCTCTTTCGGCAGCCTCCCAAAGGCCAAGAGAGTCTCTCCCTGACTCGATGCGAAGAGCGGGATCCCAGCTCAGCATTTGTGAACGTCCAGGGATTCCTCCCACACCAAAGGGGCCCACGACCAAAAGCTCTTGCTGCTCTTCAAGTCTCCAGGCAACCCCATTCACAACTGCAAAAACGCTGCCATTCTGTCTTTCTAGAGCCTCCAAGAGGCCAACACAATCTAAATGGGCCGCTGAGTAGTGCTGCATCCCAGCTCAGAAACTGCGAACGTCCAGGGATTCCTCCCACACCACAGGAGCCACGACCAAAAGCTCTTGCTGCTCTTCAAGTAGCCAGGCAAGCCCATTCACAGCCCCACAAACGCTGCCGCTCTCTCTTTCGGCAGCCTCCCAAAGGCCAAGAGAGCCTCTCCCTGACTCGCTGCGCAGACTGGGATCCCAGCTCAGCAATTCCCAACGTCCAGGGATTCCTCCCACCCCAAAGGTGCCAGGACCAAAAGCTCTTGCTGCTCTTCAAGTAGCCAGGCAACCCCATTCGCAGCCCCACAAATGCTGCCACTCTTTCTTTCGGCAGCCTCCCAAAGGCCAAGAGAATCTCTCCCTGCCTCGATGCGAAGAGCGGGATCCCAGCTCAGCATTTGTGAACGTCCAGGGATTCCTCCCACACCAAAGGGGCCCACGACCAAAAGCTCTTGCTGCTCTTCAAGTCTCCAGGCAACCCCATTCACAACTGCAAAAACGCTGCCATTCTGTCTTTCTAGAGCCTCCAAGAGGCCAACACAATCTAAATGGGCCGCTGAGTAGTGCTGCATCCCAGCTCAGAAACTGCGAACGTCCAGGGATTCCTCCCACACCACAGGAGCCACGACCAAAAGCTCTTGCTGCTCTTCAAGTAGCCAGGCAAGCCCATTCACAGCCCCACAAACGCTGCCGCTCTCTCTTTCGGCAGCCTCCCAAAGGCCAAGAGAGCCTCTCCCTGACTCGCTGTGCAGACTGGGATCCCAGCTCAGCAATTCCCAACGTCCAGGGATTCCTCCCACCCCAAAGGTGCCAGGACCAAAAGCTCTTGCTGCTCTTCAAGGATCCAGGCAACCCCATTCGCAGCCCCACAAATGCTGCCACTCTCTCTTTCGGCAGCCTCCCAAAGGCCAAGAGAATCTCTCCCTGACTCGATGCGAAGAGCGGGATCCCAGCTCAGCATTTGTGAACGTCCAGGGATTCCTCCCACACCAAAGGGGCCCACGACCAAAAGCTCTTGCTGCTCTTCAAGTCTCCAGGCAACCCCATTCACAACTGCAAAAACGCTGCCATTCTGTCTTTCTAGAGCCTCCAAGAGGCCAACACAATCTAAGTGGGCCGCTGAGTAGTGCTGCATCCCAGCTCAGAAACTGCGAACGTCCAGGCATTCCTCCCACACCAAAGGGGCCACGACCAAAAGCTCTTGCTGCTCTTCAAGTAGCCAGGCAAGCCCATTCACAGCCCCACAAACGCTGCCGCTCTCTCTTTCGGCAGCCTCCCAAAGGCCAAGAGAGCCTCTCCCTGACTCGCTGCGCAGAGTGGGATCCCAGCTCAGCATTTGCCAACGTCCAGGGATTCCTCCCACCCCAAAGGTGCCAGGACTAAAAGCTCTTCCTGCTCTTCAAGGATCCAGGCAACCCCATTCACAGCCCCACAAAAGCTGTCGCTCCCTCTTTCTGCAGCCTCCCAAACTCCAATACAATCTCTCTGTCTGAGCCGCAGAGAGAGTAACGCTGGGTTAGGGTTAGGGTTTAGGGTTAGGGTTAGGGATAGGGTTAGGGTTAGGGATAGGGTTAGGGTTACGCTTCAGGATTAGGGTTAGGGTATAGGTTAAGGTTAGGCTTAGGGTTAGCGTTAGTGTTCAGCGGGAGCTGAGCTCAGCAATGGCCAACGTCCAGGGATTCCTCCCACCCCAAAAGGTGCCAGGACCAAAAGCTCTTGCTGCTCTTCAAGTAGCCAGGCAACCCCATTCACAGCCCCACAAACGCTGGCGCTCCCTCTTTCTGCAGCCTCCCAAAGTCCAAAACAACCGCTCTTCCTGAGCCGATGAGCAGGCCGGAGCCCAGCTCAGCATTTGCCAACGTCCAGGGATTCCTCCCACCCCAAAGGTGCCAGGACCAAAAGCTCTTGCTGCTCTTCAAGTAGCCAGGCAACCCCATTCGCAGCCCCACAAATGCTGCCACTCTTTCTTTCGGCAGCCTCCCAAAGGCCAAGAGAATCTCTCCCTGACTCGATGCGAAGAGCGGGATCCCAGCTCAGCATTTGTGAACGTCCAGGGATTCCTCCCACACCAAAGGGGCCCACGACCAAAAGCTCTTGCTGCTCTTCAAGTCTCCAGGCAACCCCATTCACAACTGCAAAAACGCTGCCATTCTGTCTTTCTAGAGCCTCCAAGAGGCCAACACAATCTAAATGGGCCGCTGAGTAGTGCTGCATCCCAGCTCAGAAACTGCGAACGTCCAGGCATTCCTCCCACACCACAGGAGCCACGACCAAAAGCTCTTGCTGCTCTTCAAGTCTCCAGGCAAGCCCATTCACAGCCCCACAAACGCTGCCGCTCTCTCTTTCGGCAGCCTCCCAAAGGCCAAGAGAGCCTCTCCCTGACTCGCTGCGCAGAGTGGGATCCCAGCTCAGCATTTGCCAACGTCCAGGGATTCCTCCCACCCCAAAGGTGCCAGGACTAAAAGCTCTTGCTGCTCTTCAAGGATCCAGGCAACCCCATTCACAGCCCCACAAAAGCTGTCGCTCCCTCTTTCTGCAGCCTCCCAAACTCCAATACAATCTCTCTGTCTGGGCCGCAGAGAGAGTATCGCTGGGTTAGGGTTAGGGTTTAGGGTTAGGGTTAGGGATAGGGTTAGGGTTAGGGATAGGGTTAGGGTTAGGGTTCAGGATTAGGGTTAGGGTATAGGTTAAGGTTAGGCTTAGGGTTAGCGTTAGTGTTCAGCGGGAGCTGAGCTCAGCAATGGCCAATGTCCAGGGATTCCTCCCACCCCAAAAGGTGCCAGGACCAAAAGCTCTTGCTGCTCTTCAAGTAGCCAGGCAACCCCATTCACAGCCCCACAAACGCTGGCGCTCCCTCTTTCTGCAGCCTCCCAAAGTCCAAAACAACCGCTCTTCCTGGGCCGATGAGTAGGCCGGAGCCCAGCTCAGCAATTCCCAACGTCCAGGGATTCCTCCCACACCACAGGAGCCACGACCAAAAGCTCTTGCTGCTCTTCAAGTAGCCAGGCAACCCCATTCACAGCCCCAGAAACGCTGGCGCTCCCTCTTTCTGCAGCCTCCCAAAGTCCAAAACAACCGCTCTTCCTGGGCCGATGAGTAGGCCGGAGCCCAGCTCAGCAATTCCCAACGTCCAGGGATTCCTCCCACACCACAGGAGCCACGACCAAAAGCTCTTGCTGCTCTTCAAGTAGCCAGGCAACCCCATTCGCAGCCCCACAAATGCTGCCACTCTCTTTTTCGGCAGCCTCCCAAAGGCCAAGAGAATCTCTCCCTGACTCGATGCGAAGAGCGGGATCCCAGCTCAGCATTTGTGAACGTCCAGGGATTCCTCGCACAGCAAAGGGGCCACGACCAAAAGCTCTTGCTGCTCTTCAAGTAGCCAGGCAACCCCATTCACAGCCCCACAAACGCTGGCGCTCCCTCTTTCTGCACCCTCCCAAAGTCCAAAACAACCGCTCTTTCTGGGACGATGAGCAGGCCGAAGCCCAGCTCAGCAATTCCCAACGTCCAGGGATTCCTCCCACCCCAAAGGTGCCAGGACCAAAAGCTCTTGCTGCTCTTCAAGTAGCCAGGCGACCCCATTCGCAGCCCCACAAATGCTGGCGCTCCCTCTTTCTGCAGCCTCCCAAAGGCCAAGAGAGTCTCTCCCTGACTCGCTGCGCAGACTGGGATCCCAGCTCAGCATTTGCCAACGTCCAGGGATTCCTCCCACACCAAAGGGGCCCACGACCAAAAGCTCTTGCTGCTCTTCAAGTCTCCAGGCAACCCCATTCACAACTGCAAAAATGCTGCCATTCTGTCTTTCTAGAGCCTCCAAGAGGCCAACACAATCTAAATGGGCCGCTGAGTAGTGCTGCATCCCAGCTCAGAAACTGCGAACGTCCAGGCATTCCTCCCACACCAAAGGGGCCACGACCAAAAGCTCTTGCTGCTCTTCAAGTAGCCAGGCAAGCCCATTCACAGCCCCACAAACGCTGCCGCTCTCTCTTTCGGCAGCCTCCCAAAGGCCAAGAGAGCCTCTCCCTGACTCGCTGCGCAGAGTGGGATCCCAGCTCAGCATTTGCCAACGTCCAGGGATTCCTCCCACCCCAAAGGTGCCAGGACTAAAAGCTCTTGCTGCTCTTCAAGGATCCAGGCAACCCCATTCACAGCCCCACAAAAGCTGTCGCTCCCTCTTTCTGCAGCCTCCCAAACTCCAATACAATCTCTCTGTCTGGGCCGCAGAGAGAGTATCGCTGGGTTAGGGTTAGGGTTTAGGGTTAGGGTTAGGGATAGGGTTAGGGTTAGGGATAGGGTTAGGGTTAGGGTTCAGGATTAGGGTTAGGGTATAGGTTAAGGTTAGGCTTAGGGTTAGCGTTAGTGTTCAGCGGGAGCTGAGCTCAGCAATGGCCAACGTCCAGGGATTCCTCCCACCCCAAAAGGTGCCAGGACCAAAAGCTCTTGCTGCTCTTCAAGTAGCCAGGCAACCCCATTCACAGCCCCACAAACGCTGGCGCTCCCTCTTTCTGCAGCCTCCCAAAGTCCAAAACAACCGCTCTTCCTGGGCCGATGAGCAGGCCGGAGCCCAGCTCAGCAATTCCCAACGTCCAGGGATTCCTCCCACCCCAAAGGTGCCAGGACCAAAAGCTCTTGCTGCTCTTCAAGTAGCCAGGCAACCCCATTCGCAGCCCCACAAATGCTGCCACTCTTTCTTTCGGCAGCCTCCCAAAGGCCAAGAGAATCTCTCCCTGACTCGATGCGAAGAGCGGGATCCCAGCTCAGCATTTGTGAACGTCCAGGGATTCCTCCCACACCAAAGGGGCCCACGACCAAAAGCTCTTGCTGCTCTTCAAGTCTCCAGGCAACCCCATTCACAACTGCAAAAACGCTGCCATTCTGTCTTTCTAGAGCCTCCAAGACGCCAACACAATCTAAGTGGGCCGCTGAGTAGTGCTGCATCCCAGCTCAGAAACTGCGAACGTCCAGGGATTCCTCCCACCCCAAAGGTGCCACGACCAAAAGCTCTTGCTGCTCTTCAAGTAGCCAGGCAAGCCCATTCACAGCCCCACAAACGCTGCCGCTCTCTCTTTCGGCAGCCTCCCAAAGGCCAAGAGAGCCTCTCCCTGACTCGCTGCGCAGAGTGGGATCCCAGCTCAGCATTTGCCAACGTCCAGGGATTCCTCCCACCCCAAAGGTGCCAGGACTAAAAGCTCTTGCTGCTCTTCAAGGATCCAGGCAACCCCATTCACAGCCCCACAAAAGCTGTCGCTCCCTCTTTCTGCAGCCTCCCAAACTCCAATACAATCTCTCTGTCTGGGCCGCAGAGAGAGTATCGCTGGGTTAGGGTTAGGGTTTAGGGTTAGGGTTAGGGATAGGGTTAGGGTTAGGGATAGGGTTAGGGTTACGCTTCAGGATTAGGGTTAGGGTATAGGTTAAGGTTAGGCTTAGGGTTAGCGTTAGTGTTCAGCGGGAGCTGAGCTCAGCAATGGCCAACGTCCAGGGATTCCTCCCACCCCAAAAGGTGCCAGGACCAAGAGCTCTTGCTGCTCTTCAAGTCTCCAGGCAACCGCATTCACAACTGCAGAAACGCTGCCATTCTGTCTTTCTAGAGCCTCCAAGAGGCCAACACAATCTAAGTGGGCCGCTGAGAAGTGCTGCATCCCAGCTCAGAAACTGCGAACGTCCAGGCATTCCTCCCACACCAAAGGGGCCACGACCAAAAGCTCTTGCTGCTCTTCAAGTAGCCAGGCAAGCCCATTCACAGCCCCACAAACGCTGCCGCTCTCTCTTTCGGCAGCCTCCCAAAGGCCAAGAGAGCCTCTCCCTGACTCGCTGCGCAGAGTGGGATCCCAGCTCAGCATTTGCCAACGTCCAGGGATTCCTCCCACCCCAAAGGTGCCAGGACTAAAAGCTCTTGCTGCTCTTCAAGGATCCAGGCAACCCCATTCACAGCCCCACAAAAGCTGTCGCTCCCTCTTTCTGCAGCCTCCCAAACTCCAATACAATCTCTCTGTCTGGGCCGCAGAGAGAGTATCGCTGGGTTAGGGTTAGGGTTTAGGGTTAGGGTTAGGGATAGGGTTAGGGTTAGGGATAGGGTTAGGGTTAGGGTTCAGGATTAGGGTTAGGGTATAGGTTAAGGTTAGGCTTAGGGTTAGCGTTAGTGTTCAGCGGGACCTGAGCTCAGCAATGGCCAACGTCCAGGGATTCCTCCCACCCCAAAAGGTGCCAGGACCAAAAGCTCTTGCTGCTCTTCAAGTAGCCAGGCAACCCCATTCACAGCCCCACAAACGCTGGCGCTCCCTCTTTCTGCAGCCTCCCAAAGTCCAAAACAACCGCTCTTCCTGGGCCGATGAGTACAGCCGGAGCCCAGCTCAGCAATTCCCAACGTCCAGGGATTCCTCCCACCCCAAAGGTGCCAGGACCAAAAGCTCTTGTTGCTTTTCAAGTAGCCAGGCAACCCCATTCGCAGCCCCACAAATGCTGCCACTCTCTCTTTCGGCAGCCTCCCAAAGGCCAAGAGAGTCTCTCCCTGACTCGATGCGAAGAGCGGGATCCCAGCTCAGCATTTGTGAACGTCCAGGGATTCCTCCCACACCAAAGGGGCCCACGACCAAAAGCTCTTGCTGCTCTTCAAGTCTCCAGGCAACCCCATTCACAACTGCAAAAACGCTGCCATTCTGTCTTTCTAGAGCCTCCAAGAGGCCAACACAATCTAAATGGGCCGCTGAGTAGTGCTGCATCCCAGCTCAGAAACTGCGAACGTCCAGGGATTCCTCCCACACCACAGGAGCCACGACCAAAAGCTCTTGCTGCTCTTCAAGTAGCCAGGCAAGCCCATTCACAGCCCCACAAACGCTGCCGCTCTCTCTTTCGGCAGCCTCCCAAAGGCCAAGAGAGCCTCTCCCTGACTCGCTGCGCAGACTGGGATCCCAGCTCAGCAATTCCCAACGTCCAGGGATTCCTCCCACCCCAAAGGTGCCAGGACCAAAAGCTCTTGCTGCTCTTCAAGTAGCCAGGCAACCCCATTCGCAGCCCCACAAATGCTGCCACTCTTTCTTTCGGCAGCCTCCCAAAGGCCAAGAGAATCTCTCCCTGACTCGATGCGAAGAGCGGGATCCCAGCTCAGCATTTGTGAACGTCCAGGGATTCCTCCCACACCAAAGGGGCCCACGACCAAAAGCTCTTGCTGCTCTTCAAGTCTCCAGGCAACCCCATTCACAACTGCAAAAACGCTGCCATTCTGTCTTTCTAGAGCCTCCAAGAGGCCAACACAATCTAAGTGGGCCGCTGAGTAGTGCTGCATCCCAGCTCAGAAACTGTGAACGTCCAGGGATTCCTCCCACCCCAAAGGTGCCACGACCAAAAGCTCTTGCTGCTCTTCAAGTAGCCAGGCAACCCCATTCACAGCCCCAGAAACGCTGGCGCTCCCTCTTTCTGCAGCCTCCCAAAGTCCAAAACAACCGCTCTTCCTGGGCCGATGAGTACAGCCGGAGCCCAGCTCAGCATTTGTGAACGTCCAGGGATTCCTCCCACACCAAAGGGGCCAGGACCAAAAGCTCTTGCTGCTCTTCAAGTAGCCAGGCGACCCCATTCGCAGCCCCACAAATGCTGCTACTCTCTCTTTCGGCAGCCTCCCAAAGGCCAAGAGAGTCTCTCCCTGACTCGATGCGAAGAGCGGGATCCCAGCTCAGCATTTGTGAACGTCCAGGGATTCCTCCCACACCAAAGGGGCCCACGACCAAAAGCTCTTGCTGCTCTTCAAGTCTCCAGGCAACCCCATTCACAACTGCAAAAACGCTGCCATTCTGTCTTTCTAGAGCCTCCAAGAGGCCAACACAATCTAAATGGGCCGCTGAGTAGTGCTGCATCCCAGCTCAGAAACTGCGAACGTCCAGGCATTCCTCCCACACCAAAGGGGCCACGACCAAAAGCTCTTGCTGCTCTTCAAGTAGCCAGGCAAGCCCATTCACAGCCCCACAAACGCTGCCGCTCTCTCTTTCGGCAGCCTCCCAAAGGCCAAGAGAGCCTCTCCCTGAGTCGCTGCGCAGAGTGGGATCCCAGCTCAGCATTTGCCAACGTCCAGGGATTCCTCCCACCCCAAAGGTGCCAGGACTAAAAGCTCTTGCTGCTCTTCAAGGATCCAGGCAACCCCATTCACAGCCCCACAAAAGCTGTCGCTCCCTCTTTCTGCAGCCTCCCAAACTCCAATACAATCTCTCTGTCTGGGCCGCAGAGAGAGTAACGCTGGGTTAGGGTTAGGGTTTAGGGTTAGGGTTAGGGATAGGGTTAGGGTTAGGGATAGGGATAGGGTTAGGGTTCAGGATTAGGGTTAGGGTATAGGTTAAGGTTAGGCTTAGGGTTAGCGTTAGTGTTCAGCGGGAGCTGAGCTCAGCAATGGCCAACGTCCAGGGATTCCTCCCACCCCAAAAGGTGCCAGGACCAAAAGCTCTTGCTGCTCTTCAAGTAGCCAGGCAACCCCATTCACAGCCCCACAAACGCTGGCGCTCCCTCTTTCTGCAGCCTCCCAAAGTCCAAAACAACCGCTCTTCCTGGGCCGATGAGCAGGCCGGAGCCCAGCTCAGCAATTCCCAACGTCCAGGGATTCCTCCCACCCCAAAGGTGCCAGGACCAAAAGCTCTTGCTGCTCTTCAAGTAGCCAGGCAACCCCATTCGCAGCCCCACAAATGCTGCCACTCTCTCTTTCGGCAGCCTCCCAAAGGCCAAGAGAATCTCTCCCTGCCTCGATGCGAAGAGCGGGATCCCAGCTCAGCATTTGTGAACGTCCAGGGATTCCTCCCACACCAAAGGGGCCCACGACCAAAAGCTCTTGCTGCTCTTCAAGTCTCCAGGCAACCCCATTCACAACTGCAAAAACGCTGCCATTCTGTCTTTCTAGAGCCTCCAAGAGGCCAACACAATCTAAATGGGCCGCTGAGTAGTGCTGCATCCCAGCTCAGAAACTGCGAACGTCCAGGGATTCCTCCCACACCACAGGAGCCACGACCAAAAGCTCTTGCTGCTCTTCAAGTAGCCAGGCAAGCCCATTCACAGCCCCACAAACGCTGCCGCTCTCTCTTTCGGCAGCCTCCCAAAGGCCAAGAGAGCCTCTCCCTGACTCGCTGTGCAGACTGGGATCCCAGCTCAGCAATTCCCAACGTCCAGGGATTCCTCCCACCCCAAAGGTGCCAGGACCAAAAGCTCTTGCTGCTCTTCAAGTAGCCAGGCAACCCCATTCGCAGCCCCACAAATGCTGCCACTCTCTCTTTCGGCAGCCTCCCTAAGGCCAAGAGAATCTCTCCCTGACTCGATGCGAAGAGCGGGATCCCAGCTCAGCATTTGTGAACGTCCAGGGATTCCTCCCACACCAAAGGGGCCCACGACCAAAAGCTCTTGCTGCTCTTCAAGTCTCCAGGCAACCCCATTCACAACTGCAAAAACGCTGCCATTCTGTCTTTCTAGAGCCTCCAAGAGGCCAACACAATCTAAGTGGGCCGCTGAGAAGTGCTGCATCCCAGCTCAGAAACTGCGAACGTCCAGGCATTCCTCCCACACCAAAGGGGCCACGACCAAAAGCTCTTGCTGCTCTTCAAGTAGCCAGGCAACCCCATTCGCAGCCCCACAAACGCTGCCGCTCTCTCTTTCGGCAGCCTCCCAAAGGCCAAGAGAGCCTCTCCCTGACTCGCTGCGCAGAGTGGGATCCCAGCTCAGCATTTGCCAACGTCCAGGGATTCCTCCCACCCCAAAGGTGCCAGGACTAAAAGCTCTTGCTGCTCTTCAAGGATCCAGGCAACCCCATTCACAGCCCCACCAAAGCTGTCGCTCACTCTTTCTGCAACCTCCCAAACTCCAATACAATCTCTCTGTCTGGGCCGCAGAGAGAGTATCGCTGGGTTAGGGTTAGGGTTTAGGGTTAGGGTTAGGGATAGGGTTAGGGTTAGGGATAGGGTTAGGGTTAGGGTTCAGGATTAGGGTTAGGGTATAGGTTAAGGTTAGGCTTAGGGTTAGCGTTAGTGTTCAGCGGGAGCTGAGCTCAGCAATGGCCAATGTCCAGGGATTCCTCCCACCCCAAAAGGTGCCAGGACCAAAAGCTCTTGCTGCTCTTCAAGTAGCCAGGCAACCCCATTCACAGTCCCACAAACGCTGGCGCTCCCTCTTTCTGCAGCCTCCCAAAGTCCAAAACAACCGCTCTTCCTGGGCCGATGAGTAGGCCGGAGCCCAGCTCAGCAATTGCCAACGTCCAGGGATTCCTCCCACACCACAGGAGCCACGACCAAAAGCTCTTGCTGCTCTTCAAGTAGCCAGGCAACCCCATTCACAGCCCCACAAACGCTGCCACTCTCTCTTTCGGCAGCCTCCCAAAGGCCAAGAGAATCTCTCCCTGACTCGATGCGAAGAGCGGGATCCCAGCTCAGCATTTGTGAACGTCCAGGGATTCCTCGCACAGCAAAGGGGCCACGACCAAAAGCTCTTGCTGCTCTTCAAGTAGCCAGGCAAGCCCATTCACAGCCCCACAAACGCTGGCGCTCCCTCTTTCTGCACCCTCCCAAAGTCCAAAACAACCGCTCTTTCTGGGACGATGAGCAGGCCGAAGCCCAGCTCAGCAATTACCAAAGTCCAGGGATTCCTCCCACCCCAAAAGGTGCCAGGACCAAAAGCTCTTGCTGCTCTTCAAGTAGCCAGGCAACCCCATTCACAGCCCCAGAAACGCTGGCGCTCCCTCTTTCTGCAGCCTCCCAAAGTCCAAAACAACCGCTCTTCCAGGGCCGATGAGCAGGCCGGAGCCCAGCTCAGCAATTCCCAACGTCCAGGGATTCCTCCCACCCCAAAGGTGCCAGGACCAAAAGCTCTTGCTGCTCTTCAAGTAGCCAGGCGACCCCATTCGCAGCCCCACAAATGCTGCCACTCTCTCTTTCGGCAGCCTCCCAAAGGCCAAGAGAGTCTCTCCCTGACTCGCTGCGCAGACTGGGATCCCAGCTCAGCATTTGCCAACGTCCAGGGATTCCTCCCACACCAAAGGGGCCCACGACCAAAAGCTCTTGCTGCTCTTCAAGTCTCCAGGCAACCCCATTCACAACTGCAAAAATGCTGCCATTCTGTCTTTCTAGAGCCTCCAAGAGGCCAACACAATCTAAATGGGCCGCTGAGTAGTGCTGCATCCCAGCTCAGAAACTGCGAACGTCCAGGCATTCCTCCCACACCAAAGGGGCCACGACCAAAAGCTCTTGCTGCTCTTCAAGTAGCCAGGCAAGCCCATTCACAGCCCCACAAACGCTGCCGCTCTCTCTTTCGGCAGCCTCCCAAAGGCCAAGAGAGCCTCTCCCTGACTCGCTGCGCAGACTGGGATCCCAGCTCAGCATTTGCCAACGTCCAGGGATTCCTCCCACCCCAAAGGTGCCAGGACTAAAAGCTCTTGCTGCTCTTCAAGGATCCAGGCAACCCCATTCACAGCCCCACAAAAGCTGTCGCTCCCTCTTTCTGCAGCCTCCCAAACTCCAATACAATCTCTCTGTCTGGGCCGCAGAGAGAGTAACGCTGGGTTAGGGTTAGGGTTTAGGGTTAGGGTTAGGGATAGGGTTAGGGTTAGGGATAGGGTTAGGGTTACGCTTCAGGATTAGGGTTAGGGTATAGGTTAAGGTTAGGCTTAGGGTTAGCGTTAGTGTTCAGCGGGAGCTGAGCTCAGCAATGGCCAACGTCCAGGGATTCCTCCCACCCCAAAAGGTGCCAGGACCAAAAGCTCTTGCTGCTCTTCAAGTAGCCAGGCAACCCCATTCACAGCCCCACAAACGCTGGCGCTCCCTCTTTCTGCAGCCTCCCAAAGTCCAAAACAACCGCTCTTCCAGGGCCGATGAGCAGGCCGGAGCCCAGCTCAGCAATTCCCAACGTCCAGGGATTCCTCCCACCCCAAAGGTGCCAGGACCAAAAGCTCTTGCTGCTCTTCAAGTAGCCAGGCAACCCCATTCGCAGCCCCACAAATGCTGCCGCTCTCTCTTTCGGCAGCCTCCCAAAGGCCAAGAGAATCTCTCCCTGACTCGATGCGAAGAGCGGGATCCCAGCTCAGCATTTGTGAACGTCCAGGGATTCCTCCCACACCAAAGGGGCCCACGACCAAAAGCTCTTGCTGCTCTTCAAGTCTCCAGGCAACCCCATTCACAGCCCCACAAACGCTGCCATTCTGTCTTTCTAGAGCCTCCAAGAGGCCAACACAATCTAAGTGGGCCGCTGAGTAGTGCTGCATCCCAGCTCAGAAACTGCGAACGTCCAGGGATTCCTCCCACCCCAAAGGTGCCACGACCAAAAGCTCTTGCTGCTCTTCAAGTAGCCAGGCAAGCCCATTCACAGCCCCACAAACGCTGCCGCTCTCTCTTTCGGCAGCCTCCCAAAGGCCAAGAGAGCCTCTCCCTGACTCGCTGCGCAGAGTGGGATCCCAGCTCAGCATTTGCCAACGTCCAGGGATTCCTCCCACCCCAAAGGTGCCAGGACTAAAAGCTCTTGCTGCTCTTCAAGGATCCAGGCAACCCCATTCACAGCCCCACAAAAGCTGTCGCTCCCTCTTTCTGCAGCCTCCCAAACTCCAATACAATCTCTCTGTCTGGGCCGCAGAGAGAGTATCGCTGGGTTAGGGTTAGGGTTTAGGGTTAGGGTTAGGGATAGGGTTAGGGTTAGGGATAGGGTTAGGGTTAGGGTTCAGGATTAGGGTTAGGGTATAGGTTAAGGTTAGGCTTAGGGTTAGCGTTAGTGTTCAGCGGGAGCTGAGCTCAGCAATGGCCAACGTCCAGGGATTCCTCCCACCCCAAAAGGTGCCAGGACCAAAAGCTCTTGCTGCTCTTCAAGTAGCCAGGCAACCCCATTCACAGCCCCACAAACGCTGGCGCTCCCTCTTTCTGCAGCCTCCCAAAGTCCAAAACAACCGCTCTTCCAGGGCCGATGAGTACAGCCGGAGCCCAGCTCAGCAATTCCCAACGTCCAGGGATTCCTCCCACCCCAAAGGTGCCAGGACCAAAAGCTCTTGCTGCTCTTCAAGTAGCCAGGCAACCCCATTCGCAGCCCCACAAATGCTGCCACTCTCTCTTTCGGCAGCCTCCCAAAGGCCAAGAGAATCTCTCCCTGACTCGATGCGCAGAGCGGGATCCCAGCTCAGCATTTGTGAACGTCCAGGGATTCCTCCCACACCAAAGGGGCCCACGACCAAAAGCTCTTGCTGCTCTTCAAGTCTCCAGGCAACACCATTCACAACTGCAAAAACGCTGCCATTCTGTCTTTCTAGAGCCTCCAAGAGGCCAACACAATCTAAATGGGCCGCTGAGTAGTGCGGGATCCCAGCTCAGAAACTGTGAACGTCCAGGGATTCCTCCCACACCACAGGAGCCACGACCAAAAGCTCTTGCTGCTCTTCAAGTAGCCAGGCAAGCCCATTCACAGCCCCACAAACGCTGCCGCTCTCTCTTTCGGCAGCCTCCCAAAGGCCAAGAGAGCCTCTCCCTGACTCGCTGCGCAGAGTGGGATCCCAGCTCAGCATTTGCCAACGTCCAGGGATTCCTCCCACCCCAAAGGTGCCAGGACCAAAAGCTCTTGCTGCTCTTCAAGTAGCCAGGCAACCCCATTCGCAGCCCCACAAATGCTGCCACTCTCTCTTTCGGCAGCCTCCCAAAGGCGAAGAGAATCTCTCCCTGACTCGATGCGAAGAGCGGGATCCCAGCTCAGCATTTGTGAACGTCCAGGGATTCCTCGCACAGCAAAGGGGCCACGACCAAAAGCTCTTGCTGCTCTTCAAGTAGCCAGGCAAGCCCATTCACAGCCCCACAAACGCTGGCGCTCCCTCTTTCTGCACCCTCCCAAAGTCCAAAACAACCGCTCTTCCTGGGACGATGAGCAGGCCGGAGCCCAGCTCAGCAATTACCAAAGTCCAGGGATTCCTCCCACCCCAAAAGGTGCCAGGACCAAAAGCTCTTGCTGCTCCTCAAGTAGCCAGGCAACCCCATTCACAGCCCCACAAACGCTGGCGCTCCCTCTTTCTGCAGCCTCCCAAAGTCCAAAACAACCGCTCTTCCTGGGCCGATGAGTACAGCCGGAGCCCAGCTCAGCAATTGCCAACGTCCAGGGATTCCTCCCACACCACAGGAGCCACGACCAAAAGCTCTTGCTGCTCTTCAAGTAGCCAGGCAACCCCATTCGCAGCCCCACAAATGCTGCCACTCTCTCTTTCGGCAGCCTCCCAAAGGCCAAGAGAGTCTCTCCCTGACTCGATGCGAAGAGCGGGATCCCAGCTCAGCATTTGCCAACGTCCAGGGATTCCTCCCACACCAAAGGGGCCCACGACCAAAAGCTCTTGCTGCTCTTCAAGTCTCCAGGCAACCCCATTCACAACTGCAAAAACGCTGCCATTCTGTCTTTCTAGAGCCTCCAAGAGGCCAACACAATCTAAGTGGGCCGCTGAGTAGTGCTGCATCCCAGCTCAGAAACTGCGAACGTCCAGGCATTCCTCCCACACCAAAGGGGCCACGACCAAAAGCTCTTGCTGCTCTTCAAGTAGCCAGGCAACCCCATTCACAGCCCCACAAACGCTGCCGCTCTCTCTTTCGGCAGCCTCCCAAAGGCCAAGAGAGCCTCTCCCTGACTCGCTGCGCAGAGTGGGATCCCAGCTCAGCAATTCCCAACGTCCTGGGATTCCTCCCACCCCAAAGGTGCCAGGACTAAAAGCTCTTGCTGCTCTTCAAGGATCCAGGCAACCCCATTCACAGCCCCACCAAAGCTGTCGCTCCCTCTTTCTGCAGCCTCCCAAACTCCAATACAATCTCCCTGTCTGGGCCGCAGAGAGAGTAACGCTGGGTTAGGGTTAGGGTTTAGGGTTAGGGTTAGGGATAGGGTTAGGGTTAGGGATAGGGTTAGGGTTAGGGTTCAGGATTAGGGTTAGGGTATAGGTTAAGGTTAGGCTTAGGGTTAGCGTTAGTGTTCAGCGGGAGCTGAGCTCAGCAATGGCCAATGTCCAGGGATTCCTCCCACCCCAAAAGGTGCCAGGACCAAAAGCTCTTGCTGTTCTTCAAGTAGCCAGGCAACCCCATTCACAGTCCCACAAACGCTGGCGCTCCCTCTTTCTGCAGCCTCCCAAAGTCCAAAACAACCGCTCTTCCTGGGCCGATGAGTAGGCCGGAGCCCAGCTCAGCAATTCCCAACGTCCAGGGATTCCTCCCACACCACAGGAGCCACGACCAAAAGCTCTTGCTGCTCTTCAAGTAGCCAGGCAACCCCATTCACAGCAACAGAAACGCTGCCACTCTCTCTTTCGGCAGCCTCCCAAAGGCCAAGAGAATCTCTCCCTGACTCGATGCGAAGAGCGGGATCCCAGCTCAGCATTTGTGAACGTCCAGGGATTCCTCGCACAGCAAAGGGGCCACGACCAAAAGCTCTTGCTGCTCTTCAAGTAGCCAGGCAAGCCCATTCACAGCCCCACAAACGCTGGCGCTCCCTCTTTCTGCACCCTCCCAAAGTCCAAAACAACCGCTATTTCTGGGACGATGAGCAGGCCGAAGCCCAGCTCAGCAATTACCAACGTCCAGGGATTCCTCCCACCCCAAAGGTGCCAGGACCAAAAGCTCTTGCTGCTCTTCAAGTAGCCAGGCAACCCCATTCACAGCCCCACAAACGCTGGCGCTCCCTCTTTCTGCAGCCTCCCAAAGTCCAAAACAACCGCTCTTCCAGGGCCGATGAGCAGGCCGGAGCCCAGCTCAGCAATTGCCAACGTCCAGGGATTCCTCCCACCCCAAAGGTGCCAGGACCAAAAGCTCTTGCTGCTCTTCAAGTAGCCAGGCGACCCCATTCGCAGCCCCACAAATGCTGCCACTCTCTCTTTTGGCAGCCTCCCAAAGGCCAAGAGAGTCTCTCCCTGACTCGCTGCGCAGACTGGGATCCCAGCTCAGCATTTGCCAACGTCCAGGGATTCCTCCCACCCCAAAGGGGCCCACGACCAAAAGCTCTTGCTGCTCTTCAAGTCTCCAGGCAACCCCATTCACAACTGCAAAAATGCTGCCATTCTGTCTTTCTAGAGCCTCCAAGAGGCCAACACAATCTAAATGGGCCGCTGAGTAGTGCTGCATCCCAGCTCAGAAACTGCGAACGTCCAGGCATTCCTCCCACACCAAAGGGGCCACGACCAAAAGCTCTTGCTGCTCTTCAAGTAGCCAGGCAAGCCCATTCACAGCCCCACAAACGCTGCCGCTCTCTCTTTCGGCAGCCTCCCAAAGGCCAAGAGAGCCTCTCCCTGACTCGCTGCGCAGACTGGGATCCCAGCTCAGCATTTGCCAACGTCCAGGGATTCCTCCCACCCCAAAGGTGCCAGGACTAAAAGCTCTTGCTGCTCTTCAAGGATCCAGGCAACCCCATTCACAGCCCCACAAAAGCTGTCGCTCCCTCTTTCTGCAGCCTCCCAAACTCCAATACAATCTCTCTGTCTGGGCCGCAGAGAGAGTATCGCTGGGTTAGGGTTAGGGTTTAGGGTTAGGGTTAGGGATAGGGTTAGGGTTAGGGATAGGGTTAGGGTTACGCTTCAGGATTAGGGTTAGGGTATAGGTTAAGGTTAGGCTTAGGGTTAGCGTTAGTGTTCAGCGGGAGCTGAGCTCAGCAATGGCCAACGTCCAGGGATTCCTCCCACCCCAAAAGGTGCCAGGACCAAAAGCTCTTGCTGCTCTTCAAGTAGCCAGGCAACCCCATTCACAGCCCCACAAACGCTGGCGCTCCCTCTTTCTGCAGCCTCCCAAAGTCCAAAACAACCGCTCTTCCAGGGCCGATGAGTACAGCCGGAGCCCAGCTCAGCAATTCCCAACGTCCAGGGATTCCTCCCACCCCAAAGGTGCCAGGACCAAAAGCTCTTGCTGCTCTTCAAGTAGCCAGGCAACCCCATTCGCAGCCCCACAAATGCTGCCACTCTCTCTTTCGGCAGCCTCCCAAAGGCCAAGAGAATCTCTCCCTGACTCGATGCGAAGAGCGGGATCCCAGCTCAGCATTTGTGAACGTCCAGGGATTCCTCGCACAGCAAAGGGGCCACGACCAAAAGCTCTTGCTGCTCTTCAAGTAGCCAGGCAAGCCCATTCACAGCCCCACAAACGCTGGCGCTCCCTCTTTCTGCACCCTCCCAAAGTCCAAAACAACCGCTCTTCCTGGGACGATGAGCAGGCCGGAGCCCAGCTCAGCAATTACCAAAGTCCAGGGATTCCTCCCACCCCAAAAGGTGCCAGGACCAAAAGCTCTTGCTGCTCTTCAAGTAGCCAGGCAACCCCATTCACAGCCCCACAAACGCTGGCGCTCCCTCTTTCTGCAGCCTCCCAAAGTCCAAAACAACCGCTCTTCCTGGGCCGATGAGTACAGCCGGAGCCCAGCTCAGCAATTGCCAACGTCCAGGGATTCCTCCCACACCACAGGAGCCACGACCAAAAGCTCTTGCTGCTCTTCAAGTAGCCAGGCGACCCCATTCGCAGCCCCACAAATGCTGCTACTCTCTCTTTCGGCAGCCTCCCAAAGGCCAAGAGAGTCTCTCCCTGACTCGATGCGAAGAGCGGGATCCCAGCTCAGCATTTGCCAACGTCCAGGGATTCCTCCCACACCAAAGGGGCCCACGACCAAAAGCTCTTGCTGCTCTTCAAGTCTCCAGGCAACCCCATTCACAACTGCAAAAACGCTGCCATTCTGTCTTTCTAGAGCCTCCAAGAGGCCAACACAATCTAAGTGGGCCGCTGAGTAGTGCTGCATCCCAGCTCAGAAACTGCGAACGTCCAGGCATTCCTCCCACACCAAAGGGGCCACGACCAAAAGCTCTTGCTGCTCTTCAAGTAGCCAGGCAACCCCATTCACAGCCCCACAAACGCTGCCGCTCTCTCTTTCGGCAGCCTCCCAAAGGCCAAGAGAGCCTCTCCCTGACTCGCTGCGCAGACTGGGATCCCAGCTCAGCAATTCCCAACGTCCTGGGATTCCTCCCACCCCAAAGGTGCCAGGACTAAAAGCTCTTGCTGCTCTTCAAGGATCCAGGCAACCCCATTCACAGCCCCACCAAAGCTGTCGCTCCCTCTTTCTGCAGCCTCCCAAACTCCAATACAATCTCCCTGTCTGGGCCGCAGAGAGAGTAACGCTGGGTTAGGGTTAGGGTTTAGGGTTAGGGTTAGGGATAGGGTTAGGGTTAGGGATAGGGTTAGGGTTAGGGTTCAGGATTAGGGTTAGGGTATAGGTTAAGGTTAGGCTTAGGGTTAGCGTTAGTGTTCAGCGGGAGCTGAGCTCAGCAATGGCCAATGTCCAGGGATTCCTCCCACCCCAAAAGGTGCCAGGACCAAAAGCTCTTGCTGCTCTTCAAGTAGCCAGGCAACCCCATTCACAGCCCCACAAACGCTGGCGCTCCCTCTTTCTGCACCCTCCCAAAGTCCAAAACAACCGCTCTTCCTGGGCCGATGAGTAGGCCGGAGCCCAGCTCAGCAATTCCCAACGTCCAGGGATTCCTCCCACACCACAGGAGCCACGACCAAAAGCTCTTGCTGCTCTTCAAGTAGCCAGGCAACCCCATTCACAGCCCCACAAACGCTGCCACTCTCTCTTTCGGCAGCCTCCCAAAGGCCAAGAGAATCTCTCCCTGACTCGATGCGAAGAGCGGGATCCCAGCTCAGCATTTGTGAACGTCCAGGGATTCCTCGCACAGCAAAGGGGCCACGACCAAAAGCTCTTGCTGCTCTTCAAGTAGCCAGGCAAGCCCATTCACAGCCCCACAAACGCTGGCGCTCCCTCTTTCTGCACCCTCCCAAAGTCCAAAACAACCGCTCTTTCTGGGACGATGAGCAGGCCGAAGCCCAGCTCAGCAATTACCAAAGTCCAGGGATTCCTCCCACCCCAAAAGGTGCCAGGACCAAAAGCTCTTGCTGCTCTTCAAGTAGCCAGGCAACCCCATTCACAGCCCCAGAAACGCTGGCGCTCCCTCTTTCTGCAGCCTCCCAAAGTCCAAAACAACCGCTCTTCCAGGGCCGATGAGCAGGCCGGAGCCCAGCTCAGCAATTCCCAACGTCCAGGGATTCCTCCCACCCCAAAGGTGCCAGGACCAAAAGCTCTTGCTGCTCTTCAAGTAGCCAGGCGACCCCATTCGCAGCCCCACAAATGCTGCCACTCTCTCTTTTGGCAGCCTCCCAAAGGCCAAGAGAGTCTCTCCCTGACTCGCTGCGCAGACTGGGATCCCAGCTCAGCATTTGCCAACGTCCAGGGATTCCTCCCACACCAAAGGGGCCCACGACCAAAAGCTCTTGCTGCTCTTCAAGTCTCCAGGCAACCCCATTCACAACTGCAAAAATGCTGCCATTCTGTCTTTCTAGAGCCTCCAAGAGGCCAACACAATCTAAATGGGCCGCTGAGTAGTGCTGCATCCCAGCTCAGAAACTGCGAACGTCCAGGCATTCCTCCCACACCAAAGGGGCCACGACCAAAAGCTCTTGCTGCTCTTCAAGTAGCCAGGCAAGCCCATTCACAGCCCCACAAACGCTGCCGCTCTCTCTTTCGGCAGCCTCCCAAAGGCCAAGAGAGCCTCTCCCTGACTCGCTGCGCAGACTGGGATCCCAGCTCAGCATTTGCCAACGTCCAGGGATTCCTCCCACCCCAAAGGTGCCAGGACTAAAAGCTCTTGCTGCTCTTCAAGGATCCAGGCAACCCCATTCACAGCCCCACAAAAGCTGTCGCTCCCTCTTTCTGCAGCCTCCCAAACTCCAATACAATCTCTCTGTCTGGGCCGCAGAGAGAGTAACGCTGGGTTAGGGTTAGGGTTTAGGGTTAGGGTTAGGGATAGGGTTAGGGTTAGGGATAGGGTTAGGGTTACGCTTCAGGATTAGGGTTAGGGTATAGGTTAAGGTTAGGCTTAGGGTTAGCGTTAGTGTTCAGCGGGAGCTGAGCTCAGCAATGGCCAACGTCCAGGGATTCCTCCCACCCCAAAAGGTGCCAGGACCAAAAGCTCTTGCTGCTCTTCAAGTAGCCAGGCAACCCCATTCACAGCCCCACAAACGCTGGCGCTCCCTCTTTCTGCAGCCTCCCAAAGTCCAAAACAACCGCTCTTCCAGGGCCGATGAGCAGGCCGGAGCCCAGCTCAGCAATTCCCAACGTCCAGGGATTCCTCCCACCCCAAAGGTGCCAGGACCAAAAGCTCTTGCTGCTCTTCAAGTAGCCAGGCAACCCCATTCGCAGCCCCACAAATGCTGCCACTCTCTCTTTCGGCAGCCTCCCAAAGGCCAAGAGAATCTCTCCCTGACTCAATGCGAAGAGCGGGATCCCAGCTCAGCATTTGTGAACGTCCAGGGATTCCTCCCACACCAAAGGGGCCCACGACCAAAAGCTCTTGCTGCTCTTCAAGTCTCCAGGCAACCCCATTCACAACTGCAAAAACGCTGCCATTCTGTCTTTCTAGAGCCTCCAAGAGGCCAACACAATCTAAGTGGGCCGCTGAGTAGTGCTGCATCCCAGCTCAGAAACTGCGAACGTCCAGGGATTCCTCCCACCCCAAAGGTGCCACGACCAAAAGCTCTTGCTGCTCTTCAAGTAGCCAGGCAAGCCCATTCACAGCCCCACAAACGCTGCCGCTCTCTCTTTCGGCAGCCTCCCAAAGGCCAAGAGAGCCTCTCCCTGACTCGCTGCGCAGAGTGGGATCCCAGCTCAGCATTTGCCAACGTCCAGGGATTCCTCCCACCCCAAAGGTGCCAGGACTAAAAGCTCTTGCTGCTCTTCAAGGAACCAGGCAACCCCATTCACAGCCCCACAAAAGCTGTCGCTCCCTCTTTCTGCAGCCTCCCAAACTCCAATACAATCTCTCTGTCTGGGCCGCAGAGAGAGTAACGCTGGGTTAGGGTTAGGGTTTAGGGTTAGGGTTACGCTTCAGGATTAGGGTTAGGGTATAGGTTAAGGTTAGGCTTAGGGTTAGCGTTAGTGTTCAGCGGGAGCTGAGCTCAGCAATGGCCAACGTCCAGGGATTCCTCCCACCCCAAAAGGTGCCAGGACCAAGAGCTCTTGCTGCTCTTCAAGTCTCTAGGCAACCGCATTCACAACTGCAGAAACGCTGCCATTCTGTCTTTCTAGAGCCTCCAAGAGGCCAACACAATCTAAATGGGCCGCTGAGTAGTGCTGCATCCCAGCTCAGAAACTGCGAACGTCCAGGCATTCCTCCCACACCAAAGGGGCCAGGACTAAAAGCTCTTGCTGCTCTTCAAGGAACCAGGCAACCCCATTCACAGCCCCACAAAAGCTGTCGCTCCCTCTTTCTGCAGCCTCCCAAACTCCAATACAATCTCTCTGTCTGGGCCGCAGAGAGAGTATCGCTGGGTTAGGGTTAGGGTTTAGGGTTAGGGTTAGGGATAGGGTTAGGGTTAGGGATAAGGTTGGGGTTACGCTTCAGGATTAGGGTTAGGGTATAGGTTAAGGTTAGGCTTAGTGTTAGCGTTAGTGTTCAGCGGGAGCTGAGCTCAGCAATGGCCAACGTCCAGGGATTCCTCCCACCCCAAAAGGTGCCAGGACCAAAAGCTCTTGCTGCTCTTCAAGTAGCCAGGCAACCCCATTCACAGCCCCACAAACGCTGGCGCTCCCTCTTTCTGCAGCCTCCCAAAGTCCAAAACAACCGCTCTTCCTGGGCCGATGAGTAGGCCGGAGCCCAGCTCAGCAATTGCCAACGTCCAGGGATTCCTCCCACACCACAGGAGCCAGGACCAAAAGCTCTTGCTGCTCTTCAAGTAGCCAGGCGACCCCATTCGCAGCCCCACAAATGCTGCCACTCTCTCTTTCGGCAGCCTCCCAAAGGCCAAGAGAGTCTCTCCCTGACTCGATGCGAAGAGCGGGATCCCAGCTCAGCATTTGTGAACGTCCAGGGATTCCTCCCACACCAAAGGGGCCCACGACCAAAAGCTCTTGCTGCTCTTCAAGTCTCCAGGCAACCCCATTCACAACGGCAAAAACGCTGCCATTCTGTCTTTCTAGAGCCTCCAAGAGGCCAACACAATCTAAATGGGCCGCTGAGTAGTGCTGCATCCCAGCTCAGAAACTGCGAACGTCCAGGGATTCCTCCCACCCCAAAGGTGCCACGACCAAAAGCTCTTGCTGCTCTTCAAGTAGCCAGGCAAGCCCATTCACAGCCCCACAAACGCTGCCGCTCTCTCTTTCGGCAGCCTCCCAAAGGCCAAGAGAGCCTCTCCCTGACTCGCTGCGCAGAGTGGGATCCCAGCTCAGCATTTGCCAACGTCCAGGGATTCCTCCCACCCCAAAGGTGCCAGGACTAAAAGCTCTTGCTGCTCTTCAAGGAACCAGGCAACCCCATTCACAGCCCCACAAAAGCTGTCGCTCCCTCTTTCTGCAGCCTCCCAAACTCCAATACAATCTCTCTGTCTGGGCCGCAGAGAGAGTAACGCTGGGTTAGGGTTAGGGTTTAGGGTTAGGGTTAGGGATAGGGTTAGGGTTACGCTTCAGGATTAGGGTTAGGGTATAGGTTAAGGTTAGGCTTAGGGTTAGCGTTAGTGTTCAGCGGGAGCTGAGCTCAGCAATGGCCAACGTCCAGGGATTCCTCCCACCCCAAAAGGTGCCAGGACCAAAAGCTCTTGCTGCTCTTCAAGTAGCCAGGCAACCCCATTCACAGCCCCACAAACGCTGGCGCTCCCTCTTTCTGCAGCCTCCCAAAGTCCAAAACAACCGCTCTTCCTGGGCCGATGAGCAGGCCGGAGCCCAGCTCAGCAATTCCCAACGTCCAGGGATTCCTCCCACCCCAAAGGTGCCAGGACCAAAAGCTCTTGCTGCTCTTCAAGTAGCCAGGCAACCCCATTCGCAGCCCCACAAATGCTGCCACTCTTTCTTTCGGCAGCCTCCCAAAGGCCAAGAGAATCTCTCCCTGACTCGATGCGAAGAGCGGGATCCCAGCTCAGCATTTGTGAACGTCCAGGGATTCCTCCCACACCAAAGGGGCCCACGACCAAAAGCTCTTGCTGCTCTTCAAGTCTCCAGGCAACCCCATTCACAGCCCCACAAACGCTGCCATTCTGTCTTTCTAGAGCCTCCAAGAGGCCAACACAATCTAAATGGGCCGCTGAGTAGTGCGGGATCCCAGCTCAGAAACTGCGAACGTCCAGGGATTCCTCCCACACCAAAGGGGCCACGACCAAAAGCTCTTGCTGCTCTTCAAGTCTCCAGGCAAGCCCATTCACAGCCCCACAAACGCTGCCGCTCTCTCTTTCGGCAGCCTCCCAAAGGCCAAGAGAGCCTCTCCCTGACTCGCTGCGCAGAGTGGGATCCCAGCTCAGCATTTGCCAACGTCCAGGGATTCCTCCCACCCCAAAGGTGCCAGGACTAAAAGCTCTTGCTGCTCTTCAAGGATCCAGGCAACCCCATTCACAGCCCCACAAAAGCTGTCGCTCCCTCTTTCTGCAGCCTCCCAAACTCCAATACAATCTCTCTGTCTGGGCCGCAGAGAGAGTATCGCTGGGTTAGGGTTAGGGTTTAGGGTTAGGGTTAGGGATAGGGTTAGGGTTAGGGATAGGGTTAGGGTTACGCTTCAGGATTAGGGTTAGGGTATAGGTTAAGGTTAGGCTTAGGGTTAGCGTTAGTGTTCAGCGGGAGCTGAGCTCAGCAATGGCCAACGTCCAGGGATTCCTCCCACCCCAAAAGGTGCCAGGACCAAAAGCTCTTGCTGCTCTTCAAGTAGCCAGGCAACCCCATTCACAGCCCCACAAACGCTGGCGCTCCCTCTTTCTGCAGCCTCCCAAAGTCCAAAACAACCGCTCTTCCTGGGCCGATGAGTACAGCCGGAGCCCAGCTCAGCAATTCCCAACGTCCAGGGATTCCTCCCACCCCAAAGGTGCCAGGACCAAAAGCTCTTGCTGCTCTTCAAGTAGCCAGGCAACCCCATTCGCAGCCCCACAAATGCTGCCACTCTCTCTTTCGGCAGCCTCCCAAAGGCCAAGAGAATCTCTCCCTGACTCGATGCGAAGAGCGGGATCCCAGCTCAGCATTTGTGAACGTCCAGGGATTCCTCCCACACCAAAGGGGCCCACGACCAAAAGCTCTTGCTGCTCTTCAAGTCTCCAGGCAACCCCATTCACAGCCCCACAAACGCTGCCATTCTGTCTTTCTAGAGCCTCCAAGAGGCCAACACAATCTAAATGGGCCGCTGAGTAGTGCGGGATCCCAGCTCAGAAACTGCGAACGTCCAGAGATTCCTCCCACACCACAGGAGCCACGACCAAAAGCTCTTGCTGCTCTTCAAGTAGCCAGGCAACCCCATTCACAGCCCCAGAAACGCTGGCGCTCCCTCTTTCTGCAGCCTCCCAAAGTCCAAAACAACCGCTCTTCCTGGGCTGATGAGTACAGCCGGAGCCCAGCTCAGCAATTCCCAACGTCCAGGGATTCCTCCCACACCACAGGAGCCACGACCAAAAGCTCTTGCTGCTCTTCAAGTAGCCAGGCAACCCCATTCGCAGCCCCACAAATGCTGCCACTCTCTCTTTCGGCAGCCTCCCAAAGGCCAAGAGAATCTCTCCCTGACTCGATGCGAAGAGCGGGATCCCAGCTCAGCATTTGTGAACGTCCAGGGATTCCTCCCACACCAAAGGGGCCCACGACCAAAAGCTCTTGCTGCTCTTCAAGTCTCCAGGCAACCCCATTCACAACTGCAAAAACGCTGCCATTCTGTCTTTCTAGAGCCTCCAAGAGGCCAACACAATCTAAATGGGCCGCTGAGTAGTGCGGGATCCCAGCTCAGAAACTGTGAACGTCCAGGGATTCCTCCCACACCACAGGAGCCACGACCAAAAGCTCTTGCTGCTCTTCAAGTAGCCAGGCAAGCCCATTCACAGCCCCACAAACGCTGCCGCTCTCTCTTTCGGCAGCCTCCCAAAGGCCAAGAGAGCCTCTCCCTGACTCGCTGCGCAGAGTGGGATCCCAGCTCAGCATTTGCCAACGTCCAGGGATTCCTCCCACCCCAAAGGTGCCAGGACCAAAAGCTCTTGCTGCTCTTCAAGTAGCCAGGCAACCCCATTCGCAGCCCCACAAATGCTGCCACTCTCTCTTTCGGCAGCCTCCCAAAGGCCAAGAGAATCTCTCCCTGACTCGATGCGAAGAGCGGGATCCCAGCTCAGCATTTGTGAACGTCCAGGGATTCCTCGCACAGCAAAGGGGCCACGACCAAAAGCTCTTGCTGCTCTTCAAGTAGCCAGGCAAGCCCATTCACAGCCCCACAAACGCTGGCGCTCCCTCTTTCTGCACCCTCCCAAAGTCCAAAACAACCGCTCTTCCTGGGACGATGAGCAGGCCGGAGCCCAGCTCAGCAATTACCAAAGTCCAGGGATTCCTCCCACCCCAAAAGGTGCCAGGACCAAAAGCTCTTGCTGCTCCTCAAGTAGCCAGGCAACCCCATTCACAGCCCCACAAACGCTGGCGCTCCCTCTTTCTGCAGCCTCCCAAAGTCCAAAACAACCGCTCTTCCTGGGCCGATGAGTACAGCCGGAGCCCAGCTCAGCAATTGCCAACGTCCAGGGATTCCTCCCACACCACAGGAGCCAGGACCAAAAGCTCTTGCTGCTCTTCAAGTAGCCAGGCGACCCCATTCGCAGCCCCACAAATGCTGCTACTCTCTCTTTCGGCAGCCTCCCAAAGGCCAAGAGAGTCTCTCCCTGACTCGATGCGAAGAGCGGGATCCCAGCTCAGCATTTGCCAACGTCCAGGGATTCCTCCCACACCAAAGGGGCCCACGACCAAAAGCTCTTGCTGCTCTTCAAGTCTCCAGGCAACCCCATTCACAATTGCAAAAACGCTGCCATTCTGTCTTTCTAGAGCCTCCAAGAGGCCAACACAATCTAAGTGGGCCGCTGAGTAGTGCTGCATCCCAGCTCAGAAACTGCGAACGTCCAGGCATTCCTCCCACACCAAAGGGGCCACGACCAAAAGCTCTTGCTGCTCTTCAAGTAGCCAGGCAACCCCATTCACAGCCCCACAAACGCTGCCGCTCTCTCTTTCGGCAGCCTCCCAAAGGCCAAGAGAGCCTCTCCCTGACTCGCTGCGCAGAGTGGGATCCCAGCTCAGCAATTCCCAACGTCCTGGGATTCCTCCCACCCCAAAGGTGCCAGGACTAAAAGCTCTTGCTGCTCTTCAAGGATCCAGGCAACCCCATTCACAGCCCCACCAAAGCTGTCGCTCCCTCTTTCTGCAGCCTCCCAAACTCCAATACAATCTCTCTGTCTGGGCCGCAGAGAGAGTAACTCTGGGTTAGGGTTAGGGTTTAGGGTTAGGGTTAGGGTTAGGGATAGGGTTAGGGTTAGGGATAGGGTTAGGGTTACGCTTCAGGATTAGGGTTAGGGTATAGGTTAAGGTTAGGCTTAGGGTTAGCGTTAGTGTTCAGCGGGAGCTGAGCTCAGCAATGGCCAACGTCCAGGGATTCCTCCCACCCCAAAAGGTGCCAGGACCAAAAGCTCTTGCTGCTCTTCAAGTAGCCAGGCAACCCCATTCACAGCCCCACAAACGCTGGCGCTCCCTCTTTCTGCAGCCTCCCAAAGTCCAAAACAACTGCTCTTCCTGGGCCGATGAGCAGGCCGGAGCCCAGCTCAGCAATTCCCAACGTCCAGGGATTCCTCCCACCCCAAAGGTGCCAGGACCAAAAGCTCTGGCTGCTCTTCAAGTAGCCAGGCAACCCCATTCGCAGCCCCACAAATGCTGCCACTCTCTCTTTTGGCAGCCTCCCAAAGGCCAAGAGAGTCTCTCCCTGACTCGATGCGAAGAGCGGGATCCCAGCTCAGCATTTGTGAACGTCCAGGGATTCCTCCCACACCAAAGGGGCCCACGACCAAAAGCTCTTGCTGCTCTTCAAGTCTCCAGGCAACCCCATTCACAACTGCAAAAACGCTGCCATTCTGTCTTTCTAGAGCCTCCAAGAGGCCAACACAATCTAAGTGGGCCGCTGAGTAGTGCTGCATCCCAGCTCAGAAACTGCGAACGTCCAGGCATTCCTCCCACCCCAAAGGTGCCACGACCAAAAGCTCTTGCTGCTCTTCAAGTAGCCAGGCAACCCCATTCACAGCCCCAGAAACGCTGGCGCTCCCTCTTTCTGCAGCCTCCCAAAGTCCAAAACAACCGCTCTTCCTGGGCTGATGAGTACAGCCGGAGCCCAGCTCAGCAATTGCCAACGTCCAGGGATTCCTCCCACACCACAGGAGCCAGGACCAAAAGCTCTTGCTGCTCTTCAAGTAGCCAGGCGACCCCATTCGCAGCCCCACAAATGCTGCTACTCTCTCTTTCGGCAGCCTCCCAAAGGCCAAGAGAGTCTCTCCCTGACTCGATGCGAAGAGCGGGATCCCAGCTCAGCATTTGCCAACGTCCAGGGATTCCTCCCACACCAAAGGGGCCCACGACCAAAAGCTCTTGCTGCTCTTCAAGTCTCCAGGCAACCCCATTCACAATTGCAAAAACGCTGCCATTCTGTCTTTCTAGAGCCTCCAAGAGGCCAACACAATCTAAGTGGGCCGCTGAGTAGTGCTGCATCCCAGCTCAGAAACTGCGAACGTCCAGGCATTCCTCCCACACCAAAGGGGCCACGACCAAAAGCTCTTGCTGCTCTTCAAGTAGCCAGGCAACCCCATTCACAGCCCCACAAACGCTGCCGCTCTCTCTTTCGGCAGCCTCCCAAAGGCCAAGAGAGCCTCTCCCTGACTCGCTGCGCAGAGTGGGATCCCAGCTCAGCAATTCCCAACGTCCTGGGATTCCTCCCACCCCAAAGGTGCCAGGACTAAAAGCTCTTGCTGCTCTTCAAGGATCCAGGCAACCCCATTCACAGCCCCACCAAAGCTGTCGCTCCCTCTTTCTGCAGCCTCCCAAACTCCAATACAATCTCTCTGTCTGGGCCGCAGAGAGAGTAACTCTGGGTTAGGGTTAGGGTTTAGGGTTAGGGTTAGGGTTAGGGATAGGGTTAGGGTTAGGGATAGGGTTAGGGTTACGCTTCAGGATTAGGGTTAGGGTATAGGTTAAGGTTAGGCTTAGGGTTAGCGTTAGTGTTCAGCGGGAGCTGAGCTCAGCAATGGCCAACGTCCAGGGATTCCTCCCACCCCAAAAGGTGCCAGGACCAAAAGCTCTTGCTGCTCTTCAAGTAGCCAGGCAACCCCATTCACAGCCCCACAAACGCTGGCGCTCCCTCTTTCTGCAGCCTCCCAAAGTCCAAAACAACTGCTCTTCCTGGGCCGATGAGCAGGCCGGAGCCCAGCTCAGCAATTCCCAACGTCCAGGGATTCCTCCCACCCCAAAGGTGCCAGGACCAAAAGCTCTGGCTGCTCTTCAAGTAGCCAGGCAACCCCATTCGCAGCCCCACAAATGCTGCCACTCTCTCTTTTGGCAGCCTCCCAAAGGCCAAGAGAGTCTCTCCCTGACTCGATGCGAAGAGCGGGATCCCAGCTCAGCATTTGCCAACGTCCAGGGATTCCTCCCACACCAAAGGGGCCTACGACCAAAAGCTCTTGCTGCTCTTCAAGTCTCCAGGCAACCCCATTCACAACTGCAAAAACGCTGCCATTCTGTCTTTCTAGAGCCTCCAAGAGGCCAACACAATCTAAGTGGGCCGCTGAGTAGTGCTGCATCCCAGCTCAGAAACTGCGAACGTCCAGGCATTCCTCCCACCCCAAAGGTGCCACGACCAAAAGCTCTTGCTGCTCTTCAAGTAGCCAGGCAACCCCATTCACAGCCCCACAAACGCTGGCGCTCCCTCTTTCTGCAGCCTCCCAAAGTCCAAAACAACCGCTCTTCCTGGGCTGATGAGTACAGCCGGAGCCCAGCTCAGCAATTGCCAACGTCCAGGGATTCCTCCCACACCACAGGAGCCACGACCAAAAGCTCTTGCTGCTCTTCAAGTAGCCAGGCAACCCCATTCGCAGCCCCACAAATGCTGCCACTCTCTCTTTCGGCAGCCTCCCAAAGGCCAAGAGAATCTCTCCCTGACTCGATGCGAAGAGCGGGATCCCAGCTCAGCATTTGTGAACGTCCAGGGATTCCTCGCACAGCAAAGGGGCCACGACCAAAAGCTCTTGCTGCTCTTCAAGTAGCCAGGCAAGCCCATTCACAGCCCCACAAACGCTGGCGCTCCCTCTTTCTGCACCCTCCCAAAGTCCAAAACAACCGCTCTTTCTGGGACGATGAGCAGGCCGAAGCCCAGCTCAGCAATACCAAAGTCCAGGGATTCCTCCCACCCCAAAAGGTGCCAGGACCAAAAGCTCTTGCTGCTCTTCAAGTAGCCAGGCAACCCCATTCACAGCCCCAGAAACGCTGGCGCTCCCTCTTTCTGCAGCCTCCCAAAGTCCAAAACAACCGCTCTTCCAGGGCCGATGAGCAGGCCGGAGCCCAGCTCAGCAATTCCCAACGTCCAGGGATTCCTCCCACCCCAAAGGTGCCAGGACCAAAAGCTCTTGCTGCTCTTCAAGTAGCCAGGCGACCCCATTCGCAGCCCCACAAATGCTGCCACTCTCTCTTTTGGCAGCCTCCCAAAGGCCAAGAGAGTCTCTCCCTGACTCGCTGCGCAGACTGGGATCCCAGCTCAGCATTTGCCAACGTCCAGGGATTCCTCCCACACCAAAGGGGCCCACGACCAAAAGCTCTTGCTGCTCTTCAAGTCTCCAGGCAACCCCATTCACAACTGCAAAAATGCTGCCATTCTGTCTTTCTAGAGCCTCCAAGAGGCCAACACAATCTAAATGGGCCGCTGAGTAGTGCTGCATCCCAGCTCAGAAACTGCGAACGTCCAGGCATTCCTCCCACACCAAAGGGGCCACGACCAAAAGCTCTTGCTGCTCTTCAAGTAGCCAGGCAAGCCCATTCACAGCCCCACAAACGCTGCCGCTCTCTCTTTCGGCAGCCTCCCAAAGGCCAAGAGAGCCTCTCCCTGACTCGCTGCGCAGACTGGGATCCCAGCTCAGCATTTGCCAACGTCCAGGGATTCCTCCCACCCCAAAGGTGCCAGGACTAAAAGCTCTTGCTGCTCTTCAAGGATCCAGGCAACCCCATTCACAGCCCCACAAAAGCTGTCGCTCCCTCTTTCTGCAGCCTCCCAAACTCCAATACAATCTCTCTGTCTGGGCCGCAGAGAGAGTAACGCTGGGTTAGGGTTAGGGTTTAGGGTTAGGGTTAGGGATAGGGTTAGGGTTAGGGATAGGGTTAGGGTTACGCTTCAGGATTAGGGTTAGGGTATAGGTTAAGGTTAGGCTTAGGGTTAGCGTTAGTGTTCAGCGGGAGCTGAGCTCAGCAATGGCCAACGTCCAGGGATTCCTCCCACCCCAAAAGGTGCCAGGACCAAAAGCTCTTGCTGCTCTTCAAGTAGCCAGGCAACCCCATTCACAGCCCCACAAACGCTGGCGCTCCCTCTTTCTGCAGCCTCCCAAAGTCCAAAACAACCGCTCTTCCAGGGCCGATGAGCAGGCCGGAGCCCAGCTCAGCAATTCCCAACGTCCAGGGATTCCTCCCACCCCAAAGGTGCCAGGACCAAAAGCTCTTGCTGCTCTTCAAGTAGCCAGGCAACCCCATTCGCAGCCCCACAAATGCTGCCACTCTCTCTTTCGGCAGCCTCCCAAAGGCCAAGAGAATCTCTCCCTGACTCAATGCGAAGAGCGGGATCCCAGCTCAGCATTTGTGAACGTCCAGGGATTCCTCCCACACCAAAGGGGCCCACGACCAAAAGCTCTTGCTGCTCTTCAAGTCTCCAGGCAACCCCATTCACAACTGCAAAAACGCTGCCATTCTGTCTTTCTAGAGCCTCCAAGACGCCAACACAATCTAAGTGGGCCGCTGAGTAGTGCTGCATCCCAGCTCAGAAACTGCGAACGTCCAGGGATTCCTCCCACCCCAAAGGTGCCACGACCAAAAGCTCTTGCTGCTCTTCAAGTAGCCAGGCAAGCCCATTCACAGCCCCACAAACGCTGCCGCTCTCTCTTTCGGCAGCCTCCCAAAGGCCAAGAGAGCCTCTCCCTGACTCGCTGCGCAGAGTGGGATCCCAGCTCAGCATTTGCCAACGTCCAGGGATTCCTCCCACCCCAAAGGTGCCAGGACTAAAAGCTCTTGCTGCTCTTCAAGGAACCAGGCAACCCCATTCACAGCCCCACAAAAGCTGTCGCTCCCTCTTTCTGCAGCCTCCCAAACTCCAATACAATCTCTCTGTCTGGGCCGCAGAGAGAGTAACGCTGGGTTAGGGTTAGGGTTTAGGGTTAGGGTTAGGGATAGGGTTAGGGTTAGGGATAGGGTTAGGGTTACGCTTCAGGATTAGGGTTAGGGTATAGGTTAAGGTTAGGCTTAGGGTTAGCGTTAGTGTTCAGCGGGAGCTGAGCTCAGCAATGGCCAACGTCCAGGGATTCCTCCCACCCCAAAAGGTGCCAGGACCAAGAGCTCTTGCTGCTCTTCAAGTCTCTAGGCAACCGCATTCACAACTGCAGAAACGCTGCCATTCTGTCTTTCTAGAGCCTCCAAGAGGCCAACACAATCTAAATGGGCCGCTGAGTAGTGCTGCATCCCAGCTCAGAAACTGCGAACGTCCAGGCATTCCTCCCACACCAAAGGGGCCAGGACTAAAAGCTCTTGCTGCTCTTCAAGGAACCAGGCAACCCCATTCACAGCCCCACAAAAGCTGTCGCTCCCTCTTTCTGCAGCCTCCCAAACTCCAATACAATCTCTCTGTCTGGGCCGCAGAGAGAGTATCGCTGGGTTAGGGTTAGGGTTTAGGGTTAGGGTTAGGGATAGGGTTAGGGTTAGGGATAAGGTTGGGGTTACGCTTCAGGATTAGGGTTAGGGTATAGGTTAAGGTTAGGCTTAGTGTTAGCGTTAGTGTTCAGCGGGAGCTGAGCTCAGCAATGGCCAACGTCCAGGGATTCCTCCCACCCCAAAAGGTGCCAGGACCAAAAGCTCTTGCTGCTCTTCAAGTAGCCAGGCAACCCCATTCACAGCCCCACAAACGCTGGCGCTCCCTCTTTCTGCAGCCTCCCAAAGTCCAAAACAACCGCTCTTCCTGGGCCGATGAGTAGGCCGGAGCCCAGCTCAGCAATTGCCAACGTCCAGGGATTCCTCCCACACCACAGGAGCCAGGACCAAAAGCTCTTGCTGCTCTTCAAGTAGCCAGGCGACCCCATTCGCAGCCCCACAAATGCTGCCACTCTCTCTTTCGGCAGCCTCCCAAAGGCCAAGAGAGTCTCTCCCTGACTCGATGCGAAGAGCGGGATCCCAGCTCAGCATTTGTGAACGTCCAGGGATTCCTCCCACACCAAAGGGGCCCACGACCAAAAGCTCTTGCTGCTCTTCAAGTCTCCAGGCAACCCCATTCACAACGGCAAAAACGCTGCCATTCTGTCTTTCTAGAGCCTCCAAGAGGCCAACACAATCTAAATGGGCCGCTGAGTAGTGCTGCATCCCAGCTCAGAAACTGCGAACGTCCAGGGATTCCTCCCACCCCAAAGGTGCCACGACCAAAAGCTCTTGCTGCTCTTCAAGTAGCCAGGCAAGCCCATTCACAGCCCCACAAACGCTGCCGCTCTCTCTTTCGGCAGCCTCCCAAAGGCCAAGAGAGCCTCTCCCTGACTCGCTGCGCAGAGTGGGATCCCAGCTCAGCATTTGCCAACGTCCAGGGATTCCTCCCACCCCAAAGGTGCCAGGACTAAAAGCTCTTGCTGCTCTTCAAGGAACCAGGCAACCCCATTCACAGCCCCACAAAAGCTGTCGCTCCCTCTTTCTGCAGCCTCCCAAACTCCAATACAATCTCTCTGTCTGGGCCGCAGAGAGAGTAACGCTGGGTTAGGGTTAGGGTTTAGGGTTAGGGTTAGGGATAGGGTTAGGGTTACGCTTCAGGATTAGGGTTAGGGTATAGGTTAAGGTTAGGCTTAGGGTTAGCGTTAGTGTTCAGCGGGAGCTGAGCTCAGCAATGGCCAACGTCCAGGGATTCCTCCCACCCCAAAAGGTGCCAGGACCAAAAGCTCTTGCTGCTCTTCAAGTAGCCAGGCAACCCCATTCACAGCCCCAGAAACGCTGGCGCTCCCTCTTTCTGCAGCCTCCCAAAGTCCAAAACAACCGCTCTTCCTGGGCCGATGAGCAGGCCGGAGCCCAGCTCAGCAATTCCCAACGTCCAGGGATTCCTCCCACCCCAAAGGTGCCAGGACCAAAAGCTCTTGCTGCTCTTCAAGTAGCCAGGCAACCCCATTCGCAGCCCCACAAATGCTGCCACTCTTTCTTTCGGCAGCCTCCCAAAGGCCAAGAGAATCTCTCCCTGACTCGATGCGAAGAGCGGGATCCCAGCTCAGCATTTGTGAACGTCCAGGGATTCCTCCCACACCAAAGGGGCCCACGACCAAAAGCTCTTGCTGCTCTTCAAGTCTCCAGGCAACCCCATTCACAGCCCCACAAACGCTGCCATTCTGTCTTTCTAGAGCCTCCAAGAGGCCAACACAATCTAAATGGGCCGCTGAGTAGTGCGGGATCCCAGCTCAGAAACTGCGAACGTCCAGGGATTCCTCCCACACCAAAGGGGCCACGACCAAAAGCTCTTGCTGCTCTTCAAGTCTCCAGGCAAGCCCATTCACAGCCCCACAAACGCTGCCGCTCTCTCTTTCGGCAGCCTCCCAAAGGCCAAGAGAGCCTCTCCCTGACTCGCTGCGCAGAGTGGGATCCCAGCTCAGCATTTGCCAACGTCCAGGGATTCCTCCCACCCCAAAGGTGCCAGGACTAAAAGCTCTTGCTGCTCTTCAAGGATCCAGGCAACCCCATTCACAGCCCCACAAAAGCTGTCGCTCCCTCTTTCTGCAGCCTCCCAAACTCCAATACAATCTCTCTGTCTGGGCCGCAGAGAGAGTATCGCTGGGTTAGGGTTAGGGTTTAGGGTTAGGGTTAGGGATAGGGTTAGGGTTAGGGATAGGGTTAGGGTTAGGGTTCAGGATTAGGGTTAGGGTATAGGTTAAGGTTAGGCTTAGGGTTAGCGTTAGTGTTCAGCGGGAGCTGAGCTCAGCAATGGCCAACGTCCAGGGATTCCTCCCACCCCAAAAGGTGCCAGGACCAAAAGCTCTTGCTGCTCTTCAAGTAGCCAGGCAACCCCATTCACAGCCCCACAAACGCTGGCGCTCCCTCTTTCTGCAGCCTCCCAAAGTCCAAAACAACCGCTCTTCCTGGGCCGATGAGTACAGCCGGAGCCCAGCTCAGCAATTCCCAACGTCCAGGGATTCCTCCCACCCCAAAGGTGCCAGGACCAAAAGCTCTTGCTGCTCTTCAAGTAGCCAGGCAACCCCATTCGCAGCCCCACAAATGCTGCCACTCTCTCTTTCGGCAGCCTCCCAAAGGCCAAGAGAATCTCTCCCTGACTCGATGCGAAGAGCGGGATCCCAGCTCAGCATTTGTGAACGTCCAGGGATTCCTCCCACACCAAAGGGGCCCACGACCAAAAGCTCTTGCTGCTCTTCAAGTCTCCAGGCAACCCCATTCACAGCCCCACAAACGCTGCCATTCTGTCTTTCTAGAGCCTCCAAGAGGCCAACACAATCTAAATGGGCCGCTGAGTAGTGCGGGATCCCAGCTCAGAAACTGCGAACGTCCAGAGATTCCTCCCACACCACAGGAGCCACGACCAAAAGCTCTTGCTGCTCTTCAAGTAGCCAGGCAACCCCATTCACAGCCCCAGAAACGCTGGCGCTCCCTCTTTCTGCAGCCTCCCAAAGTCCAAAACAACCGCTCTTCCTGGGCCGATGAGTACAGCCGGAGCCCAGCTCAGCAATTCCCAACGTCCAGGGATTCCTCCCACACCACAGGAGCCACGACCAAAAGCTCTTGCTGCTCTTCAAGTAGCCAGGCAACCCCATTCGCAGCCCCACAAATGCTGCCACTCTCTCTTTCGGCAGCCTCCCAAAGGCCAAGAGAATCTCTCCCTGACTCGATGCGAAGAGCGGGATCCCAGCTCAGCATTTGTGAACGTCCAGGGATTCCTCCCACACCAAAGGGGCCCACGACCAAAAGCTCTTGCTGCTCTTCAAGTCTCCAGGCAACACCATTCACAACTGCAAAAACGCTGCCATTCTGTCTTTCTAGAGCCTCCAAGAGGCCAACACAATCTAAATGGGCCGCTGAGTAGTGCGGGATCCCAGCTCAGAAACTGTGAACGTCCAGGGATTCCTCCCACACCACAGGAGCCACGACCAAAAGCTCTTGCTGCTCTTCAAGTAGCCAGGCAAGCCCATTCACAGCCCCACAAACGCTGCCGCTCTCTCTTTCGGCAGCCTCCCAAAGGCCAAGAGAGCCTCTCCCTGACTCGCTGCGCAGAGTGGGATCCCAGCTCAGCATTTGCCAACGTCCAGGGATTCCTCCCACCCCAAAGGTGCCAGGACCAAAAGCTCTTGCTGCTCTTCAAGTAGCCAGGCAACCCCATTCGCAGCCCCACAAATGCTGCCACTCTCTCTTTCGGCAGCCTCCCAAAGGCCAAGAGAATCTCTCCCTGACTCGATGCGAAGAGCGGGATCCCAGCTCAGCATTTGTGAACGTCCAGGGATTCCTCGCACAGCAAAGGGGCCACGACCAAAAGCTCTTGCTGCTCTTCAAGTAGCCAGGCAAGCCCATTCACAGCCCCACAAACGCTGGCGCTCCCTCTTTCTGCACCCTCCCAAAGTCCAAAACAACCGCTCTTCCTGGGACGATGAGCAGGCCGGAGCCCAGCTCAGCAATTACCAAAGTCCAGGGATTCCTCCCACCCCAAAAGGTGCCAGGACCAAAAGCTCTTGCTGCTCCTCAAGTAGCCAGGCAACCCCATTCACAGCCCCACAAACGCTGGCGCTCCCTCTTTCTGCAGCCTCCCAAAGTCCAAAACAACCGCTCTTCCTGGGCCGATGAGTACAGCCGGAGCCCAGCTCAGCAATTGCCAACGTCCAGGGATTCCTCCCACACCACAGGAGCCAGGACCAAAAGCTCTTGCTGCTCTTCAAGTAGCCAGGCGACCCCATTCGCAGCCCCACAAATGCTGCTACTCTCTCTTTCGGCAGCCTCCCAAAGGCCAAGAGAGTCTCTCCCTGACTCGATGCGAAGAGCGGGATCCCAGCTCAGCATTTGCCAACGTCCAGGGATTCCTCCCACACCAAAGGGGCCCACGACCAAAAGCTCTTGCTGCTCTTCAAGTCTCCAGGCAACCCCATTCACAATTGCAAAAACGCTGCCATTCTGTCTTTCTAGAGCCTCCAAGAGGCCAACACAATCTAAGTGGGCCGCTGAGTAGTGCTGCATCCCAGCTCAGAAACTGCGAACGTCCAGGCATTCCTCCCACACCAAAGGGGCCACGACCAAAAGCTCTTGCTGCTCTTCAAGTAGCCAGGCAACCCCATTCACAGCCCCACAAACGCTGCCGCTCTCTCTTTCGGCAGCCTCCCAAAGGCCAAGAGAGCCTCTCCCTGACTCGCTGCGCAGAGTGGGATCCCAGCTCAGCAATTCCCAACGTCCTGGGATTCCTCCCACCCCAAAGGTGCCAGGACTAAAAGCTCTTGCTGCTCTTCAAGGATCCAGGCAACCCCATTCACAGCCCCACAAAAGCTGTCGCTCCCTCTTTCTGCAGCCTCCCAAACTCCAATACAATCTCTCTGTCTGGGCCGCAGAGAGAGTAACTCTGGGTTAGGGTTAGGGTTTAGGGTTAGGGTTAGGGTTAGGGATAGGGTTAGGGTTAGGGATAGGGTTAGGGTTACGCTTCAGGATTAGGGTTAGGGTATAGGTTAAGGTTAGGCTTAGGGTTAGCGTTAGTGTTCAGCGGGAGCTGAGCTCAGCAATGGCCAACGTCCAGGGATTCCTCCCACCCCAAAAGGTGCCAGGACCAAAAGCTCTTGCTGCTCTTCAAGTAGCCAGGCAACCCCATTCACAGCCCCACAAACGCTGGCGCTCCCTCTTTCTGCAGCCTCCCAAAGTCCAAAACAACTGCTCTTCCTGGGCCGATGAGCAGGCCGGAGCCCAGCTCAGCAATTCCCAACGTCCAGGGATTCCTCCCACCCCAAAGGTGCCAGGACCAAAAGCTCTGGCTGCTCTTCAAGTAGCCAGGCAACCCCATTCGCAGCCCCACAAATGCTGCCACTCTCTCTTTTGGCAGCCTCCCAAAGGCCAAGAGAGTCTCTCCCTGACTCGATGCGAAGAGCGGGATCCCAGCTCAGCATTTGCCAACGTCCAGGGATTCCTCCCACACCAAAGGGGCCTACGACCAAAAGCTCTTGCTGCTCTTCAAGTCTCCAGGCAACCCCATTCACAACTGCAAAAACGCTGCCATTCTGTCTTTCTAGAGCCTCCAAGAGGCCAACACAATCTAAGTGGGCCGCTGAGTAGTGCTGCATCCCAGCTCAGAAACTGTGAACGTCCAGGCATTCCTCCCACCCCAAAGGTGCCACGACCAAAAGCTCTTGCTGCTCTTCAAGTAGCCAGGCAACCCCATTCACAGCCCCAGAAACGCTGGCGCTCCCTCTTTCTGCAGCCTCCCAAAGTCCAAAACAACCGCTCTTCCTGGGCTGATGAGTACAGCCGGAGCCCAGCTCAGCAATTGCCAACGTCCAGGGATTCCTCCCACCCCAAAGGTGCCAGGACCAAAAGCTCTTGCTGCTCTTCAAGTAGCCAGGCAACCCCATTCGCAGCCCCACAAATGCTGCCACTCTCTCTTTCGGCAGCCTCCCAAAGGCCAAGAGAGTCTCTCCCTGACTCGATGCGAAGAGCGGGATCCCAGCTCAGCATTTGTGAACGTCCAGGGATTCCTCCCACACCAAAGGGGCCCACGACCAAAAGCTCTTGCTGCTCTTCAAGTCTCCAGGCAACCCCATTCACAGCCCCACAAACGCTGCCATTCTGTCTTTCTAGAGCCTCCAAGAGGCCAACACAATCTAAGTGGGCCGCTGAGTAGTGCTGCATCCCAGCTCAGAAACTGCGAACGTCCAGGGATTCCTCCCACACCACAGGAGCCACGACCAAAAGCTCTTGCTGCTCTTCAAGTAGCCAGGCAACCCCATTCACAGCCCCACAAACGCTGCTGCTCTCTCTTTCGGCAGCCTCCCAAAGGCCAAGAGAGCCTCTCCCTGACTCGCTGCGCAGAGTGGGATCCCAGCTCAGCAATTCCCAACGTCCAGGGATTCCTCCCACCCCAAAGGTGCCAGGACCAAAAGCTCTTGCTGCTCTTCAAGTAGCCAGGCAACCCCATTCGCAGCCCCACAAATGCTGCCACTCTCTCTTTCGGCAGCCTCCCAAAGGCCAAGAGAATCTCTCCCTGCCTCGATGCGAAGAGCGGGATCCCAGCTCAGCATTTGTGAACGTCCAGGGATTCCTCCCACCCCAAAGGTGCCACGACCAAAAGCTCTTGCTGCTCTTCAAGTAGCCAGGCAGCCCCATTCACAGCCCCAGAAACGCTGGCGCTCCCTCTTTCTGCAGCCTCCCAAAGTCCAAAACAACCGCTCTTCCTGGGCCGATGAGTACAGCCGGAGCCCAGCTCAGCAATTGCCAACGTCCAGGGATTCCTCCCACACCACAGGAGCCACGACCAAAAGCTCTTGCTGCTCTTCAAGTAGCCAGGCGACCCCATTCGCAGCCCCACAAATGCTGCTACTCTCTCTTTCGGCAGCCTCCCAAAGGCCAAGAGAGCCTCTCCCTGACTCGCTGCGCAGAGTGGGATCCCAGCTCAGCAATTCCCAACGTCCAGGGATTCCTCCCACACCAAAGGGGCCCACGACCAAAAGCTCTTGCTGCTCTTCAAGTCTCCAGGCAACCCCATTCACAACTGCAAAAACGCTGCCATTCTGTCTTTCTAGAGCCTCCAAGAGGCCAACACAATCTAAATGGGCCGCTGAGTAGTGCTGCATCCCAGCTCAGAAACTGCGAACGTCCAGGGATTCCTCCCACACCAAAGGTGCCACGACCAAAAGCTCTTGCTGCTCTTCAAGTCTCCAGGCAAGCCCATTCACAGCCCCACAAATGCTGCCGCTCTCTCTTTCGGCAGCCTCCCAAAGGCCAAGAGAGCCTCTCCCTGACTCGCTGCGCAGAGTGGGATCCCAGCTCAGCATTTGCCAACGTCCAGGGATTCCTCCCACCCCAAAGGTGCCAGGACTAAAAGCTCTTGCTGCTCTTCAAGGATCCAGGCAACCCCAGTCACAGCCCCACAAAAGCTGTCGCTCCCTCTTTCTGCAGCCTCCCAAACTCCAATACAATCTCTCTGTCTGGGCCGCAGAGAGAGTAACGCTGGGTTAGGGTTAGGGTTTAGGGTTAGGGTTAGGGATAGGGTTAGGGTTAGGGATAGGGTTAGGGTTACGCTTCAGGATTAGGGTTAGGGTATAGGTTAAGGTTAGGCTTAGGGTTAGCGTTAGTGTTCAGCGGGAGCTGAGCTCAGCAATGGCCAACGTCCAGGGATTCCTCCCACCCCAAAAGGTGCCAGGACCAAAAGCTCTTGCTGCTCTTCAAGTAGCCAGGCAACCCCATTCACAGCCCCACAAACGCTGGCGCTCCCTCTTTCTGCAGCCTCCCAAAGTCCAAAACAACTGCTCTTCCTGGGCCGATGAGCAGGCCGGAGCCCAGCTCAGCAATTGCCAACGTCCAGGGATTCCTCCCACACCACAGGAGCCACGACCAAAAGCTCTTGCTGCTCTTCAAGTAGCCAGGCAACCCCATTCGCAGCCCCACAAATGCTGCCACTCTCTCTTTCGGCAGCCTCCCAAAGGCCAAGAGAGTCTCTCCCTGCCTCGATGCGAAGAGCGGGATCCCAGCTCAGCATTTGTGAACGTCCAGGGATTCCTCCCACACCAAAGGGGCCCACGACCAAAAGCTCTTGCTGCTCTTCAAGTCTCCAGGCAACCCCATTCACAGCCCCACAAACGCTGCCATTCTGTCTTTCTAGAGCCTCCAAGACGCCAACACAATCTAAATGGGCCGCTGAGTAGTGCAGGATCCCAGCTCAGAAACTGTGAACGTCCAGGGATTCCTCCCACACCACAGGAGCCACGACCAAAAGCTCTTGCTGCTCTTCAAGTCTCCAGGCAAGCCCATTCACAGCCCCACAAACGCTGTCGCTCTCTCTTTCGGCAGCCTCCCAAAGGCCAAGAGAGCCTCTCCCTGACTCGCTGCGCAGAGTGGGATCCCAGCTCAGCAATTCCCAACGTCCAGGGATTCCTCCCACCCCAAAGGTGCCAGGACCAAAAGCTCATGCTGCTCTTCAAGTAGCCAGGCAACCCCATTCGCAGCCCCACAAATGCTGCCACTCTCTCTTTCGGCAGCCTCCCAAAGGCCAAGAGAATCTCTCCCTGACTCGATGCGAAGAGCGGGATCCCAGCTCAGCATTTGTGAACGTCCAGGGATTCCTCGCACAGCAAAGGGGCCACGACCAAAAGCTCTTGCTGCTCTTCAAGTAGCCAGGCAAGCCCATTCACAGCCCCACAAACGCTGGCGCTCCCTCTTTCTGCACCCTCCCAAAGTCCAAAACAACCGCTCGTTCTGGGACGATGAGCAGGCCGGAGCCCAGCTCAGCAATTACCAAAGTCCAGGGATTCCTCCCACCCCAAAAGGTGCCAGGACCAAAAGCTCTTGCTGCTCTTCAAGTAGCCAGGCAACCCCATTCACAGCCCCACAAACGCTGGCGCTCCCTCTTTCTGCAGCCTCCCAAAGTCCAAAACAACCGCTCTTCCAGGGCCGATGAGTAGGCCGGAGCCCAGCTCAGCAATTGCCAACGTCCAGGGATTCCTCCCACACCACAGGAGCCACGACCAAAAGCTCTTGCTGCTCTTCAAGTAGCCAGGCAACCCCATTCGCAGCCCCACAAATGCTGCCACTCTCTCTTTCGGCAGCCTCCCAAAGGCCAAGAGAATCTCTCCCTGCCTCGATGCGAAGAGCGGGATCCCAGCTCAGCATTTGTGAACGTCCAGGGATTCCTCCCACACCAAAGGGGCCCACGACCAAAAGCTCTTGCTGCTCTTCAAGTCTCCAGGCAACCCCATTCACAGCCCCACAAACGCTGCCATTCTGTCTTTCTAGAGCCTCCAAGACGCCAACACAATCTAAATGGGCCGCTGAGTAGTGCGGGATCCCAGCTCAGAAACTGTGAACGTCCAGGGATTCCTCCCACACCACAGGAGCCACGACCAAAAGCTCTTGCTGCTCTTCAAGTAGCCAGGCAAGCCCATTCACAGCCCCACAAACGCTGCCGCTCTCTCTTTCAGCAGCCTCCCAAAGGCCAAGAGAGCCTCTCCCTGACTCGCTGCGCAGAGTGGGATCCCAGCTCAGCAATTCCCAACGTCCAGGGATTCCTCCCACCCCAAAGGTGCCAGGACCAAAAGCTCTTGCTGCTCTTCAAGTAGCCAGGCAACCCCATTCGCAGCCCCACAAATGCTGCCACTCTCTCTTTCGGCAGCCTCCCAAAGGCCAAGAGAATCTCTCCCTGCCTCGATGCGAAGAGCGGGATCCCAGCTCAGCATTTGTGAACGTCCAGGGATTCCTCGCACAGCAAAGGGGCCACGACCAAAAGCTCTTGCTGCTCTTCAAGTAGCCAGGCATGCCCATTCACAGCCCCACAAACGCTGGCGCTCCCTCTTTCTGCAGCATCCCAAAGTCCAAAACAACCGCTCTTCCTGGGCCGATGAGTACAGCCGGAGCCCAGCTCAGCAATTGCCAACGTCCAGGGATTCCTCCCACACCACAGGAGCCACGACCAAAAGCTCTTGCTGCTCTTCAAGTAGCCAGGCGACCCCATTCGCAGCCCCACAAATGCTGCCACTCTCTCTTTCGGCAGCCTCCCAAAGGCCAAGAGAGTCTCTCCCTGCCTCGATGCGAAGAGCGGGATCCCAGCTCAGCATTTGTGAACGTCCGGGGAGTCCTCGCACAGCAAAGGGGCCCACGACCAAAAGCTCTTGCTGCTCTTCAAGTCTCCAGGCAACCCCATTCACAACTGCAAAAACGCTGCCATTCTGTCTTTCTAGAGCCTCCAAGAGGCCAACACAATCTAAGTGGGCCGCTGAGTAGTGCTGCATCCCAGCTCAGAAACTGCGAACGTCCAGGCATTCCTCCCACACCAAAGGGGCCAGGACCAAAAGCTCTTGCTGCTCTTCAAGTCTCCAGGCAAGCCCATTCACAGCCCCACAAACGCTGCCGCTCTCTCTTTCGGCAGCCTCCCAAAGGCCAAGAGAGCCTCTCCCTGACTCGCTGCGCAGAGTGGGATCCCAGCTCAGCATTTGCCAACGTCCAGGGATTCCTCCCACCCCAAAGGTGCCAAGACTAAAAGCTCTTGCTGCTCTTCAAGGATCCAGGCAACCCCATTCACAGCCCCACCAAAGCTGTCGCTCCCTCTTTCTGCAGCCTCCCAAACTCCAATACAATCTCTCTGTCTGGGCCGCAGAGAGAGTAACGCTGGGTTAGGGTTAGGGTTTAGGGTTAGGGTTAGGGATAGGGTTAGGGTTAGGGATAGGGTTAGGGTTAGGGTTCAGGATTAGGGTTAGGGTATAGGTTAAGGTTAGGCTTAGGGTTAGCGTTAGTGTTCAGCGGGAGCTGAGCTCAGCAATGGCCAACGTCCAGGGATTCCTCCCACCCCAAAAGGTGCCAGGACCAAAAGCTCTTGCTGCTCTTCAAGTAGCCAGGCAACCCCATTCACAGCCCCACAAACGCTGGCGCTCCCTCTTTCTGCAGCCTCCCAAAGTCCAAAACAACCGCTCTTCCTGGGCCGCTGAGCAGGCCTGAGCCCAGCTCAGCAATTGCCAACGTCCAGGGATTCCTCCCACACCACAGGAGCCACGACCAAAAGCTCTTGCTGCTCTTCAAGTAGCCAGGCAACCCCATTCACAGCCCCACAAATGCTGCCACTCTCTCTTTCGGCAGCCTCCCAAAGGCCAAGAGAATCTCTCCCTGCCTCGATGCGAAGAGCGGGATCCCAGCTCAGCATTTGTGAACGTCCAGGGATTCCTCCCACACCAAAGGGGCCCACGACCAAAAGCTCTTGCTGCTCTTCAAGTCTGCAGGCAACCCCATTCACAACTGCAAAAACGCTGCCATTCTGTCTTTCTAGAGCCTCCAAGAGGCCAACACAATCTAAGTGGGCCGCTGAGTAGTGCTGCATCCCAGCTCAGAAACTGCGAACGCCCAGGGATTCCTCCCACACCAAAGGGGCCACGACCAAAAGCTCTTGCTGCTCTTCAAGTAGCCAGGCAACCCCATTCACAGCCCAACAAACGCTGGCACTCCCTCTTTCTGCAGCCTCCCAAAGTCCAAAACAACCGCTCTTCCAGGGCCCATGAGTACAGCCGGAGCCCAGCTAAGCAATTCCCAACGTCCAGGCATTCCTCCCACACCAAAGGGGCCAGGACCAAAAGCTCTTGCTGCTCTTCAAGTAGCCAGGCAAGCCCATTCACAGCCCCACAAACGCTGCCGCTCTCTCTTTCGGCAGCCTCCCAAAGGCCAAGAGAGCCTCTCCCTGACTCGCTGCGCAGAGTGGGATCCCAGCTCAGCATTTGCCAACGTCCAGGGATTCCTCCCACCCCAAAGGTGCCAGGACTAAAAGCTCTTGCTGCTCTTCAAGGATCCAGGCAACCCCATTCACAGCCCCACAAAAGCTGTCGCTCCCTCTTTCTGCAGCCTCCCAAACTCCAATACAATCTCTCTGTCTGGGCCGCAGAGAGAGTAACGCTGGGTTAGGGTTAGGGTTTAGGGTTAGGGTTAGGGATAGGGTTAGGGTTAGGGATAGGGTTAGGGTTAGGGTTCAGGATTAGGGTTAGGGTATAGGTTAAGGTTAGGCTTAGGGTTAGCGTTAGTGTTCAGCGGGAGCTGAGCTCAGCAATGGCCAACGTCCAGGGATTCCTCCCACCCCAAAAGGTGCCAGGACCAAAAGCTCTTGCTGCTCTTCAAGTAGCCAGGCAACCCCATTCACAGCCCCACAAACGCTGGCGCTCCCTCTTTCTGCAGCCTCCCAAAGTCCAAAACAACCGCTCTTCCTGGGCCGATGAGCAGGCCGGAGCCCACCTCAGCAATTGCCAACGTCCAGGGATTCCTCCCACCCCAAAGGTGCCACGACCAAAAGCTCTTGCTGCTCTTCAAGTAGCCAGGCAAGCCCATTCACAGCCCCACAAACGCTGCCGCTCTCTCTTTTGGCAGCCTCCCAAAGGCCAAGAGAGCCTCTCCCTGACTCGCTGCGCAGAGTGGGATCCCAGCTCAGCATTTGCCAACGTCCAGGGATTCCTCCCACCCCAAAGGTGCCAGGACTAAAAGCTCTTGCTGCTCTTCAAGGATCCAGGCAACCCCATTCACAGCCCCACCAAAGCTGTCGCTCCCTCTTTCTGCAGCCTCCCAAACTCCAATACAATCTCTCTGTCTGGGCCGCAGAGAGAGTAACGCTGGGTTAGGGTTAGGGTTTAGGGTTAGGGTTAGGGATAGGGTTAGGGTTAGGGATAGGGTTAGGGTTAGGGTTCAGGATTAGGGTTAGGGTATAGGTTAAGGTTAGGCTTAGGGTTAGCGTTAGTGTTCAGCGGGAGCTGAGCTCAGCAATGGCCAACGTCCAGGGATTCCTCCCACCCCAAAAGGTGCCAGGACCAAAAGCTCTTGCTGCTCTTCAAGTAGCCAGGCAACCCCATTCACAGCCCCAGAAACGCTGGCGCTCCCTCTTTCTGCAGCCTCCCAAAGTCCAAAACAACCGCTCTTCCTGGGCCGATGAGCAGGCCGGAGCCCAGCTCAGCAATTGCCAACGTCCAGGGATTCCTCCCACACCACAGGAGCCACGACCAAAAGCTCTTGCTGCTCTTCAAGTAGCCAGGCGACCCCATTCGCAGCCCCACAAATGCTGCTACTCTTTCTTTCGGCAGCCTCCCAAAGGCCAAGAGAGTCTCTCCCTGCCTCGATGCGAAGAGCGGGATCCCAGCTCAGCATTTGTGAACGTCCAGGGATTCCTCCCACACCAAAGGGGCCACGACCAAAAGCTCTTGCTGCTCTTCAAGTCTCCAGGCAAGCCCATTCACAGCCCCACAAACGCTGCCGCTCTCTCTTTCGGCAGCCTCCCAAAGGCCAAGAGAGCCTCTCCCTGACTCGCTGCGCAGAGTGGGATCCCAGCTCAGCATTTGCCAACGTCCAGGGATTCCTCCCACCCCAAAGGTGCCAGGACTAAAAGCTCTTGCTGCTCTTCAAGGATCCAGGCAACCCCATTCACAGCCCCACAAAAGCTGTCGCTCCCTCTTTCTGCAGCCTCCCAAACTCCAATACAATCTCTCTGTCTGGGCCGCAGAGAGAGTAACGCTGGGTTAGGGTTAGGGTTTAGGGTTAGGGTTAGGGATAGGGTTAGGGTTAGGGATAGGGTTAGGGTTAGGGTTCAGGATTAGGGTTAGGGTATAGGTTAAGGTTAGGCTTAGGGTTAGCGTTAGTGTTCAGCGGGAGCTGAGCTCAGCAATGGCCAACGTCCAGGGATTCCTCCCACCCCAAAAGGTGCCAGGACCAAAAGCTCTTGCTGCTCTTCAAGTAGCCAGGCAACCCCATTCACAGCCCCACAAACGCTGGCGCTCCCTCTTTCTGCAGCCTCCCAAAGTCCAAAACAACCGCTCTTCCTGGGCCGATGAGCAGGCCGGAGCCCACCTCAGCAATTCCCAACGTCCAGGGATTCCTCCCACCCCAAAGGTGCCACGACCAAAAGCTCTTGCTGCTCTTCAAGTAGCCAGGCAAGCCCATTCACAGCCCCACAAACGCTGCTGCTCTCTCTTTCGGCAGCCTCCCAAAGGCCAAGAGAGCCTCTCCCTGACTCGCTGCGCAGAGTGGGATCCCAGCTCAGCATTTGCCAACGTCCAGGGATTCCTCCCACCCCAAAGGTGCCAGGACTAAAAGCTCTTGCTGCTCTTCAAGGATCCAGGCAACCCCATTCACAGCCCCACAAAAGCTGTCGCTCCCTCTTTCTGCAGCCTCCCAAACTCCAATACAATCTCTCTGTCTGGGCCGCAGAGAGAGTAACGCTGGGTTAGGGTTAGGGTTTAGGGTTAGGGATAGGGTTAGGGTTAGGGATAGGGTTGGGGTTACGCTTCAGGATTAGGGTTAGGGTATAGGTTAAGGTTAGGCTTAGGGTTAGCGTTAGTGTTCAGCGGGAGCTGAGCTCAGCAATGGCCAACGTCCAGGGATTCCTCCCACCCCAAAAGGTGCCAGGACCAAAAGCTCTTGCTGCTCTTCAAGTAGCCAGGCAACCCCATTCACAGCCCAACAAACGCTGGCGCTCCCTCTTTCTGCAGCATCCCAAAGTCCAAAACAACCGCTCTTCCAGGGCCGATGAGTAGGCCGGAGCCCAGCTCAGCAATTGCCAACGTCCAGGGATTCCTCCCACACCACAGGAGCCACGACCAAAAGCTCTTGCTGCTCTTCAAGTAGCCAGGCAACCCCATTCGCAGCCCCACAAATGCTGCCACTCTCTCTTTCGGCAGCCTCCCAAAGGCCAAGAGAATCTCTCCCTGCCTCGATGCGAAGAGCGGGATCCCAGCTCAGCATTTGTGAACGTCCAGGGATTCCTCCCACACCAAAGGGGCCCACGACCAAAAGCTCTTGCTGCTCTTCAAGTCTCCAGGCAACCCCATTCACAACTGCAAAAACGCTGCCATTCTGTCTTTCTAGAGCCTCCAAGAGGCCAACACAATCTAAATGGGCCGCTGAGTAGTGCGGGATCCCAGCTCAGAAACTGTGAACGTCCAGGGATTCCTCCCACACCACAGGAGCCACGACCAAAAGCTCTTGCTGCTCTTCAAGTCTCCAGGCAAGCCCATTCACAGCCCCACAAACGCTGCCGCTCTCTCTTTCGGCAGCCTCCCAAAGGCCAAGAGAGCCTCTCCCTGACTCGCTGCGCAGAGTGGGATCCCAGCTCAGCAATTCCCAACGTCCAGGGATTCCTCCCACCCCAAA